>NC_134734.1:8270000-8895000 GCF_049634645.1 Pelodiscus sinensis | reverse complement strand
TTGGAAAGAAAACTAGGAGGTAAATTTCTTGGGACAGATGGAACGGTGACACCACCTTGGGGAGAAAAGCCGGGTGAGGACGAACCCTCACATTATTCTCCGAGAACACTAGGTAGGCGGGTTTACAGTTAGCGCCCTCAGTTCGGAGACCCTGCGAGCCAACGTAATGGCTACAATGAACGCAACCTTCACAGAAAGGTGCTTCAAAGAGCACGTGGCCAGCGGCTCAAACGGGGTGACACAAGTCTAGAGAAGACGAGGTTAAGGTCCCAAGTGGGGAGAGGGGATTTAACCGAGGGGTACAACTTATCCAAACCCTTAAGGAACCTTTTGACCACAGAGTCAGAGGACAGAGAGATTCCAGCCAATCCAACATGGAAGGCGGAGAGCGAGGCCACGTGTACTTTGATAAAAGAGGTAGAGAGCCCACCGGACCTGCGTTCGAAGAGGTAGTCCAGAATGGACAGGACAGGTGCACAGGACAGGTGCATCCCCCTTCTGGACACCCAAGACGAGAACCGCCGCCACTTGGCTGCATAGGACCGCCTGGTGGATGGCTTCCTGCTACCTAGGAGCACCATCTGCACCTCCTAGGAACATTCCTTTTCCAGTTGCGTCAGCCACGGATAAACCAAGCGGTCAGATGGAGAGAGATGAGATTTGGATGAACCATGAGCCCTCCGTCCCAGCGCTGGGTCAGGAGATCTTGATCTGGCGGGAGCGTTATAGGCTCCTGGTCAGAACCATGAGAATTAGGGGAAATGGAGGGAATGAATAGAGGATGCCCACCAGCCACAGCACAGTAATGGAATCGCCTCTGGAGTGCTCCCCCAACCCCAGTAGAGAGCAGTGACTCTGACACTTCCTGTTGTGTGCCGATGCAAACAGGTCTACTAGGGGACAACCACACCTGAGGAAATCCTGATATAGGGCCGTATCCTTCAGGGACCGTTCGTGGGCTCCGAAGGACCTGCTCAAAGCGTTGGCCAGCAAGTTTTTGCATCCCGGCAGGTATTCTGCCTGCAAAAGTATATTGTGCGCTACGCACAGGTCCCAAAGCAGCAAAGCCTCACAACAGAGGGGAGGCGACCAGGCTCCCCCTGCCTGTTGATGAAGAACACAGCTGCTGTGTTGTCCAGGTGCACCAGGGCGGATTGGCGCGACAGCCTCATCAGGAAGGCCTCGCAAGCTCTCCTGACTGCCCTGAGCTCCCGGACATTTATATGTAGGGCCCGCTCTGCAGGGGACCACAAACCCTGGGTCCTGTGACGCCCCAGGTGTGCTCCTCAACCCAGGTCTGAAGTGTCTGTGACTATCATCACCGAGGGGGGAAGTACAGTAAACGGAACACTGCTGCACACGACAGCCTCCTGAGTCCACCACTGTAAGAAGGCAATTACCGCTGGAGGTACAGTCAGTACCATGTCCCAGAGACCCCTGGACTGGTTGAACGCCTTTGCTAACCAGGCCTGCAACGATCTGAGCCTCATTCGAGCGTGGCGTACTACATAAGTGCATGCTGCCATGTCTCCCAGCAGCCTTGAGCAGACTCGGGTGGTTGTAATGGGGAACCAGGTTAATTTGGAGACCAGCTCCACTATAGCCACAAATCTGTTCCTGGGGAGGAATGCCTGCGCCACCCTGGCATCCAAGAGGGCCGCCACGAATTCTAGGTGCTGAAAAGGAGTCAACAATGACTTTTCCTCATTCAGCATGAAGCCTAGTCTTAAGAAGAGAGTCCTTGTAAGGGAAACATGAGCCGCCATTTGTTCGTAGGATCGACTACGAATTAGCCAGTCGTCTAGGTACGGAAAGACGTGTACCCCATTTTTTGCGGAGGAACGCTGCTACGACTGACAAGAATTTTGTGAAGGCCCTGGGTGCTGTCAAAAGTCCAAAGGGGAGCACCGTAAACTGGAAGTGACAGCGGGACAGTATGAAGCGGAGAAACCTCCTGTGCCTGGATCTTACTGCCACGTGGAAGTAAGCATCCTTGAGATCGAGAGTTGCATACTAGTCCCCTAACTGTAACACCGGGATGACAGAGGCCAGGGTTACCATTCTGAATTTGGATTTCACCACAGTCTTGTTGAGGTCCCTAAGGTCTAGAATGGGATGAACCCCGCCCTTGGGCTTTGGGACTATAAAATACCAGGAATAAAACCCCTTGTCCCTTAAATGTGAAGGGACCCTCTTTACCGCTCCCTTTTGGAGGAACGCTAACACCTCCTGATGGAGAATGCCTTCGTGAGAGGTGTCCCTGAAAAGGGACGGGGCGGGCGGGTTGGAAGGGGGCGAACCCAGGAAAGGAATAGTATAGCCATCCCAGACTATTCTCAGAACCCAGTCATCGGTGGTGATTTCTGCCCAGGTGGGGGCAAAGTGGGATAACCTGGCCCCAAACGGGGCCAGGGAGAGGAACTGGTGCGCAACTCTCTAGGGGTATGTCTACACTACCCCGCTAGTTCGAACTAGCGGGGTAATGTAGGCATACCGCACTTGCTAATGAAGCCCGGGATTTGAATTTCCCGGGCTTCATTAGCATAAGCGGGGAGCCGCCATTTTTAAATCCCCGCTGCTTCGAACCCCGTGCAGCCTCGTGAAACGAGGTGTACCGGTAGTTCGGAATAGGCACCCTAGTCCGAACTACCGAGTTCGAGCCCTGTGTAAAAATGGCGGCTCCCCGCTTATGCTAATGAAGCCCGGGAAATTCAAATCCCGGGCTTCATTAGCAAGTGCAGTATGCATACATTACCCCGCTAGTTCGAACTAGCGGGGTAGTGTAGACATACCCTCGGGGACCATTAAAACGGGTACTTGGACTGTTGAGAGGGGCCCTGTCCAACCCCACGGGGGTTGTCACCTCTTGGGTGGCGACGACGACCTCTGGCCGATGACGGGACCGCAGCCGCCCCTGCACCTCCACTGGGAGCATGAGAACAGCATCTCCAGTAATGCCCACGGGGAACCTGGGACTGCGTTCTCCCCTGTTGTCTGTAGGGAAGCTGATGTTGCTGAGGAGCCTCGTGAAACGAGGTTTACAGGAGCGCTCGACAAAGGCTTCCCTTGTCGACTGATCTGCATCTTGACTCGCGTGCTGTGCCAACGATCAGCTGAGCTGGCATAGCGCGGTGGCCATTTTTATTTTAATGAAGCTGGGGATATTTAAATCCCCACTTCATTGACTATGTCAGGTAGCCTATTTTACATGCCTCTGCCGGCATGTAATCTAGACGTACCCTATGGCTATGTCTAGAGCCTCTTTCGAAAGAGAGCGTCTAGACTGCACGTTGAACTTTCGAAAAAGCGGCTTGCTTTTTCGAAAGAAAGCATCCAGTGAGTCTGGATGCTCTCTTTCGAAGAAGCCCTATTTACATTGAAGAACGCCTTCTTTCGAAAGAGGAACTTTCGAAAGAAGGCGTTCTTCCTCGTGAAATGAGGTTTACCGCCATCGAAAGAAAAGCCGCGTTCTTTCGATTTAATTTCGAAAGAACGCGGCTTGAGTCTGGACGCAGGGGAAGTTTTTTCGGAAAAAGGCTACTTTTCCCGAAAAAACCCCTGAGTCTGGACACAGCCTCTGTGTCCAGATTTAAAGAGTAATCAGAGAAACTTTACTAAATCACATCTGCTAGATCCTAGCAATTCAAGATTCCCTACAGTCTGTTTCCCAGGCCTCCCTGATTCCCTTTGCTACCTTTCAAATCTCTGTAGATGCTTTTTAAGTCACGTCTGAGTCATTAATTAATCAAGCTACCGTGATTAGTATGAGTAGGTGTTGAAAACCAACTGGCTGAGACGCAACAATAAAAACAATGGAGTTAAAGACACTGTAATGAACCAAGAATTGGAATTTTATCATACTTTAGCTTATCTACAACCAGGACTGAATAGAAGCTGCAGGATTTTATTTACATGTAACCGTTACAGAATGTAAATGAGTGTTTAACCTTTGAGGGTGTTGCAGCCATAAACTTCTTAAGACCTAGTTCTGCCATCCTTAGTCAACCCTTAACTTGGACTCAACTTTCTGAGGGAAATTAATCCCCATGGAAAAGGTCTATTTATGCCCACTTGTGCCTTCAGAGGGTTGGTTCACTCCATAGGGCAAATTTTCCCCTACTGGATGCATAAAAGCCAGTCTTTTTACAAGTGTGTAACAGATAAACATAAAACTACAAATCCAGTAACTTGTTAAACACAACAGTAGCAACTAGGAAGTTCAGGTATCATTATCTTGTATCTCATATATCTACTTTTTATGCATGGGACTAATAATTATGGAATTTCACCAGCAGCATGTGGCTAGGTTTGTAAGGGAGTTAGAACATAACAGATTATAGAATAGTTATACTGGAATTTAGATCCAGAACTTGGACGCCAAATGCTTTCCGATCTGAAGAGCCAGTAGCTGCTCTTTATATTCAGCCATTTGTAAAGACATAATAATAAAGGCAGCAATTTATACACAGGCTCAATCTGTACCAGATGTAAATCAGTGTAATTCCATTAATGACGCTGGCTCTATCACCCAATACCTTGAATGATCAAAAACTGTTTAAAAAAATCATGCACTGGAAATGAGATCCAAGGAAATGACACGCTGTGTGAGGCTGGCAGAATTACACAAGATTCAGCACCCTAAGTTTTTTTAAAAAAAATATTGTGGATTCCCCCCTATCTTTACAGATTAATATTTCAGAGGAGGGAGAGGGAAACCTTTATAGGCAGAGCTAGATGTTAAAATCCACAGCTGTTGTCCCAACAGTCTCACATCTTCCTCAAACACAAACCAAGTTAAAACTAGATTGAATTTATTTTCCCATAAACCAGCCACTTTTCTGGAGCACTTTGCTTTCTAATTTTTCTCTAATTCCCATCACCTTCAGGGAGATAGTATGACTCTGCTGCCCCATGGCAGGTTTGTTATTTCAGTGGCTACTCTTCAAATAAGATCAGGGAACAATCTTCAGAGGATTCATTTTTCTCTGTTTCCTGGATGTCAGGTGCTTCCTTGGCCTTCTCTAGCTCTTCCGCTTTCTGGAGTTCTTCAAAGACCACACCACTGCTATATGCCTTTGGGTGGTTCATGGTGGAACTGTCTTTCACCTGCAACATTTCCAGAACCTCCGGATTCAAGTCATCTTGACAAGATGGTATAAGGTTAACTTTGCTTCCTCCCACTGGTGGTTTGGGCTGGTTGGATCCTAGGCTTTTGTTTCCTGGAACAGTGAACTTTTTCTTAAGGCCTGCAAGGAATACAAACCAATGCAATCCTCAGAATCCAACAAGGAAAAGGAAGAATGAATCATGCCAGAAAAGCACAAATCCTCTGCCCCTCTCCCATTGGTAAATCAAATGGTGAGTCAACATAGCCTCACATATCAGAGATTCTCCAGACTTTTCCGTCAAAATCTCTATGGCATGGGGGAAAGGCTGTGAGGGACTCCATTTCTACATAACGAAAAAACATAAGAACGGCCGTACTGTGTCAGACCAATGGTCCACCTGTCTTTCCACAGTGGCTAATGCCAGGTGTTTCAGAGAGACTGAACAGAACAGGTGATCATCAAGTGAGCCATCCCTTGTCACCCCCTCCCAGCTTCTCCAATTTGCACTCCTAAGTTACACTGCTCCCCACAGAGGCTGGGAGGAGATTTTGATCTCCAGGACCATTCAATCCTTGGCCTCACAACTGAGGTTGCTAGCTGGGAGGCCAGCTGATGCCAACTGTGATAGGAAGAAACTGAACTGAGATTCCAGGTTTTCAATCATATACAACTGGCACCAGACTGAAACTCACGATCTAGAAGTGATCATCTCTGGCAGGAGGAGTTACAACTTAGGCCTGAGCTAGATAGAGCAACTTGATCTTACATTTGGTATCACTCCTCCCACTCTCCTGTCTTTCTTTCACAATTCGGGCCTCTTTTTTGTCTGTACATTCCTTGGACACTGGCTCTTGTCCCTTGCTCTTCTTTTGTAAGCGCTCACTCCCAAACACTGGACCTGTGTTTTCTTGCACAAACAAAGATAAAAATGTGTTGTTATTTACAAACAAGAGCCAATGAGTGTGGTCTGCCTAGGTTCTGGGGATGAATGGCTGACATGTCAGTGACAACTGCACTAAGAATAGTGATAGAAATGTAGCCGTGTTAGTCTGGTGTAGCTGAAACAATGGCTGGATTACCTTTTGCAAGCTTATAGCCAAGACAGGAAAAAAAACCCAGGAGTCCAGACTCCTGCCCCCATGCCACTGCTTCTAACCTCTAGATCCCACTCCTCTTCCAGAGCAAGGAATAAAATCCAACTTGACCACCAAATCTCTTTACATCTGCAAAACTGTCCCAATATCCACCTATGAATTCCTCCTCAAAACTCTCCTTTAGCACAAAGACAACAAAAAACTTGACCATAGCTAGGCTGCTGGTATGCTAAGACCTCTGCATGCCATACTAATTCATACTGGCTCATTGTTTGCTTGTATTCTCCCTTCTATCTGTCTCCACTTTTGTCTTACGTTGTAATCACTGTGGGCAGAGACTATGTTTTTGTTCTGTGTTTGTACAGTCCCTGGCACAATGGCAATAAAGCAGAAGTAATTATAACAACAATACTAACCAATGGACCATGCCTCCCTCAAAAACAATTGATGGAGCTCTGTGGGAAAGAACAGTCAGCTGTCTGAAGCAGGTACACATTTCATCCTGGTTGGTTTGGACAAGTATACATGGGCAACTAAAAGACACAGTCCCAATTCCTCCTGCTCCATGAAAGCCAGGATGGTAGACGAGTAAACAATATTAATTTGAGTATCACAGACCTTACCCTAACCCTTCTTAATTTGTTACATTAGCCACCTTGCAATGTGGCTACAATCTGACCTTTTAAGACACTGCAAAAGTAGCTGGGTTGTATTACTAACCTTTCAGAAAGGTTTTCTTCTTGAAATGTGAAGCTGGTAGCACCATCGCATCCTAGAACACAAGCATTAAGTAGTCAGACATGAAAGAGAATATAGTTATTATACTGCAATTCTGTATCCAGCTCTGATGCCCATATATTACCTGGGTGTTGATCAAATGGAAAGGGTTCATAAAAAAGCAATGAGGAAGGATTAATTCAACCCATGCCCTGTGTTATACAGCAGTTGATCAGATCCCAGTGATTCCTTCTGGCTTGATAATCTACAATCAGTTTGAGGGCTGGAAAATGTGACAGGTAGTAAGCGAGTAAAGCTGGATTATTTTGAGATGGTATGATCGCCGCCCATAATAGCTGCCCCAGGGAAAAGGATTTCTGACACCAAAGGGCTGTTTAATCTATCTGGGAACAGCAGATCCAACATTGATGTGAAACAAATTCAGACTGGAAACAAGGTGTACATTTTTAACAGGATGAATAATTAATCACTGGAACTGAATTCCACTACAATCACTGAATTCCAGTTCAGCTGTCTCCTTTTGTAATCTGGTTTTGAAATTTTTTTGTGGAAAGGTTGCTACTTTTAAATCAGTTCCTGAATGTCCAGGGAGGTGTGACAGGCTGCAGCTAAGCCAGAGGTCTGTCACTACAGATTGTCTGAAAAGAACAGCGGAAGCCAGCTGAGCAAGCCCATGCCTTAGGACCTAGTGGGAAATATCTGTGGGTCTCATTAGCCAGAAGGCTAGATAAGGCAGCCAGAGGGGAAGTGGAAGGGGAGGAGCCAGAGAGTGGCTGAGTGTGCTCCCCAGCCAGAAGGAGAGGCTAGCTGAGTTGGCTGAAGGAATGACAAACAACGCTTTATAAATAGAAGGTGGTAGGAAATAAGGCATCCCAGGGTGAGGGGCCTGGGCAAGAACCTTGCCACAGAGGTTAAAGTATTTCCCTACAGGTTTATGTATGTTACCATTCCTCATGTCCTACATTCAGACCATCATAGGATCTAACGACAAAAGCCACCACATCAGAGGCTCATCCATCTGCACATCCACTAATGTGATCTATGCCATCATGTGCCAGCCATGCCCCGCTGCCATGTATTCTGGCCAAAGTCTCTACACCAAAGGATAAATGGATACAAACCAGACATCAGGAACGGTAACACACACACCCCTGTAGGGGAACACTATAACCACCCTGGACATTCAATAATGGATTTAAAAGTACAGGCAGTCCCCGGGTTACGTACAAGATAGGGACTGTAGGTTTGTTCTTAAGTTGAATCTGTATGTAAGTCGGAACTGGCATCCAGATTCAGCCGCTGCTGAAACTGACCACCAGTTCTGACTTACATACAAAATCAACTTAAGAACCCCAAGCGTCCCCAAGTCAGCTGCTGCTGAAACTGATCAGCGGCTGATTCCAGGAAGCCCGGGGCAGAGCAACTCTGCCTCGGGCTTCCTGTAGTCAGCGCTGATCAGTTTCAGCAGCGGCTGACTTGGGGATGCCTGGGGCAGAGCAGCTGGGGTGCTGCTGGGTTGCTCCAATAGCACCGCTCCTCGGCGCTACTGGACCAACCCAGCAGCACCCCAGCTGCTCTGCCCCAGGCGTCCTGATTCAGCCCCTGCTGAAACTGACCAGCAGCGGCTGAATCAGTACGCCTGGGGCAGAGCAGCTGGGGTGCTGCCGGGTTGGTCCAGTAGTGCCCAGAGCGGCGCTGCGGGACCAACCGGCAGCGCCCCAGCTGCTCTGCCCCAGGGTCCACAACAAAAGCCTGGTCTGCTGGGGGGGGGAGCACACTAGCTGCGCCCCCCCCCAGCAGACCAGGGACACGGGGAGCAAAGCCGCAGCGGCAGCGAGAGCAAAGCCTCAGAAGCGCAAGATCCCGCCGTGGCTGCGGCTTTGCTCCTGGTGCCCCTGGTCTGCTGGAGACGGTCCCTAGCAGACCAGGGACACCAGGAGCAGCTTTTCTCGCCCCGGAGGTCGAGGTGGCGGACCGCTGCCTGCGAGCTCCAGGGCGAGAAAGCCCCGTTCGTAAGTGCGGATCCGACATAAGTTGGATCCGCGTAAGTCGGGGATTGCCTGTAGCTATTCTTCTACAAAAGAATTTCAAAACCCGATTACAAAAGGAGACAGATGAACAGGAATTAATTAGCAAATTCAATACTATCAACTTAAGATTCAATAAAGATCTTAACTGGTTAACACATTATATAGGCAATTTCCTCTCTCTTGATACCCACATTTCCATATCAACTGCTGTGAATAAGCCACTTCCACGCTGACTTGATTAGCCTCATTTACACAAGTGCCCTCTTTCTTTTGTTGGCCTTATATATTGTCGGTCATCTGAAGAAGTGGGCTCATGATACCATCTACATGTTTTGTTAGTCTTTAAAGTGCTACCAGACTGTTGTTTTATAAGTTTTTCTTATATATTGTGGCAGACACAGGGCAGTTGGCTACTATAGATTGGTGGAGGGTAGAGATACTGGGAGCTGGTTGAATGGTTTTCTGTTTTTTGAATAAACTGACAGAGAGTGCAGCCACATAATCAAGGTAGGCATCTGAGTTAAGAGCTTGCATGAAGCAGCAGGCTAAACAGGCAACTGCAGCCAATTAAGGCCTGCTGGGCTTCTTTAAAAGGTTTCCCTCCGGGTAAGAGAGGGGGAAGGAGAAGAGTGAAGGACTTAGAGGAGGAATAGTGATAGAAATGTAGCCGTGTTAGTCTGGGGTAGCTGAAGCAAAATGCAGGTCAATGTAGCACTTTAAAGACTAACAAGATGGTTTATTAGATGATGAGCTTTCGTGGGCCAGACCCACTTCCTCCTATTTGATCTGAGGAAGTGGGTCTGGCCCACAAAAGCTCATCATCTAATAAACCATCTTGTTAGTCTTTAAAGTGCTACATTGTCCTGCATTTTGCTTAGAGGAGGAAGTGTGTTGTTCAAGAGCTGGGGATGCAAAGAGGAAAGAGTATTTCAGCTAAAGTCGGAAAGATTTGCTCAAGTATCAGGGAGAAGGTACTAAAGGAGCTTTTGCTGAAGTGGTCCTGGGAAAGGGTTGCTGTACTGGGGTTAGGGGAAATACCCTGACAGTTGCTGCTATCTAGTGTTCCTGGGCCAGAACCTGGAGTAGTGGGCTCTCCCTGGGTTTTCACCAACCCTCCCCATGCCACTAAAAAAAGTCTGTTCCTAGAAAGGGAGGCCAGGATTATGGAGGGGCTTCACCCTTGACTTTGCCAGTGATGAGGATGGCTCAGTATACTGTGACCCTGGCATCTAGAAAAGATAAGAGGCAGTGTGTGTGTGTGGGGGGGGGTCACAGCGAACCTCTGAGGCATACAATAACTGCCTAGAAGCACAAGACCCACAGCACATGCCCAGAGCTTTGCCACAATATATACTCATGTCTCTGTAAACTATACTCCAATTCATCTGATGAAGTGGGTTTTACCCATAAAAGTTTATGCCCTAATAAATCTGTTCATCTCTAAGGGTACGTCTACACAAGCCCCCTAGATCGATCTAGGGAGGCTAATGAGGGCGACCAGAATTGCAAATCAAGCCCGGGATTTAAATATCCCATGCTTGATTTGCATGTTCCCAGCCGGTTGCCATTTTAGAAACTGACTAGCCCAAAGTAACTGCCCGCGTCTACACACGGCAGTGAAACGGGATTCCGATTTAAAGCCCCTAATTCGAATTAGCTGGTAAACCTCATTGCAGGAGGAATATCAGCTAATTCGAGTTAGGGCTTTAAATCGGAATCCCGTTTCACTGCCACATATAGACGCGGGCAGTTACTTCGGGCTAGTCAATTTCTAAAATGGCGACCGGCCGGGAACATGCAAATCAAGCGCAGGATATATAAATCCCGGGCTTGATTTGCAATTCCGGACACTCTCATTAGCCTCCCTAGATTGATCTAAGGGGCTAGTGTAGACGTACCCTAAGGTGCCACAGGACTCCTCATTGCTATTGCAGATACAGACTAACATGACTACTCCACCAAGACTTTTCACCATGCAAGGCACTGCATTAGCTGTATGAAGTGGAAATCCATCAACTTCATGACGACATTCACACAGATACAAACAGATATAATCTTCCTCTCCAAGTGCAAACAGATGGACATGATACCCAGTGGACTGAAAGTGAAAAATCCATTACAATCAATATATTGCACAAACTATAGTGAGAGATTGTGCCACACACTTTCAAAGAAACTAAAGAACCACCTAATCAGCAACCTATATAGCAAATAGGAGAAGATCAATAATGAGCTTTCAAAACTGGAAACTCTCATAATAAACCAAACTTCCACACAAACTTCCACATGACTGGACTTTACAAACACAAGACAAGTCATTTAAAATGTACACTTCATTTCCTTATTAAAAAAAAAAGGACAATAAACTATCTAAACCCCTACAAGCCACAGGGGGTTACAACTATGGTACCCTCAACTCACCCAACAACCTTTTTTAACCTATCCAACCACCTACAAAGCCCAGCTGAGGAGTCTGTCCAATCTTGAGGACTCTCTTTCTGCCCCATCAACTCCACGCACATGATATTGTTCTATGGTGACTTGGAAGCCTATTTTTACCCTCTCCTAATCAAGGAATCTTTCCAACACACCACTGAACATTGCACTGGCCCCCAGGATCCCTCCTACCAACACTATAAGAAAAAGAATTCAATGGACTTCTGCTGGTCGAAATGACAGTCTGGACCTCTACACTGGATGCTTCCGCAAGCATGTACAGGCTGACATTGTGAACAAACAACATCATGTGCCCCATAACTGCAGCCGTGCAGAACACAATGCTATCCACAGCCTCAAAAACAATTCTGACACTATAATCAACGAGGCTGTCACGCTATCGGATTTTAATGTGAATAGGCAGATCATTGTTGCACCCAGCGATGCATCTGACGAAGTGGGTCTTTGCCCATGAAAGCTTATGCTCCAATAAATCTGTTAGGGTATGTCTACACAGCAAAGTTATTTAGAAATAACAGCCCTTATTTCGAAATAACTTTCCTAGCGTCTACACAGCCAAACCACTATTTCAAAATAAATTCAAAATAACGGAGCGCTTATTTCAAATTTGGTAAACCTCATTCTATGAGGAATAACGCCAAATTCGAAATAGCTATTTCGAAATAAGTGCTGTGTAGGCACTTATTTTGAAATAGGGAGCCTCCAGCCTTCCCAGGGTGCCCTGGTGGCCACTCCAGCCTCAACCAAGAACACTCCTCTCCTTACTCCCTCCCCGGAGCCCTTAAAGGAGTTGACTCTGGTCACAGTACCTGTGCCAGCTCCAAGCCTGCCAGCCCAGAGCCAGCAGTCACTGCCCCTGACCCAGTGGCCCCAAAACATGAGCCAGCAAGCCACTGGCAGCCAGCCCTCCACCGCTCCCGAGGAGCAGTCTGCCAGCTCCCAGGGGTCTGCCAGGGCCCGGAGAAGGTGGGTGCCTTCCTGGTCCAGGGTGGAGATCATGGACCTCTTTTGGAAAAAGCCGTGTGTGGATGGGGAAGTTCTTTTGAAAGAAGAGAAAAGAGGAAAAGCACAGGTGCCCTGGTGGCCACTCCGTTCATAACAATCACAGCTTAAATGCGAGATAGCATCCATTCAGTGTGGACGCTATCTTTCGAAAAAGCAGATCGCTTTTTCAATGCACTTTTGTGTGTACACTCTCTTTCAGAAGATTTTTTGGAAGATCTCTTCTAAAAAATGTTCTTCTGAAAGAAGCCTGCAGTCTAGACATAGCCTGGGAGACAGCAGTAGGCATCGACCACCTATTGTGAGGGACAGTTACTCAATGCTGCATGGACAATGGCTCTTCAGAGTTACCAACTGACACCTGAGGAGCATACAATGGCCTCTTGCCTGAGAAAGACACACCTAGATACTTCATGGATCCTTGCCTAAAAAGAACATAAACCAGTTTATAAATCATGTGGTCAGCTCCATTTTGGGAGGCATCATCACCCAGGAGAACAATGGATTTCCCTCTGCATGAGCAAGGTTATAAAAGTATCCTGGGGATGCTTCTATTTTGTCTTCAATCCTGCTCTTGACTTCAGAAGCATCCTTGCTATGGACAGAGGGTTGGGAAGGATTTGTTGACCCATTCTAACATAGAATGTACTCCAGAGACTTTTAAGCTAGCAATTTGTTACATCTCTGCTAAGAGCCTGCATCAAGAACTTGGGGTATGTCTACACTACCCCGCTAGTTCGAACTAGCGGGGTAATGTATGCATACCGCACTTGCTAATGAAGCCCGGGATTTGAATTTCCCGGGCTTCATTAGCATAAGCGGGGAGCCGCCATTTTTAAATCCCCGCTGCTTCGAACCCCGTGTAGCGCGGCTACACGGGGCTCGAACTAGGTAGTTCGGACTAGGGTGCCTATTCCGAACTACCGTTACTCCTTGTGAAACGAGGTAAGGCATTGGGTAAGGCATCTTTCAGAAGATCCTTTTTTCAGAATAGATCTTCCGAAAAAACTTCTTCCAAAGAGATGTTCCGAAAAAACTTCTTCCGAAAGAGAGCATCCACACACAAAAGCACATTGAAAAAGTGCATTAAAAAAGCGATCTGCTATCTTGCATTTAAGCTATGATTACTATGGACGGAGCTGCTCATCCACTGAGGTAAGTAGCTGACCAGTGCTCAGTGGATGAGCAGCCAGACAGATGGAAGGAGCATTTTGTAGAAGTGTTAAACAGACCACCACCAACAAATCCACTACAACCGTGGTCCCCAACACGGTGCCCGCGGGCGCCATGGCGGGGGCATTTCAATGCGCCCGCCAGGTGCTCGGGGCTGGCCTGGCCCCAGGCACATGGCGCACGGGTGCTTGTGGGGGGAGCGCGCTTGGCGGGGGGAGCGCCGGGCGCGCGGCACTCAGCAGGAGGGGCGGGGAGGAGCGCCGGCCCCGGGCACGCGGCGGGGGGAGCGCTGGCCCCGGACGCGCGGCGGGGGGAGCGCCGGCCCCGGGCGCGCGGCGGGGGGAGCGCCGGCCCCGGGCGCGCGGCAGGGGGGAGCGCCGGCCCCGGACGCTCGGCACTCGGCGGGGGGGGGGGGGGGGGGGGGCGGGGAGCACCAGCCCCGGGCGCGTGGCACTCAGCGGGGAGTGCCGGCCCCGGGCGCGCGGTCCTTGGAGGGGGCCCTGCCCCCGGGCGCGCAGTTATGGGGGGGCCCTTGCCCCCAGGTGCGTGGCTAGGTGGGGCCTCTGCCCCCGGGCGCGCGGCTGGGGGGGCCGCCCTCTGGGCGCGCAAGTGTCCCCGCCCCCAGCGGGCAAACGGCCACGCCCCCTGGTGCCCAACAACCTCAAAAGGTTGGGGACCACTGCACTACAACTAGAAGCAGGAGAGTCCCTAGACATCAACACTGGGGCAATTACAAAAGAGGAAGTCTGCAAGGCAATAAGGAACCTAAAGAATGACAAGGCAGCAAGACCTGATAATATTCCATCTGAGGGTATGTCTACACTACCCTCCTAGTTCGAACTAGCGGGGTAATGTATGCATACCGCACTTGCTAATGAAGCCCGGGATTTGAATTTCCCGGGCTTCATTAGCATAAGCGGGGAGCCGCCATTTTTAAATCCCCGCTGCTTCGAACCCCGTGTAGCGCGGCTACACGGGGCTCGAACTAGGTAGTTCGGACTAGGGTGCCTATTCCGAACTACCGGTACACCTCGTTGTGAAACGAGGTGTACCGGTAGTTCGGAATAGGCACCCTAGTCCGAACTACCTAGTTCGAGCCCCGTGTAGCCGCGCTACACGGGGTTCGAAGCAGCGGGGATTTAAAAATGGCGGCTCCCCGCTTATGCTAATGAAGCCCGGGAAATTCAAATCCCGGGCTTCATTAGCAAGTGCGGTATGCATACATTACCCCGCTAGTTCGAACTAGCGGGGTAGTGTAGACATACCCTGAAGCACTAAAAGAAGGAGGAGCTGCTATAGTGGACCAGCTACACAGTTTGCTAAATCTGATATGGACAACAGAAGAGGTTCCAAAGGACTGGAGAAAAGGGCTGCTAGTGAAACTCCCTAAAACCGGTGATCTGTCACTGTGTGAAAAGTGGAGGAGGATTACTAATAAAATAGATATAGACTATGGACGGAGTGGCTATCAGGAAACTTGTGCTTTTCCCTCTTCCCTCTTCTTTTGAAAGAACTCCCTCTTCCCTGTCCCCACGCACCTTTTTCTGAAAGAGCCATACAAATTTTGGCACATTGTGAGGCCATGCAGTTACCCATAGCAGTGCTGCTGAAGGGTATGTCTACACTACAGAGTTTTGTCAGAAAAATGGCTGTTTTTCCGACAAAACCTGAGTTATGTCCACACTGCAATTGTGTTTTTCCAAAACTAAATCGAAAGAACCGAGGGGTTTTTCCAGTATTGGTAATTCTCTTTCTACGAGGAAGAAGCCTTTTTCCAAAAAAACTCTTTTGGAAAAAGGCGTGTATGGACAGGGAAGAGGGAGTTCTTTCGAAAAAAGAGGGAAGAGGAAAAAGCACAGGTGCCCTGGTGGATACTCGGTCCATAGTAACCACAGCTTAAATGGAGATAGCGTCCATTCAGTGTTGATGCTATCTTTCGAAAAAGCAGATTGCTTTTTCAATGCACTTTGGCAGTGTGGACACTTACTTTCAGAATATGTTTTTTTGGAAGATCTCTTCTGGAAAAGCTTCTTCCAAAAGAAGTCTGCAGTCTAGATGTAGCCTCAGAGGCTCATCCACCTGCACATCCACTAATGTGATATATGTCACCATGTGCCAGCAATGCCCTTCTGCCATGTAGTGGCCAAAGTGGACAGTCTCTATGCCAAAGGATAAATGGACACAAATCAGACATCAGGAACAGTAACATACATAAACTGGTAGGTGAACACTTTAACTATCCTTGACATTCAATAATGGATTTAAAAGTAGCCATTCTTCTACAAAAGAATTTCAAAACCCAATTACAAAGGGAGTTATCTGAAAGAAATTCCTTTGCAAATTCAATACTATCAATTTAGGATTGAATAAGGATCTTAACAAATTACAAAGGCAATTTCCGCTCTCTTGATATCCACATTTGCATATTTACCATTGTGAATAGGCTAATTCCATCCTGACTTGATTAGCCTCATTTACACAAGTACCCTCTTTATTTTCAAGTATCAGAGGGATAGCCGTGTTAGTCTGAATTTGCAAAAGCAGCGAGGAGTCCTGTGGCACCTTATAGACTAAGCTGCTTTTGTAGTTAGCTAGCCATTCACAGTCTTAGCTTCTCCTCTCTTGGAATTCACACCTCCGGATCAGCTACTAGAAGTGGGCCTCATCCTCCCTGATTGGATCCACCTCGTCATCTCCAGCCTGATTCTGGCCTGCATATTTATACCCTGCCTCTGGAAATTTCCACTACATGCATCTGACGAAGTGGGTCTTTGCCCACGAAAACTTAGGCTCCAACACTTCGGTTAGTTTATAAGGTGTCACAGGTCTCCTCGACCCTCTTTATTTTTATATATATACACACAAATCCACACACCCATGTTTCTGTAAACTCCACTCCAATTCATCTGATTAAGTGGATTTTACCCACAAAAGTTTATGCCCTAATAAATCTGTTAGGGTATGTCTACATTACAAAGTTAGTTCGAACTAACGGACGTTAGTTCGAACTAACTTTCATAGGCGCTACACTAGCGCTCCGTTAGTTCGAATTTAAATCGAACTAGCGGAGCGCTTAGTTCGAACTAGGAAAACCTCATTTTACGAGGATTAAGCCTAGTTCGAACTAGCTAGTTCGAATTAAGGGGTGTGTAGCCACTTAATTCCAACTAGTGGGAGGCTAGCCCTCCCCAGGTTTCCCTGGTGGCCACTCTGGCCAACACCAGGGAAACTCTATTGCCCCCCTCCCGGCCCCGGACCCCTTAAAGGGGCATGGGCTGGCCACGGTGCCCGTGCCAGGTGCAAGCCTGCCAGCACCCAGCTAGCAGACCCTGCACCTGGCACGGATCGAGCCACCCACCCGATGCCCCCCAGCCCTCTCCCTCTTCCCGGGACCAGGCTGGCGGCTCCTGGGAGCTTGCCCGGGACAGCAAGAGGCGGGCATCCGCCTGGGCTAGTGCGGACATCGTGGACCTTGTCCACGATCTCCGCACTAGGCACAGGACAGTGGCCGTCTAGGGCACGAGAGCTGCCAGCCTGGCCACCCAGGAGCAGGTGTGCATGAAAATCAAGGGGGTCCACTGAGACCCCCGACCCTGAGCCCTGAGCTTACAATGGCCGTACTGGGTCAGACCAAAGGTCCATCTAGCCCAGTAGCCTGTCTGCTGACAGCGGCCAACACTAGGGACCCTGGAGGGGATGGACCGAAGACAGTGACCAAGCCATTTGTCCCGTGCCATCCCTCTCCAGCCTTCCACAAACTTTGGGCAGGGACACCACTCCTACCCCCTGGCTAAGACTACTCCATGGACCCAACCTCCATGACTTGATCTCACTTCCCTTTAAACTCTGTTCTAGTTGTAGCCTTCACAGCCTCCTGCAGCAAGGAGTTCCACAGGTTGACTCTTTGCTTTGTGAAGAACAACTTTCTGTTACTAGTTTGAAGCCTGCTACCCATTCCTTTCCTTTGGTGTCCTCTAGTCCTTCTATTATGGGAACTAATGAAGAACTTTTCTGTATGCACCCTCTCCACCCAACTCCTGCTTTTAGAGACCTCTATCCTGTCCCCCCTCCGTCTCCTCTTTTCTAAGCTGAAAAGTCCCAGTCTCTTTAGCCTCTCTTCATATGGGACCTGTTCCAAACCCCTCATCATTGTAGTTACCCTCCCCTCTCCCACCCTCTCTCTTCCCCTCTCCCACCTCCTTTTCCTGGTCTCCCCCAGTTTTGTTCAATAAAGACAGATTCCATTTTGGAAGACACGTGTCCTTTATTTTGTACATCAAGAAGAGGGGCTAGGGAGGGGTAAGTGGAAGGAGGTGAGGGAGGAATGGGGCACGAGCCCCCAATGGGGAGGACTGGGCTGGCTCTGCGGGCTTCTGGGGGTGGAAGCTCTCCTGCAGCCCCCCAATTTCCCCCTCTCCCCAGATGGCAGCCTGCGGCAAGTGCAGCCGGTCTGATGGCCAAGAGCTGTGATGTGCCCAGTGTGGATAGTCCAGGCAATCCAAGCCAGGACTGCTCTGCAAGCGGGGCACTCCTGAGAACTGTCTGTCCGGGGTGGGGGTCGGGACCCTTTAAGCATAGCCTTCGGCTAGCCTGAGAAAGCATCTCCACACTCTAATTTCTCCTCTGATGCCCTGCCAGCACTGCTTCCGGCCATCCTTAAGCCCGGTTCAGGGTCCACTTAATGTGGACATGCTAGTTCGAATTAGCAAAATGCTAATGAATGAATTATACAGTTTATTGATGTGGCCCAATATAGTCCTCACTGATTCAATCAAAGCACTTTCATGAATTTTTATTAACACAGTCCACATGGACAGTTAGCTCATGTCAGACTAGTGTGTATAAATTCACTCCACCACTTGCTGCAAACTATTTGTTCATATAGACAAGGCCTACATGATTTATGCAAAGTCACACAGAGCAAGTAAACTTGAACCTGGATTACTTTTAGGTAGAAATCTAATCTTGTTTTAGGGATCTTTTGAAGATTCTTTAACTTTAAAGACTCATCAATGGCTAGCCCTTGGAGATCTTCTCTTAAACTCATGGATAAACTCAACAAATTGAGCATCCCCTACTGGCTAACCAATAATCTTTGTGGGCATGGTTTTAAGTGGAAGCACTTTACTATATTTTTGTTATGATGGGTGAGGCGGGAGAGACAGAATCAATGAAGAGTCAAGACTACAAACCCTTTTCTTTTAAACCATTTTCCCCATCTTCTGTCTGACTTACCATAGTCTCACTTCCATCATGGGACTGCTTCTGCTCTTTGGGCTTAACGGCCATGTTGAATAGTCCTAGAAGACAAAAACAATAACTCACTCACAAAGCACACCTTTTAATGCCACATGGCAAACTTACTATAAGTTGAACCATCATACATGGTTCAAGTGTCAAATCCAAGTAGATGTTTCATTATACCAATGTTCCAAACGTTAATTACTACTAACAAAACTGCACCTTATGTGCCATCTGAATTTGTTTAGCTTTAGCTTCCAGCCATTAGATCTTACTTACCTTTACTTGTCTTTGTTAAGCTAAATAGACTGAGTTCCTGGTGTCTCTCACTGAAAGGCCAGTTTTCCAATCCTTGAATCATTCTCATGGCTCTTTTCTGACCCTCTCCAATTTATCAACATTCTTTTTGGTTTGTGAACCCCAGAACTGGACACACGATTCCAGCGGCAGTCGCACCAGTGCTACATACAGAGGGAATAAAACCTCCCTACTGCTATGTGAGATTCCTGTTTATATAGACAAGATTGAAATAAGCTCTTTCTGCCACAGAGTCATGCAGGAAGCTTCTGCTACTGATCTTTCCTTCATTTGCTGCCTTACTGTGCCACAAACATTGTGTTGGAACATGAGGCAAATCACATTAATCTCTCCATGCTTCAGTTTCCTCATTAAGAAAGGGGAGCGAGACATACATTATAAGGCCAGATGGGACCACTATGACCATCCAATCAGACCTCCTTCAAAACACCACCCAATGAACTACAGTAAGGTTTCCTTTGCATAAAGATCATGCTAAATGACAGCAACACAAGTCTTAGTGGGGACTCTAGCCAGCGAAGGTTGGGATTTGCTAAATAGAAATCAGTGACTAGAATTACTATTGTTTTAAAATGAGCTGTATTAAGGTCCCTGTTTAAAAGAGTGTATAGGCTCTGCACAGGCTCCCTCCAGCCTACATTAACCCTGGCTGGAAGGGGTTAATGCAGGCTGGAGGGACCCTGTGCAGAGCCCTGGCCAATTAGGAAGTGGCTTTTAAGTTGCCAATCAGATTGTAGCTTGCTGAGGCAGCCCTGTATATAAGAAGCTGCCTAGTAAAGTGAGACAGTTAAGCCCTGACAAGGGAAAGTGTAGGACTTGGTTCCCAGAGAAGTACCTTTGGGAGAGCATTTCTGGACAGGCTCAGGGGGGCTAGAGAGGGAGACTCCTGCCTGATACCTGCCAGGCCACTAGCTTGCTACAAGGGCCAGGAAGATGAAAAGGATCACAGAGGAAGTGGTCCAGGGAACTAGAGGCAGTAAAGAAGTGTAGAGGAGGGCAGAACAAGGCTGCTGCCAGAAGGCCCCTGGGCCTGAGTTCCCTCCTTCCCCATTGGACCACACCTAGCCACCAAGGCATGGCCAATACAGACTGTGGCTCGCCCCTGAGGTAATGAGCTATACTTTGGGGCCACAGGTGGCCACAGTGGCGGGTGAAACAGAACTGCTGATACCCTCCTGGAAGGAGGGTATGGCCCATACAGACTGTGGCTAGCCCCTAAAACAGAGGGGCTAGGTTTGCAGGCCACAGTAGGCCACGGTGGCAATAGAGACTCAGGACTGCTCATAAAGCCCTAGAAGTGGGCGAGAGACCACTGGAGTGGGCATTGCTGGAGGGCAGTGTCCTGAAGAGGACATTGTGGCCTGGGAGCAATGTGTGTCCAGATTAGGAGCATGGAGCACGGACGGGGGAGACACCAGTCTGAAGGAGGCACCCTACTGATGAAAGGATTAATTCCCCAGAGCTTCCATCAGGAGGTGCCTCAGTGGTGAGTCCCACAAACAAAGAATTAGAATTAGTGAGATTCTGTGGCCTGCGTCATACAAGATAATAGGGATGTTGAAAGAGTAGAGAGGGGGCAGAGAAGAGCTACAGAAAGGATTTGAGGGTTGGAAAAATGCCTGAGAGTGAGAGACTTAAATAAGTTTGCTCAGTTTAGCTTATACAAATAAAATGGAGAAGTGACTCGATCATGAAGCACTGACTACTAACCTGCTCTTTAATTGAGCAGAGAAAGGCAGAAAAGAACCAGCGATTAGAAGCCAGACACATTCAAATCACAAGGCACATTTTTTCACAGTATTAGGGTATGTCTACACTACCCCGCTAGTTCGAACTAGCGGGGTAATGTATGCATACCGAACGTGCAAATGAAGCCCGGGATTTGAATTTCCCGGGCTTCATTTGCATAAGCCGGCCGGCGCCATTTTTAAATGCCGGCTTGTTCGAACCCTGTGCCGCGCGGCTACACGCGGCACGGGCTAGATAGTTCGAACTAGCAAGCCATTCCGAACTATCTGTACACCTCGTTCCACGAGACATACCCTTAGTGATTAACTATTGGAACAAATTTCTCAGGAAAAAAGGGGCAGATTCTCCACTGCTTCCTCTCCTCTAATTCAGACTGGACGATTCACACAATCCAGCACAAGTTAGTGGGGTCAGTACATAGGGACCTGGGTGAAATTCCTCAGCATTTGCAATCTGATCTGTGGGATACTGAGAGGGAAAGCAGAAGGCTACAGCATGATACCTTCGAAGTCCTCATGCAATCTTCCCTCACTGTATCGACTGATGAACCCAAATCTCATCACTCTCTCCTGAAGAAAGGGAAGAAAAAGGAGACATTGTTAACTGAGGCTGTGTCTACACTACAAAGAAAAGTCGAAAAAAGATACGCAAATTGCAAGCCGCAATTTGCGTTTTTTTCCTCTTTTCTTCTGAAAGAGGCTTTTTGGCCCATCTATACAAGGCCAAATGTTGGAACACCCCTTCTTCCTTGTAGAACGAGGTTTACAGAGATGCTGAAAAAAGTGTCTGCTTTTCTGATTTTTTTTTCCAAAAAAGCAGACATGTTCTTTGGATGTGGCAGAGCTTTTCTGGGATATCAGAGGTATCCCAGAAAAGCTCTGCAGTCTAGACGTACCCACAGATGGTGGTCTGCTGAAATCCTGGGAGAGGGAGGTGGAGTCCATTGAGTGACTGCCCCCTTTGGATGAGGAAGAAGCCAAACAATCAGCATTTAATGAAGGTCTAGGCAAAGGTTCAATATGTGGGACAGCAAGCAAAGAACCTTAGATGAGACCCACTACTCTGAGATATGTAGATGTTCAATGGACAAAGACCAGAAGAGATCACTAGGGAATTCCGAATAAGGTACTCTTCTTCCAGAACAAAAGTGTCTACACAGGGAGTTAATCGGGTACAGTGAATCAGGAATAACACCTTGGCTGTGTCTACATTGGCACCCATTTCCGGAAAAGGGATGCTAATGAGACAAGTCGGAATTGCAAATGCTGCGGGGGATTTAAATATCCCCCGCGGCATCTACATGAACATGGCTGCCGCTTTTTTCCGGCTCGGGGCTTTGCCAGAGAAAAGCACCAGTCTAGACGGGATCTTTCGGAAAATAAAGCCTTTTCCAGAAGATTCCTTATTCCTCTTTAAATCCCCCGCGGCATTTGCAATTCCGAAGTGTCTCATTAGCATCTCTTTTCCGAAAAAGGGTGCCAATGTAGACACAGCCCTGGTGTAGAAACGCCTGTATCTCCTCACCTCAAAGCATATAAACCATTGTATGATTAACCTTCACGATACTCCCCTGAGGGAAGTAAGGAAACTAAACCACTGGATGCTTCCCCAAGGTCACAAAAAGAGGAATAATCAGGAATACTGACTTTCAGTCTCTCCTTTTTCTAACCCCTAAAGCCCACGCCTCAACCAGAGCAAAAGACTGAACTCCGGAATCCTGGCTTCCAGCCCCACCATGTTCTAACACACTAACCCCCACCTCCATCCCAGAGTTGAGGATAAAACCTAGGAATCCCAGTTCACAGTTCCCCCTCCCACACTCTAACACACCAGACTCCACTCACATCCCAGAGCTGAGGAGAGAACTCAGGAGTCTTTATTTCAAACCCTCATTCACTCAGGCTTTAGTTGGTATCCCAGCCAACTCATGTCAGGCCTGGCCAAAGAGTTTGTGTGGCCCCAGGTGGCATGTTGTGGTTGGCTGCACCACATAGCCGGGCGGCTCCCAACCAAGGCAGTGAGCAAGCAATCGGGTGGCGGGCCTGCGGGGCCCAAGCCAACCGCCTTGCTCTCTTTACCCTAAGGCCTGGCCTGACTAAAATTACTGGCATCACAGAAGATGGATTATAGGTTTGTGTGCATTCAGGGGGTGAGTTAACAGTTGAATACAAGTTAACCACACAGTGAAGATGATCCCTATTTAATCCCAGAAAAGGCAAGCTAGCATTTCCTCCCACCTCTCCCTGTGCCAGCGGGATGCACAGGGAAATCTGCAGAGGCTCAGGCCTCCCCTCAGTAGCATGACAGAGGTTCATACCTGAATGCTGATTTGCTCAGCTTCCTTTGCCATTTTCACAGCACTGTCCAGTTTCTGGCAGTAATCTTTGTTCCTGAGTTTCTTCTGAAAGAGTGAGAGAATTGGTCTTTATGGTGCCTAAAATGCATCAAAACTTTATCTCTTCCCCCCAAACCAGTGACAAGAAACACACTCTGTGAAGGACCAGAGCAGAAATCTTTCTGGTACCAGCGGCTCCTTTCCACAGGAATAATTCACACTGGGGAGAGGAGCAGTAGCAGCTATTCATTCAGTGCCTAGTGCAATGGGGTCCTGGTCTCTCTCCCATGCTGGGAGATTGGGGGACCCTAGATGATGGGGCAAGAGACATAAAGCCTCTAGCATAGTGGTAGACGGGGGAACCCTGGTATGGGAGATGGAGCACACTCAGAACCCCTGGTGGGGTGGAAAATGGAAATTGGGGTATGTCTACACTACCACCCTAGTTCGAACTAGGGTGGTTAATGTAGGCAACCGGAGTTGCAAATGAAGCCCGGGATTTGAATTTCCCGGGCTTCATTTGCATATTGCCGGGCGCCGCCATTTTTAAATGTCCGCTAGTTCGGACTCCGTGCCCGTGGCTACATGCGGCACAAACTAGATAGTTCGGATTAGGCTTCCTATTCCGAACTACCGTTACTCCTCATGGAACAAGGTGTACCGGTAGTTCAGAATAGGAAGCCTAATCCGAACTACCTAGTTCGTGCCGCGTGTAGCCGCGGGCACGGAGTCTGAACTAGCGGACATTTAAAAATGGCGGCGCCCGGCAATATGCAAATGAAGCCCGGGAAATTCAAATCCCGGGCTTCATTTGCAACTCCGGTTGCCTATATTAACCACCCTAGTTCGAACTAGGGTGGTAGTGTAGACATACCCTTGGAGAGGAGGTACAGAAAGCACATTTAGCCACAGGCATGAGGGGAGAATGGGAAACCCTGGTATGAGAGAAAAGAGGAACAGGGAGCATACATGAGGAGATATGGTGGTATGAGGGCAAGGAGTCCCTGAAATAAAGACAGATGGCAGGGTGGCACACTGAGAACCCTTGAGGAATCTTTTCATGATCGGGTGTGCAAAAATTGATGAGTCATCTAGCTTTAGATGAACGGTAGAACAACGAGATGTATCTTCACAGAGCTGATGGCAAGGCTTGTCATTGATGATGAAACACAAGGAATGAAAGAGGTCCTTGGTGGTAGATGTCGTGTTGAGAGTTTCCACACTCTCTCATTTATAAGACAATCATTGAAATAAGGAAAAATTATCACTTCTTGTTGTCGAAGGTATATGGCAACTATTGAAAAATACCCTAGGGGCTGAGGGGAAGCCTAATGGTAAAACTCTGAGGGTATGTCTACACTACAGCAGTAATTCGAACTAACTTAATTCGAATTAGTTAATTCGAACTAGTGCATCTAGACCTAAAAACTAGTTCGAATTAGCATTTTGCTCATTCGAACTAGCATGTCCACATTGAGTGGACCCTGAACCGGGGTTAAGGATGTCCAGAAGCAGTGCCGGCAGGGCAGCAGATTAGGACTTAGAGTGTGGAGCTGCTGCCTCAGGCTAGCCGAGGGCTGTGCTTAAAGGGACCAGACCCCCAACCCGGACAGACAGTTCTCAGGGGTTCCCCGCTCGCTTGTCTAACTTGATGAGGGACAGCAAAGCAGTCCTGGCTTGGAGTGCCCTGAGTGCCCACACTCAGCACATCACAGCACTCGGCCATCAGCCCGGCTGCACTTGCCGCAGGCTGCCATCTGGGGGGGGGGGGGTCAATCGAGGGGCTGCAGGAGAGTTTCCACCCCGAGGAGCCCGCAGAGCCATCCCAGTCCTCCCCATCGGGGGCTCGTACCCCATTCCTCCCTCACCTTTTTCCACTTACCCCTCCCTAGCCCACATGCACTCGATGAGGGCGTGCCGGCACCGGGAAGACCGGTCCCGGTCCTGGTGCCGGTGCCTGGTGCAGTGCCAGGTGCGGCACCAGGAGAACAGGTCCCAGTGCTGTGAGTGGAGCCGGCTGCGGCACCAGGAAAACCGGTCCTGGTGCCTGAAGTGGAGTTGATGCCGAGAGGACAGATCCCGGTGCCTGGGGTGGAGCTGGTTGCGGCACCGGGAGGAACGGTCCCGGTGCCGACACAGAGCATGACTGCGCTGCTGAAGTCGGTATCGGTTGTGAGACGAACCCCGAAGAAGCCGCTGTCACCGGTGATGGCGGCACCAGCATGGCCCACGGGGTCGATGCCGGTGCCAGTGATGGTGCCAAAACGTGCATCGGTGCTGAAGAGGCTGATGCTGAAGGGCCCAGTGCCGATGACTGGAATGGCACCCCGGGAAAGCTGCTCAGCGCCGGTATCGAAGATGATGATGGTGCCATAGACGTCGCCACAAGGCCAGGGTGATACGGCACTGATGCAGCCAAAACGGGGTCTGGAAGGGGTCCCAGCACCGAAGGAGGTCGAGCCCAGTCGAGTGCCAAGTGAAGCCTGGCTGCCTGCGTTGAGGCCGGCACCGATGTGGAGGCAAGCAGTACTGGTCCCACAGGGGACAGTCCTGCTGCATAAGCAACCGGTGCCGTCCAGTCATGCCGGTGCGGAGGCAAAGCTGGTGCCAACACAGCCTCCGGCATAGGCAACCTCGACCCCTCTGCCTCAACCAACAAGCTAATTCAAACTAACGCATCTAGAACTCAAAACTAGTTCGAATTAGCGTTTTGCTAATTCGAACTAGCAAGTCCACATTGAGTGGACCCTGAACAGGGCTTAAGGATGGCCGGAAGCAGTGCCGGCAGGGCATCAGAGGAGGACTTAGAGCGTGGAGATGCTGTCTCAGGCTAGCCGAGGGCTGTGCTTAAAGGGACCCGACCCCCACCCCGGACAGACAGTTCTCAGGGGTGCCCCGCTTGAAAACCAGTCCTGGCTTGGAGTGCCCGGAATGCCCACACTGGGCACATCACAGCACTCGGCCATCAGACCGGCTGCACTTGCCGCAGGCTGCCATCTGGGGAGAGGGGGTAATTGGGGGGCTGCAGGAGAGCTTCCACCCCCAGAAGCCCACAGAGCCAGCCCAGTCCTCCCCATCGGGGGCTCGTGCCCCATTCCTCCCTCACCTCCTTCCACTTACCCTTCCCTAGCCCCCCTTCCTGATGTACAAAATAAAGATAACGTTTCTTCCAACATTGACTCTGTCTTTATTGAACAAAACTGGGGGAGACTGGGAAAAGGAGGTGGGAGAGGGGAAGAGAAAGGCTGGGAGAGGGGAGGGCAACTACAATGATCAGGGGTGGGGAACAGGTCCCAGATGAAGAGAGGCTACAGAGACTGGGACTGTTCAGCTTAGAAAAGAGGAGATGGAGCGGGGACAGGATAGAGGTCTCTAAAAGCAGGGGTTGGGTGGAGAGGGTGCATTCAGAAAAGTTCTTCATGAGTTCCCATAAAGAAGGACTAGAGGACACCAAAGGAAAGGAATGGGTAGCAGGCTTCAAACTAGTAAGAAAAAGTTGTTCTTCACAAAGCAAAGTTAACCGGTGGAACTCCTGGCTGCAGGAGGCTGTGAAGGCTACAACTAGAACAGAGTTTAAAGGGAAGTGAGATCAAGTCATGGAGGTTGGGTCCATGGAGTAGTCTTAGCCAGGGGGTAGGAGTGGTGTCCCTGCCCAAAGTTTGTGGAAGGCTGGAGAGGGATGGCACGGGACAAATGGCTTGGTCACTGTCTTCGGTCCATCCCCTCCAGGGTCCCTAGTGTTGGCCGCTGTCAGCAGACAGGCTACTGGGCTAGATGGAGCTTTGGTCTGACCCAGTACGGCCATTGTAAGCTCAGGGCTCAGGGTCGGGGGTCTCAGTGGACCCCCTTGATTTTCATGCACACCTGCTCCTGGGTGGCCAGGCTGGCAGCTATCCTGCCCTAGACGGCCACTTTCCTGTGCCTAGTGCGGAGATTGTGGACAAGGTCCACGATGTCTGCACTAGCCCAGGAAGGTGCCCGCCTCTTGTGGTCCCGGGCAAGCTCCCGGGAGCCTCCAGCCTGGTCCCGGGAAGAGGGGATGGGCTGGGGGACATCGGGTGGCTGGCTCTGTGCTGTGTCAGGTGCAGGGTCTGCTGGCTGGGTGTTGGCAGGCTTGCACCTGGCACAGACACCGTAGCCAGCCCGTGCCCCTTTAAGGGGTCCGGGGCCGGGAGGGGGGCAATAGAGTTTCCCTGGTGTTGGCCAGAGTGGCCACCAGGGAAACCAGGGGAGGGCTAGCCGCCTACTAGTTCGAATTAAGGGGCTACACACCCCTTAATTCGAACTAGTAAGTTCGAACTAGGCTTAATCCTCGTAAAATGAGGTTTTCCTAGTTCGAACTAAGCGCTCCGCTAGTTCGATTTAAATTCGAACTAGCGGAGCGCTAGTGTAGCGCCTATGAATGTTAGTTCGAACTAACGTCCGTTAGTTCGAACTAACATTGTAGTGTAGATATACCCTAAGTGAGGCTAATAAGGTCATGCGCCGCCTCACGTGTCCGGTGTGGAGGGGCGGTGCGAGGGTAGTTGCCCTGGACTGGATGGACGTCCCGCTCGCTTACGCCACACTGTGGTGGATGAGGACATGCACACCAGAGACTCAGCACCGTGGTGTAGGCTCGACTTGGACGTCCAACTTGGAAACCTACCACGAGACGTTCTCGACCTCTTCGGTGGCGGAGAGTGAGACCGGTGCCAGGCCCTCAACGTTGAGGCCCGGTCCCGAGATGGAGCATTTCGCGTGGATGCTGGTGCACTGCACACCACAGAGTGCCCAGCCGGTGCTGGCTGTAAAGCCGCCTCCATGAGGAGAAGCTTTAGACGAGAGTCTCTCTCCCTCTTAGTGTGCGGCTTAAATGACTTGCAGATCTTACAGGCGTCTGTAAGATGGCCCTCACCCAGACATTTCAGACAACTGTCATGAGGGTCTCCTTTGGGCATTAACTTTGCACAGACAGCGCATGCCTTAAAGCCTTGCGGCCCTGGCATTTCTCACCCCCAAAGGGGGAGAAGGAAAACAACAAGACACTTACTATCTAACTAATTGAACTATTTAGAACTATCTACAATACTAAGAGAAACGGGAACCATTAACTGATCTGAGAGAGACACGTTCCAACGACCATCACAAGCGGTAAGAAGGAACTTAGGTGGGGGAGCGCCAGCAGGAGTACTTATGCCCCGCCATGGCAGTGCCACTCCAGGGGGGACCCTGCCGGCGCTACGGGTACTGCTAGGGAAAACGCTCTGGAAGACGCGGTGCATGTGGTGCGCACACCTAATCCGAATGGACATGAGCAACCACTCAAAGAAGAACTGCGGTTGTGGTACCAGAAGTCCCTGGCTTATCACTGGTGCTGACACAGGCAGACAAAGATGCTGGCAAGGAGTGCGTTGGTGAGACTCTCCTTTTCGGCACCGTTTTCAATGCTGGAGAGCTTGCCCTTCGTTTTTCATCTCTGAGAAGCTTGGAGGGAGAGGAAGAATCCCTAGACCCGTGGTCCCCAACACGGTGCCCGCGGGCGCCATGGCGCCCGTGGGGGCATTTGTCTGCGCCCGCCAAGTGCTCAGGGCTGGCCTGGCCCCGGGCACGTGGCGCATGCGCGGTGCTGGAGCCGGCCCCAGGCGCACGGGGAACGCTAGCCCCAGGAGCGCGGCAAAGTGGCCACCTACGCCCTGGGTGCACGGCACATGGGGAGTGCCGGCCCCGAGTGCATGGTGAATTGGCCGTGCTTTTTTATGTATTTGTTTAGTGGTTTTAGGTCAAGAATCGGTCTCCACTCGCCCGTTTTCTTTCTATGAGAAAATGAAAGTAAAAACTGGTTCTCTTAAACTGCTGGGTAACTGGTTCTATGGCCCCTAGTTGCAGCCAGTGATTCACATATGGTCTCGTGAGAGGGGTCCCTGAAAAGGGATGGGGTGGATGGGTGGAGTAGGGGGCGAGAAAGGAAAGTGATAGTGTATCCTGAGGAGACAGTTTGTATCACACATGTATCCAATGTAATGGATTGCTATTCTTGAAGAAATGGTAGCAGGCCATTGGTAGTGGAAATGGTAGTGGAACAGGTTTGTTACATTTTGAGACTCTGGGTGATGTGTTTTTCAGTCTCTCAACGGGTGTTTCAAATTTGCTTATTTGGTTGGGATGGATGACTGGGGTTGTTGTTTTGGGGGTGCTGTCTTTGTTGTCTATTCTTTTCTCTTTGTTGGTATGATGGATGATCCTGTCTTTGATAATGATATGTAGTTTGTGGTTATCTCTGTCTCTGATATGGTTGATACCTGTATTGTCTTGATTTTGCTGCAGGTGTTTGGATTCCCAGCAAACGTAGTATCGCCCTGGAGTCTTTCATGGATTGTAGTACTTCGTTGGTTTTTGCCAAGAAGAGCTTCTCACTCGAATGGCAGGTCTTCAACTGATAGTTGGAGTTGGCGGGGAAAGAGGAAGATACTCACCTTGTGCAGTAACGACGTTTCTTCGGTGTATGTCCCCGTGGGTGCTCCACTTGGTGTCGGGCTCGTCCCGGCGCCACAGGTCGGAAAGTCATCAGCCATGGTCCAGCCGGACCGCGCATGCGTGGGGCGCGTGCTGCTTGCGCTGATTGTTAGCTTGCGCTGAGTCCAGCTTCCTGCCAGTTCCTCCGAACTGGATCACTCTTGAAAAACATAAGGAAGAAACTCTGAAGAGGGGAGGAGGGTGGGTTGTGGAGCACCCACGGGGACATACACCTCAAAGAAACGTCATTACTGCACAGGGTGAGTAAATTCCTCTTCTTCTTCAGTGGGGTCCCCGTGGGTGCTCCACTTGAGGTGAGTACAGAGCAGTAGCCTCATCTGTGGAGGCAGGATTGGAGTCAAGATCTGTCTGCTGTGGACAGCACTGCAGAGGCCAGTGCTGATTCTCGAGCAATTGTGTTGATGGAATAGTGCTTAGCAAAAGTTATGTCCGAAGACCATGTCGATGTACGGTGAATGCCTTTGATTGAGACTCCTTTGAGAAAAGCTAGGGAAGTAGATGTTGCTCTAGTGGAATGAGCCATAATAGGCATTGATATGGACTTATTCTGTAAAGTATAGCAAGTGGTAATGCATTTCACGATTATTTTAGATATTTTCTGCTAAAACAACGGTTGGCCCTTGGATCTTCCATCAGAGCACAAGAAAAGCTGCTGGGATCGTCGAAATGGGCGAGTCCGTTCCAGATAAAAAGCGAGTGCCCTGCTGATGTCTAAGGTATGTAGATAGGCTTCATAAGTCGTTGCATGTGGTTTGGGGTAAAAAGTCGAGTATTATCGGTTCATTGATATGAAATTCCGAATTCACCTTCGGCAGAAATTTTGGGTGAGATCGTAGTATTACCCCTTGGTTGGTGAACAGGGTATATGGAGGAGCGGCCAAAAGAGCTGCCAATTCTCCAACTTGTCTGGCCGATGTTATAGCTAGAAGGAATACCACCTTTATGGTGAGAGTCTGAATGCCACATGTGGCTAGAGACTCAAAGGGTGGATATGTGAGAGTGACCAAAACAAACTCAAGATCCCACAGAGCAGATGGTTTCCTGTGCGGAGAGTGTAAGTTCATTAAACCCTTCAGGAAACGTTTAGTCATCAGGTAAGACATAATTGAAAAGCCTTCAATTGATTGTCTAAATGCAGAAATCGCTTAAAGATGGACTTTAACAGATGAAAGACCCAGTTTAGAGCAGTGTAGATGGAGGGCATAGTCCAGAATGCAGTGAATTGGAGTGGACATCGCATCGAAACCATTGGCTATACACCAAGAATGGAACCGATGCCACTTTTAAAGGTAAGTCTTTCGTGTGGAGTCACATCTGCTACGAAGTAATATTTGTTTCATGTTTTGTGAACAAAGTGCTTCTGTGCTATGGAACCAGCTAGGAGCCATGCTGTGAGGTGCATTCGGTCGATTTGCAGTTGTGGTATGAACATCCCTGGCTGCATGAGCAAATCCAGTCGTTTGGTAACGGATATGGTGGTCAGCAAGACATCTGCAGTAGAAGAGGGAGCCAGGTCTGTCTGGGCCAGAAGGGGGCTATTAGTATCACCATGGCCCTGTCGTCCATTATCTTTTCCAATACTCTTGGGAGAAAAAATTTTGAAGGAGAAAGTAGTTAGAGACATTTGAAGCTAATGGCAATTGGGACAAATTACAACATGGTTTTACAAAAGGTAGATCGTGCCAAACCAACCTGATCTCCTTTTTTGAGAAAGTAACAGAATTTTTAGATAAAGGAAATGCAGCGGATCTAATCTACCTCGACTTTAGTAAGGCATTTGATACGGTACCACATGGGGAATTATTGGTTAAATTGGAAATGATAGGGATTAATATGAAAGTTGAGAGGTGGATAAGCAACTGGTTAAAGGGGAGACTACAGCGGGTCATATTGAAAGGTGAACTGTCAGGTTGGAGGAAGGTTACTAGAGGAGTTCCTCAGGGATCAAATTTGGGGCCAATTTTATTTAATCTTTTTATTGCTGATCTTGGCACCAAAAGTGGAAGTGTCCTAATAAAATTTGCGGATGACACAAAATTGGGAGCTATTGCCAATTCAGAAAAGGATCGGGATATCATACAGGAAGATCTGGATGATCTTGTAAATTGGAGTGATAGCAATAGGATGAAATTTAATAGTGAGAAGTGTAAGGTTATGCATTTAGGGATTAACAACAAGAATTTTAGTTATAAGCTGGGGACACATCAGTTGGAAGTAACGGAGGAGGAGAAGGACCTCGGAGTCCTGGTTGATTATAGAATGACTATGAGCCACCATTGTGACATGGCCGTGAAAAAGGCAAATACGATCTTGGGATGTATTAGGAGAGGTATTTCCAGTAGGGATGAGGTGTTAGTGCCATTATACAAGGCACTGGTGAGACCCCATTTGGAATACTGTATGCAGTTCTGGTCTCCCATGTTTAAGAAGGATGAATTCAAACTGGAACAGGTACAAAGAAGGGCCACTAGGATGATCCGAGGAATGAAAAACCTGTCTTATGAAAGGAGACTCAAGGAGCTTGGCTTGTTTACCTTAACCAAAAGAAGGCTGAGGGGGGACATGATTGCACTTTTTAAATATATTAGAGGGATAAATACCAGGGAGGGAGAGGAATTATTTAAGCTTAATACCAATGTGGACACAAGAACAAATGGATATAAGCTGGCTAGTAGGAAGTTTAGACTTGAGATTAGACGAAGGTTTCTAACCATTAGAGGAGTGAGGTTCTGGAACGGCCTTCCAAGGGAAGTAGTGGGAGCAAAAGATCTATCTGGCTTCAAGATTAAACTAGATGGGTTTATGAAAGGGATGGTTTGATGAGATAACATGATCTTGGTAACTAATTGACCATTCATTTTCAGTGGGAAATAGGTCAATGGAGGGATGATAGGAATTACTAGAGAACTTTCTGGGTGTCTGGCTGATGAGTCTTGCCCACATGCTCAGGGTTTAGCTGATCGCCATATTTGGGGTTGGGAAGGAATTTTCCTCCAGGGTAGATTGGCAGAGGCCCTGGAGGTTTTTCGCCTTCCTCTGTAGCATGGGGCACAGATCACAGCTGGAGGATGCTCTGCATTCAAAGTATCTGAAGGCTTCAATATCTGAGATATAGGTGAGAGGATTATTCTGGGAGGGGTGGGTGAGATTCTGTGTGGCCTGCACTGTGCAGGGGGTCAGACTAGATGATCATAATGGTCCCTTCTGACCTTAAAGTCTATGAGTCTATGAGAAGTGGAACAGGAGGGAAAGCGTTGAGAAGATGATGAGCCCAGCTTATCAAGAATGCATCCCCCAGAAATTTGGGGCCCAGACTGGCTCTGGAACAGTATCTGGGACATTTGGCATTGTGATGTGTGGCAAACAAGTCTATACTGGGATGTCCCCAGCGTTGAAATATCAAAAAAGTCACTTCATGATTGAGTTCCCACTCATGTTAAGGAAACAGGTGTCTGCTCAAGGCATCTGCAATGGAATTGTCTTTGCCAGGTTGGTACATTGCTATGAGAGTGATTTTGTGACTGATATACCAATTCCATAGGTTCATGGCTTCCGCACACAGGGATCTTGATCGGGCTTCTCCCTGTCGGTTGATGAAGTACACTGTGGTGGTGGTGTCAGAGAAGACTTGAACCATCTGACCACAGATCCTGAGAAGGAATGGCTTGCATGCCTTGAACACCGCCCTGAGTTCCAAAAGATTTATGTGCTGCAGGGCTTCCTGAGCATTTCACTGGCCTTGAGCGAATTTGCCCTCACAGTGGGCTCCCCATCCTAGGATAGAGGCGTCCGGAGTAACTTGGACAGTGGGATGCGGACGGTGGAAAGGGACCCCGGAGAGCATGTTGGTGGGAGAAGTCCACCACATGAGGGAACATTTCACTGTCAAAGGCAATGTTACTAGCCTGTGTAGATTGCAATTGCCTGGGCGATATATGGACTCCATCAAATGTTGAAGGCACCTGAGGTGTAGTCTGGCATGCTGTACACGTATGTCGTTGCCGCCATGTGCCTCAAGAGTTGCAGACAGGTAAGTATTGACACTCTTGGGCTGAGGGATAGTGTCTGCGTGAGGCTCTGTATTCTGTGGAATCTCTCTAGGAAGATAGGCCTTGGTTGCTGTACAATCTAACCATGCCCCAATGAACACGAGGGATCTTTGTGGTATGAGCGAGGACTTCGGGACGTTCAACACAAGTCCCAGATCCGTGAACAAGTCTCTTGTGACCTGAGTGGCTGTCAGTGCACATTTGAACATATGAGCCTTGATCAGGCAATCGTCTAGATATGGGAAGATCATGATGCCTTGACGATGAAGATACGCTGCCACCACCGTGAGGGTCTTCGAGAAAACCCTGGGTGCGGATGACAGCCGAATGGAAGAACTTTGTACTGAAAATGCTGTGTGCCTACGACAAATCTCAGGAAACGTCTGTGTGCTGGGTGTATCGTTACATAGAAATACGCGTCTTGTAAATTGAGGAACGTGAACCAATCCCTTTTGTTCAATGCTGGGAATATAGAAGTTAGAGTCACCATCCTGAATCTCTGTTTCCTGAGATACCGATAGAGATTGCAAAGGTCTAGAATGGGTCTCCATCCTCCCGATTTCTTCTCGGTGAGAAAATAGCAAGAGTAGAATCCCTTGCCCCAAAATTGATCAGGTACTGCCTCCACCGCACCAATCTCTACGAGACGGAGAACCGCCTGCATTAGGAGATTCACGTGAGATGGGTCCCTGAAAAGGGAGGGTTTTGGAGGGGTGGTGGGGGACGGGAAAGAAGAAGGATGGAGTATCCTGATGTTATTATCTCCTGGACACGGCGGTTTGCGGTGATGGTAAACCATCTGTGCTGGTACAGTCTCAACTGATGATGGAATAACTTCTGTGTTCCCGGGTCGTACGTTAAAAGAATGGTTCTCAGTTACTTTATTGGACCATCAAACTTGCTGTCTGTTGTTTTGGGAATTAGGATTTCATCCGGTTTGCAGTCTTCACTTTTGTTGACATGGTCTGGGGTGTTGTTGTGGGTGGTCCTGTTGTCTGAACCTGGGCGCCCCATACGAGAAGGGCCTCTGTCTGAAGTAGGATGTATATCGTTTGCAACAATATGGGGGTATATACATCCTTAATGTTTGTAGGGTAGTTCTAGAATCCTTGCCCAAGTGCAAAACTTGGTCCATTTTCTCTGCAAATAGACTCTGTCAAAGGGCATGTCTTCTACCTTAGGTTGCAAATCATTAGGTACAGATGCCATCTGTAGCCACGAAGACCTCCTCATAACTACTGATGTCGCCGTGGCCTGTGCCGCTGCATTGGCAATATCCAGGGAAATTCGTAAGGCCATTGTTGAGGCTGTATAGCCTTCCTGGATAACTAATTTTAAGAGCTTCTGTTTCTCATCATGCAAGTTCTCTAAAACTGCTACCATCTTTGAATAATTATCAAAGCTATGGTTAAACAGATGACCAATGTAGTTTGCCATTCTCAGTGTAAGTGTGGCTGAAGAATAAACTTTTCGTCCAAAAAGATCTAAGCATTTTGATTCTTTATCAGCAGCAGCATTCCTATGTTGTGGCATCTTGGATTTTTGCTGGGCTGCATCCATGACTAAGGAGTTCGGTCGAGGGTGCATGAACAAAAATTCCATCCCCTTTGGGGGAACGAAATATTTCTTGTCCGCCCTCTTATGAGAAGGCTGAGAGGACACCGGTGTCTGCCATATGTCATCAGCAATTTCTAGGATTGTGTCATCAAAGGGAAATGCCATTTTGGATTTTGGGGATTTTTGAAGGTTCTTCAACAGCTTATGTTGTTTTTGTTGAACCTCTGCTACATGCAGGTCCTGTGATTCTGCCACTCTTTTAAAGAGCTCTTGAAACTGCCGAGTGTCATCTACTGGAGAGGAATCGCCAGGGAACACTGCATCATCCCGGGAGGAAGAAACAACAGAGTAGTCCACTGGGGATTGTTCCTGCATTTGTGGCTGTTCTGGTGTCACTGGCTGTGCTGGCTCTGGGTGTACCAGAGGGAGAGGCACATTCCCAGACAATGTCGAGGGTCGAGCGGAAACGCCTGGTGGCATAGAGACCCTGGAGCTGCTGTGAGAATGATACTGATAGCGTCGTGGAGATCAGGAAGAAGAACGTCCAGAAGAGTATTGTCACTCATTATGACAGTCACTATGGCAGCGACGATGATCACGATAATAACAAGACGATGGATATGCAGGTGAATATCGCTGTCGGTACTCGTGACAATATCAGGATGAAGATGAGCGTGTAGGCGACCTAGGTGAGCGAAATCTGCATCTGGTGTATGAAGGTGATCGAGAACATCTGCGATAACAATGAGGTGATGGTGAGTATTGTTGATAGTGTCTTCTCAAGATATTAGTAGCATGAGTCTCATGTCTATGCGGCTCAGAGAAGGCAGAAGAAGGTGATCTGGGCTGTAAATAGGGAGCTAATTGTTCAGGACTTGGTGAAAGATGAAACCCTGTGCCTGCTGAATGGTCAGCTCCTGCAGACAGCATTGACTGATGTGACCTTGGGGGGAGCTGTGTTGCTGCGGTGACTGTGAGTGATCTGAAAGCCGGCAGGGTGCAGCCGTGGAGGCTGAGACAGTAGCGCTTCAGCGCTTGTCAGTTTCAAGGGCTGAAGCCGGTGCTGGCGAAGAGCTTGTTGATAATGAGCTCAGCACCAGTGATAGTGCCAGAGAGAAGGGGCATTGAGCTTGCATTGAGACAGCCGGTGCTGCACTCGGTGCCGTAGCAGCTGGCACCGAGGTGGCGGTACCACAGTCACCAATGCTGAGATCACCGGTGCTGCAGTAGCCGGCGTGGAAACAGGTGGAGCCAGCATGAGCTGGATCGGTGCTCGGAGTCAACGTTGTCAGGGTTGGTGCCGCTGATGCTGGGGCCGATATCGGGACCGCCTGGGCTGAAGCACCTGCAGCCGCGGGTGTGTGAGGGTGCCTGAGGACAGGCGCCGGTGCCGATTCTGGTCTGGGAGGCACAGCCATTGCCCAATCCGCCCCCCTGCTAAAGGTGGGGCTGGGCTCAGAGACACTGTGGCTCTTTCCATGCCGCTCGCCTTGATGATGTTGCCTGGTTGATTTCTGACCTCTGCCTTTAAATGACACGGTCAGGGTTTTCACTGCCGCTGCGGTAATTAGCTCTGATTGCCCCTGTTGAGTATCCTGCAGCTGAAGCACCTTGCTGTATAGAAGCATCTTCAGCGGCATCTTGCGGTCCCATCACGCTCTGCCAGTCAGTTTCTGACAGTGTGGGCATTTGTGGGGTACATGCCCCTCGCCCAGACATTTAACATAGAATGAGTGTCCATCAGACATCAGCATAGCGTCATGGCCCTCAGAACACTTTTTGAAGCCAGAGGAAGCTGGCATTATGAACTGAGGAAAAAAAACTTTTGTTTTTTATTTTTCAAATGGAGAACTATTAAAAAACTGTGCCTAACTAACTAACTTAGTAACTAATAACTAACGGCTGACTAACTATTTACAGAAATCTTTCTTAAACAGCTGAAGAGAAGGGATTTGCTCCACTTGCGACCGTTGAACGGTAAGGAGGAACTGGCAGGAAGCCGGACTCAGCACAAGCTAACAATCAGCACGAGCAGCACGCGCCCCATGCATGCGAGGTCCAGTTGGACCACAGCTGACGACTCTCCGACCTGCGGCGCCGAGATGAGCCCGACTCCAAGAGGAGCACCCACGGGGACACCACCGAAGAAGAAAGCAGAGTTGAACCATGAGGCTCATCACATAGTCACTGCCGTGGCTGTTGTTCTTGTCGCCAACTCTGCGGCATCAAGGGCAGCTTGGAATGCTATACATAATACTGCTTGTCTTTCAGACATGATCGCTCTGAATTAAGCCTTTTTGTTGTCGGGAATATCCTCAATAAAGGTGTTGTGCTTTCCATAATTGTTAAAATCATATTTGCTGAGTAATGCGGTGTAGTTCATTGCTCTCATTTGGAGAGGGCCGAGGCATATACCTTTTTCCCCAGTGAGTCAAGTCTTTTGTTGTCTTTGTCCAATGGAGTAGAACGATTCTGTTTATTTCTCTGCTGTGCCGCATCCACTATTGGGGTGTGTCTAGACTACAGGGTTTTGTCGACAAAAGTGGACTTTTATCGACAAAACAATACCTGTGTCTACACTGCCGCTGAGTTCTGTCGACATAACATCAACAGAACTCAGCAGTTTTGTCGACGGCGGTAAACCTCATTCTATGAGGAATAACGCCTTTTGTCGACAGAGTTCTAGCAACAGAAGGCGTTATTGCATCTATACTGTCCTTTGCATCAACACTGTCATGCCGACAAAGCGGCTTGCTTTGTCGACAGAACTGGATGTAGTCTAGACACTCTTTGTCGACAGAAGCTTTGTCGACAGTATCTGTCGACAAAACTTCTGTCGACAAAAGCCTGTAGTCTAGACATACCCTAAGGGAGTTAGGCAGAGAGTGTGTGAAAAGGAATTCAGATCCTTTGGGAGGGACATAGTATTTCCAGTCTGCTTTTACAGATCGGTGGGAAGGCGAGTGTTTGCCACAAGGATTTTGCTGGTTTTAATATGGCTGGATTAATTGGTAAGGCAATTTTGGTGGATGGAGTTGCCTGAAGGATGTTTGTCAGTTCATGGTGAGAGTCCTGCACCTCCTCCATGAGGATATTTAAATAATCTGTGACTCTTTGGAAGAGATCTTGAAAGGAAGAAATGTCCTCTGTGTTGTTGGAGGACAGTGGTATGATTGCTTCCTCTGTGCCAGCCAGTGAGTGCATGTGCAATAAATTTGCAGGTGCAGAATTTGGGGAGTCTTGGTTGTCAATATCATTTTTCCCCGTGCTCATTCAGAGTGAGTAGGTCAGGGCAGAGCGAGGCCTTATCATGTGTTTGGTTTTACGTGGTCTCTTTCTAGGTTGCTGAGGCCATTGATTCCACATTTGCCAATGTGGGGGGTAAGGCACTGGTGGTGGCATCCAGGGATATGGAGCCCAGGGAGCCATTTATGCTCTAATGATATCTGGTTGTGCCTGACTGAATGACATTCCTGACCCTTGTTTGTGTGGAGATAACTGAGGTGAAAAGACAGTTAAGTCTTCTTCCCCTTCCACTGATGGGGGGAGGGTGATTTAGAGTAAACAGAGACTGGTTGAGTGAGGATGTCTGTCTTCACTCAAAATCGGAGAATGGAGTATAAAATGGCTGAGTCCCTGTGCTCCCTGTAATTCATAACAGGAGTGTGTGGCTTGGGGAGCTGTGTTGCCACTGAGAAGAATGCCTGCTGCGCCACAGTAGCAGAGCTCACAGCATGAGGGATTGCTCCTGACAACAGAGGGGGAAGGGCGGTGCCAAGCGGCTGCTCTGTTAGCTGCTTCAGTAACGTGTCGAGCACCTGAGGCACAGGTGGCGCTTGTGTGGAGGTAAGCGGTGCTGTGCTCAGTACCGCATTACTTGAGGCAAGCACAGAGTGGCCTGTTGCCTCTGCAAGAGCAGTCTTTTTTGTGCTCTTGTGCTTAGTGCGCTTCTCGCCCGAAGTACCTAGGCAGTCAAATGTGTTCAGGCGGCATTTATCGGAGTAATCTGACTTTTTCCCAGCAGAATGCCTCTTAGGCGAATGCTGGGGCAGTGAGCTTGCCTGCCTCTTTGTGGGCTTAGGGTATTTATCCCTTCATTCTGCGCTATTCTGCCCCGATCCTGGGTCAGAAGAATTGTGATTGCCCTTGTCCGCCAGAAGCATCTTTAAGCATAGCTCTCTAAGCTTTGCACAGTGCAGACCATCTCTGAAGAGCGCACAGCATTTAAAGCCGGACAATCCCATGCTACAGTAATATCCTGCGAGTGGAGGTCATTTTTTGGGGTTGTTTTGTTTTGTTTTAATTCTTAACTAACAACTAAGAACTGAAGGTTGAACTAAATAACTAGAAAAACATTAAAGAAGAGTCAAAGAACGAAAGCACTGCAGAGTTCCCTCTGAAATCGGGGACAGTAGAAAGGAACTGAAGAGCGGGGGGCCGCACATGCGCGATGGCATTGGGGGTGGGGGGCCATGCACACCACGCACTACACATGCACGGTCCCAAATGCACTGCTAGCAAAAATCTGTTGAGAGAAACTGGGACACTCTAGCACCTAATGTGGAGTACCCCCAGAGATGCCTCTTGAAGAAGAACGAGTGGCTGTACCTCCCTTAGGGGTATGTCTAGACTACAGGGTCTGTCGACATAACTTCAACAGAACTCAGCAGTTTTGTCGACGGCGGTAAACCTCATTCTATGAGGAATAACGCCTTTTGTCAACAGAGTTCTAGCAAGAGAAGGCGTTATTGCAGCTATACTGTCCTTTGCGTCTACACTGTCATGTCGACAAAGCGGCTTGCTTTGTCGACAGAACTGGATGTAGTCTAGATGCTGTTTGTCGACAGAAGCTTTGTCGACAGTATCTGTCGACAAAACTTCTGTCGACAAAAGCCTGTAGTCTAAACATACCCTTAGTGTCCTCTCATACACCAACCTGAACATGTAAAGTTTCTCAGATGACCTGCTGCTCGGAAAAAGGGCCTCAGTTTATCTGTAGCTGTAATGTGTTTGAGGCAGACACCATCCTGTGCAGACTCCATGGAGACCCTCATAATCACTCATTGTCATTGCGTGCAGTCTGGTTAACCTGATGGAAGACTCCAACTGAGGGGGTGACCTATGCAGGCAATGGCCAATTTTGTGTAGTCATAAACCGAAAAACATTCCAGTATGGTTCCTAAGAGTGTCCAGTCACGGATCCAAATTTCTGTTTCACACCAAAACACTTTACCTCAATTGGTAATCAAGGGATGTTCCCTATCCATGCCTTTGAGAATGCAACCATAATTATTTCAGATTCCCACTATCAATATTTAGTGGTCCAAAGTACTCCAACATTTTTGGTCCACATTCCTCCTGTAGGTTTAAATTAAAACAACTATTGGCCCGAAAAGATGCTTACCTTATCCAAATCACCAATGATACGGATAAGGCACAATACGTGGTACTTAGCTGTTAGAGGAGGATGAACCAGAAACAGATGTCCCTTGGAGGCACATAACCTAAAAGTATGGGTCATTGTTCAAGGAGTTGCAATAAGACTTGTGTTTATTATAATGGGTTCTCAACATTGTAAGGTCGCCTACCTATCTCAGTGCATGACCAGACGATCCACACCTGTACAAATTACAGGGTCAGGTGAATGTGATACAATTGTTCCAGAGGAGACAAAGTATCAAGAAATGCTTTCTTTGAGTAGTGCTACAACATTACCATCTATTTTAGTGTGATGAGTGGTTATTTTTCTGCAATCACCCCATCAAAGCTTGTAACCTGCAAATCTATATACTTTCCTAACTTTTTAACTATATTTTAGTAATGCAAAATCTGCAGGACTTATCTGGTATGAGGTACCTTTAGCAGTAGTATAGTGTGATAAGTAAGGGGTAATATCTCTTTTAGAAATTACTAGGGGGCGGTGCCCCCTGCTCGCTAGTCTCACCAACCCCCCTCTCTTGAGGTAGGCAGCCCCACTCCCCCTCTGGCTACCAGGGAAGGCCAGGCCAGGCCAAGGCGTAGCAGTTCTGGTCTGCCCCAGCTCTCTCCCCCCCGGCCCCTGGGCCCCCCCAAAGCCAGGCAAGCCCTGACTCTCCCCCCTCCCTTGGCTGCCAGGGGGTTGGGCTGGGCCAAGGCTGGCCCAACTCTCTCCCTTTGGCCACCAGGGGGGTTGTCACTCTTTGCAATCAGCTTTGGTTCTAACTATTATGAGCAATTATATCATATGTAAATGTTGCCACCTGACCGTTCATCCTCCTTTTCCAGGATATTTATGAATGTATTGAACAGCACTGGTTCCAGTGCAGATCTTTGGGAGGACCCGCTATTTACCAAACCAAGGCTGTACGTAGACAACTCATGGAAGTTTCTGAGCTTGGTTGCAGAGATCCAGGCGCGGGAGACAGAGTTACCAAAAAACGTCACATGGTACTTGGACTGCAAAGAGAAATGGACAGCACTAGGTTAACTTTGTGTCACAATTCTAGAGAGGGACAAAATGGGTCTATTATTGGACCAACTTCTGGAGCTCGTCTGCAGGTCTGGTGAAGTAAGGAAAATATCGGCACTAAATACAAGTTGGTATGGAGTGTTAAGGGGAAGGGGGAATGCCTGTTGCAGGAGGAAATGAAGTGGGCAATTGGGGGCCAGATTGTTATGCAAAAAAGGTATGAAGTAGGTAATTAAGGGTAGCTGTTGTGTGTTACAAATTGCTGGAATGAGTCATAAAATCAGTGTCTCTGTTAAATCTGTGGCTTTTGGTGTCTAGCTGAATTTCCAGGGTTGCCTCTTCCTTTGAATACAAGGACTGAAAAATCATCTATGGCAGTGGTCACCAACCAGTAGATCGGTATCTACTGGTAGATCTTGGAACCACTGATAGGTGATCTTGACTGGTTTGACCAAGAGACTATCAAGTGCCAGCACTTCAGCTGCCCTTTCCCCCACTGCTGCGCAACTCCTGCCCTTTGACTTGGAGCTGCCTCCCCCCATCCCCAGGAGCCTCCTGCTTGCTGTGCACGGCAGGGAAGGAAGAAGAGGGGCACTGATGTCAAGGTGCCCCCTCTCCCACTCTGTATCCTATCTTCACAGAGTGGAGGGGGAGGCACAACAGGGCTTGGAATGGAGGGCCTTTGCTGGCTGCTTTTGGGAGTGGGGCAGGGCAGGGGTGAGCCTGTCTTAGTCCCACTGCACCACCACCCAGAAGCAGTGCTCAGTCGGAAACCACATCCTGAAACCCTACCCCAGTCATGAACCCCCTCCTGTACCCCAAGCTCCTGCCCTAGACTCAAACACCCCTGCATCCAAACACCTTCCCAGACCTTGCACCTAGAACCCCGTCTGGCACCCTAACTGCTTACCCCAAACTCAGATGAGAGCCCTTCCTACACTCCAAATCCCTTAATCCAAGACCAAAGCCTGCCTCCCCAACCTGCTGCCCCTGCCTGTTGAAAGTGAGGGAGGATGGGGGAAGGAGGAAGGATGGAGCAAGCAGGGGTGGAACCTTGGAGACAGGGTGGGAAGGAGGCAGGGCAAGGGTGTTTCAGTTTGAGGTAGATCCTGGATTTTGTGCTTTAAAAGGTTGGAGACCCCTGATATATGGAATGATGGCTTTGCAACAATTGTTTGCCCAAAAACAATATGGTATTTTGGTCTTTTACCATTTTCCTGTGTAAGTTCATTTGAGTGCATAGCAACTGTCTGGTTTCACCCAGATAGTTGTTACTGGGGCCTTTGATGTCCTCCAGTGGGATGAGGTTTGGCTGGCATGAGATTGTAGGGGAAATTACAAAGAGAGCACCCTTTGTTCTGTAATGACACGAGGGTGGAAAATGACTAGACAAAGTGTATATGGACTCATAGTCATGCTGGCTACACCAGTAATGTGAAACAGGGAATGCCACTATAATAGAGGGAGGTAGGGAGGGATAAACATAGAGCCCTGCCATGGGAAAGTAAGTGAGGGTAAGTAAGGAGAATGAATGGGTACATATAGCCCAGGGGCAGATATGGCCTCTGGGCCAGATCCAGTTCACCAAGCCTTTGGATATAGCCTGTAGCCTAGCAGGATTCTCAAGCAGGCTAGGCTCCCTGCTTGTCACAGCCCCAGGCCATTCTAAACAGTCAGCTGATGGGTCTATGTGCAGCCAATGGGAGCTGCAATGATTTGGCTGAGGGCAGAGGCAGCATGTTAAGTATCTGCCCCCATTGGTGTACAGTGCAGAGACACACATGGCCCCAGCAGCCAACCACTTTGAGTAGCCTGGGGCTGCGGCATGCAGGGAGCTTGCTTGAGGGTCCTGCTGGGCTGCTGGCCAGGAGTCACCTACGTAAGCATCTCCCAGCCAGAGCTTGCATCTGGCACCCCAACACATCCCACTCCCTAACTCCCTGCCCCAGGTCACCACCCAAACTCTCTGAAACCTCCCTCCCCATGCTCAGGGTTACAGCACACATGGAGCCCATATGCTCTTCTGCATCCAAACTACATCTCAGACCCTACACCTCCTCCATAGAAAAGTGCAGTCCTTGAACACTTACCAAAATCTGGCAGTGACCCCCATCAAAAATTATTGCTTATTTCTAATATAGCCACTAGCATGGGGACGGGGAGTTTCAGGGAGACCCAAAATAGAAGGGGATGAGAATGTGACACAGAGGAGATTTGGGGGAGGAACAGAGCCTTCCAATGGGTAAAGTAAGCTCATAAAGAATACGACCACATGTGTAAAGTATAATATCACTTACAGGAAGAGAATCCAACCGGGATGAAAACAGAAAATACTCCCCGATGTCAGGGTCACATTCCACCATGCCAGGCCACCTGTGTGCATAACAAAAAGGTAACAGCAATAGGTATGGGCTGCTCATTTTCTGATTTCCTTTCAGATATTAAAACAAAAAAATTGTGAGGGTTGGTTTACACGGTACCAGTGTTTACAGCACTCAGTCAACCTGCTCTGTCTGTCTCTGAAATCAAGTGCTGTGTATGGATCCTTAGAAGAAAGGGATGAAACAGAATAAAATGTGAGGAGAATAATAAGAGAGATACATGCAGCTAGCTGCTGCATTTTCTACTGTGATCTACTCCTGCCAGGCCAGCTGGCCCCTGAAATTTTGAAATTGCTTTCTAGAAGGGTACAGGAAATGGGATTAGTGCAGCAGGTAATATGTTTGTGATGATCTGTTGACACACCAAATTCTGAGATCACCGCTAAGAACTAGATGAACAGGTTTCAAGTCCAAAAGGGACATCTTGTATATATCATATGTTAGAGAATTTCACCTGGTTACCCCTGTGCTGAACCCAACAAGTTGTGTTGGTAAAGTATATCTTCTAGAAAGATATCCAAGCTAGGTTTGAAGACATTAAGAGATTATTATGCATTCCTTCTTCCTGGGGAATTTGTTCCAATGGTTAATCACCCTCACCATAAAAAGTACTGCCTTATTTGGCATAAGGCTTCCAGATGACGATTTTTGTTCTGTCACTCTCCACTAGACTAGAGAGCCCTTCACTACCCAGTGTTTTCTCCCCAGATATTGAGATGCCAGGATCAAGTTGTGACAGAGTGAGGTCACAGAGGAACCTTTGGGGTTGCTTCCCAGTATGCTGACAAAGCCACTGACATGTGCCTCCTTGCTCTCTGGAGCTTCTCACCACCCTGTCCTGCTGAGTCAGATCGCCTGGTCTCCCCCAGCTAAGGGACACAGCTGAGATCACCACCACCCCAAACAGCAATGCAGACATTGAATCACTTCAGGCCTGATAAGAATGCAGTTTTAGGCATTGAGGAAATCTATCCCCCAAATGGGATCAGAACCCCAAATAAATAATTCAGACAAGCCCCCTTTAATAATGAAAGGAAGATGTACATGCTGATTGCTCCCCCTGGTAACAATTATTTACACTGGGCTTGATAGTAAATACAATTAATGTTATTAAGTACAAAAGTAGGATTTAAGTGGTTGCAAGTGAAATTGGACACAGCAATGTAAATTATAAATTTAAAATAACAGAAAATGCATAGCTAGTTCTAACACATTAAAGCTTATTGCAAACGTACCTAAAACTGTTCCTATTTCAGCTAAACCTCCAAGCCAGGGAAGATCTCTTTCTCCCTGGGGTCACTGCCTATTATCCTTGGGTGTGTCCAGGCAGTCAAAGACAAAGAGTCTGGAAACCTTACATCTTAAATAGACTTCCTTTTGGGTGGGAAGAAAGAGTTACTCACCTTGTGCAGTAACGGTTGTTCTTCGAGATGTGTCCCCGTGGGTGCTCCACTCTAGGTGCTGGTGCATCCTCGCGCCGGCGACTGGAGACTTTTTCTAGCTGTTTCTGCCGCGGCGCGCAGGCGCCATGGCGCCTTCTAGTGTCGTTGGGACTGAATGGCGCCTGCGCGCGCGCGGCTCCTCTGTTCCTTCTCTACCCGCCAGAGTATCAGGTTCCAAGCAGGGGAAGGAGGGAGGGTAGTGGAGCACCCACGGGAACACATCTCGAAGAACAACCGTTACTGCACAAGGTGAGTAACTCTTTCTTCTCCTTCGAGTGGTCCCCGTGAGTGCTCCACTTTAGGTGACTACACAGCAGTTGTCGGCTCGCGGAGGTGGGTTTGGAGCCGTGTGGTAGTAACTATGGACAGCACCACTTGTCCAACCGCCATAGAAGATGCTATCGAGCTGGAGAGAGCATAGTGTTGCGCAAACGAGTGGTCTGATGACCAGGTAGCAGCGTTGCAAATGTCCTGCAATGGAACATTACGAAGAAAAGCGGTCATGGAAGCTACCGCTTTAGTGGAATGAGCTGTGATAAGTCCAGGTAAGTCTTTGTTATGTAAGGTATAAGAGGTTTTAATACAGGATGTAATCCATTTAGAGATTCTCTGAGCTGAGACTGCTTGTCCCTTAGATCTTTCAGCATATGAGATGAAAAGTCTAGGCGAGGCTCGCCAGGGTCTCGTGCGATCTATGTAAAATGCCAATGCTCGTTGGACGTCGAGAGTGTGCCACACGGTCTGCATCGGTTCCGTGTGCGGTTTCGGAAAGAAGGCAGGTAAGTGTATGGGTTCATTCACATGGAAGGGAGAGGGTACTTTAGGTAGGAACTTAGGGTGGGATCGGAGTACCACCCTGTCCTGTAAAAATACGGTGTATGGAGGGTCAGCCATTAAGGCTGCAAGCTCACTCACCCTCCTACTGGAGGTAATGGCGACGAGAAAAGCCACTTTCATGGACAGATGAGACAAAGAGCAGGTCGCTATTGGTTCAAACGGGGTTTTTGTGAGGCTCTTAAGGACATGGTTCAGGTCCCAAATGGGGACTGGTGGCCGAACTGGAGGGAAGGTGTTCTGCAGGCCTTTGAAGAAATGCTTGGTCAGTGGGTCAGTGAGAAAGGAAGTGCCTCGTAGAGAACGGTGAAAAGCCTCTATGGCCACAGCATGGACCTTGATAGTACTGAGTGCTAGGCCGGAGTGTTTTAGAGAGAGTAAGTAGTCCAATAAGGTATGTAAAGGAGCAAGATGTGGTGGGCTTGCATGGGTTTGAGCGTACCATTGGGAGAAACGCGTCCACTTGTACCGGTAGGTTTTCCTGGTGGAGCGTCTCTGACTATTAATTAGTATGTGTCTCACTTGTTCTGAACAGGCCGTTTCGGCATCTTGGAGTCATGAAATAACCAGGCGTGGAGCTTCAGCTTGGGGATGTCCGGGTGAAGGGTCCGACCATGGTTTTGTGAGAGGAGGTCACGATGTGGAGGGAAGGGATACGGGTCTGTTACCATCATCTTGAGGAGGTAAGGGTACCATCTTCGTCTGGGCCAAGCAGGTGCCACCAGAATCACCCGTGCCTGGCTCGATCTGATCTTGTCCAGGACTCTGTGTAGGAGGGGAAGAGGGGGAAAGGCGTAGAGGAGGGAGGCGTCCCATGCGATGGAAAAGGCGTCTCCGAGGGAACTTCTGCCCAAGGCTCCCCTGGAGCAGTAGAGGTGGCACTTTCGATTGTTCTTTGTGGCGAAGAGGTCGACTTCCGGTTGGCCCCAGTGAAGGAAGATCGGAGTGAGGGCGTGTCTGTCGATCTCCCACTCGTGCTGGTCCATGAACATGCGACTTAGGGCATCTGCTGTGACGTTGAGTATTCCGGGAAGATATACAGCAGAAGGGGTGACCCCATGTGAGAGGCACCAGGTCCAGAATTTGGCGGCTTCCGAGCATAGGGAAGGGGAACGGGCGCCACCCTGACGGTTGATGTAGTACATGCAGGTGGTATTGTCTGTCATAATGGTGATGGTCTTGTGGGCTATATGGTGAATGAAGTATTGGCATGCATATCTGACTGCCCGTAACTCGAGGAGGTTGATGTGGAGTGTTTGCTCCACAAATGACCATTTGCCTTGGGCTGTGATGCTTCCCAAATGGGCTCCCCATCCCATGAGTGAGGCATCTGTTATAAGCGTGAGAGTGGAAGTTGGACGTTGAAAGGGGACGCCGTGTAGCATGTTTTGAGGAATTGTCCACCAGAGCATGGAATTGATAATGCGTGGTGGGATAGCGACGTACTTGGAGATTTGGTCCCTGAAGGGTCTGTACACCGTAGCGAGCCAGGACTGAAGAGGTCTCATGTGGAGTCAGGCCAAACTGACGACGTAAGTCGTGGAGGCCATGTGTCTGAGGATTTTGAGGCAGTGGCGGACCGTGACAGTAGGTACCGCTTGTGTTGCTCGGACAAGGTCACGTATTATCGCAAACCTGTGTTCGGGAAGAGTGGCCCTTGCTGCGATTGTATCGAGGAGACCGCCTATGAACTCCAGTCTTTGTGTTGGGCGTAAAGTGGATTTTGCGTAATTTACATGAAACCCGAGACTGAGTAAAAGGGCTACTGTGGTATCTGTCATGGCCTTCGTTTCGTTGAAAGACGCAGCTTTTATGAGGCAATCGTCCAGGTATGGGAATATTATGATGCCTTGGCGTCGAAGAAAGGCCATTACTACCGATAGGGTTTTGGAAAATACCTTAGGGGCCGTAGAGAGGCCAAATGGGAGCACCCTGTATTGGTAGTGTTGGGTACCCACTGTAAATCGGAGGAAGCGTCTGTGAGCAGGATGAATTGTAATATGGAAATATGCGTCCTGAAGGTCGAGAGCCGAAAGCCAATCGTGTTGGTCGAGTGCAGGAATGATAATTGAGAGGGTAACCATCTTGAAACAGCGGTATGCAATGTATTTGTTGAGGCGCCTGAGGTCTAAGATGGGGCGCCAACCTCCTGTCTTCTTCTGGGTCAGGAAGTACGTTGAGTAGAATCCCCGGCCTCGGAATTGTGTTGGTATATGTTCTACTGCGCCCAGTTGAATGAGGTGTGAAACCTCCTGCAGGAGTACGGCTTCATGAGAGGGGTCCCTGAAAAGGGATGGGGTAGGAGGGTGGTTGGGCGGGATAGAGGTAAAGGGGATGACGTAGCCCGATTGGACTAGGTTCAAAACCCACTTGTCCGAGGTAATGAGGGACCATTGGTGGAAAAACGCTCGGAGGAGGTGGTGGAACTGAAGGGTAGCAGTCGGGAGGGTCGGCGGATTGGCTTCCTGGCTCTCGACCAGGCCTTCAAACCTGCTGCTTGCCGGCTGGGGGATGAGGTGTGGCATGTTGTTGTTGTTAGCGTTGTGGTCTACGACGCTGGGATCTCTGTTTGCGGAAATCATATTTGGGTTGTTGACGGAACGGTTCTCTCGGTCATTGGTAAGGCTGGTATCTGGTCCTTCTAAATGGAGGAGTATACATTCCTAGGGTCCTTAGGGTTGTACGGGAGTCCTTCATAGAATGCAACACCTCATCGGTCTTGGTTGCAAATAGGTTGGTCCGATCGAAGGGTAAATCCTCGACCTTTTGTTGGAGGTCCCTAGGTACGCCGGAGGCTTGTAGCCATGACATTTGGCGGAGCACTATCGCCGAGGCCGTGATTCGAGCGGCGGTGTCTGCCACGTCCATAGCGGACTGCAAAGCTGTGCGGGAAATGGTGAGGCCTTCCTGCATAATACTAAGCAGGGTTGGCCGTTTATGCTCTGGAAGATGTAAGAGGAGGTCCTGGAGCTTTGAGTAATTGGCATTATCATAGTCTGCGAGCATAGAAGTGTAATTGGCCGCCCTAAGGAGCAATGTGGACAAAGAATAAACCTTTCGGCCCATAATGTCCACCTTTTTGTGGTCCCTGTCTTGTGGGGTTGTTCTTAGGTTAGGTTGTTTACCCTTGTGACATACAGAATCCACTACTAGGGAGTTAGGGGGTGGGTGGGTGAAAAGAAAGTCCATATCCTTTGGAGCGATGAAGTATTTGCGGTCTGCTCTCTTATTTGTTGGAGGGATGGATGCTGGGGTCTGTCAAATATTGTCAGCTGGGTCCATAATGGCCTCATCCATAGGGATGGCAATTCTGGAAGCAGTTGGAGGTTGAAGCGTGCGAAGGAGTCGATATTGTTTGACCTGCACCTCTTGAAGATCTTTTTCCTGCGCTACGGCAACTCTTTTAAACAACTCTTGAAACTTTTTTGTATCGTGTCCCGACGGTGGGGCATCGGTGGTGACCGCTTCGTCTGGGGAGGAGGAGGAATTGTGTAGCGGAGATCTGGTCTCACCCTCAGAGAGGGAGTCATGGCCGCCTGAAGGAGCTGGAGAATTCGGCTCTGTGGCCAATGTGGTGGCAGGAGGAGAGGCCGGAGGTGGCCTGGAAGCGGTAGAAGAGGGTCGATGGTGAGACCTCTTTGGATGTGAGTTCCACGGTTGCCATTGGGTGGCATATGGTGGGGGTGGATAGGTATACTGGTGTGGATACCACGGATGCGGAGGGGGAGAGTATGCATATTGAACCGCAGGCATTTGCCAGGATGGAGGTCTGTGAGCCGGGCTAGAATGTTGCAACGAGAACCTGCTTCTGGGTTCGGTGCCGATGTCACTAGCTGAACGAGAAGCGGCCGAGGAATGGTGCGATCTCGCTGAGTGGATAGAGGAACCCGGGGACGGCGGTGCCGAAGAGGTGTGGCTCCGCACCGGGGATCGGTACCGGCTTCGGCTTTGGGACGGTGCCGAGCGGTGTGGTCTCGGTGGAGATGAAGGTGCCGACGTGCATCCCGGCACCGAAGTGCTAGGAGGTGGATTATCGGTGCGGGCCTTTTTCGGTGCCGAGCCCGGTGCCGTTTGGTGGTGCTTCGGTGCCGAGTGCTCTCTAGGCGGCGCTGTCGGTGCCGAGGACGGCTTCGGTGCCATAGCGGTCGGTGCCGCTGATTTTTGTTTTGGCTCAGAATGAGCTCTCATGTGCGGTGCCTGCATCTTAGATCGCGGAGCACCAAAGGTTCCCGGTGTGTCCTCAGTGCTCACCCGCGATGCTGAGGGTGCCGAGGATATAGCTGGAGCCGGAGAGAGAGTGCGGTTTTTGACACCACAGAGAAAGAGTGGGTAGGGGGTTGGTCTTTTTCCATACCCTTAGTCGGCTGAGGCGGAGGCGAGTCCTCTGAGGAGGGACGGAGCGACTTCTCATACAAGAGAGTCGTCAGTCTATTGGCTCTGTTACGGCGCGTCCTCGCTGTCAATTTAGAGCAATGCAGGCACTTTTGCGTCTGGTGTGCCTCCCCAAGACACTTAATACAGGCGGAATGTCCGTCGGACGCTGGCATGGCATCCCGACATGTCTCGCAACGTTTGAAGCCCGGTGAGCCGGGCATGAAGGGTTGGGGAAAAAGCGGCAAGCCGCAACGAGAGAAATTTTTTTTTTTTTTTAATAACTAGTGGGGGGGGGGTTTCGAAAACTTGGTTGATGAGGTAACTAGGGGATAAAACGAAGAATTTAACTGATTTTTTCCCACAGGAACAAGGCAAAGAGAGGGCTCCATCTGCTGCCGAGGACAGTAGAGAAGGAACTGAGGAGCCGCGCGCACGCAGGCACCCTTCAGTCCCAACGACACTAGAGGGCGCCACGGCGCCTGCGCGCCGCGGCAGAAACAGCTAGAAAAAGTCTCTGGTCGCCGGCGCGAGGACGCACCAGCACCTAGAGTGGAGCACCCACAGGGACCACTCGAAGGAAAATTCTTGTTTCTACATTCTCCCCTTACGTGGAAAATTAGCTGGTCAGACCCTATCAGTTGAGGTGGTCATATGTCTTCCTAAGAGCAACCAGTTCTTAGGTAAAGGACAAAAGGAGGCTGTTACAGGTGATCACCCAGACACTGAGAGATCCGAGCACTGGAAACACCATCGATGGCCTTCATATGCACATTTAAAACCATAAACCATTCCCTCCCCCTAACTTTACATATAGGAGTGATACATATCTCTAACTTTACATATAAGAGTGATACATATACCAAAATAAGATACAGATCCAGCAGATTGTGACATTAAAATTGATAGGTTACATGAAGTATTTTGTCCAAAGCATCTTAAGAACATAAGAATGGCCATACTGGGTCAGACCAACGGTCCATCCAGTCCAGTATCCTGTCTACTGACAGTGGCCAATACCAGATGCCCCGGAGAGAGGGAACACAACAGGTAATCCTCACTTGATCCCTCCCCTGTCATTCACCTCCAGAGAAACAAAGGCTAGGGACACCATTCCTACCCATCCCAGCTAATAGCCATTGATGGACCTAACCTCAATGAATCTATCTAGCTCTTTTTTGAACCCTGTTAAAGTCCTAGCCTTCATCACATCCTCTGGCAAGGAGTTCCAGAGGTTGACAGTGCGCTGAGGGAAGAAAAACTTCCTTTTGTTTATTTTAAACCTGATGCCTATTAATTTCATTTGGTGACCCAAATGATCTTCAAGTGACCTTCAAGTTCTACATAGTAGTATCCATAAGACAATTTCATAAAACATGGGAGGTCCATCACGTAAGTCACTGCTCAGTCTTCATTTTTATAAACTAGACAGACTGAGCATCTTAATGGCTTGTCTACACTACCACTAATAGTAGTGTAGACAATGTAAGTTATATCGCCATAAAATGGTGCTGACACGGTACTAGGTCAGCAGGAAACCATCTCTCACTGGCATTGCTTCCACCTCTTGTAGAGGTGGAATAATTACATCCCCTCCAATCAATAATAGCACATCTTCGCATGACATAATGTGGTAATGAAGGCAAGCCCTAATTCTCCCACTGGGGTTCCTAGGTGCTACCACAATAGAAAGAGATAATAGTTGCAAGTTCACATAAGACACACCTTACCCATTCATTCAAAGCCTTAAAAGCATGGCAATCAGAAGCGAAGGGGAAAGTCTCCTGCATCCCTTGCCACTTTCATGCTGCTTACAGTATTTGTGTGTACCACTCTCCAAAATGCCATAAAACTTTTACATCACACTCCAGAAGGTGTTGGGAAACAACACATACACGATCTTCTTACAACTCCAGCTAGGCCTCATGCATTTTTAGCATTCCTAACCCTGCTGTAGTTTCAAAAAGAATTATTTAGGGGCAGTCCTGTGGCCTGCATTATGCAAGAAGCTAGACTAGATGATCACAAGGCCTCAGAACTTATGAGTCAGCAGGATAGCATGTGCCACACATGGTCAGTTTTTAGGATGCAGTTCTGTTTTATAAGACCTTGTTGGCAGATTTCATCAATATACTTATACCATGACAGATTACAGACAAGCCCTCTACTGCCACAGCTCTCAACCAGGGCTCTGGGGCTGGACCATGAGCAGGTTTCAGGGGGTTAGCCAAGCAGGTCTGATGTTAGATTCACTGGGGCCCAGGGCAGAAAGCCAAACTTGGAGCCCCAAGCCTCACCATCTGGGACAGAAGCCTGAGCAACTTAGCTTTACGGGGGCTCCCTTTGGCACAGGGCCCTGGCCAATTGCTCTGCTTCCTATCCTTAATACCAGCATGGCTTTTCTATGTAGAAAAATAGTTGTTGTGGAACTGGTGGAGTGTGGAATTATATTAACATGTTGGGTAGGCCTCAGAAAGAACAAGATTGAGAAACCCCTGTATTGGTATATAGGCATTGTCATAGCAGTGTAAATATGTTTACACTTGGACTGTGTCTACATTGGCACCCTTTTCCGGAAAAATGCAGGACAATGTAGCACTTTAAAGACTAACAAGATGGTTTATTAGATGATGAGCTTTCGTGGGCCAGACCCACTTCCTCAGATCAAATAATGGAAGAAAACAGTCACAACCATATATACCAAAGGATACAATTTAAATTTTTTAAATTTAAATTGTATCCTTTGGTATATATGGTTGTGACTGTTTTCTTCCATTATTTGATCTGAGGAAGTGGGTCTGGCCCACGAAAGCTCATCATCTAATAAACCATCTTGTTAGTCTTTAAAGTGCTACATTGTACTGCATTTTACTTCAGCTACCCCAGACTAACACGGCTACATCTCTACCACTTTTCCGGAAAAGGGATGCTAATGAGACACTTGGGAATTGCAAATGCCGCGTGGGATTTAAGTATCCCCCACGGCATTTGCATGAACATGGCTGCCGCTTTTTTCCGGCTCGGGGTTTTGCCGGAGAAAAGCGCCAGTCTAGATGGGATCTTGCAGAAAATAAACCCTTTTCCGCAAGATCCCTTATTCCTACTTTCAAGTAGGATCCTTTCAAGTAGGAATAAGGGATCTTCCGGAAAAGGGTTTATTTTCCGCAAGATCCCGTCTAGACTGCCGCTTTTCTCCAGCAAAACCCCGAGCCGGAAAAAAGCGGCAGCCATGTTCATGCAAATGCCGTGGGGGATATTTAAATCACCCGTGGCATTTGCAATTCCGAAGTGTCTCATTAGCATCCCTTTTCCGGAAAAGGGTGCCAATGTAGACACAGCCCTGGGCTTTGGATATCTCTACATTACGGAGACTATACCAGGATCATTATGTAGGCAGAGCCCTGGGATGCAGAGGTAGCCTGTCCAGACAAAAAGGGTTTTTTTTGTTGCTCAAACAAAGTTAGCTATAGGTATGGCTACACCTCAAACTTTGCTGCATCACTGCGGCTGCACCACTGTAATGCTTCAGTGTAGACACAACCTATGCTGATGGGAGAGGTTCCCACATCAGCATAGATAATCCATCTCCCCAAGAAAAGGTGGCTAGGCTGACAGAAGAATTTTTCCATTGTCCTAGAACTCTCTACATGAAGACATGGGCCACCTTAATGCCATGGATTTTTCATGCCCCTGCTGATGTAGAATAGTGATAGAAATGTAGTAGTTAAATTAACCTAATTTTCTAGGGTAGGCTAGGCCTACCTCTATGGTCACAGCTGCATCTAGGCTGAGGGTTATGTCAGCATAATTAAGTCAATGTGTTTTTTTCACACTCCTAACCAATACAACTAAACCAATATAACTTTTCAGCATAGATTAGGCCCTGTCTTGGCTCAGATAGGTTGGTTACAAAATATCACATCCCTAATGGACATATCTGTGCAGGTAAAACTGTAAGTACAGAGTAGTATTGTTGCAGAGGTACAGACTAGGCCTTATTGTCAGGTTTTAACAGCCATCTCTGCCATCTTACAGTCTTTAAATGGATGGGCCTGGCAAAACTCTCATTAACAGCAATGGGAGAGGAACTGGAACCTGTTTTCCTAGTCGCTTGTGCAGTGCTAAGAGTGAGAATCCATTGTCTCTAGTACCACTAAAATCCAAGGCAATTCAAATGAATGTAAACATCTACCTGTGGAGGGAGTTCCAGGCTTGGAACTATTGGGGTCAGGTGGAGGGTTGAGGTGTTGAGCAAGCCATAGGCTTGTGGATGTGAGGGTGCAAGAGTTTGTGTTGGGGTGTATGGGGCTTCCTACATGTATCTCACTGTAGGGGCAAGTGCCTGGGAGAGCTAAATGGAGTTAATGAAGTATGCCATTGTCTCTCTGTCTGTTTTTCAGCTAAAAATAGCAGTTCCTGCTGCAGAGTGCCCAGAAAAGCCAGGGGAAACCTGGACTGCATGGCAGGAGATTTAAGGAGTCAGCTGCTGTGGAGACCACAGCAAGCCAGTCTCAATTGGAGAATGTTCTTGCTAGCATATTTAAACTGGCTGGTGCTGAATAAAACAAGATCATGTGAGACGCAGGCCAGGCCATCTGCCCTGCCACACAGGAGACGGCAGCTTGCCAGTCTCTGGCTCCCCAAGATGACATGGGCTTGGGCTAATAAGCATGTCCAAAAAGGGATATGAGGGCACCACGTTGCCGCACAACTGATAACTGCTGGCACTGCTAGCCTCTTTCATCTGTGAAGACCAAAGGACCTCTGAAACATTGATATACAACTTACATGGGCATCACTTCTGCAACTGTTGAGATGCAGCCACCACCTGGGTGGAGCACAGCAGCAGATAAACAATGCAAAGCACATTGGTGTGGGAAGTGAAGAAAGATTTTCTTAGCCAATCAAAACTGGAAGGGGGAATTTGGGGAGGCAGAATGGAATGAGCAGCAGGCCTGTGAGTAACAGCTCTGCCACAGTCTATGTATGACCTTCTGCAACCCACCTTGGGTCTGTCTTCACTGCGAAGTTAGCTTAGGTGATTAGCCTAGCTCAGAGGTTCTGTGTTCTCACCAGTGTATGTGACCAGGTCTTGGGCGGGGGGGGGGGGCACATCTATGGCCCCTAGGACCTCAGTATACAGAGCTGCTCTATGCTTCATCCCCAGTGAATTGTATGTGAATTTGTCTGTCCTTCTAAGTACACAGGGGTATGGGAAGGCACCAGAAGACCATCAGCTAGCCCAGTGGTCTCCAACCTTTTTACACCCAAGATCACTTTTTAAATGTCAGGACAAACCAAGATCTACCCCACCCCTTCCTTGAGACCCCACCCTCTCTGCTCCCCTCCTCTCCATCACTTACTATCCCCATCCCTTATACATTCTCACTGGGTTGAGACATTAGGTGGGGTCTCTGGGGTGGAAAAGAGGGATTTGGGTGTGGGAAGGGGTGAGAAGTGCAAGCTTTGGGAGGGAATCTGGATACAGGAGGAGGTGGAGAAGAGGATGCTGGCTCGGGTAGGGAGCTCCAGTCTGGGAAGTGTTGGGGTCAGGTGGAGGGTTGGGGTGTTGAGCAAGCCACAGGCTTGTGGATGTGAGGGTGTAGGAGTTTGGGTTGGGGTGTGTGAAGGGCTCAGGGCAGGGAGGTTCAGAGTATGATGGACTCAGGACACAGATTTGCAGTGTGTGGATGGTTCAGGAATGTTGTGGCACAAGACTGAAGATGTGGGGGTGCAGGAGTTTGGGAATGTGAGAGGCTCAGGGCAGGGGGGTTCCAGTGTATGATAGGCTCAGGTTTGGAGTCTGGAGGGGATGCAGGAGTGTTATGACGCTGCGGCCAGATCGGAGCTTGTCCCCAAGTGGCAGGTTGTTGGTCAGGCTTCATTTTTAAATAAAATATTATGTCAAACAAAATCATAGAATCATAGAATACTAGGACTGGAAGGGACCTCGAGAGGTCATCGAGTCCAGTCCCTTGCCCTCATGGCAGGACCAAATACTGTCTAAACCATCCCTGATAGACATTTATCTAACCTACTCTTAAATATCTCCAGAAATGGGGATTCCACAACATCCTGGGCAATTTATTCCAGTGTTTGACTACCCTGACAGTTAGGAAATGTTTTGCTAATGTCCAACCTAAACCTCCCTTGCTGCAGTTTAAGCCCTTTGCTTCTTGTTCTATCCTCACAGGCCAAGATGAACAAGTTTTCTCCCTCCTCCTTATGACACCCTTTCAGATACCTGAAAACTGCTGTCATGTCCCCCCTCAATCTTCTCTTTTCTAAGCTAAAAAAACCCAATTATTTCAGCCTTCCTTCATAGGTCATGTTCTCTAGACCTTTAATCATTCTTGTTGCTCTTCTCTGGACCCTCTCCAAGGGTATGTCTACACTACAAAGTTAATTCGAACAAACAGACGTTAGTTCGAATTAACTTTGATAGGCGCTACACTAGCAAACTGCTAGTTCGAACTTAAGTCAAACTAGCGGAGCGCTTAATTCAAACTAGATAAACCTCATTCCACGAGGACTAACGCCTAGTTTGAATTAACTAGTTAGAATTAAGGGCTGTGTAGCCACTTAATTCCAACTAGTGGGAGGCTAGCCCTCCCCAGCTTTCCCTGGTGGCCACTCTGGGCACCACCAGGGAAACTCTTCTGCCCCCCTCCTGGCCTCAGAGCCCGTAAAGGGGCACGGACTGGCTACGGTGCCCGTGCCAGGTGCAAGCCTGCCAGCACCCAGCCAGCAGACCCTGCACCTGGCACAGCACGAACCAGCCACCAGCTGCCACCCAGCCCTCCCCCTCTTCCCGGGACCAGGCTGGAGGCTCCCGGGAGCCGGCCCAGGTCCGCAAGAGGCAGGCGCCCGCCTGGTCTAGTGCAGACATCGTGGACCTCATGCACGACCTCCGCACTAGGCACAGGAAAGTGGCCGTCTAGGGCAGGAGAGCTGCCAGCCTGGCCACCCAGGAGCAGGTGTGCATGAAAATCAAAGTGGTCCAGTGAGACCCCCGACCCTGAGCCCTGAGTTTAGAATGGCCGTACTGGGTCAGACCAAAGGTCCATCTAGCCCAGTAGCCTGTCTGCCAACAGCGGCCAACACTAGGTACCCTGGAGGGGATGGACCAAAGACAATGACCAAGCCATTTGTCTCGTGCCATCCACCTCCAGCCTTCCACAAACAGAGGCCAGGGACACCATTTCTACCCCCTGGCTAATAGCACTCCATGGACCCAACCTCCATGACTTTATCTCACTTCTCTTTAAACTCTGTCCTAGTTCTAGCCTTCACAGCCTCCTGCAGCAAGGAGTTCCACAGGTTGACTATTTGCTTTGTGAAGAACTTTCTGTTGTTAGTTTGAAGCCTGCTACCCATTCATATCATTTGGTGTCCTCTAGTCCTTCTATTATGGGAACTAACGAAGAACTTTTCTTTATGCACCCTCTCCACACCACTCGTGCTTTTTTATAGACCTCTATCATATCCCCCCTCAGTCTCCTCTTTTCTAAGCTAAGAAGTCCCAGTCTCTTTAGCCTCTCTTCATATGGGACCTGTTCCAAACCCCTGATCATTTTAGTTGCCCTCCCCTCTCTCACCCTCTCTCTTCCCCTCTCCCACCTCCTTTTCCCAGTCTCCCTGAGTTTGTTCAACAAAGAGAGTTTCTATTTCTGAACACACGTGTCCTTTATTTTGTACATCAGGAAGGGGGGCTAGGGAGGGGTAAGTGGAAAAAGGTGAGGGAGGAATGGGGTACGAGCCCCCGATGGGGAGGACTGGGATGGCTCTGCGGGCTCCTCGGGGTGGAAGCTCTCCTGCAGCCCCCAGATTGATCCCCCTCCCTGGATGGCAGCCTGCGGCAAGTGCAGCTGGGCTGATGACCGAGTGCTGTGATGTGCCAAGTGTGGGCACTCAGGACACTCCAAGCCAGGACTGCTTTGCTGTCCCTCATCGAGTTAGACAACCCCTGAGAACTGTCTGTCCGGGGTGGGGGTCGGGTCCCTTTAAACACAGCCCTTGGCTAGCCTGAGAGAGCAGCTCCACGCTCTAAGTCCTAATCTGATGCCCTGCCGACACTGCTTCCGGCCATCCTTAACCCCGGTTCAGGGCCCACTCAATGTGAACATGCTAGTTCAAATTAGCAAAACACTAATTCGAACTAGTTTTTAGGTTTAGATGCACTAGTTCGAATTAGCTTAGTTCGAATTAACTAATTCAAATTAAGTTAGTTCAAATTAGTGCGGTAGTGTAGACATACCCCAATTTCTCCACATCTTTCGTGAAATGCGGTGCCCAGAACTGGACACAATACTCCAACTGAGGCCTAACCAGTGCAGAGTAGAGCAGAAGAATGACTTCTCGTGTCTTGCTCACAACACACCATTAACATGCATCCCAGAATCATGTTTGCTTTTTTTGCAACAACATCACACTGCTGACTTATATTCAGCTTGTGGTCCACTATAACCCCTAGATCCCTTTCTGCCGTACTCCTTTATAAAAGTCGCTTCCCATTCTGGATGGGTGTGTCTAAACTACATGGCTCCATCGATGGAGCCATGTAGATTAGGCTGATCGACAGAGTGAAATGAAGCCGTGATTCAAATAATTGCGGCTTCATTTAAATTTAAATGGCTGCCGCGCTGAGCCGACAAACAGCTAATAAGCTGTTTATCGGCTCAGCGCGCTAGTCTGGACGCTCCCGCGCTGACCTGAAAGCCCTTTATCGACCTCCCCGTTATGCCTCATAGGTTGAGGTTTACTGGGGAGGTCGATAAAGGGCTTTCATGTTGTCAGGGGAGCGTCCAGACGGCCCCAATCTGCCGACAAACAGCTGATCAGCAAAGCGGGGCAGCCATTTAAATTTAAATGAAGCCACGATTATTTAAATTACAGCTTAATTTCCCTTTGCCGATCAAACAAATCTACATGTCTCCGTCAACGGAGCCATGTAGTCTAGACGTATCCTATGTGTGAAACTGACTGTTCCTTCCTAAGTGGAGCACTTTGCATTTGTCAACCTGTTTACCTCAGACCATTTCTCCAATTTGTCCAGATCATTTTGAATTATGACTCTATCCTCCAGAGCAGTCGCAACCCCTCCCAGCTTGGTATCATCTGCAAACTTAATAAGCGTACTTTCTATGCCAATATCTAAATTGTTGATGAAGATATTGAACACAGCAGGTCCCAAAACAGACCCCTGTGGAACCCCACTTGTTATACCTTTCCAGCAGGATTGTGAACCATTAATAACTACTCTCTGAGTACGGTTATCCAGCCAGTTATGCACCCACCTTATAGTAGCCCCATCTAAGTTGTATTTGCCTAGTTTATTGATAAGAATATCATGCGAGACCATATCAAATGCCTTACTAAAGTCTAGGTATACCACATCCACTGCTTCTCCCTTATCCACAAGACTCGTTATCCTATCAAAGAAACTCATTATCCTATCAAAGAATGTTTCAGCATTGTCTTTATTTATGAGAGGGGCGGGGAACCTGTTTTGAGTAAGGGGTCACTGACCCACAGAGAAGTCAGTCAGGGCCACACAAGTAAGATGCAAAAAAAACAACCCCTCCAAAACCCCCCAAGCTTCACTTATGTGGCCCCAACTGAGACACCTCACTCCTCTGGCACTCCAAGCCCAGACCAGATTAACTCTTCTGGGGTATGTCTACACTGCCAACCTAGTTCGAACTAGGGTGGCTAATGTTGGCAATCGAAGTTGCAAATGAAGCCCGGGATTTAAATATCCCGGGCTTCATTTGCATCTTGCCGGGCGCCACCATTTTTGAATCCCCATTAGTGCGGACTCCATGCCCGCGGCTACATGCAACACTGAGTAGGTAGTTCCAATTAGGCTCTCTAATTCAAACTACCATTACTCCTCGTGGGAGGTATAACGGTAGTTTGAATTAGAGAGCCTAATTCGAACTACCTACTCTGTGCCGCGTGTAGCCATGGGCACGGAGTCCGCACTAATGGGGATTTAAAAATGGCGGCGCCCGGCAAGATGCAAATGAAGCCCGGGATATTTAAATCCCAGGATTCATTTGCAACTTCGATTGCCTACATTAGCCACCCTAGTTCGAACTAGGGTGGCAGTGTAGACATACCCCTGGGTACCAGGGTTAGTGGCATTTGTGGGCCCCGCTACAAAAATGAGGGCTTCAGTGTGCAGGACAGGGCTGCCAGTGAGTGGGATAGGGATGGGGGTACAGAATCTGGGTGGGAAATAGGGTACAGGAGCAAGCTGGGGGTAGGTGTCTGGCCAGAAGGGAGGGGGCAGGAGCAAGGTGCTCATGGGGGTCTGGCCAGGGGACAAGGTGCTCATGGGACTCTGGCCAGGGGGCAGGAGCTAGGTGCTGCTGGGGGTTTGGGCAGGGTTCAGGGAGTCTGGCCGGGGGCAGGTTGCTGGTAGGTGTCTGGCCAGGGGGTAGGGTACTGGTGGGGACTGGGGCAGGAGGCAGGGTGCTGGGGCAGGGTGCTGGTGGGGGCTGGGGCAGGGTGCTAAGGCTGGGTGCTGGCGCAGGGTGCTAAGGCAGGGTGCTGGTGGGGGCACGCCAGGTCTAGGAAGTGCGCGGTCTGCTTCCCCCTCCCCCAAACTGCTGGTGTGTTACCTGAAACGCTGGTCTGTTGCAAGCCAATTACTTCTTTCCCCCTGCTGCCTTCCTGCGCAGGGGGTGGGGAGTAGGAGTCCCAGGACTACGCCAGCTCCAACTGTTCAGGCAGCGCACGCCCTGCTCCTATGCTCCCCACGGCAGCACGCACTGCCTGAGCAGTTGGAACTAGCACAGTCCCGGTACTCCTACTCCCCTTCCTCCCCACCGTGCAGGAAGGCAACAGGGGAAAGAAAGTCGCTGGCGTGTGACAAACACAGCATTTCAGATACCACACCAGCTGTTTGGGGGGGAAGAAGACCAGCCTTCCCACTTCCTGGACCTGGCACGCAGCTGCAGAACTCCCCCCCACACCCCGCAAGAAGCCCACGCTACCTCCATTGTCGCTGGAGGTAGTGCCAGCGCAGGGTTCTTCTTGGGGGTAAAGGAGACTGAGGGGGGAAGCCCACGAAAGCCTTGTGATCGACTGGTCGAGCCCCCAGGATCGACCAATCGTTCACGATCGACAGGTTAGTGACCGCGGAGCTAGCCCTTAAATGATTTAGTCTGTGTCCCCACCACAAAGTTAATGAAAGCCTCCAATCAGGCTTATCCTGTATCAGACAGGCCTGCTAGACTGAGTTCAAAAGCACCACTAAACCCAAGGCAAAGGATTTTATATGTAGATGGGAGCCAGGAAAGGGGAAACACTCAAATAAGAGCCCAGGTTATCTGTACAATGAAGACATACCCCCTAAAGTCTCTTTCCCCTTCTGATATATAATCCTGTGCTTGTCTTATTTATGTAGAGCGTGAGATTGTTGAGGCAGAGATTGTTTCTCACTACCTGTTTGTGCTGTGCCCAGTTCAGCAGGACCCTGATCTCAAACAGTGCTACCTTATTGCTTTTAATTATTTATATGAGAGGAACACCAAGAAGCCTAACCTCAGACAAGGGCCATATGGCACCAGGCTCAGCAAGGGCACAAAGTGAGAGACAGTCACCAACCCAAGAACTGATAGTCTAAACCTGGCCTGGGCAAAATATGGCCCACAGCCTGGATCCAACCTGCCAAGCTACCAGATCCAGCCTGCAGACGCAGAGGCATCCAGACCCCATTTCTGTTTCAAAACTGGAGGGGTGGGAGGAAAGCTTCAGGAGATGCCCCTGCCTCAGCACAATCCCATTGGCTGATTTCTAGACAGCAACTGGCCAATGAGAGCTGCCTGTTTGAATAACAGGCAGCCAAGAAGAACCACACCCCCTCTCCTCAGCTGGGTTATTCATACAAGCACATGGTCAGGCAGGCAGGCTGGTTGGCTGGGAAACATTTAAAGCTCTGCAGGCGAGCACGCTGGTATGGCTGCTGGCTGGTAAGTCTTCTGGCCAGAGCCTGCATCTGGCACCCCAGCTCTACCTTTCCCCAACCCTCTGCCCCCACCACCCCCATCAACATACACAAACCCTCTGACCCCCTCTTGCATCCATGCCTCCTCCCAGATCTGGCACCCCAATTTCCTGCCCCAGATTACAATCCCCTCCTACCCTAGGTCACATCCCAAACCCCTACACTCCAGTCCCCTGCCCTAGGTCATATCCGCCTCCTTCACCCAAACTCCCCCCCAGACTCCATTCTCCCTCCTGCACCCCAGTCCTTTACCCCAAGCTCCCTTCTGCACCCAACCTCCATCCCATATCCCATCTCCTCCATTAGTATGATGGAAGAGCGTGGCGCTTGTCCACTTTCCAAAATCTTGGAGTGGCCCCCCCCCATCAAAAATTATTGCCCACCCAGGTCTAAACATACAAGTTTTGTGGGGAAACTGACATGGAGTGGTAAAATAACTTTGTCACTTGGCAGACAAATGGTAGAACCAGAAATAGATATCAGGTCTCTACAGTGCAAATCCAGCACTCTGGCTAGCTCGCACTCTATGTTTTACATGTGTACTGTGCTGTCCATTTTTAAAAGCTCTGTTCATAGTTGACCAGCTTACCATTTTTCCAGCATTATGGACACCTACCATGGGTAGCCAAACTGTTTGGCCCATATGATTGACCCAGGCACATAGGTAGCATACACTACATCGTTTTCAGATCCCGACCACATCTCCTCGGGTGCATCGCAGCTCTTGTACTGCAAGTCTGCAATACACAAACAACAACAACAGCCACAGCTGAGTGAGAAATTCTGAGATTTTGTAAATCTCAAATGGGGGTGAAAAACAGAAATAGAGTTTATTGTGAAATGAAATATTCCAAAATATTTTATTTCAACCTCATCATATGGTTTTGTTTCAACTTTATTGTTTTGATTCATATCTATTTATATATTTTAGAAATGTGCATCTAGGTGGGTGGCTGTCTGTGAGTCCATTTGTTCAAGAGTTCCTCCTAAACAATGTTAGGACCACCAAATTAGGTTTGCAGCTTCCTCTTATCCTAACTTAAAGCCAAGTCAGGGTTTGATTGTGCCAGGAAAACAGGATCTGCCTGGAATGGGATTGTTTTCCAAAACATGAAGAAAAAGGGAGCTGATTGGAAAACAGCGAAACTGAAGAATGACCACTAGGGGCAGTGAACACAGGGGAGAGCTATAATGCAGCGTGATCACTGCGAGCAGCCACACCACCGAGAGAGTGACTTGGGCTCACCACACTGTTAGCCACTGGACAGGGTAAGTGGCCATCCTGCCCCAAACCCGACCCCTACCCTTGGCCACAGCATTGGGTTGTGGGGGGAGAAAACCCTACTGGACGAGGGCCCAGGAGGGAGGAAGATGGGGGGAGAGGGAGAAAGTTGTGTTGGACCGGGGGTGAGGAAAAGGGAGGGAGAAAGCTGCACTGGGACTGGGAGATGGGGGAGAGAGAAAGCCCCTGGAACTGGCCTGTGTAGCCCCCCCCTGCACTGGGCGTTCCCCAGGCTGGCCCCAGGAGAAGCCTGGGGGCAGGGTGCGTGTCCCACCCCTATCCTGGGCCTACCCCGGGAGTAGCCAGAGGCAGGATGTGCAGCCCTTACCTTCACCCCAGGGACTAGGTGGGATGTGACAGATGGATCCCCACCGCCCTGGGCTGCTTCTGGAGAGAAGCCAGTAGTCACCCCCTGAGCTCTCCTCCTCCTAACCCACTGCCCTGATTCCTGCACTTTCACCCTCTGCCCTGAGCCATTCATCAACCCCTCACCCTGACTCCTGCACCCCACAAAGCCCTGGCCTCCTGCCCTGAACCCCTCCTCATCCCCCAACCCTCATTCTCACACACACCCACCTCCCCAGCCTCCTGCCCTGAGCCTCTACATCCCCAAGGCCATGCCCTGACTCCCACAGTCCCCGCATCACCAGCCCCCTACCCTGAAAGACCTGAGAAACACCAAGTAAGTGTTCTAGCAATAGTAAAAATGGTAATGCAAAAACAAAGCATTCAACATTGTCAAAATGAAACCTGCCTCACAGTGAAAGACTATAACAACTCAGTCTGTTTAGGTCAAGGAGCAGCTTAAGGGGTGACTTCATCAGACACTACAAGTACCTGCATGGGGAAACGGTTTCTGATACTAGACAAATTATTAATCTAGCACACAAAGGCAGCGAGGTTCAGAGGATAGAGAGCTGATGCTAGGCCGGGGTGGGCAATAAGCAGCCTACAGGCCAGATACAGTTCACCAGGCTTATCCCTTGGTGGGTCTTCAGCACTGTACTTACCTGCACATCCACCAGTACAGCCACTTGCAGAGCCCAGATCACTGTTCCCTGTCAATGGGAACTGCAGGAAGTGATGTGGACCAGGACACCACTTCCCACAGCTCCCACTGGCCAAGAACAGTGATCCACTGTCAATGGGAGCTATGAACATACTGTAATACTGGGGAAATACTGTGTAGATGACCCACCAGGGGCTAACCTTGGGGAACCAGCTCTGGCCCGCAGACCACCCCTGTGCTAGACAAATTCAGACTAGAAAAAAGGTGAGTTTTTGGACAGAGAGGAGAATTTAGTATTGGAATAACTTATGTAGTAGGGATGTAGTGGCTTTTCTACCACTCAGGGCTTTAAATGAAGACTGGATGTCTTTCTCAAAGACCTGCTATAGCTCAAACAGAAGTTATGCAGGAATCCTTGGCATAATTCTCCAGCCTATGCTACACAGGAGAGCAGATTAGGTGCTCAGAATGGGCCCTAAAAAAATCAATGAATCTATTTATCCTCATCTAGGCTTTGTCTACACCACAAGGTTTTTGTGTAAGAAGCTTTTTGTGGAAGAGATCTTCCGCAAAAACTTCTTGTGCAAAAGCACATCCACACCTCAAAAGCACATTGCAAAAGCCTGTGCAATGTGCTTTTGCGCAAGAGAGAGTCCACACTGCATGGACGCTCTTGCGCAAGAAAGTTCTAATTGTCACTAACAGAATGGCCATCAGAGCACCTGTGCTTTTTCTGATAGGTCTTTTTGCGCAAGAAACCCCTGCAGAGCTTCCACACATGCCTTTTTGCACAAGGGCTCATGGGGAGAGGAATAACTATTGGCAAAAGCCCGCTATCCTGTCTATTTACTGTATTTCTGTGTGTGTGTGTGCGCGCGCGCGCAAAAACGTGCTTGAGGTGTGGATGCTCTGCCAGTTTTTGCGCAAAAACCTTGTAGTGTAGACACAGCCCTAGTGTAAATCAGCATCACTGACTTCACTGGAGTCAATAAATCCCAACCAGAATAAATTTCAAGATTTCCTAGCATTTGCAACCAGGACTGGGTTTTCAAAAGAGCTCAAAACTCATTTAGTTCCAAAATAAATGGGCAGGGCTTCCAAAGATCTCAGGAGAATGGGAAGTAGAGCTTTTATGGCAAATCCAGCCCTAAACACCTCTGCTGGCTGAAAACCTGGCCCTTGTTTGTGTAACTAAATAGGCGCTGAATGGTCTGCATAAGCTGCTTTCTCAGGAGGCCTATTGTAGAGGATTTTTGTGACGACACTTGTGCTTTAGAAATTATGCTAATCCCACAAAATTTGTTTCTGCTCTCCTCCTTAATAGCCAGACAAATGATCACTAGTAGTTTGGGCTCAATTTGAGCTGGTGACCTATAGCAGGGGTGGGAAATAATTTTTGATGGGGGTCTACTCCAAGATTTTGGAAAGGGGTCGAGGGCTGTTCTATGATATTAATGGAGGAGATGCAGGTTGGGTGCAGAAGGGAGCTTGGGGTAAAGGACTGGGGTGCAGGAGGGAGAACACAGTTTGGGAGGGAGTTTGGGTGAAAGAGGTGGATATGACCTAGGGCAGGGGACTAGAGTGCAGGGGTTTGGGATGTGACCTAGGATAGGAGGGGATTGTGATCTGGGGCAGGAGATTGGGGTGCCAAATATGGGAGGAGGCATGGGTGCAAGCAGGGGGCAGAGGGTTTGTATATATTGATTGAGGGGAGGCAGAAAAGGGCTGGGGTGCCAGAAGCAGGCTGTGGCCAAGATTCTTACTTGTCAGCTGCAAACTAGCCTGCCTGCCTGAAGAGCTTAAAATGTTTCCCAGCCAGTCAGCCAGCCTGCTTGCCTGGCCATGCGCTTCATGAATAACTCAGCAGTAAAGAGGGGACAGGGGACGTGGTTCTTCTTGGCTGCCTGTTACTCCAACAAGCAGCTCCCATTGGCAGGTTTCTGCAGAAACTGGCCAATGGGAATGTACTGGGGGCGGGGTACTCCTAAATCTTCCTCCCTCCCCTCCAGTTTTACAACAGAAACAGAGCCCTGCAGCTGAGTTTCTGCGTGGCTCACAGGGCTGCAGGGCAAGCAAAGCAGCCTGCCTGGTGCTCCCTGCTGCCTCCACAGGCCAGATCCGGTGGCTTGGTGGGCCAGATCCAGCCTGAAGGCCGTATTTTGCCCAGGCCTAACTTATAGGGATATTAGATACTGTGTAATTTAATAATCATAGCAGTTACACAATTATTCGATAGTCCCTGGAGACAGGGCCAGCAGCCAGTGTGCTCCCAGCCCCACTTCTGGGGGGCCTCATCTGCATCCCACAGAGCAGCCTCTGTCACCAGCAAGCTTGGGCCTGGCGCAGACAGAGGCTGCTCTGCGGCAGCAGCGCCTGTCTGCAGTGGGGCCCAAGCTCCCTGCGGACAGAGGCTGCTTTGGCATCCAGCCTTCTCCACCCCGTGCTGCTGCCTCTGATACAGAGGCAACAGTGGGGGGTAGGGGAAGAGGCAACTCTGTAAAGCTGGTGCTCGGGGGAAGTCAGCTTTTAAGCTGGCTTCCCCTGAGCGTTGGCTCCCACCTGCCTCCCCTCACTTCTACGGAAAGCAACAATACAAGAGAAGCCATCTTGAAAACTGGCTTACCTTGTATACTGGCTCCCTCCTGTTCCTCTCACCTGCTATGCTGCTGCCTCTCTATCAGAGGCAGCAGCATGGAGATCGGGGGGGCAGGTGGCTCCACAGGATCTGGTGCTCATGGGGAGTTGGCTCCTGTCTCCCCACCTCTTGCTGCCTCTGATACAGAGGCAGCAGGCAAGGGAGGGACATGCATGTAGTTGTTAGGATTAACTAATAAGCCCAGGCTTATCCGCTAATTGTTCAAACAACTATACACTAACATCCCTAGCGACCGCAAGGTCAAAGAAGGCTGCTACACTGTTTACCGGTGTTTTGGCTGCATGTCCAGTCTTCGGGAAGAACTGAGGGATCGACATCACTACTAAGACGCCGCCATTTCTCACAGCTGGGATAAGAACATTGGACCCATGCCACACACTGATCTACAGAACATCAACAAAAACACACATCAGCAGGCACCTTGCACAACCTAGAGGCTCCAGAAGACAAAGATACTGAACACGAAATCCTTGTTAATCTAAACTTGCAATTTTTGAGGGTTTGTCTACACAGGTCAGGATAATTTACAGGTGTCACTAATCTGATACAACTACATTGGATGAGCTGCACTGAAAGAAGCACATTCATTTAGACACACTCATTTAGATAAAAGTTGCCTGTCAATAAAAGGAGAAGGATATAGCAGTAGTTATAGAGTATTTTTAAAGATAGAATCTCGCTTAAAAAGAATTATTGTGGGGCAGTCCTATGGCCTTTGTTATGCTGGACTTTGTTATGTTAGACTAATTGATCACAAGTCCCTTTTGACCTTGGAACAGGGGTGGGCAATAATTTTTAATGAGGGGGGAGGCACTCCAAAATTTTGGGAAGTGGTGGAGGGCCATACTTTTCCATGATATTAATGGAGGAGATGCAGGTTCTGGGATGCAGGTAGGGTTCAGAAGGAGCTTGGGGTAAAGGACTGGGGTGCAGAAGGGAGAATGGCATCTGGGAGGGAGTTTGAGTGAAGGAGGTGGATACAACCTAGAGCAGGGAACTGGAGTACAGGGGTTTGGGATGTGACCTAGGATAGGAGATTGTGATCTGGGGCAGCAGATTGGGGTGCCAAATTTCGGAGGAGGAATGGGTGCAAGTGGGGGGTAGAGGGTTTGTGTATGTTGATTGAGGGGGCAGAAGGTTGGTGAAGGGTGGGGCTGGGATGCCAGAGGCAGGCTCTGGCCAGGAGATTTACCAGCCAGCAGCCAAACTAGCCTGCTTGCCTGCAGAGCTAAGGCTTGCAGAGCTTAAAATGTTTCCCAGACAGCCAGCCTGCCTGCCCAGCCATGTGCTTGTGTGAATAACTGAGCCAAGGAGAGTGGGTGTGGTTCTTCTTGGCTGCCTGTTAGTCAAACAGGCAGCTCCCTTTGGCTAGTTGCTGTCTAGAAATCAGCCAATGGGATTGTGATGAGGCAGGGGCAGCTCCTGAAGCTTTCCCCCCATTCCCTCCAGTTCTGAAACAGAAAGGCTACGTCTACACTGGCCCCTCCTCCAGAAGGGGCATGTAAATTTCACGAGTCGTCGTAGGGAAATCCGCGGGGGATTTAAATATCCCCCGCGGCATTTAAATAAAAATGTCCGCCGCTTTTTTCCGGCTTTTAAAAAAGCCGGAAAAGAGCGTCTAGACTGGCCCCGATCCTCCGGAAAAAGTGCCTTTGAAGTAGGAATAAGACCTTCCGGAAAAGGGCACTTTTTCTGGAGGATCGGGGCCAGTCTAGACGCTCTTTTCCGGCTTTTTTAAAAGCCGGAAAAAAGCGGCGGACATTTTTATTTAAATGCCGCGGGGGATATTTAAATCCCCTGCGGATTTCCCTACGACGACTCGTGAAATTTACATGCCCCTTCCGGAAGAGGGGCCAGTGTAGACGTAGCCAAACAGAGATCAGCAGCCATATCATGTGGGGCTGCAGGGAAAGCAATGGAGCCTGTCTGGGGTTCCCCACTGCCGCCGCGGGCTGGATCCCATGGCTTGGTGGATCAGATCTGACCCATTTTGCCCAGGCCTCCCTTGGAATCTATGAATCCACTAGCATAGAGCTTGCCAAACCTGTCAGTTTCCTGTAGTGCCAGAAGCTCTCTATGGGGCCTTAGGGAAGACACCACTCCCTGACTCAGTTTCCAATCTATACTATGGGGATAACCGACCCCATGCAGCAGCTGGGATGATAAACATATTAAAAAGTATGATATGCTTTGAGATCAATTGATTATGAAAATAAACCAAATGAAGGCCATTTTTATTCTGAATGAGAGCATTCCTAAACAACTCTGTTTAAATTCACACCTTTAATTAATCCAGATTAATTTTCCTGAGTATAAACAAAACCTCCCCATTATTTTGAAAGGCATGGGGCTAGCCCCAGAGCCAATCAAGTGCTGGAAGTCTCCATGTTTATTCAATTTACACCCAGGTTTCTCTCTTGGCTCTCTCTAACTCGGTGTTAAACTTTCAGAAACAGGACTGAGCTCACTGAAAGCACTTCCTCCTCCTTCCTCCGTTTCCTCTTGGTCAGTGATCAGGGTGTAGCCTTGAACTATTTTCTTTGGCTCTCCTTTCCGGTGACACTTACGCCTTTCTTTGTTCGCTTCCGTGCTCTCATCTGCTACAGACAAAAAGAAAACACAAGACTTAAAAAAACACAGATGGAGGTGGTGGGAGCAAAGACTGTTGTGACAAAGTCACGGTCTACTGTTGAGTGACAAATACTGGAGCAAACTTCTGTCAGACTTAAAAACTCCTACGCATCCTTGATTTCATGGGGGAGGGGAGGAGGATGCACTCCATTGCAGTAGGCTAGCATAAAGATTTGTAACGCACTTAAATCCTACTTCAGGATATATTTTTACACACAAAAGACTTACACATTTCCTTTCTCTTCTTGTTCAAAGGAAGTTTATTGCATTTCTTTGGTTTGGCCATAGACTCCTTTAGGTCCACAGCAAAGACTCTTCCTTTTGGGTCATCACTCCCCAGAACCAAATTCTCTGCAGGTAGGGATGTTTCCAAAGTTTCTCTAAAAAAAACATTCAGAGGATCAATTTATTATTGTTATTTATCATTTGGATGATGCTGAATGAACAGAGAACAAAAAGATGATCCCCTGATTCATAGTTCACTTGTTAGCATGAGATTAATCTGAATACCATAAAGATGACAATATGACTTGTCTTAACCAATATGAAAAAAATTAAAATACAGATAAGTTTCAGTGTGGTAACTGTGTTAATTTGATTCAGTAAAAACAGATTTAGATAGATCACATTAGGGCTTTGTGTAGCAAAACAGATGTGGAAAGATGATTGTTCTAATTTCAAATCCACTTTGCCTAGAGGAAACAAAAAACAGGACTATGTAGCACTTTAAAGACTAACAAGATGGTTTATTAGGTGATGAGCTTTCGTGGGCCAGACCCACTTCCTCAGATCTGGCCCATGAAAGCTCATCACCTAATAAACCATCTTGTTAGTCTTTAAAGTGCTACATAGTCCTGTTTTTTGTTTCAGCTACACCAGACTAACACGGCTACATTTCTATCACTATTTGCCTAGAAGATGAGTGAGGGGATCAGGTCCGATTTTTATTAAGCTTCACAGGACAGTTCATATAGGATAGGTTTTTCAAAACTGCCTGCAGGGATAAAACACTCCACCTCATTCTCTCTGGACCCCTTGAGGGTCCTACTCTTTCAGCATCCTCAAGTTATTTTCTGGTTGATTAATGATATTTTATACAGAGAACTTGCACCACCTAGAGGCCATACTGTATCTTGTACTTCTAAAGCAAGTGCTTGCCCCTTCCCGCTTCCCCTGCAAAAATTAAGTTAAAAAGGGCAAAAGGTCCAGGTCAATAATGGCAGGTGAAGCTAAAGAAACAGGAGAAGGCTGGCTTATTTGTACACAATGCATAGGAATGGTAACAGCTTCATGTGCCTTGAAAATGGCAGTAATACACGTTTGGTTCCCTGGGTGATTGTAACACATTTTAATTAAGCCTCACTGCATCCCCTGTGAAACACAGGCCTTGTCTACACTTGCAAGTTTTGTCGCCAAAAAATCCTTTTTGGTGACAAAACCCAGAGAGCATCCACATTGCGACATGACAAAAATTGCAGCAAACACCCAGTTTTAGCGACAGAAAGCTTCCACCTCTGCATGAGACTCCCCCCCCTTTATTGTCACCAATCATGCAGTGTGTACAATAGGGTTTTAGTCACCTTTATTCGCCTCCAGCATGTTTCCCACAATGCCCGATAAGCCACTCTGATCAGCGCTTTGAACTCTGCTGCTCTGCAGCCACATAAAAAGGTAAACAGATGCTCCCCTCCCACCTGCGATCCCTGGTAACTTTAAAAATCCATTTCCTGGTGTCTGGTTTGTTGTGTGGTGGTCTTTATGATGAATTCTCAGGGAATCAGGGGTGAATATTACTCAAAATGCTCTCCTACTTGACGCAATGAAGAGCTTATGAATCTTATCAGTGTGTAGGGAGAAGAATCAGTGTAATCTCAGCTGCGAGTAACCCATAGGAACTAGGACACATACAGTCACATTTCTTAAGCCCTATATTAAAGGAGTATGAGCAAGATACCCTAAAATGCAGAGCCAAGATAAAGAAACTTAAGCATGTGCACCAGAAAGCAAAGGAGGCAAACAGCCAGTCTGGTCTGCAATAGCAACATACCTTTTTATAAAGAACTGGACACAATCCTGGGTGGGGACCTCATGTCCACAACCAAGCAGAGTGTGAATATGTCTGATAGCAAAGAGTCAGAAACACTTGTTTCAGAGACAGAAATTATTGATGAAGAAATAGAAGTAGACAAAGGGCTTAGGGTTCATCCGGTGACAACCAGAGCATTAAGCAGCAAGGAATTGTTCAACATGGATTCATAAAGGGCAAGTCATGCCTGACCAATCTGATTAGCTTCTAAGATGAGGTAACTGGCTCTGTGGATATGGGAAAGTCAGTGGATGTGACTTTAGCAAAGCTTCTGATATGGCCTCCCACAATATTCTTGCCAGTAAGTTAAGGGACTATGGATTGGATAAATGGACTTTAAGATGGATAGAAAGCTGGCTAGACTGTCAGGCCCAATAGGTAGTGATCAACGGCTTAATATCAGGTTGGCGGTTGGTTTCTAGCAGAGTGCCCAAGGATCTGTTCTAGGACCGATTTTGTTCAATATCTTTATTAATGACCTGGACGAGGGAATGGATTGTACCCTCAGCAAGTTCACAGATGACACTAAGCTAGGGGGAGAGGTAGATACATTGGGGGGCAGGGATAGGGTCCAAAGTGACCTGGACAGATTAGAGGATTGGGCCACAAGAAACCTGATGAGGTTCAACAAGGACAAGTATAGAGTCCTGCGCTCGGGGCGGAAGACTCCCAAGCATTGTTACAGGCTGGGGACTGAATAGCTAAGTAGGGGTATGTCTACACTACAGCACTAATTCGAACTAACTTAATTCAAATTAGTTAATTCGAACTAAGCTAATTCGAACTAGTGCATCTAGAACTAAAAACTAGTTCAAATTAGCGTTTTGCTAATTCGAACTAGCATGTCCACATTGAGTGGACCCTGAACCGAGGTTAAGGATGGCCAGAAGCAGTACTGGCAGGGCATCAGATGAGGACTCAGAGCGTGGAGCTGCTGTCTCAGGCTAGCCGAGGGCTGTGCTTAAAGGGACCCGACCCCCACCCCGGACAGTTCTCAGGGGTTCCCCGCTTGCAAAGCAGTCCTGGCTTGGAGTGCCCACACTGGGCACATCACAGCACTCGGCCATCAGCCTGGCTGCACTTGCCGCAGGCTGCCATCCAGAGGGGGAGTCGATCGGAGGGCTGCAGGACAGCTTCCACCCCAAGGAGCCCACAGAGCCACCCCAGTCCTCCCCATTGGGGGCTCGTACCCCATTTCTCCCTCACCTCCTTCCACTTACCCCTCCCTAGCCCCCCTTCCTGATGTACAAAATAAAGGGCACGTGTGTTCAAAAATAGAAACTCTCTTTATTGAACAAAACTCGGGGAGACTGGGAAAAGGAGGTGGGAGAGGGGAAGAGAGAGGGTGGGAGAGATGAGGGCAACTAAAATGATCAGGGGTTTGGAACAGGTCCCATATGAAGAGAGGCTATAGAGACTGGGACTTTTCAGCTTAGAAAAGAGGAGACTGAGGGGGGATATGATAGAGGTCTATAAAAACATGAGTAGTATGGAGAGGGTGCATAAAGAAAAGTTCTTCATTAGTTCCCATAATAGAAGGACTAGAGGACACCAAATGAAATGAATGGGTAGCAGGCTTCAAACTAATAACAGAAAGTTCTTCTTCACAAAGCAAATAGTCAACCTGTGGAACTCCTTGCTGCAGGAGGCTGTGAAGGCTAGAACTAGAACAGAGTTTAAAGAGAAGTGAGATAAAGTCATGGAGGTTGGGTCCATAGAGTGCTATTAGCCAGGGGGTAGAAATGGTGTCCCTGGCCTCTGTTTGTGGAAGGCTGGAGATGGATGGCACGAGACAAATGGCTTGGTCATTGTCTTTGGTCCATCCCCTCCAGGGTACCTAGTGTTGGCCGCTGTCGGCAGACAGGCTACTGGGCTTGATGGACCTTTGGTCTGATCAAGTACGGCCATTCTTATGTTTTTATGTTCTAAGCTCAGGGCTCAGGGTCGGGGGTCTCACTGGACCACTCTGATTTTCATGCAAACCTGCTCCTGGGTGGCCAGGCTGGCAGCTATCCTGCCCTAGACGGCCACTTTCCTGTGCCTAGTGCGGACGTTGTGGATGAGGTCCACGATCTCCGCACTGGACCAGGTGGGTGCCCGCTTCTTGCGGTCCTGGGCAAGCTCCCGGGAGCCGCCAGCCTGGTCCCGGGAAGAGGGGGAGGGCTGGGGGGCATCGGGTGGCTGGCTCAAGCCGTGCCAGGTGCAGGGTCTGCTGGCTGGGTGCTGGTAGGCTTGCACCTGGCACGGGCATCGTAGCCAGACCATGCCCCTTTAAGGGGTCCGGGGCCGGGAGGGGGGCAATAGAGTTTCCCTGGTGTTGGCCAGAGTGGCCACCAGGGAAAGCTGGGGAGGGCTAGCCTCCCACTAGTTCGAATTAAGGGGCTACACACCCCTTAATTCGAACTAGTAAGTTCGAACTAGGCTTAGTCCTCGTACAATGAGGTTTACCTAGTTCGAACTAAGCGCTCCGCTAGTTCGAATTAACTTTGTAGTGTAGACATACCCACTCTGTGGACAAGTGTAGAATTATTACAAATTGTTTCCATGTGCAATTGCTGCACAAGTCTACACTGTACTTTCTTAGGAACACATGCCCAATACTCCACCCCTACCCTTTACCAGCCCCTTTAAAGCTCACCATGAACAAAGGGTCTGGAAAGATGTCTTTGACGTTAGAGTAACAACAAAAGTGGCAAGTTTTATTCAGACACATGCATGCTAGCGAAATGCTACAATCTTTATCATGAATAGTACAGTCACTGAATTTGTTAATGGTTCCTTTTCCACACCAGACCTTGAGAAGTTCACCAGCAAACATCACCAGCAGACAGACTCCATCAACTAAGGAAAAAATCATGCAAGATGAGGGAAGATCTGGTCAAGCATGTATTGTGTCACTCAACTCTTCAAACAGAGAAAAGGGAGCAAAGAAAACCTTTGGAGATTAAAGCAAGAACACAAAACACTGAGTGCATGCTAAAGTTCAAGGAAGACCAAAACAAGATGCTAAAATGTTTTATCAAGATGCCGAGAAAACACAATCAGAGGCCTCATTGTCAACACATGCAGAACTCTTTTCATAGCAACCATCCCTCCACACATCAGTCTCCATGGCCACAAAATTCTTTATTCAGCAATCCTCCCTCTATACCTATACACTGTGGCTACATCTACATTGGCATGATGTTGCGCAAATATTCTTTAACTCAAGAGTTTTTGCGTTAAAGTATTTGCGCAAGAGAGTGTCTACACTGGCATGTGCCTTTGCACAAGAGATGTGCTTTTGCGCAAGAGCATCTGTGCCAGTATAGACGCTCTCTTGTGCAAGAAAGCTCCGATGGCCATTTTAGCCATCAGGCTTTCTTGTGCAAGAAATTCATGTTGCCTGTCTACACTGGCCTCTTGCGCAAGAACAGTTGCGCAAGAGGGCTTATTCCTGAGCGGGAGCATCATAGCTCTTGTGCAAGAAGCACTGATTTCACACATTAAAACGTCAGTGTTCTTGCGCAAGAACTCCCCGCCAGTGTAGACAGGCAGCATGTTTCTGCGCAAAAGCGGCTGCTTTGGCACGAGATCGCGCCAATGTAGACACAGCCTCAGGGTATGTCTACACAGCAGGGCTAAACTTGAAATTGCATTTAGCTAATTGCATAGCTTAAATCAAAATAGCTTTCTTCGAATTTGGGCACATCTACACAGCACTTATTTCAAAATAGAGCTCTCTTCCTCTGACTTCCCTTACACCTCATACAATGAAGTTTACAGAAGTCAGAGCAAGAAGCCTGTTATTTCAAATTTCTTTTGAAATAACAGGCATGCTGTGTAGATGCACAATATGTTCTTTTGGAATAACTGACGTTATTCCAAAATAACGCTGCTGTGTAGACATACCCTCATTTTCACAACACACTCCACTCCCTGTGAAAGCAGCTGTGACTTTAACAGCTGGATGTTAACACAATTGTGAAGTTTTCCAATAGCCTTTTCCATCCTTTACCACCAAACATCCTGACTGAAAGACATCAATAAAGATATATATGATGCAGGTTTCCATGAGTTTATTTTGTGTGACACTACTCACACCAATTGCTCTAGCCCCTGCGGGAAGTCTGAAATATCCCTTGGGTTTAGTGGAATGCCCCTCTCGGGATGAGCAGTGGGATGAGGCAAGGAAGCAATCCCAACACAGAAATGTCAGCTCACCTCACTGTCAAATTGATTCCTCAGAGCCTCCCTGATATCAATGGCCACCCTATGGGCTCTTTTAACAATATGAGTGTTTAGCTGTTCAAACTGTGCACCCAGGCACTATGTTTCATAGTTCCACCCACAGCCAAATGCTTCATCCTTACTCTCACACAAATTATGTAAGCAACAGCATGTGGCCACCACTTTGGGGATATAATCCTCCAAAAGGTCTAGGCTGCCATAAATACACCTCCATCTCATTTTCAATCTGCCATGCAACATTGGCTTAGTCTATTGTTGAACTTCTTCTTACTGCTCTCCAGGTGCCCGTGCAAGGCTTAATGAGCTATGGCTATAAAGGGTAAGTCACATCACCTAAGATCACTATGGGTACGGTGAACATATTTTCTAAACCAAAAATGGGGACACATTGGCCATGCCCCTTGACTCCATTAGCCATGCCTACTGACCCCGAGGCTCTGCCCACCTGCCATAAGAAGTTCCGCTCCCGTTAGTATTCCTGGGATCAAGATGGACATGACCAGTAGTAAAGGGTGTCATGTGATCTCTCTAAGGATCTCCCACCATCCTCTAACAATAGGGATGGGTTTGGACTCATAGGACTCCCCCATGCAACTATACTGCAATTGCATTAACAACCCCAGCCTCAAACCTGGGGTCCCATAAGACTACAGTGCTAGGAGTCCAACCTCAATTCAAGATGAAATCCAGACTCCTAGGCCTATTTCTTTGCAATGAAGATGCAGCCCCATCTGACTCAAGGCCTGGAAGTCATCCAGAACTATCCCACAATTTCACGGGACAACTTCCTTAATCCTCATAACAAGTGATGCTTACTGGTTCCAATTAATTGGTAATCGGAGGGGCTGGGGGCAGGGGGCTGCTCCAGCCCCACAGAGGGCCTGCTGCACACAGGGGAGTTCTTGTCCAGAGCTGCCCCTTTTTGTGGGGCTGCCGTGGGCCCCACAGGCAGAGATTGCCCCAGTGTCCAGAACAGCCTCCCTCTGTGGGGAGTTCAGCCTGCTGTGGACAGGGACTGCTCAGGAGAGGACTGGGAGCTGCTGGCAGCCCCAGTGTGATGTAATATCAATAGGTTAACTAATTAATGGGAATTTACATCCCTAATGAGAAGTATTGCAACTGCATTTTTTAAGTTACTGCAAAACTATCAAGTGTCCTCTGTTTCCACAAGCCAAAATAACAATATTGAACTAAGCATGACAATTACAGGGTGGAGACCACCATGTCATTAACCCACATCACCAGTGCTTGAAAAGTACATTTCCATAAAGGTCAATGGGGCTGGGCTATTTTATATGTAAAGCTACTGAGAAATTTATATGTAAATACTATGATGGCAATGCCTCTATACTATGTAAATAATATCATATATATAGTAGCCCAATGTCTGTGACTCTGTAACGCTGAAATGTTGGCTGTTCCCTCTGGGCGGCGCTGTTGTCTCCCGCTGTGGCGCTTGGCTAACTTCTGCACTGCTCAGCTGGGCCGCTGCAGGGGAGCCCAAACGGCCGCTTGCTCTGCTCGCTCCCCCGCGGCAGCCCGGCTAAGTGACACAGAAGTCAGCCGAGCACCACAGCGGGAGGCGAAGGGGGGCGGGGAGGTGATGTGCGGAGTGACAGCGGCTCCATGCCCCGCCCACTGGCCGTGAATGTCACCGCCCCGACCCCCTTTGCCTCCCATTGTAACGCTCAGCTGACTTCTGCACTGCTCAGCCGGGCCACCACGGGGGAGCAAGTGGAGCAAGTGGCCGTTTGGGCTCCCCCGCGGTGGTCCAGCTGAGCGGCGCAGAAGTCAGCTGAGCACCACAGCGGGAGACGAAGGGGGGCGGGGCGGTGACGTGCGGTGTGACAGCGGCTCCAGGCCCCGCCCCCTGGCCATGAATATCACCGCCCCGCCTCCTTTCGCCTCCCGCGTGACACTTGGCTGACTTCTGCACTGCTCAGCCGGGCCACCACGTGGGAGCAAGTGGCACAAACGACCGTTTGGGCTCCATGGTCCCCTGAGTGAGAGGCAGGAGGGGGAGAAGAGAAAGAGAGAGACAGAGAGAGGCAGGAGGCAGAGGAGAGCTGAGGGGGGGGAGGGAGGCAGTAGGAGGAGAGAGAGAGAGAGAGACCGGAGGCACAGGAGAGAAGATCGACATGGAGGAGACACCTGAAAATCCCATCTTATGACGGGCTAATTGGCTAGTCTAATAATAATCACCAAATGAGACCATTTCCCAACCTGCTTACAAAGGACCTGATGCAATTTAAACTTTAAGCTAGGATTGGGCCCAAAGCAATCTGTTGATATTACTCAAGAAGATCCAGTTAACATTTAGTCAACCTTCAAAAATATAGAGGACCAATCAGTAAAAGCCCCAATGCCTGGTAGAGGCAATCTGAAGAAAACTGGAGGGACTTTGAATTGACTTCTTCTGACAACAGCGCTTTCTCGCACTGATTGGTCCCCTATATTTTTGAAGGTCTTTAGCACAGGTTTTACACTGTGTGTCAGAATAACTCAGAAATGCATTGTCACAGCTAACTCCATTCAAGTTGAGGCAACATGAAGCCCAAAGACAGAAGAACAAATCCCTTGAAACTGGAAGTCAAAATATCTCATCTCTTCACAGAACTCACAAAGGGCTTGTTTACCCAGACACGCAAATAATGACAACCCTCTATGTAGAGCATGGATTCCCAAACTGGGGGGCGTGAAGAAATTCCAGGGGGGGGCGCGAGGTGACCCAGCCCCCACTCTTTAAATCCCCCCCTAAGTTTTGCTGCTATTTTTGTTTTTCCGCTCAGGTCAGTTCCTTTTTTTTTTTTTTGCTCAACAAGTTTTGCTGTTATGGGGGGGGGGGTGAGGGTTTTTCAAAAATCAAAAAGGGGGCGTGATGCCAAAAAGTTTGGGAACCACTGCAGTAGCGAGAAGATATATCCTGCCTCACTGTGGACGCACCAACTGTTTTCACATGGCCTCTTAACACACTGTTTAAATCATCAACTGCTTGGATGAGAACGACTCACAGTGAGTCTGTCCATCATCCACACTGGAGTGACACAGTGATTTCACTGCTGTGGTAAGAGACCCAATCTCTTTGTGGACTCTTGTGGAGCAGCAAGTAACCTGGGGTGGTCTCTCAGGGGAGAGGCCGAGGGTGACTCTGTTTCAGTGGTTAGAACATAAGAACGGCCGTACTGGGTCAGACGAAAGGTCCATTTAGCCCAGTAGACTGTCTGCCGACAGTGGCCAGCACCAGGTGCCCCGGAGAGGGTGGACTGAAGACAATGATCAAGCGATTTGTCTTGTGCCATCCATCTTCAGCCTCTGACAGACAGAGGCCAGGGACACCATTCCTACCCCTTGGCTAATAGCACTCCATGGACCCAACCCTCCATGAATTTATCTAGCTTCTCTTTAAACTCTGTTATAGTTCTAGCCTTCACAGCCTCCTCTGGCAAGGAGTTCCACAAGTTGACTATGCGCTGTGTGATGAAGAACTTTCGCTTATTAGTTTTAAACCTGCTACCCATTAATTTCATTTGGCGTCCTCAACCTTTTTGGCCTGTGGCCTGGCTCAATGTATATACCTTGCCGCAGACCACCAGTTGATAATGGAAACTCACCATTAATTACATAATTATGCTCAAACCATTTTGCTAATGCTGCAGCTAGGGAGAATGGTTTAATTTAAATTATTAAACAGATTAAGTGTTTTAACTTTCTCACGTTAATTTGTCAAACTTCATTTTAAATAAAGTAAATATTAATTTTTGTTCAACAGAAAAGGCTTCAATGTTTTCTTTATTTATGTCATGGGTGGGCAAACTTTTTTGGGTCAGGGGCCACTGACCCACAGATAAATCAGTTGGGGACCACACAAGTGAGAAACAAAACTCCCCTTCTCAAAACTCCCAACTCTCACTGAGGTGGCCCCCAACTGAGACACCTCACTTCTCTGGTGCTCCAGCCCCACAGGATGAAGGGAAGGGACAGGGAGGACTGAGGTTCAGGACTTCCCATAGGTCAGATTTATTTTCTAGTGGATTTTATGGACCCCCTTAGGTTCTGGGGTGGGGACAAAAATGAGTTCATTGTGTGGGACAGGGCTGCCAGTGAGTGGGATAGGGATGGGGTGCAGGATCTGAGAGGGAGGTGTAGGCAGAAGGGGGAGAGGTTGCGAAGTCTGGACGGGAGATAGCGTTCAGAAGCAGGCTGGTAGTAGGGTCTCTAACCAGGGGGAGAGAGCAGGAGCAAGGAAGGGTGCAGTGTGTGGCCAGGAGGGAGGGTGCAGGAGCAACGGTAGATGCAGGAGAAGGGTGGGGGGTAGGGTGTCTGGCCAAGGGGGATAGTGCAAAGGTGGACTAATGAGAGAGAGTCTTCAGTGGGCTAACGATTTACAGCTGGATATACCACCAACTTTTGATGAGATACAAAAAGCTGTTAAACAGATGAAGTCTGGAAAGGCACCTGGCAGTGATGCAATTCTATCAGAATGTATAAAAGCTGCTGGTGGCCAGCTGATGTACCATCTCACCCATTTATTTAGCATCATTTAGGAGAAGGAGCTAGTCCCCCGGTCTTCAAAGATGCCCTGATTGTACATATATATAAGAGGAAAGGTGACCATGCATGTTGTGATGACCATCGGGGCATCTCTCTGCTCTCTATAGCTGGTAAGATCCTGGCCCGCATCCTTTACAATCGGCTCTCACAACATGTGTTTAAAAATGGTATTATTCCTGAAAGCCAGTGCGGATTTCATGCCGGTCAAGGCATTGCTGATGTGATATTTACAGCCAGACAGATACAAGAGAAATATAGAGAGCAACATCAGCCCCTCTATGTGATTTTCATCGATTTGACCAAGGCGTTCGACACAGTCAACAGAAATGGGCTCTGGAAAATACTTGGATGAATTGGTTGTCCTGAAAAATGTATCAACATTATTCAGTTTCTCCATGATGGCATGCTTGGTCGCGTCCTTGACAATGGAGACACATCAGCACTTTTTGAAATATCAAACGGTACAAAGCAAGAATGTGTCCTTGCTCCTCTGCTGTTCAACATCTACTTTTCAATTATGCTGATAGTTGCTTTTAAGGACTGCAAGTTGGGCATACCTATTCAGTTTCGAACAGATGGAAGTATTTTCAATCTCTGGAGACTCCAGGCTTGCACTAAAGCAGTTACTACAACTATTCGTGACCTTCTGTTTGCCGATGACTGTGCATTGCTGGCTCATTAAGTGAAGGATGCACAGAAGCTTTTTGATTGCTTTGTTACTTCTGCTCACTGTTTTGGAATCACAGTGAGCCTCAAGAAGACAGAAGATATGCCTCAGCATGTCTGGAAAGAGCCTAGCACTCCAGTGTTTACTGCTGCTGGTACAGTCTTTAAGGGTATGTCTACACTACCACCCTAGTTTGAACTAGGGTGGTTAATGTAGGCAACCGAAGTTGCAAATGAAGCCCGGGAAATTCAAATCCCGGGCTTCATTTGCAACTTCGGTTGCCTACATTAACCACCCTAGTTCAAACTAGGGTGGTAGTGTAGACATACCCTAAGGCTGTTGATAAGTTCTGCTATCTGGGAAGTGTACTGTCCTCTAGCATAAATATCAGAGAGTTAGCCGTGTTAGTCTGAATCTGCAAGAACAATGAGAAGTCCTGTGGCACCTTACAGACTAATAGATATATTGGAGCATAAGCTTTCATGGGCAAAAACCCACTTGACATGCATCTGACGAAGTGGGTCTTTGCCCACGAAAGCTTATGCTCCAATATAGCTGTTAGTCTATAAGGGTATGTCTACACTAGCCCCCTAGTTCGAACTAGGAAGGCTAATGTAGGCATTTGAAGTTGCAAATATCTCGCTCTCGATTTACAAGTCCGGACTAACTGCTTGCGTCTACACGTGGTAGGGACCCGGTATTTTGAATTACAGCCCCTAAATTGAACTATCTGCTAAACCTCCTTGCAGGAGGAATAACAGGTAGTTCGATTTAGGGGCTTTAATTAGAAATACCGGGTCCCTGCCACGTGTAGACGCAAGCAGTTAGTCCGGACTTGTAAATTTAAAAAAATGGCGACTGGCTGGGAAGATGCAAATCGCGAGCGAGATATTTGCAACTTCAAATGCCTACATTAGCCTTCCTAGTTCAAACTAGGGGGCTAGTGTAGACATACCCTTATATACTAACAGCTATATTGGAGCATAAGCTTTCATGGGCAAAGACCCACTTCGTCAGATGCACATGCCCTGCCACGTGCGGGCAGTTAGTCCGGACTTGTAAATTTCAAAAATGGCGACTGGCCAGGAAGATGCAAATCAAGAGCAGGATATTTAAACCCCGAGCTTGATTTGCAACTTCAAATGCCTACATTAGCCTCCCTAGTTCGAACTAGAGGGCTAGTGTAGACATACCCTCAGATGCCACAGGACTTCTCGTTGCTCTAGCACAAATGTGGATCTTGATGTATCTGCTCGACTAGCCAAAGCCAGCGTTGCCTTTGGAAAACTGACCAAACGGCTATGGAATGACCATGGTATTAAACTTCATATCAAGATAGCGGTTTATCAGGCAGTTGTCCTGAATGTCCTGCGGTATGGCTTGGAGTCATGGACAATATAGTGTCACCATGTTTCGAAGCTCAATCAGTTCCATATGCATTGTCTGAGGAAGACTGTCCATGTGAACTGGTGGGACAAAATTCCTAATACGGAGGTTCTTAAGCTTTGTGATGTCATGGGCATGGAAGCAATGCTTATGAACAAGCAGTTTCGCTGGATTAGTCATGTTATGAGGATGGATGATACATGGATACCAAAGATGGTCTTCTATGGCCAGCTTGCTCATGGAAAGAGCTCTATCAGTGGTCAATATAAGCGCTATAAAGACATCTTAAAGGTCAATATGAAATCATGCAGCATGTATCCCAGACGAGGGATTTTTCTGGACTAAGGGAGGTCATTTCAGGCCCCCTACTGCCACCCCTGCCACTGAGCTTCCTGTCTTCCTGTCTCCCTTGCAGCCCAGCTGAGTCACATGCTGGCTCCTGGTGCTCCCCTCCCCTACAGCCCAGCTGAGCCATGCATCCAACTCCTGAAGCCCCCACCTCCTTTGCAGTCCAACTGAGTTGCACGCCAGTTCCCTGCACTTCCCCCTTGCAGCCCATCTGAGCCATGTGCCAATCCCCCATACCATCCCCCCACAGCCCAACTGAACAATGTGCCAGTCCCCCACACCTCCCACACACAGCTCAACTGAGCCGTGCACCTGTTCTCCACACCTCCCCCACACACACAGCCCAGCTGAACTGCTCTCCAGTCCCCCATACCTCCCCCATTCGCAGCCCAGCTGAGCCACACACCAGTTCCCCGGGCCTCCCCCCACCTGAACCACTCAACAGTTCCCGGTGGCTGCCCTCCTATCCCTCCAACCCCTTACTTGCTTTCACGCATTCCCTACAGGCAATACCTCAAGCTGCTCCTATTGGCGGATTCCCAAGCAGTAGGGAAAGGCTCCAGGAAATGTCCCAGACTCCTATTCCCCCAGGGTATGTCTACACTACCCTCCTAGTTCGAACTAGGAGGGTAATGTAGGCATACCGCACTTGCAAATGAAGCCCGGGATTTGAATTTCCCGGGCTTCATTTGCATAAGCGGGGAGCCGCCATTTTTAAAACCCCGCTGGTTCGAACCCCGTGCAGCGCGGCTACACGGGGCACGAACTAGGTAGTTCGAACTAGGAAGCCTAGTTCGTGAAATGAGGAGTAACGGTAGTTCGAACTAGGAAGCCTAGTTCGTGAAATGAGGAGTAACGGTAGTTCGAACTAGGAAGCCTAGTTCGAACTACTTAGTTCGTGCCCCGTGTAGCCGCGCTGCACGGAGTTTGAACCAGCGGGGTTTTAAAAATGGCGGCTCCCCGCTTATGCAAATGAAGCCCGGGAAATTCAAATCCCGGGCTTCATTTGCAAGTGCGGTATGCCTACATTACCCCGCTAGTTCGAACTAGCGGGGTAGTGTAGATATACCCCCCGAGGGGAATCAGCAATGCAGCTGCTTCAAGCTGCATTCGGAGCCTCACAGCTTTTCAGGACATTTCACTGCTGCATGGGGACACAAGGACAGGAGATTAAAAATTGGGACTGTCTCGGAAAATCCGGGACAGATAGTCAGCATAACTATGGGCATTTCTACATCCTCCACTGTAATTTGTAATCTTCTGGTCTGGAAAGAAAGCCCCAGCATGCAGATCTCTGAACAGGCCACTGCTCCTGAAGATATGTGCATCATACACCTTTCCAGACCACGCCACTGTTATGTCTTGAAATGCCCACAGTGATCAACAAGTGCCTGACACACCATGAAGAAGTACCCCTTACAATTAATGTACTCTGAGGCAAAGTGGGGTAGTGTTACCATGGGAATAGGTGTGCCATCAATTGCCCCACCACAGTTTGGAAAGCACATATCAGCAAAGCCAGCCACTATGTCATCCACATTTCTCAGTCACAGTTCTATGAAGCAAAACGTAATTTATTGCCCTGCACACTTACATAAGTGCTACCCTAACTTCCCCACTCCAAACTGATTTGCAACTGAATGGTAGCAAATGGGGAGTCACCAGCTTCCATAAAGCAATAGCAACACACTTCTCTACCAAGAGAGCAGCTCTCTGCAGTGGTCTCCAACCTTTTTACACCCAAGATCACTTTTTAAGTCTCAGAACAGGCGAAGATCTACCACCCCGCCCCTTCCTTGAAGTCCCGCCCTCTCTATTCTCCTGTCCATCACTTGCTATCCCCTGCCCTTATACACTCTGTTAAACAGTTTATTTTTAAATTATGCAATATATAAAATTAAAATCAAGTTTATAGTTATGAAATAAATGGTCTGTTTTTAATTCATGCTATTTAAATGTCAAATGAAGCATTTACAATTATACATTTTGTTCTCTGCTATTTTGTAAATCTGAAATCAAGTATTGAGAATTATATATTTTTTCTTCCAATAACAAAGTCTCAGCGTGACACCTGTGACTGAACAGTATCTGCCAGTGTCTTGAAGTCTGGGTTGTAGTCTGCGATTGCTAGTCATATACAGTCCATCAGATGGGCATCTGTGATCCTGCGCTCAGCCTGGGAAGCTTGCTCTAGCACAGCTGGAGCTAGACACAGCCTCCCTGAGCTGAGTGCAGGGCAGCTGGGCTGGAGGGAAGAGAAGTGGCTGCCCAGCCAGCTGGCCATGGCACTCAGCCAGGGTGCACCAAGCTTCACGTGGGCAGGCGCAGAGGAGAAGCTGCCTGATCAGCTGGAGCGCGGGGCAGCCTCTTTCAGCTGAAAGCCACAGTCAGCTGGCTGGGGTGTTTCAGCCCTCCCAACCTCCCAGCTCCCACCATTCCTCGCAGCTACTCACTTGTATTGTTGCTCAGTGAGTAGCTGCTCCTCAAATGAGGAAATCTAATGTAAAAGTACTGCGCAGGCACGCGGTTCAGAGAGGGCTCAAGAGCTACTCTTAGAGCCCCTGAGATCTACCAGTAGATCGTGATCTACTGGTTGGTGACCACGGCTTTAGGGTGTCCTAACACACAGTTCAGGGGACAGCTCAGCACACAGCTCCAGGAAAGTTGCTTTATGCACCCAAAAGTTCTGTAGTTCTTCATCCCATACCTGGACAATGCCACCCCACCACTAAGTGCTGGTTTCTTACTAGCCCAAAAGCAAGTCTACGGTGCACAGCTGATCTGTGACAGCCCAATACAATGCCGATTTGGTTCTGTCCCCATCACCATTGTTGTCCGCATCCAAGTCTTACTCCTTTGCTATTAATTGCATACGTAGCTCTGCTGCAATGTGCGATGTTCTAGGCACTTTGAACACAACATGGGAGAGAATTGTGGGATCCATGATTTCTCACAGCAGATGCTGGAGTTTGTAGCAAGGACTGTCATTCAAGCAGTGTGAAAGTAAGCTGGAAGCCCAGGATGGGCTGGAATGAAAAGAGGTGGCTGATGGAACATTTTTCATGTTCCCAAAATGCATACCACTACATTGCACATTCCCAAGGGGCTTAACAACTAAAGGTGACGCCAGGCACTGTGGGATGCTTACCTACATTGCTTTGCTCTATCTGAGGACAGAGTGCTAACAATATGGGAAGGAAATATGGACAATGGAAGACAGAAAAACAGGTTTCACCAGTTTTCAGTTTTCTCTTTCTATAGACTGGGTGCTAACAATGTGGCCATGAAATGTTGACAATGAGTGACAGAAAACCAGATTTGATCAGTTTTCACTTTTGGCGACTTCTGCATGTCGACAGCCCTTTCATTGTCAAACCTTTTCAGTGTAGACATACCCATAGTTACAGAGAAGTGAAGAAAGAGGGAGAACCAGAAAGGAAATTTAAGAGATCTGATATCCAGTTCTCAGTTCTCACTGCTAAACAACATTTCCCTCTCCAAAGTTCACAAAAAAGCCCACGTACCTTGACTTCCTCTCCCACTGCTTCAAGCCTCCTCCCAGATCAATGTTCCCTCTAACTTTTCCATCAATGTGCAGAATAAATTTTATGTGCACTGAGATGTATGAATGTGCACCACCAGTAGAAATAAAACCTAGCTGTGGGCTCTCTGCTAATCAGCTGGGCCACACTTGAATCTCTCCTGAGTGGCTGCACAAGCACACAGCTTACAGGGAATACTGCTCTAGCCCCCAGTCCCCTCCCACAGCCAGGGATAGGACCCAGGAGTCCAGACTCCCATTCCTTCCTGGCTTCAATTTCTACATCACACTCCCCTGCCAGAACTTTAAATAAAATTCAGGATCCTGATCCTCCCTCTCCCCCATTCTCCCTAAAGAGTTGAGTAATAAACCCCAGGATTCCTGTCTCCCAGCCCCACCGCTGCTCTGATCTGTGAGAATGAATGGAAACATGAATTATTATTATTAATTACATCTAAAGTGGCAAGACCCCCCATTTGTCCCTGTGCTAGGCATAGCATGTACCACAGTCTTTGCCCCCAAAAGCTAACAGATTAATTTAGATTCTAATTAACGAGGGAAGGTTTTCATTTGGGAAAATTAATGAAGAAAATGGAAATGAAAACCCCAATCTAAATAAAACATTCTGTTTGGGGGGTCAACTTTAATTTGTTGCAGTGCCACATGGGAATGATGCAGCACAGTGGCTCAGTCACAGAAAGAGACCACATAGCATCCCGGGAGATGTAGTCCAGCTGAAGACCAGGGGCTCTCAGGAGAAACTGGAGCATGAATTAGGGATGTAAAATCCTGGTTAATCAGTTAAGTGGCTAAACATTAGCTTAGCCTAACATTTAACCAGTTAACCAAGCAGGATCTCCCCAGCCTATGGGGCGCTTTGGCTCCCCAAGGACAGAGGCTGCTCCAAACACCAGAGCAGGCCCTGACTAAGAGGCATCCAGGCCCACTATGGACAGGAGTAGCTCTGGACTAGAGCAGCCCTTGTCCACAGCAGGCCGCCTGCGGGGCTGGAACACCCCCCTGCCCATGGCAGGCAGGGAGCTAATCCAGCCCACATCCATTTACAAAACTTTCTCAAAGTCAGTGCCAGACTGTAGAACAGCCCGCCACAAGAACTAAGGATCATGCTAAACTCCCCATTTCCCACTCAAAGAGGCAAGCACCCTGCTCCGCCCTCCCTTTGTGGAAAGAAATATGGAATAGCAGTAGAGGCATTGCACAGCCCTACCAAAACAAGACACATGCAGTTATGCCTCTGGGGAGAAGACGAGAGAACAAATCACTCAAGACAAAATAGTACACCATCACCACCTAGTTGTTATGCTGTGCTTTTTGTCAGTAGAGCTCACACACAGCTTTACAAAAGAATGCAGTTTCCTTAGATTTAGACTAAGGTGATGAATCACAGAATACTAGAACTGGAAGGGACCTCAAGAGGTCATCAAGTCCAGTGCCCTACTCTCATGGAAGGACCAAGCAGCATCTAGAACAGGGGTGGGCAATAATTTTTGATGGGGAGGGGGCACTCCAAGATTTTGGAAAGTGGTCGAGGACTGCACTCTTCCATGATATTAATGGAGGAGATGCGGGCTCTGGGATGAAGGTTGGGTGCAGAAGGGAGCTTGGGATAAGGGATTGGAGTGCAGGAGGGAGAATAGAATCTGGGGGGGAGTTTGGATGAAAGAGGTGGTTGTGACCTAGGGCAGGAGACTGGAGTGCAGAGGTTTGGGATGTGACCTAAGGTAGGAGGGGACTATGATGTGGGGCAGGAGATTGGGGTTTCAGATCTGGGAGGGAGTATGAGTGTAAGAGGGGGACAGAGGGTTTCGGTATGTTTAGTGCGGGAGCAGAGAGTTGGGGCAGGAAAGGGCTGGGGTGCCAGAAGCGGGCTGTGGCCAAGAGACTTACTTGTCAGCTGTCAAACTAGCCTGCCTGCCTACAGAGTTTAAAATGTTTCCCAACCAGCCAGCCTACTTGCCTGGCCATGTGCTTCATGAATAATTGAGCCCAGGAGAGGGGGCGTGGTTCTTTTTGGCTGCCTGTTACTCCAACAAGCAGCTCACATTGGCTGGTCTTTGCCAGAAACCGGCCAATGGGAATGTGCTGGGGTGGGATGGCTCCTAAAACTTCCCCCCTCTCCTCCAGTTTTAAAACAGAAACAGAGCAGCTGTGTTTCGGCAGGTGCATGGGGCTGTGGGGCAATCTGGGGAGCCTGCCTGCCCACATCTGGTGGCTTGGTCGGCCGAATCAGGCCCATGGGCTGTATTTTGCCCAGGCCTGACTTTCATCATCCCTGACAGATGTTTGTTTAACCTGCTCTTAAATATTTCCAATAATGAAGATTCCACAACCTCCCCAAGCAATTTATTCCAGTGCTTAACCACCCTAACAATTAAGAAGTTTTTCCTAATGTCCATCCCAAACTTCCCATCTTGCAATTTAAGCCCATTTGCTTCTTGTCCTATCATCAGAGGTTAAGGAGAATTTTTTTCCCCTCCTCCTCCCTTTTAGGTACTATAAAGCTGTTATCATGTCCCCTCTCAGTCTTCTTTTTCAGACTAAACAAATCCAGTCCTTTCAATCTTCCCTCATAGGTCATGTTTTCTAGACCTTTAATCATTTTTGTGGCTCTTCTCTGGACTCTCCAATTTCACCACATCTTTCCTGAAATATGGTGCCCAGAACTGGACACAATTCTCCAGCAGTGGGATCAGTCCCTAGGCAGAAGAGAAGAGATCTGCTGCAGGACAGAAATTCTGCTGCTTGATTGACCCCTGTGTTCATTTCAGTTTTGGATTCCTTCATCTCTACCTCTAGTTGTTAAAGTTCCTAGACTCTCTGTTTTTCCTAGACTCTCTTTTAGATAACAAACCTCTCTCTCGTTTCCTCCCTGGCTTTCTCTTCAGAGCTCCCCACGCTCACACCCTGGCTTGCCTCTGTCATTCTTTTTCATGGGTTCTTTTCCCTCTGTTTCCATAGCTACAGATAAGGGATGCCTCCCCTACATTTACTCAGCTAGCACGATTTGGAAACAAATAGCTAGAAGGAGAACAGCAGTTTTGTAATCCTGGTAGATAGGCTTTATGACAGACCTTATGAAATTTGGACCAGCTCCTCCAATGGTGGAGGTCTGATTAAATGGAGTCACACCGGTTTACACAAGGCACGGACCTCGCCCTTTGACTCAAGGATGTATTTTTCAGGGTAACTTGCCCTTCAATCTTAATGCAAGGCATAATACAATAAACTGCTGACTGCAGGGATTGCCCAAAGACTGATATAAACTCACTTCTTTAAACCTTGTTGTTCGGCCACCTCAGAAACTTCTGCCTGGTGAAATGTCCTCTTGGACTCTTCTGCAAATTGAGACAGAGCCCTGTGTAAATACTCACACATTTTATCTGGCAGCATGTGGTTATAATTTCATGACACATCACACATTGAAAATGTTTGATGTTGATCCAAGTAATAATTGGACTCTGGAGCAAAATGCATTTTCGGATTCCAACAGGTTTTCTGCGTGTTACCCTATCAGCTACACAGGCTGCATCTCTGCAAAGTGACTAGCGGCATAGCACAATCAAGTAATACAGTAAAACTCCAATGGTCTGGCATCTGATGGTCCGGCACTCCTGATGGTCCAACACCATCAGGAACCCGGAAGTGCTCCAGGCAGTCGGACCACTGAAGCTGCTCTGCCCTTAGATTCCCTGATTCTGCTGCTGCTAAAACTGACCAGCAGCTGAATCGGGGAAGCCAGGGGCAGAGCAGCTGGAGTGCTGCCAGTTAGGTCCCGTAGCGCTGCCCCTTGGGGCTGTGGGACCAACCCGGCAGCACCCCAGCTGTCCCCGATTCAGCCGCTGCTGATACTGACCAGCGGCTGACTCCAGGAAGCCCAAGCCAGAGCTGCTCTTCCCTGGCTTCCTGGAATCAGCCCCTGATCAATTTCAGCAGCAGCTGACTTGGGTAAACCTGGGACAGAGCAGCTGGGGTGCTGCCAGGTTGGTCCTCGCAGTGCCGCACCTCGGCGCTATGGGGACCAACCCGGCAGCACCCCAGCTGCTCTGTCCCAGGCGTCCCGATTCAGCTGCTGTTGAAACTGACCAGTGGCTGACTCCAAGGCTTCCTGGAGTCAGCCACTGATCAGTATCAGCAGCAGCTGACTTGAGGACACCTGGGGCAGAGCAGCTGGGGTGCTGCCGGGTTGGTCCAGTAGCGCCACTCCTCGGCGCTGTGGGACCAACCTGGCAGCCCCCCAGCTGCTCTGCCCCAGGCGTCCCCAAAAGCAGCTGGGGTGCTGCTGGGTTGGTGTCGCAGCGCCAAGGGTCGGCGCTACCCGACCAACCTGGCAGTACTTCAGCTGCTCTGCTGCAGGCGTCCCTGATTCAGCCGCTGCTGAAACTGACCAGCAGCAGCTGAATCAGGAATGCCTGGGGCAGAGCCGGACTATCGGAGGGGGGGCTATGAGGAGTCTGGGGTGGCATCCACCCCACCCCAGACCCCTCATAGCCCCCCCTTCTGATAGTCCGGCATATCTGATAATCCGGCACCCCCTGGGTCCTAAAGGTGCCGGATTATCGGAAGTTTACTGTAATACAAATAAATAATATCTAGATCTTCTGTAGCACTCCTCATAAGAAATTTCAGTGTTTTACAAAGGAAGTCAGCATCACTAGTCCTATTTTACCGGTGTGCAAACTGAGAAACAGAGCAGGGAAGCAATTTGTCCGAGGTCATCAAGCAGACCATGTTTCCTGAGTCCCAGCAAGCAGCTCTATTCATGCAGCCACACTGCCATTGCTGCAGCAGTTACATTTTGCATGCCCCAGGTTAAGCATGTGCTTGAGTTTTTAGAGGATCAAGGCCAGAGATTTATTTGCTTTAAGGCCAGTAGGGAGCATTATGCTCACCCAATCTGATCTTATGCCTAATACAAGTTGTGAATTGCCACCAAGTGATTCTCCTGCATTGAGCTAGTTAGTAAACAGAAAGGCAGGCCAAGCCTAAACTAGGAAAGTTATGCACTGCTGATAACCACTGATTTTTGCTAGCACAGCTCAGGACTGAAGTCATTCAAAAGTCAGCCTGAAATTCAGGGAAGTTTCCATCTTTATAACTCCAAACTAGGACCTAAATTTGAAAACACACACACAAATATTTCTGTAGGAACCTTACAGTGCTATGGGACTGATTCTTTGGGAGAAATAACTTTCCATAACCTCAATTTCATGATTCCTTGTTTCTGACCGAAATGATTTCTCACAGTCAACATAAAGTGAGGGGTGGCGACACTTAATTTGCATGAAACTTAATGTGCTTTGGCAGGTTGAAATATACCAGCACGTGTGATTGTGACATGGTGGCCTTGTTTTGACATGCCAAAGAAACAAAACTGTCTTAGTTGGGCCAGAGCCAGATCCTCAGCTGGTATAAAAAACCCTCCCTCCCTCAAGGAAGCAATGTTAATTTACTCCAACTAAGAATCAGGACTCATTATGTTTTTAAACCGCTAAAATCCTAGCTTTCCAGTGTGTTGAGGACATATTTTAGTTAAAGTATTTCCTGTTAAAAGGGACAGGAGAAATATCTACAAAATGTCTGGCTCATCCAAATAAATATTTCATAGGGCACCAATTTAGCTGTTTTCATTTTAGGCTTCATTTGATCAGCTGTCCTGGGGTTGCTTAAGAGGTCCAGTGGACTTACCCATGCACTCTTGCAAGGACTTCTGCAGCGCTCGCTGGACGATTTCCTCAAAATGCAAGTCAGTGAGGTGACACGTCTCCTACAAACAGTTGCACAGGTGCAGTGACAGACAAACAGCAGGACCCGTAATAACTGGACTTAACTCTAATAGCGATCCAATGGTTTTCTTTTCATTAAGCACATTTAGACTTGCTCTATTCTGTTAGGGCATGCCTACACAACAGGACTAAAGCCAAAATAAGCTACGCAACTTGAGTTATGTCAATTGCGTAGCTTAAATCGAAATAGATTTTGACACTCTGCACAGCAGGAAGTCTGAAAAAGAGCACGCTTCATCCAACTTCCCTTACTCCCCGTAAAATGAGGGTTACAAGAGTCAGAGTAAGAAGTCCTCCAGCTCAACATTATTTCAATATTATGTCGAAATAACCTCTTGCTGTGTAGACACAGGCTATGTTATTTCAGAATAATGTTAGTTATTCCAAAATAACGCTGCTGTGTAAATACGGCCTTAGGGTATGTCTACACTGCCACCATAGTTCGAACTAGGGTGGCTAACGTAGGCATTCGAACTTGCAAATGAAGCCCGGGATTTAAACATTTGCATGTTCCTGGGCCATTTTTAAATGCCCCATAGTTCGAACTACCTGCCCGCAGCTACACGCGGCACGGACTAGGTAGTTCGAATTAAAGCTCCTAATTCGAACTACTGTTACTCCTCCTGCAATGAGGGAGTAATGGTAGTGTGAATTAGGAGCCTTAATTCGAACTACCTAGTCCGTACCTCGTGTAGCCGCGGGCAGGTAGTTCAAACTCCGGTGCATTTAAAAATGGCGGCGCCCGGGAACATGCAAATAAAGCCCGGGATATTTAAATCCCGGGCTTCATTTGCAAGTTCGAATGCCTACGTTAGCCACCCTAGTTCGAACTATGGTGGCAGTGTAGATATACCCTTGGGCCGTGTCCACACTCAGGGGTTCTTTCGAAAAAAGTACCCTTTTTTCGAAAGAACTTCCCCTGCATCCAGACTCAAGCCGCGTTCTTTCGAAATTATTTCGAAAGAACGCGGCTTTTCTTTCGATGGCGGTAAACCTCGTTTCACGAGGAAGAACGCCTTCCTTCGAAAGTTCCTCTTTCGAAGGAAGGCGTTCTTCAATGTAAAGAGGCCGTCTTCGAAAGAGAGCATCCAGACTCGCTGGGTGCTCTCTTTCGAAAAAGCGGATTTCCTCTATCGAAAGATCCGCCTGCAGTCTAGACGCGATCTTTCGAAAGAGGCTCTTTCGAAAGATGCTTTCGAAAGAGCCTCTTTCGAAAGAAGCCTGCAGTCTAGACACAGCCTTAGAGAGTAAACTCAGGGATGCCTCTGCACTCTGAGTTGTTTTCATGATATTGGGCTTATGAGATTGCTTTTAAGGCTATATAACAACATGCTTTGCTAATTGTTACTTTCAGTCACAAGCTGGGACATTACTATTAACAGTGCTGTCAGAGAGACACTTCAAATCCTAGGAAATAATATTATTAATATTTAATGCAACTACTTAGCACTTTTCCTACTGAAAGCACTTTGTATGCTTTAAGTCTCAGAACATCCCTTGCAGGGTAGGTTATTTGTTTTGGGGTACACCCCAAGTGTGAGATTAGGTTCCCATACAGGAAGAGGCAATCCCCACTCCAAAGATTATACAAACTAAATAGATAAGAAAGGGTGTATTGTTATCCCTTTGTTACAGGTAGAAAACTAAGGTACAATGAAATGGAAGGCCCGATTTTCAAAGGTAGCAAGGAGGGAGCCTAAAAATACACATACAACTTTTTAGAGGCTTAGATACTTATACACAGCTGGCTCAGAGTCACTTTCTACTCCAATAGTGGGCAAACTGTGGTCAACGGGCCACATGCAGCGCACTGGGGCTCCACCTACAGCCCTATAGACCCCCTTCTGCCCTCCTCCCCCATGCACCTCTTGCATACTGGGGCACCAGAGCCCCACAGTTCCTACACCTCCCCCTTCTTCCCAGCACTTTCAGAGCACCCCGAATTGCCTGTACCCACTCCTTTCCCTCCCCAGAACTGGAAAGCCACAAATCAGCCGTTCGCTGCTGTTCAAGCTCTGGGAAATAAGGGGAGGAGCAAGGACAGAGCAGGGTAGGAAGTGTGGGGCTCCGATGCCCCAGTCCACAAGAGGCAGGGGGCGAACAAGATCTGTGGGGCTGCAGGTGGAACCGCAGTGGGCCATGGGCTGCTGCAACCCACTGAGATGAAGGAGGGCCACACTCATGTGGCCCACTCACTGTTCTTGGTTGCCCATCGCTGTTCTACTCAGTGATCCCAAATCTGAGAAAAATGAGGGAACAACAGTTCTCTGAATGACCAGGGGATTACAGAAGACACCTTGTCAAAGCAAAATCTGTGCCTCATTTTTTAGCATTCCACGTTTGCACCTAATCTTGGTGTCTACTTTTTTAAGGGAATTTTGAAAATTCAGAAAGGGTACAGAGAATAGCCACAAAAATTATCTGGGAGCTGGGGAACAGGGCCTTGCAGTGACAAACTTTAAAATCTTAAAGTTAAGTTTATCAAAAAGAAGATCAAGAGATGATTTGATCAATACTTTAATGCGGAGAAAATACTAGATAATAAATGGCTTTTTATTCTAGTGGAAGAATGCAGAACAAAAAAAAAAAAGCCCAATGGCTGGAATTTAAAGTCACACACGTTCAAATGAGAAATGAGGCATAATATTTTTAAGCAGTCTAGGTGAACAAACTCCCAAGTGCAGAGGTGAAGCCTCCATTTCTAGAAACCTTCTAAACCAGACTGTAGACTTTATGGAAGATGCTTTAGTCCCACACATATGATTAGGCTCCATACAGTGAACATGTGTGAAATTCTATGGTGTTATATGGAAGGTAAAGCTAGATAATCTAATCGTCTCTTTTGGTCGCAGAATCTATGAGATGGAGTGAGATTCTTCATATAACAACACACCAATAGCTCAGGGATGAACAGGAATATCAAATGAGCACAAGAGATCAAATCCTGAAATGCAATTGAAAGTCCATCCTGACCCAGGATAGACACTGGGTAGGGTCTGGCTTTTCTTCAGACTTTGACAACACTTTTTGGGTCAATGAAGTCAGTCATTTAATTGAAAATAGCAATGTTAGAATCATTAAGTTAGAGTTTAAGGTCCTAAAGCTGGAGTGGGGAACTTTTTTTCAGTCAGGGGACACACACAAGTGAGAAGCAAACAAAAAAAACCCCAAAAAACTATCCCTGACTGACGTTGCCCCCGACTAAGGAGAAAGACACTTCCCACATTCCCCTCGCACACTAGAGCTTAAGGGGACATGTCCAAGTTAGCAGGTTTTGTGTGCTCCAGCCTTACAAGGGAGATGGCTGCAGTCCTCTCTAAAAAAAAGCATGCCAAATGCTCGACTGGTATACTGCAGCTAGGCTGATTTACACCAAATTTATCCCACAGATCTGAGTTTGAGGAAAGGGCCGTCCTATGAGTATATGAAAAAATGTATTTAGAAAGTGGTGTAATAGTGTTAGCCATTTCCTGTGTCCATCTTTTTAGCCTGCAGCGACTCTGCAATGTTGTTCCTTCATCCAGGCTCCTCCATAACTTCATAAGGGCTCATGTCCAGTAATAACACCCCCCTTTTGTTGGGTCAGGTTTATTCACATAAGGTCTCTTTCACCCTGGTCCCACACATAGAGCAGACATTGAGATCTGTCTTACTGATCCTTCCTGTCCTAGTCTTCTCTATGGGTCTCCTTCGATAGTGGTGTCTCATCTGCCTTCCCAAACTCACGGCCCTGCAGGAGCCTTTTATGCCAGTATCTGCAGGCATGTTCCAATACCCACCTGTGAACCCTTCTCTCTCCAAAACTTCTTATATATCCCAGGCCTGATGGGGTCCCTTTGCATTTCCCGCACTTGGGGAGAAGAGTTGGCTATTGGAACAGGCTGAGCTGAGCCCATCTCTCCTTAAAAGGACCCACCACCCTGTGACAGGGAGCAAATAAAGATTGTTGTGTCATGATCTATTTAGCAAATGATTCATGGATTCATACAGGGTACATCTACACTAGCCCCCTAGTTCAAACTAGGGAGGCTAATGAGGGTGACCGAAATTGCAAATGAGGTGCGGGATTTAAATATCCCGCGCTTCATTAGCATGTTCCCAGGCGGTCGCCATTTTGGAAACTGACTAGCCCGGAATAACTGCCTGCGTCTACACGCAGCAGTCAAATGGGAGTTCGAAGTAAACCCCTAAATCGAATTAGCTGTTACTCGTTGTGGAATGAGGTTTAACAACTAACTCAAGTGAAGGGGTTTACTCCGAACTCCCACATTTTCAGGCCAGAACCATTACAATCCTCCTCTCTAATCTGACCTACATAACACAGACCAAAGAATGTCCACAAATTATTCTTGCATCAAAATCAATATTTCTGTTTGAGCTAGAATGTATCTTTTAGAAGTATAAATAATCCTCATTGTGAAAAGTATTAATTCTCCATGTGACAGAGAAACCATCATGTCCCTACATCAGTGGTTCCAATGGTTTCATCAGGGGTTCCTCCCTGTTAAAATGCTGCACCTTATTTCCAGTCTGAATTTGTGAAGCTTCAACTTCCAACCATTGGATCTTGTTTCACTTTTGCTTACTACTTTGAAGAACCCGTAAACAAATATTTAACTGTAGAGACTTCAATCATGTTCTGCCTTTTCCTGCCTCATACCACACAAAAATACAGAAAGCCATGGAAGAGGACTAAAAACAATGCTCAGACTGGAAATGTTGATGTTTGCTCATCTCAAAGAACATCAGTTACAGGAAGGTGAGTAACCTCCTCTTCGAGAGAGAGACATCCCTGGGGGTGCGCCACAGTGGGTGACTGCAAAGCAATACATGTTATGGAGTCAGGGACTTCTGATCAGGTAAATATGCTATTTGTAAAACAGCTTTTGCTAATCTAGTATTATGGAGAGGTCCCAAGTTAAGTGCATAATGTTTTGCGAAGGTGTGTTCTGATGCCCACGTAACTGCTGCGCATATGTCATTGATGGGAACTTTTCTGAGGTAAGCAACCAAGGTGGCAACCGCTCTCATCGAGTGTGCCCGGATTGAGGTAGGTGGTGGTAAGTTATTAAGTGAATAACATGTAGCAATGCAGTCAGAGATCCAGTGTGATAATCTTTGTGATGATATTTGACTCCCTCTGTTATGATTGGCAATGGAAACAAAGAGTCATGGAGATGACCTGAATGGTTTTGACCTGTGGATATAGAAGGAGAGCGCCCTCCTGACGTTCAGGGTATGCATTTGTGTTTCAAACGCATTGGCATGAGGTTTTGGGAAGAATACAGGTAAGTGTATGGTTTAGTTAAGGTGGAAAGAAGAGCGCACCTTGGGCATGAACTTGGGATGTGGTTGCAGGGAGATTTTGTCCTTGAAAAAGATGGTAAATGGTGGGTCTGCCATTAGGGCGCCCATCTCCCCCACTCTACATGCTGAGGTTATTGCCACCAGGAAAGCTGTCTTCACGGTTAGGTGGAGTAAGGAAGATGTGGCCATCAGGTCAAATGGTGGTTTTGTGAGTGTTGTTAATACCATGTGCAGGTCCCATAGTTCCCTAGAGGCTGCGATATCTGGGGATAGGGCCTGTAGCCCTTTTAGAAATTGCTTAGTAGTGTCATCCACAGGCGTATGGAAGGTTGTTATTGCTGCCAAGTGGACTTTGATCAAGCTGAGGAAGAGTTGTGCTTGCTTGAGATATAGTAGGTACTCTAGGATTGTGGGAAGCGGAGCATCGTGGGGTGGGGTGTTGTGGGCGGCTGCCCAGTGTGTGAAGCGGTTCCATTTATTAATGTATGTTTTTCTCACTACAGGAGCCCTGCTGTGTAGGGGTATATCTACACTACAGCGTTATTTCAAAATATCTTATTTTGAAATAGTTAATTCAAAATACGTTATTTTGAAATAATGCATCTACACATAAAATGCATTTTGAAATAGCATTTTGTAGACAAGGAAGCAGGGAAACCTGAGAACCGGCTGTCCGGGGGCGGAGGGGTGGAGCCCTTTAAGCACAGACCTCAGTTAGCCTCAGGCAGCAGCCCCACACAGTAAGTCCTGACCTGGTGCCCTGCCGGAACTGGTTCCGGCCAGCCTTAAATGCGATTCAGAGTCCACTCAGTGTGGACGCACTATTTCAAAATATCAAAATATTTCTCCTGCAATGAGGTTTAACAGGTAGTTCGAAATAGGGCTTTATTTCGAACGCCCGTTTCACTGCCGCGTGTAGACACGGGCAGTTATTCCGGGCTTGTAAATTTCAAAAAATGGCGCCCGGCCGGGAAGATGCAAATTAAGTGCGGTATATTTAAATCCTGGGCTTGATTTGCAATTCTGAATGCCTACATTTGCAGCCCTATTCCGAAATAGGCTGCAAGTGCAGATACCTTAAGAGATGGCCCAAAAATGAAGATCTGGATTTGGTTCTGTACTTCAACCTCTTCCAGCAGTTTGGTGTTATCTGAGATAACTCAGCTCTGTAGGGCCTGGTCTACACCAGCTTAAGGTACGCCATCCAACTATGCAAAATCTGTAGCTAGATGAGGCTAACCTTAAGCCGAGCTGCCGCAGCATCTACACTGTGGGAGGCCAACAGGAGCACATGTTTATGTCAGCTTCCCTTACTTTTTACAGGATGAGAAGTACAGGATGCCAGTGGTGGCTGCCCTCAGTGTTCAATTTGGGGGTCTACACTAAATCCACTAAATCGAATGCTAGAAAATCAACATAACAGATATGCCCTAACATATTATGAAATATCATAATGAAAATAAAATCAGAATACTTCTTTATGTAATATATTTGCTTTATTTTTATTATCAGTTCAGTTATACATTAATACATAAATGTATGTATTCTGTAGAGGATCTGTCATCCATGGGCAAAATTGAACTGTACTACTCACATAAAAGTCAGCTATGTTGTTAGGATGTGGGAGACATAACTCTAAATACTCTTGGGAGTTTGTGTCTGTTAAGTTGTCAGCTAGAGTGTTGCAGTAATATAGAAATGGGGGTATGTCTACACTACCCTCCTAGTTCGAACTAGGAGGGTAGTGTAGACATACCCTGGGTTATTTATTTAATAATAATAATATTAGTTTCGTTTGACCCAGACCCTACATCTGAAAATCAGTTGTACAACTATCAAAACTAATTATTTTCTTAATATGAAAGTGAAAATCTATCATTAATATTCTTTTTAGAACATGGTGACTTCTATCAATATGGGAAAGAGATCAAGAGACAGTGGTAGAAAGTACCCAAGTGGGAGTAAGAAGAGTGCTTTAAACAAGTATTTTAGCAGACCTGTTTCTACTGTTGAGCCAGAAGAGCTCATTGAAGATGCAGATATGGTTGAAAATTCTCCAGTAAAACATATGACACAGACAGAGAACAACAGCAGTGACGAAGAATTTGAAGAGCCAAATCAGTCTGAAGAAGACACTCAAGACAATCAAGGTGAAGAAAAGACTACAAATAGGGTTGTAACTGATGCTGAAGATACTGACGGTCAAGAATGCTTTTCTGATAATAAAGATGCGAGTGGTTTAGATCCAGAGCAGAAAGGCAACTTCAACTCTGCTGACCAAATAGAAATATCTGATGATCCTGCAACTTGGCCAGAATACATTACCCGGCATATCAGAGAGTATTTAGTAAAACAAGGGCCACCTAAAATTATTGTAGAAGATTTCCCTAAAAATAAGACTGGGAAACATTTTTCAAAGTTTCACTGCAAAAGGAAACTTTCAAATGGTGAAACCGTAACTCATCCATGGGTGATATACTCAGTGTCAGCCAACAAGATCTTTTGTTATTACTGTAAGATTTTTTGCTCTAATGTGGCAAGTTCACTAGCATGTAATGGTTTTAATGTCTGGTCTAATATTCATACAAGATTGGCCAAGCACGAAAACTCAAAAGGACATTTACAAGCTATGCTTAGTTGCTGCGACCTTCAGCAAAGGTTATCTGTTGAAAAAAACATTGACTCAATACAACAAAAACTTATTGACCAAGAAGCAAAATGCTGGCATCAAGTTTTTGAGAGACTAGTCGCTGTAATTCAGTTGCTAGCAGAACGAAACTTATCATTTCGTGGGTTTGACAAACGGCTGGGAACATCACACAAGGGAAATTTTCTTGGAGTTATTGAATTACTGGGAAAGTTTGACCCAGTGATGCAGGAACATTTACGAAGAATCCAGAAGTCAGAAATACAGGACCATTATTTAGGAAAAAACATTCAAAATGAATTTATTAGTATTGTAGGGGATTCCATAAACATGAAATAATAGCTCGAATTAAGGCTGTTAAGTATTTTGCTATTATACTGGACTGCACTTCTGACATTAGTCATCGAGAACAAATGTCACTGACAATTTGGTATGTGGCTGATGGTGTATCACCAATTATTCTGGCAGGAATATATGAACATTTCATTAAGTTCGTAGTAGTAGAAAGCAGCACAGGTGACTATTTGTACAATATCCTTTTAAGGGAACTCAAAGACCTGGGATTGGACATTGCAAATATCCGTGGGCAGGGCTATGACAACGGTGCAAATATGAAGGGAAACATATCAGGTGTACATGCATTATTTCTGAAAACAAACCCAAGAGCTTTTTTTATACCATGTGCATGTCACAACTATAATCTCATTTTGGGAGACATGGTCAAAACATATCCAGATGTGATGAGTTTCTTTGGAGCCTTGCAGCATATTTACAACCTTTTTTCTGCATCTACTAAAAGATGGACTATTTTTAGAAAACATGTTACAGGCCTTTCTGTAAAGCCTCTTTGACAAAACACAATGGGAATGTAGAATGCAAAGCATCAAAGCTCTGTGGTACCAAACAGGGAAGTTTTATGATGCACTCGTAGAGGTAGCAGAAACAATTGATGATGCTCAAGCAAAAAGTGATGCTGAATTGCTAGCTACTTAAATGAAGGATTATAAGTTTTTGGTTTTGCTAGTTTTCTGGCATGATTTACTTTTTCAAGTAAATTTTGTGAGCAAGGAATTACAGAGTGATACAATGGATGTTTCTGCAGGAATTTCTTCATTCGAAAAGCTTTGTAACTGGTTAAAAATATACAGACAGAAGGGTTTTCAAGAAGTGTTAATTGGTGCCAATGAACTTGCCAAAGATCTAGATGTGACTCCAGTTTTCCAGACTAAATGCTTGTGCAAACAAAAAAAACAATTTGAGTACGAGTTTGCAGACGAGCCTTTTCCTGATCCAAAAGAAGCTTACAGAATGCAGAGCTTCAATCAAGTATTAGACAAAGCTTTATAGTCACTTGAACCAAGGTTTGAACAGTTGCAAAAGCATGTGAGTTTATTTGGATTTTTATGCGAATTCAAAAATCTTCCCAAGGACACCATACGAAAATCTGCTGCAGATCTGGAACTCGCACTGACAGATGTGAAACTAGTGGAGGAAAACGAACAAGTTTCAACTGTAAAATCAGTTGACATAAAAGGCTACATGCTTTGCAAAAAACTGGAAGCATTACAGCCAATTCTTCCGTCTGATTATGGAAACCCCCTAAAAACGCTTCAATTTCTTGCATCTAATAACCAATCAACAGCATTCCCAAATTTATTTATAGCAATTCGAATATTACTGACTATTCCAGTAACTGTAGCCTCAGGAGAGAGGAGCTTTTCGAAGCGAAATCTAATTAAAACATATCTGCGATCAACAATGCAGGAAGACCGATTAAACAGTTTGGCAATCATGTCAATTGAATGCGAAGTAATGAAGAGCTTAGAGTTAGGCAATATACTGAAAGATTTTGATGAACAAAAAGGAAGGAAGATAAAGTTTTAAAAACATATGAGTGAGGTGTGCAATAAAGTCCCGCTTTGTTGCCTAGGCTAAGGGAATAATGATTCCAACATTCAAAATGGAGTCTGACAGGTTCCATTTTACATTTCATTTCACCTCAGAGCTGTTTTCCCACCAAAACCTAAAAGAGTGTGCACACTAAAAAGCTTTGCACCCTGTACTCTAGGCAGTGCACATGGTCCTACCACTCTGCACTCCTTCCCATTCTGATGTGCATGCATCCAAGCTGTGCACTCAGCCCCACTTTTCAGTGCACACACACCATATTTTGCACCCTACTCACTAATCCTGTTTTCCCGCCTTTAAATGTTTGGTTCTGAGGGGAACTCAGGTTCGTCTATCTGTCTGTAGTCTGGTTAGGTTTGTGTCTTCATTTGTCTTCCCTGTGACATTCCATCCTATGCCTGTGGATGTTTGGTTAGGGTTTTGAGGCCTAGCTCGTGGTGCTGTGGCAGCTCTGTGTGTGGGAACGCCCCACACAGAGGATTACTGGCAGGTGCCTATTGGACTGGAACTCTATTGCTCATCTACTAAACCCTGCCTACCGGACGGGTCTGTGAAGCTGAAGGGTTGACGGGAGCTTCATCCGGAGGAGCCAACCCACGGCAGAGACAAAGATCCAGGAAGTGTATCTGTTCCGCAGGACAGACCAGCGCTTCGAGGGATCTCCCTGCTTATCCTCTCCTAAGGCTTTCAATTAGCCAAGGGATTGTAGGTCGCAGGCATCAATCACCAGATCATCGCTTCAAGGGATCTCCCCTGCTGATCCTCTCCTAAGACTTTCAATTAGCCAAGGGATTGTAGGTCGCAAGCATCCATCGCCGTCTCCTATTCTGTGTAAAGTATACCCCTTTTGTGTATGGGACCTTTCTATCTTTCTTTCTTCTGGGATAGGGTGGGTTTGTTGCAGTTACTTGTTGCTGTGTGCCTTTAACTTTCAAATACATGGTTTGGCCCTAAACCTTGTCTGGCCTGATTTGTGATTCTCAGTCCAGCGGTGATAGATACGTAATACCAGGCCGAATCTGGCTTCTGTGTGGGGACAGCCTTAGGCTTTGATTAATTGCTTAGGCTCCACAGCAATTGCATACCTAAGTCTCCCAGGTAACAGCTTAACCAACTTGATATTTATAATATATGCCGCAATGTACCAAAACTTCTGTATGTGGTTGTGGCTTGTTGGTTGTGGTTTGTTGTGGTGGGTTTTTTTTCTCAACAAATCCTGGGTGGTGGGGGGCCCCGCCAAAACTGTTCGAATTAGGCCCCGCACTTCCTAAAGCCAGCCCTACTTGTGCCTCATTCTTCCCTCACATCCTTCCACTTACCCCTCCCTAGCCCCCTTCCTGGTGTAAAATAAAATACACATATTTTCATACATACAAACTCTCTTTATTTAACAAAACGGGGAGGGGAATGAAACTCTGGTGAGACTGGAGAAAGGAGGTGGGAGAAGGGAGTGAGAGGGTGGGAGAAGGGAGTGAGAAACCTGGGAGGAGGGAGATGGAAGGGGAAGCAAGGGGAAGAAGGGGGAGGGGAAGCTCAGGGCTCACGCTTGGGGGATCTCGCGAGGCCAACTGTCTCACAGCACCGCGGGTGCGGGGGCCTCGGTGTCCCTGAGGGGATGGGGAGAGGATGGAGGGTGTGGAGGAGGTGAAGGAAGAAGCAAGAGGAGAAGGAGTGGGAGGAGGAGCGGTAGCTAGGAAGGCAGCAGGTGCTGGAGCGGCAGGAGGCAGCACGCTCTGCACCAGGGTCTGCAGGTGCTGGCAAATGGTTTGGCTGTGTAGACGCTAGGAAAGTTATTTCGAAATAACGGCTGTTATTTCAAAATAACTTTGCTGTGTAGACATATCCAAGGAGGACGTTGCACACCTGTTGTGAGCACTGCAATTCTATGCCCATGAACCATCAAGGTACCTCACCTTGAGGTGGAGAGTTTGGAATTGAGGGTGAGGAGACGTGGTTCCCCATTGATAAAGTATGGCTGGATTGCATGGGAATGTGATCGGGAGATATCAGGCCATCCTGTGTAGGAGGAGAAACCATGGTTGTCGAGGCTAGCAGGGTACTATGAGGATGACTTTTGCTTTGTTCCTCTTTGTCCCTTTATAAGGATTCTGTTGAGGAGGGGAAAGGGGGGAAACGCATAAAGTAGGGGTGAATCTCTGAGGATGAGAGTGTCCCCAAGGGATTGCTTATCCATGTCCACTCTGGAGCAATACATTAGGCCTTTCTTGTTGGTTGTGGTGGCAAATAGGTCTATGTGGGTGTGACGTAGTGGGGGTACTTGCTGGGCTGTGGTGACCTCTGCTGTCTGGAGCAGGACCCAGCAGGGAAAACCTCACTATGCAAAGGTGATGCCAAACTGGTTGAACCAGATACCCCCCATAGAGAGGAACAAAGGAAGGTGGAGGCTGCCCTGGCTGGGGGGCAGGGCTGGAAGAGAGTGAGTTGAGTGGCGGGCTGGGAGCATGGAGGAGACAGCCTAGGGAAAGGGGCTGGAGTTTAGGGGCCCAGTCTCCCCCATCTCAAGGGGGCCTGAGGCATCCTAGCCCAGCTCTGTGACCAGATTCCATCTGTGCTGTGCTGTATCCTGGAGAGGCAATAACCTTCCTCTATTCCACCGGCTGGTGCAGTCTGTTTGTGCCATTTCGGGATGCAGGAGATGGGGGACCCCCAACGCGCCGTCACAGTGGGGATAACCCCATTATTTGAATATGTGTCTGAGAACGGCTAGCTCCCATTTGTGATCCTGGGGCAGGGCTTTGCTGAGGGCATCTGCTATTGTATTGAGGGCCCTGGGGAGGTGGCATGCACTTAATGTCTCATGCCAGGCACCAATTCCAGAGTGTGATGGCCTCCTTGCAGAGGGTTTGTAACCAAGCACCTCCTTGCCTGTTTATGTAGAACATACATGCCATATTGTCCATATATATTCTGATGTGGTATATGGAAGTAAATGATTGCATGCTAGTCGTACTGCTCTGAGTTTGAGGATGTTGATGTGAAGTGTGCATTCTGCTGAGGTCCAGAGGCCCTGAGCCGTGAGTCCTTTCATGTGAGTTCCCCACCCAGTGAGAGAGGCACTGGTGGTGATTACTACTGTGGGTTCTGGGCTTTGAAAAGGTATGCCTCTGTGAAGGTTGGACGGTTCTGTCCACCACTGTAGTGATGTCTTTACAGTGTGTGGGAGTGATAATGTTCTGTTCATGTGGTGTATGTGTGGCTTGTAGTTTAATCTGAGCCAGCACTGGATGCACCTCATAAAAAGGTGTGTGTTGGGAACTACAGGGTTGCATGATGCCATATGGCCTAAAAGTTGTAGGTAGTTGTGGACCATGACCGATGGCATCACACGAAGGGAATGTGCCAAATGGCTGATCCGGCTGGATCTGTCAGTAGGCAAGGAGGCCATGGTTGTGATAGAATCAAGATAGGTGCCAATGAATTGGATGGATTGGGTAGGCACGATAGTTGATTTGCTGTGGTTTACGAGAAGTCCTAGGGATTTGAAGCATCGTAGGGCCATTTGGGTGTGATGATGAGAATCGTGTCTGGTTCTTGCTTTGATCAGGCAGTTGACTATGTACGGGTAAATAGTGATTCCGCACTACCTGAGATAAGCAGTGACTGCTGAGAGGACTTTGAAGAAAACCCTGGGTGCTGTAGAGAGACCAAAGGGTAGAACCGTATATTGGTAGTGTTGTGAACCTAGGGTAAAACAAAGAAAACGTCTGTGAACTGGCTATATGGAGACGTTGAAATAAGCATCTAGTAGGTCGAGAGACGAAAACCAGTCACCCTGTTCCAGAGTCAGCAGAGTAACCATTTTAAATTTTTGCCTTTTTACATATTTGTTCAGCGCCCTCAAGTTGAGGATTGGGCGCCAAACACCTGTTTTCCTTTCTGTGAGGAAATAGTGAGTATAAAAGTCGGTTCTGTGGAATTCCAGAGGGACTGGTTCTATAGCTCCTAGATGGAGCAGATGGTCCACCTCATGTTGTAAGATGATCTCGTGAAGGGGTCCCTGAGGAGGGACAGGGTAGGTTGGTGTGGTGGGGGGAGAGAAAGGAAAGGGATAGTGTATCCTGAAAAAATTGTTTGTATTACCCACTTATCAGATGTAATGGCTTGCCATTGTTGTAAAAATGGTAGCAGGCGATCATGAAAGGGTTTAACTACGTTTTGGCCCTTTGGAGCAGGTAATGTGGTTTTCGGTCTCTCAACATCTGGTTCAAATTTTCTTATTTGGTTAGGATGGGCGGCTGGGAGTGTTGGTCTGGAAACAGTGGCGTTATTGTCTATTTCGACCGCATTGTTGGTAAGGGGGTTGATCCTGTCTTTGGTAATGATATGTAAATTGGGGGTATCTTCTTGGGTATAGTCGATACCTATATTGCCTTGTTCTCGTTCCAGGTGTCTGGATTCCCAGGGATAGTGTTGCCCTAAAGTTTTTCATTGAGTGCAAGATTTCGTTCGTTTTCGTGGGGAAGAGCTTCTCGCCTTCGAAGGGCAAATCCTCAACTGATAGTTGGATCTGGCATGGAAAGGCAGAGGAATTAAACCATGAAGCTCGTCGCATTACCACTGCCATGGCCGTTGTTCTCATGGCCGTGTCTGCTGCATCAAGGGCGGCTTGTAGGGCTGTGCATGATATTGTTTGGCCTTCTGCGATGATGGCCCTAAATTGTGCTCTTTTGTCATCAGATATTTCTTCAATAAAAGTGTTTAATTTTGCTAAGAAGTGCAGTGTAGTTAGCTAATCTCATTTGTAGAGTAGCCGAGACATACACCTTCTTTCCCAATGAGTCAAGCCTTTTATTGTCCCTCTCAAACAGGGTGGAGCGGTTCTGCTGTTTATTTTTCTGTTGAGTAGCATCCACAATCAGGGAATTGGGTGGTGGCTGAATGTAGAGAAATTCAGAGCCCTTGGGAGGGACATAATATTTGCGGTCTGCCTTTTTAAAGGTAGGTGGAATTGAGGCAGGTGTTTGCCACAACGTCTTTACGAGTTCGAGTATAGCCAGATTAATTGGCAGAGCAATTTTGGCAGATGGGGTCACCTAGAGGACATTTGTGAATTCATGGTTGGAGTCCTGTACTTCCTCCATGGGGATATTTAGGACGAGTGCGACTCTTTTAAAAAGAGTCTCGAAAGGAAGAAACATTCTCAGTATTATTAGAGGACAGTGGTGCAATGGCTTCATCAGTGTAAGATGGTGGGTTTGTGTGGGATAAAGCACCAGAGAGTGAGTTTGGTGACCCATGACATCGGTATCCTTTTTCCCTCTGCCCTTTTGAGATAATTGAGTGAGGGGAGAGAGAGCTCTTATCATGTGTTTAGTCTTATATGATCTCTTTTTATGCTGTTGCGGCCATTGGTTCCACATTTGCCACTGTGGAAAGTAAGGCATTGGTGGTGGTATCCACGGGTATGGAGCTCAAGGAGCCACTGGTGCTGTAATAAGATCAGGGTGAGCAGTGTTGCTAGAGTTTTCTGACCCCCTCCGTACATGGGGACAGATGAGTGAAAAGAGCGCTAACCCATCATCCTCCTCCGTTGATACGGAGAAGGGTGATTCTAAATAGAGAATGGGGAGTGAGGTTGTTTATCCTCACTCAGAATGGGGGAGTTCAGTGTTGCGGAGATCGCAAAGTGCCCGTGCTCCCTGTAAGATATATTGGGAGTTTGTGGTGTGGGGAGCTGTGCTCCTGTTGACATTAATGGCTGTGGCGCAATAGGAGCAGAGTGCGCAGCATGTGGAGTTGTCATGGGTAATGGCGGGGGAGAGGTGGTGCCATGTCAGCTGCTATGGTGCCATGGCAGGCATTTGAGGCGCCGATGTAATTTCTGAGGTGTAAATTAGTACCATGCTCAGTGCCGTGATATGAGAGACAGGCACGATGTGGCCTGTTGCCTTGGTTATCGCGCTCTGTGTAGCGCTTTTGTTGGTGATGTGCTGCTCGCCCGATATCCCTGGGTGGTCAAAAGTATTGAGGCAGCGTTTGTCAACATTATCTGACTCTCTTCCTGAAACATGCCTCTTAAGCGACTACTGTGGCAGCAAATGAGCCCTTCTCTTTTTGGGCTGTCCCCCTTGGCTGTATGGTTCTGCGCCGGGCTAGGATCAGAGGCAGAATGTTTGCCCTTGTCAGCTATTAACATTTTCAGGCGGAACTCTCTGTCTTTGCGTGTGTGCTTCTTGAGCTTTGCACAGTGAGGGCAGTCTCAATGTGAGTGTGTCCCAGGCACTTCACACATTCATCATGTCTGTCTGATGCTGGCATTGCATCATTGCAGAGTTTACAGCATTTAAAGCTGGGTGATCCCATACCACGGCAGTGTTGAAAGGGAATCAACTGACAAACAAAGTTGATTTTTAACTACTTCTAATAACTCTAACTAACAACTCAGAACTGGGGGCAGAAGAACTTGGATTTAACTAACTATCTAAATTTCCTTTCAGAAGAGCTGAGGTGAAGAGCACTGCGAGATTCCGTCTGAAGCTGGGGACGGCAGAAAGGAACTGAAGGGAAGGGGGCCGTGCATGCACAATGGCACCTGAGGGGACCACGCATACCGCATGCTACACATGCACAGCCCCAATACACTGCTAGCAGAAATCCATCAAGAGGTGCTGGGACACTCCAGCACCCACTGTGGAGTACCCCATGGATGCCTCTCGAAGAAGAACAACAGAGAAATGTGAGCAAAGGAACAGAAAGGCAAGGAGAGAGCAGAAAAAGCACTAGGAGCATGACCCCAAGAAAAAGCCGAGAGAGAGAGTTTTTGAGGCAGAGTGCTGATTGAAAAGAGGCTTCAAACTGTAAGAAAACAGATCCTGGATACAGGACTCTGTCCATTCTTCTTGTAAATAAACAGAATTGCATCATTAAAAAAACCCAACTCCATCACCACATGCTCCTCCTAACAGAAGCAGACCAATAGATACTGAATTTTGGCTAATCACTCAGGTCAAAAAGGGGTAACAGCTGATTATAACACAAACGTACCTACCTCGTAGCACTGATTTCTCATTCTAAAGCAAACAAGCCTGTGAAGCTCCAAATACTACTTAACACTTAGACCAAGGGACAATGGTGTGTCTTTATGATGGGTCCCAAATATACTACAAATGCAGAATCACTGTTAAATAATAATATATTTTAAAATCATTAAGCATATCTGTCTGGGAGGGTTTAGGTGCCAGTTATTAGAAATCCCACTATATAGGAACTAACGAAAGGAAGTTTTTATTCGTGTTATTAGTGTCTGGTATTAACTCACCTTAGTTGACGCTTTGCTTGAGTTCCTTTTGGCTCTCTTTTGTACATCTTCCTCTTCCTTTCTTACCTTTGATTTCTTCCACCTCTTCACATCAGTGTCTGAATTGTCCGCTTTCAGTTTTGTTTCGGTCGAGTCATCCGTCCCTTGGCTCAGCGGGTAGATTATCACCTCTTTTGCCCTCATGTCCTCTTTTTTTGCATGATGCTCAGGGCCTTCCCTCAGAGAAAGGACATGGGATTTTGCCAGCGGAGGGGCAAACATTTTCTTCATTATCTTCCCAACTTTATGCTGGAATTAAAGGAGGAAAGAAATACAAAATAGCAACCCACCACCAGTCAGAAGCACACATGACAGTGAAGCTCTGGTCTTATCAACACATAAAAGTTGTTCATCCATCCCTTGAGTATATAAATGTAAATTGATTTAAGAGGGCCATATTGATTTAAGCTGCATCCAGACCAGTTTACACCAATTTAACTGCCTCCTCTAGTATTTTACAGGAAAACTGGATCTATTTCTAGGAGACACTCTCAGATAGAAGCTAGGATAGTAGTAGAAATGTAGCCGTGTTAGTCTGGTCTAGCTGAAACAAAAAACAGGACTATGTAGCACTTTAAAGACTAACAAGATGGTTTATTAGGTGATGAGCTTTCGTGGGCCAGACCCACTTACTCAGATCAAATAGTGTAAGAAAATGGGCATGACCATATATACCAAAGGATACAATCAAAAAAATGAACACATATGAAAAGGACAAATCAAATTTCAGAACAGAGGGGAGATGGGGGGGGGGGGGGGGTAAATGATTTGTCCTTTTAATATGTGTTCATTTTTTTGATTGTATCCTTTGGTATATATGGTCATGCCAATTTTCTTAAATAAACCATCTTGTTAGTCTTTAAAGTGCTACGTAGTCCTGTTTTTTTAGGGACATGGTGCAGAAATTAATGGGTGAGGCCTGCGACAAGGAAGTCAGACTACACCAGTGGTTCACAAGCTATTTACTGTTGTGGACCACATATGTAGCTCTCTGCGTGTTATATGAGCCTCATCCATACATTATCTATACTATTTGTATGGCCCTGAAGAAGTCACATGGGCCACAGCTGTGTGCTGATTGGGCTGCAAGTTGAGAACCACTGGACTAGACCAGTGTTTCTCAACCAGTGGTATGAGTATCCTTGGGGTACTCAAGAGAAGTCTGGGGGGTACATCAACACAACTGAAATTTGGAGAAAACTGAATTTTTGTTTTAAGTTTTACAGCGCTTTATTATATTTGTACTTTTTATACCCAAACATTTCATCACCTGCACGGCTAAGATTAAGTTGTTTAAACAAATATGTTGCAATGGTAGAAAAAAACCTGGTGTGTCTGAAAACTGTAGGTACTGCGGGTACTTATAATTTTTTTAAAGGGGTACTTTATAAAAAAAGGTTGAGGAACACTGGACTAGATGGTCAAAATGATCTTTTCTGGACTTAGTAGCTATGAATCTATTAATCACAGAATAATAGAATACTAGAACTGGAAGGGACCTTGAGAGGTCATCAAGTCCAGTTCCCTGCCCTCATGACAGGACCAAGCACCATCTAGATCATCCCAGACAGATGTTTGTCTAATCTGCTCTTAAATATCTCCAATGATGGAGATTCCACAACCTCCCCAAGCAATTTATTCCAGTGCTTAACCACCCTGACAGTTAGGAAGGTTTTCCTAATGTCCAGCCTAAACCTCCCTTGCTGCAATCATTAAGATCATTGCTCCTTGTCCTATTATCAGAGGTTAAGGAGAACAGTCTTCTCCCTCCTCCTTGTAACACCCTTTTAGGTACTTGAAAGCTGCTATCTAGTCTCCTCTCAGTCTTCTCTTTTCCAAACTAAACAAACCCAATTCTTTCAGTCTTCCCTCACAGGTCTTATTTTCTAGACCTTTAATCGTTTTTGTTGCTCTTCTCTAGACCCTCTCCAATTTTTCCACTATGACCCCTAGATTAGCTAAATTTAGTTCTAAACTGGAGCATCCATTGTCTGAAAAATGCTTTATTTTCCATCATTTAAGTGTCTCTATTTCTCTGTTTGCCTGTGGCACATAGTGGCTAAGTGAATTAATTATTGTATGTTAATTAAAGTTAATGAGCCCGAATCTCAGTTTTACAGTAAGACCTCTAAACTTCTAGAATCTTTGTATAAATTACAATCATGCTCAAGAGCTTCACTAGTTGTTAGACTCCTCCTAGTCCAAAGACCTCTGCCCTACAAATGGATTAATTGCTAAAGTTATTATGCTTATATCAGTGTAAATGCAGAGGCGCAGTTAACTTACTGGAATTGCTTTGAATTTACACCAGAGGGCAATACTATGCATTCTTTGCACTGTGTTAGCACCAAGAGGATAGCTGCTGGACATGTGTAACAAAATGACGGAGTCTGTTCCAAAGGCCTCATAATCTAAAACCTCAATTCAACAAAACACTTAATGTGTGCTTAAACCCCAGTGAAGTGAATGGGAATTAAAGACATGTTTATATGCTTGGATGAGGAGGCAAAGGCTGCAGAAATTAGTGCTTTATGTTAGAACAAAGTTTGCCCCAACTGTTATCTAGATTGATGTTTAACACAGGAATGTTGTGAGGATTAAAGAGTTAATGTCTGCAAGGTGCTTTGAAGATTAAAAGAACAACATACAATAATTGCTATTATTATTTCAGTTTTGAAATCTGCCATTTTGGATAGAACACACTTTCCCTTCACCAGCACAATTCTTTGGACAAAGACCACAGGGGAGGTGAGTAAAAAGTCAGCCTAACTCTTCTCCCCGCAAACTTAAAAAGAAACTATTGATGATGCCTGCTCATAACTCTGCTGCTTCCGGCACTCTGATCACTAGGGCTACGTCTAGACTGGCATGATTTTCCGCAAATGCTTTTAACGGAAAAACTTTTCCGTTAAAAGCATTTGCGGAAAAGAGCATCTAGACTGGCACGGACACTTTTCCGCAAAAGCACTTTTTGCAGAAAAGCGTCCGTGCCAATATAGATGCGGTTTTGCGCAAGAAAGCCCCGATCACCATTTTTGCCATCGGGGCTTTTTTGCGCAAAATAGTTTTTAGCTGTCTACACTGGCCCTCTTGTGCAAAAACATTTCCGGAAAAGGGCTTTTGCCCAAACAGGAACGTCAAAGCATTTGTGCAAGAAGCACTGATTTCGGACAGTAGAACGTCAGCGGCCAGTGTAGACAGCTGGCAAATTTTTGCGCAAATTGCAGAAAAACTTGTCAGTCTAGACGCAGCCTAGGGGTATGTCTTTTGAGAGAGGAATGCAGTGTAGACGTACCCTATGCTACACATGCAGAGAAACACAGATGAAAAAACTGCATACCTTAGCTGAGTCAAGGGAAGTTTCAAACACAAGGTGCGCAGGTCTAAAGCCAGAATGGTCCAGTGTATTATTCTGTGTAGTAAGATGAGGGCCTGAAACAGTACCAAATTAGCTAGTGCATCTTCCTGCTGTGGGGAAAGAAACATAACTCAATATCACTAATAATATTACCTCTAATAGACTTACTCCCATGGCAAAAAATTCTGTTTACATGCCTCTTATTGACATTTTCCAAACCCCAGGGAACCAGATCCTCAGATGGTATAAGCAGCTGATTTACACCAGGTGAGAGTCTAAGGCATATGTATGGAAAGGGATTATGCACATGCCCTGCATCACTGGATCATGATGCTTGTGGTAGACATTAATACAGTCTGTAAGGCCAACTCTCCCCTTGCACTGGGTCTCTGCTTTGCACCATTATACTTCTATTGATTCTAGTGAAGTGTCTCCAGATGTACAACAGTTTGAGAGCAAAATCAGGTCCGGTATTGACTAGGAATGATGCCACTGCAAACACTGCGTAGAAAGGTGCATCCCGTGGCTGCTGTGTCATGTAAAATAGGGTGAAATTATATCCATGTTCAACTCCATTTCCACTGACCATCCTAATAAGAACAGGGGAGCCCTATCATCTTATCTAGGTAGCATCACTTTCTTTCCGTAAGTATGCATCTCCCATAAGACAACAACTAGAGAGGATGCAGTGTTTTGGACAATCATAGGTGATCAAAGTCCACATTGGCACCTTTGAGGAGGAAAAATAGCCATGATTTTATAGCTTTTTTGCCCTGAGTTGGTTACCATCTTGGTGCTTCTCTGGGCAGGATGGGAGGAGGCAAGCAGGCACCACACTGACACAGTTTTGGCATTCAGGGAAGACCACAACATTTTTATGTTGGTGTGGGTCACCTGCGCCAAACTGCCCCAGGAAGGCAAGCCAGGCAAGGGGAGGGGGGACCCAGCCTTTTCCTAAGGTAACTCCAGTGCAGGAAGACAATGGATACCCGTGTGGCACAGGTCTGGCCCAAGCTAGCGTCTCCCCATTAGCATCAGTAAGTGAGGCGGCTTTTGGCGCCTTTTCACCTTCCCCGCTCCCCGCGTTGGGTTCCTTTTCCCGCCTCCACGCGCGCGCACGCCCCTCAAGCCTCACCCGCCCCTAACAACCTCCCACAGAGCGGGTGGGGGAAGGCTCCAGAGCGCACGCGCGAACCTTTCAGCCGCGGCCGCCGCTCTGTCTCTGGGATGAATAAACTTGAAGCTCGCGACACGCGCAAACGCAGCCGTCTGAAAAGGGGGCGGGGCAAGGGCGTGCGCATTGGTCGAAACTATTGCGCACGCTCTTCTTGTCAGGCTGAGGATGGGGTGGTGTTGGTTTGTGCATGCGCATTCTCTCTGCGGCTGGGGGCTCAGTAGTAGCGGTGCTGCTGACATGTGATTTCAGAATGCACTGACCCAGTGGTCCCCAACCATTTGAGGTTGCCGGGCGCCAGGGGGCGTGGCCGTTCGCACGCTGGGCACCAGAGGACGGGGACACTTGCGCGCCCGGGGGCGCCCCCCCCCCCCCATAGCCACGCGCCCGGGGCGGCGCCTGGGGCTGGCGCTCCCCCCCCCCAGCCGCGCGCCTGGGGACGGCGCCCCCTGCAAGCCAAGTGCACCTTCTCTATCAGCTTTAGGTAGCACATTCTAATTGACTATTGACTATTTCTTTCCTTCTTTTTCTGCCTATAGAGATTGTGACACCAATGAATCTGTATAGGGAGTGGAGCTATATTATATTTATATGACCCTGAAAATCTGTGTATGGGCTAGCCCTGTATATGAACCCTTCAGATATGTGGACTGAGATACGGGACCTGCGGGTTTCCAAATGGATCGATCATCTATAGTTTAAACTCCAGGGACATTCATATATATTGATCATTTATGTTATGTGCTCCGCATGGATCGATATAGTTCATTAGACCTTATGCCATGGACTTGTTTTTTCTATATGGGTACGTCTACACTACGGGGGTTTTCCAGGATACCAGAGGTATCCAAGGAACATGTCTGCTCTTCTGCTTTTGTTTTGTGGAAGAGCCAACACACTCTTTCAGGGAGCCCTGTATACCTCATTTTATGAGGGATAAGGGCTCTCCTGAAGGAGGAGACTTTTCTGCCATTTGAACCTATCTAGACTGGACCAAATGGCAGAAAAGCCTCTTTCGGAAAAGTGATCAGAAATTTTGGCAATTTGCATAGCTTTTTCCAACAAAGGACTGTAGTCTAGACCTAGCCTGTGTGTTAGAGCAGTGTTTTCCAAACTATGGGCCATGGCCCGGTACCGGGCCTCAGTATGCCTGGTGGCTGCCGGCCGGCCTTAGGCCAATTTGACCGATTCGGTCGAATCGGGCCCCGCATCCCTGAACCCGGAAGTGCCGGCGAGTTATAGAGCCGGGGGCCCTGCTCCACCAATATGTGGAGCTTGGTCTCTCCTCCAGCTCTGCCTGGAGCTGGCCCTGACCCGTCCCTGCCGTGTGCGGCTCCTCCTCGCCAGCTGCTGCTGCCCATGTGTGGCGTTACACATGGGCAGGGGGGATGCCTGGGCATGACATGATGTCACAGCCCGGGATTTTAAAACTCTTTGGAGGCACATTGCAGGCTGCCTCCGGGTTCAGCCTCCGGGGCCTGAGCGCGGCCTCCAGCCCCACAACGTGGAAGGCAGAAGGCAGGGAACAGGCTTGTGCGGCAGCGGCAGCGGCAGCGGCGGTGGCGGGGAAGGAGAGGAGAGGAGAGGAGGAGGCACCAGGAAAGGGAAGGGGCTTGGGCTTGGGCGGAGAGGGATGGAAGGAGAAGGGGCTTGGGAGGGGAAGACACCAAGGGACAGGGTGCAGTAGAGACAAATGCCAGGGGGCCAAGTGCAGACAATGAGGGAAAGGGCAGGAGGGGATGTGTCAGTGGGAGAGGGGACAGGGTGATTCTGGGAGAAGAAAAGAGAGGGGAAGGGCATTGGGGACTGGAGGGGGAGGTGCTGGGAGAAGGCTTGAAAGAAGGGGTGGTCATGAGAAAGGTGGGGATGGAGCAAGGCATGTGTGAGGGCACAGAGGGGCAGGAGGAGAATGGGGCAGAGAGTGGTGAGGGGGTGGGTATCAGGGAAAAAGGGGGCAGGGCCAGTAAAGGAAGGGGGAGGCACCAGGAGGGTGCAGGGCTAAGGGAAGGTGCAGGTGCCAGGGGATTCTGGAGTGAAACAAGCTGGTTACTTGGCAGAAGGGCAGACACCTGCAGAAGAGGGACCAGCACCAGAGGAGAGAGGCAGGACAGGTGTGTAGAGGGAGGTGTTAGAAGAGGGGTAGCTCACCTGATCAGAGTGGGGCTATTGGAGGAGTGGGCATAGGGGGGAGAGAAGGGCTGGTGGAGGGGGGCAGGTCGCAGGAGGGCTGAGGGCACTGAGAAGGGCAGGAGTCAGGACAGCAGAGGAGAGTGAGGAGTTGGGGGGCAGCAGGCACCAGGGGAGATGATGGAGCAAGGAGAGGAGACATGGCAGCAGAGAGAAAAGGTAAAGGTTTATAAAATATTTATTAATAACTTAGTATGCTGCCCACAGCCAGTTTGTTTGCGCCCCACGGTGCAGTTTGGGTTTATGTGGGGATCAACATGTGGCCGGCAAGTGGAATCCAAAACAAAAAAGTAGTCAGTGTAATGATCTTCTGTTGATATGTATTTTAGTAGTTAAATTCTTGGACTGTCATTGCTCATGAAAAGTGCTGTCATGTGGGTAGAAATCAGATAAATATTGAATTTGATTAATATCAGCAGAACTGACTTAAATGGGGCCTGTGTGTTGTGTAGTCTTGCCTTAATCTTTGTATTCATGCCTGTCAGTGTAAGAGAAGCTATTTGTATATATTTGCTTGCATTTGCAACCACACTTAAGTTGAGGCTCTCAGCATCAGTGTGGCCCCTGGGGCTTCCAAAGTTGAGTTGCCCTAGCTCATCCCTGACAGGTGTCTATCTAACCTGGTCTTAAATATCTCCAGTGATGGAGATTCCGCAATCTCACTAGGCCAGCGTTTCCCAAACAACGTGCTGCAGCCCAGTACCGGGGAGTGGGACTGACCCGGCCACATGTAGATCTCAGGGCGCTGCCCTCCTCGCCCCCCCCCATTCCCCCACAAAGCACGAGTTAGTCTGGACCAAGGATTCTATTCTCCCCTCCCTCCCTCTCCCCCACACACTCTCGAGTAATTGCGAACAGTCTGGCTGGTAGACACACTCATGCAGCCTGAGCACATTTACCAGCCAGACAGTTCGAAACTACAAACTGATATATCTAGCAATAATAAAACTTACCTAATGAGAAAATACCAGACATGTTATATGTCCGGTATTTTCTCAGTTTGTTTTTTATGTGTTTATATTTTTGGGCTGCAAAAAACTACTGAAAGAAAAGGGTTCCAACTAAAGTAAAAAGTTTGGGAAACCCTGATCTAACCATCTTTCTGTCTGTCTTACAGTTCATTCATCCAATCCATATTCCTTAACTTGCTGGCAAGAATACTGTGGGTGACCATATCAAGCTTTGCTAAAGCTGGCACTGGGGGTTTTGGGAGGACCAGAAACAACTTATTTGAATATTCATCATTTGATTAATGAATATGCAATATGCAAATGAACATTACCGGTCCTCCAAAAGTTCGTGAATGGATTTACTCGTCCCCTTCTCAAAAAGTTTGGGAACCCCTGTGTTAGAGGCAAGGAATTAGAGACCCTGTACATGAATGTTTGAGGATCTGTACCAGTATATTCTGGGGGCAATTTAAGCATTCCTACCCTGAAGTAATTTACTTGATGCTCATGGTGCATTTTTATTTGAAAACCAAACAAGCCCTTAATTACTCGGAAAGGCATACTGTATGGGACATTGAACACACAGACCCTGATTTAGCCAAGGAGTGCATAAAGCCTCACTGATATCTGACTTGTAAAGCGTAGATAATGCTGCTAGATCTTACATCAGTGTTATCAATTATGTTAAATGTGGTATTTAATACATAAAACTCTTAATAGGTACAGCTATTTATTAATCCACTGTCATACACATGGCATCAAGGAATTGTATACTGCATATTCACCTTTATCTATGTCCTTAACATTGTGTTACTTGGACACATAGATTTTTGGATAACCTAAGGCAAGTCACTTCCATCTCTCCCTGCCTCTACATTTCCTCTCATCCCTTGCCTGTCCTATCTATTTAGACTGTTAAACCTCTGGGACAGGGGATGTTTCTCACTATATAAGGACCAGGAGCTGTAGCCTTTGACCAGGCAGCTGTATTAAACCGGAAAGACCTGTTTTTCTACAGTTTGTTCCTTGTCCAGTATTCCAACAAAACCAGACATGGTTTTCTTGGGTATTGGATAGAGAGCGTGCCATTTTTAAGACATGGCTTGAGTGCATGTGGACCATGTGTCTGGTACCAGGCTGATGTGCACAGAGTCCCACCAGCAGGGACTGGACCTGCTTTTGCCAGGAGCATTGGGGTGTCTGGTTTGCCCAGTTGCCTGAAATAAAAGGATCATCTTCCAGCTCCACACCACTATGCAGACTGTTGTGAAGGTGCAGGAGACATATGGTCACTCAGGAGGAGGGGATAAGTGAAGGGTAAGAGGTGGAACAAGTCAAGAATCAGATCTCCTGGGCCAGAGGTGAAAGGTCATAAATTGGAACGAGAGGCTAGTTTGAGGGTAAAGTGCAAAAGTCAGAGGAAGGAGACTTCTGCGAGGTCAGAGGTCAGGCAGGGAAACACCCCATGACATCACTAAGGGTGGAGTGTCAGAGGTTGTAGTTCACTCAGTTAAGGGTGATCATGTTGTGACCAGTTTTTTCGTATGAGCTGGGGTTATAGGTCATGGCCCACAAATGGGGTGAAAGTTCAGGTCGGATGGGAACTACCCTCCTGTCCACCCCCTTTTATGTTTCTATAATGGGGGGGAGGGAAGAGCTAGGCGGGCAATTAGTTCTGCGCAGGCGCGGAGTCCGACACCGTGCTAGGGGGAAACTACCACTCCCAGCATGTCCGAAGAGGAGGACACGTGACCACTGTTAACTGCCTTTTGCCTGGGGGGGCTTCATGGGGAGGTGAACCCCCCCCACACGAACCCGTTTTGAATGCGCCGCTCACACGGGAAGGGGCTTCTCATTCTCGCCGGTGGCGTATACCCGCCACCGGGTGAATAGGTGGTCGGGTTCACCCCGACGGACTCAGTGCGCCGCTTAGGTGTCTACTTCAGTGCCTGAACCGGCACCAGATTCAATTCATTTCTACGCGCCCTGGGGAACTCTTTGTTACCCTGTTCTTGTCCCCAAAAGACCCGCTTGGCCATTTTAATAACCATTTACATGGGGCAACTCCCTCCGCAACAGGCGCTTTGCATAGACAGCTCTGGGGTCGAAGGCCTCCCCGTGCCGCCCAGGGGCCCATTGCAAAGGTTTCCGATTGGCCTCCACAGCTTTCGTTCCGATCTCTCATTGGCTGATGTCGGGGCCCGGGGACGGGTGGAAGGAAGAAGAGGAGGGGCTTTTCGCGCGCAGGGGCGACGTTAGCAAAGGGGGGATGTCCTTCGAACTTATTGGCCAACGTTCCACGTGGGCACGGAAAACAGTGCGTCCGCATTGGCCGACTTTCGACGGAGGGGGTGGAGCGTTAAGCTGTCCCGCCCTCCGGGTATATCAACCCCGGGCGGGGGGGGCCGACTTCCCATCGCGTCGGAGGTGGGAGACGTGAGACGCTGCTGTATTCTATCGAGCTTCGCGCGGGCGGGTGGGCCGCGCATGCGCTAGCAGGGGCGGGGCAGGCGGCCGAGCGCATGCGCCTTGGGGCCCTGCGCGGGGGGCGAAGGCCGAACGCAACGGCGGCTGCGCTGTGAGCGGGACGGGCGAGAAGGGCACATGCGCAGGCGGCGCCCGTCAGAGGCGGGCCGTTGAGCGGAGCCACTTGGAGGAGGGAGGCGGCGGCGGAGCTCAAGCCGCTCGCCCCGATGCAGGAGATGATCGAGATGGCGGCTGACAAGGAGACCTTCCTGGTCCCGACTCCGCCACCGCCCCTCAAGGCCCCGGCCGGAGCGGGCGGCCCCCTGGGGCAGCTGCACCAGGAGCTTGCCTCGGTGGAGTTACGCCAGGAGGCTGCCCCGGCCAATCCGCGCGGCGAAAGGGGCGGAGCCGTCGTGCGGCCGCACCAAGAGGCGGTCCCGGGCGGGCGCGGGGAAGGAGTGAGCCGCGGAGACGGCCCCCTCATGCAGCTGCACGAGGAGGCCTCCTCGGAGTCTCACCAAGGGGCCGCCCCATTGGGCCAGTGCAGGGGCGGAAGCGGCCCCCTGCCGCGGTCGCACCAGGAGAGCGCCCGGGTCGAGCTACACCCGAGGGCCGGTCCCAAGGAGGAAGATAGCGTGGGCGAGCTGCCCCGGCCTCGCAATGGCTTCCAGGCCCACCGGCCGCCCGGGGGTGGGGGCAAAAGGAGGAACAGCTGCAACGTGGGCGGTGGAGGCTTCAAGCACCCGGCCTCCAAGCGTCGCCGTCGGGTCAACTCCGAGTGCGACCCGGTTCTGCCCTCTGAGTTCCTGCTGGGGGGCAACATCTTCGACCCCCTGAATCTCAACAGTCTCCTGGATGAGGAAGTGAACCAGGCCCTCAATGCAGAGACCCCCAAGTCATCGCCGCTGCCTGCCAAGGGCCGCGATCCAGTGGAAATCCTCATCCCCAAGGACATTACGGACCCACTGAGTCTCAATGCCCAGGATAGCGATGCAGCCCTTGTGCTGGCTGCACCCTTCAAGTCGGGCCGAAAGCGCCACCGTCATCGGGGGCAGCAGCGGGGGGGTGGTGGTGGTGGTGGTGGTGGTGGTGGGGACTGCAAGCAGGCAACCTGCAAGTCATGTGGGGCCAATGGGGCCTGTCCCACCCCACAGCCCTATGAACTTAACACGGCCATCAACTGTAGAGATGAGGTGGTCTCTCCACTGCTCCCCCTCGCTGCAGAGCAGCAGCCAGGAGTGGGCTGTGTCACCCCCTCCTGTTCCTCTGGCAGCAGCCGCCACCGCAAGCGGCGCAGGACTTGCAGCAAATCGGAGGCAGCTGGGGGTGCCAAGCAGACGCTGCCTCCCCACACACTGGTGGCCAGCAAAGGTGGGGGCCAGGCAGGGAAGAGTAGCCCAGAAAAGGGGAAAGGCGCTGGGAGACAACAGGCACCCATGTCCAAGCGAAGGAGACAACACAGAAAATTCCAGTATGGCAACTACTGCAAATACTATGGCTACCGTAACCCCAACTGTGAGGATGGCCGGCTGCGGGTCATGAAGCCTGAATGGTTCCAGGGCAAAGAGGTGCTGGACTTGGGCTGCAACGTAGGGCACCTCACCCTCAGCATTGCCAAGAAGTGGAAACCTGCCCGGGTGGTGGGCCTGGACATTGATGGAGCCCTGATACACTCGGCCCGCCAGAACATTCGCCACTACCTGTCCGAAGAGATCCAGCAACGGCAGGAGGAAGAGGAGGGGGCAGAGGGAGCTGGCCCCAAGAGGAGAAGAAGCTGCTTCCCTGCCTCACTGACAGCTAGCAGGGGACCCATTGCTGCCCCCCGGGTGCCCCAGGACGGGGCAGCTGCTGACTTCCCTGACAACGTGATCTTTGTCCGGGTAAGAGGCCTGGCCTGGGTGGGAAAGGGGCTGCCAGGAGAAAATCCTTCCGGGCTGTAGCAGCCACCTACCTGGTTGCTTTCAGTGAGAGGTGGGGATTCACCCAACTGCCCATGTTTATACGGTGGTGCAAGACATGCCCCTGACAATCTGAGATGGGGGAGAGGAGGGGTTGTCTCCCATCCTATAGGTAGATAGCTCATCTCCTAGGCTGGCCAGTGGCTTAGATGGGAAAAGGCTGGTAGTATGGGGGGTTGTTTTTGGATAAGGGAACTGGATCCTTCTGGAATGGTTTCTCTGGCTGATAATAGGGTCTGTTTTGGGGAGATAAATGAGACACTCCATCTTGCTGGAGGGGGTGTGTGTGTAGGTGGCCACTATTCCTCATGCTTAGGAGTTCTATGTAACTGACAAGATGGTGCTACCTGGGGACAAAGGGGGATACCAGTTAAAAGGCTCAGTGCAGCTTCCCTCCGTAAAGCCCCTTGGGTGAGAGGATGCTGCATTGTGTCCCCTTAGTCAAAACACTTGTCCTCCTCCACACAAGCACAAGAGGGAGTGGAGATGCCTGTGACCTTGGTTAATTTGGTTCACGTCCTTGCCTCAGTTAACCTAAGAATGTGCTGGTGCCTCTTGCTCTGTAAAGCCTTGACATTGTGTGATGTCCAGAGCCCACTCTTGGATGAACTAAGTGCCAGTGGCAGCAAATGGGGTGGTGTGTGAGGAAATGCAGTAGCCAGCTGATCTGCTAGCCCAGAGGTGTGGAACCTTTTTTGGATTGGGGGAAATAACACCCAAAAAAACCTCATTGATATGGCCCCTGACTGGAAAGGAGAAAGCCGCTCCCCACATTCTCCTTGCACACCAGAGATTGAAGGGGCAAGCTAGTAGATTTTGTGTGCTCCAACCCCACAGGGGGAACAGTAGGGGGTGGGGTGCCTAGAGCACCAGTGCAAGCTCAGCAATGCTGGGGGAAGCCCTTTACCTCCCGGGCTAAACCTAGGCAAGCTGGGGGCTGCATCTGGCCCCCAGGCCTCAGGTTCCCCACCCCAGTGCTAGCCTAATGGAAGGTAGAAGTGGTGCGTGTGCGTGTGTGTGCATGCGTGTGCGCGCATGCATGCGCGCGCGCGCTGCAGGGTGTGTGGGATCTGAAAAGCTGAGCTGCCTGCAGACATGGCCTTGTTTTAGACCCCTGCGGAGATCTGGCTGGGACATTTCTTGAGGAGTAGCAGCTGTGTTGGGTGTCAGGATGAAGCATGTGGCAAAACTGGTCAGTTTTGGGCATAGGTTTCTGGTTTATATCTTGTTCCTGTTCTCAGCACTCCTATTCATCCTCCTTTCCCCATGCTTCAGTTTCCTTGCTGTCAAATGCTCAACCTTGCTTGAGGCTCAAGGGAATTAAGGAGCCTAGCTCATTTGAGTAGCTGAAGGACCCAAGTTCCCCAGTGGATCCTTCACAAGCCTCTGATGCTTTGAGATCTGCCACTGAATGGGCAGAAGGCTGAGAAATAGACATGCTTGTCTTGCTCAGTGCTACAGGGAGAAAATCTGATATTAAAAGCAGGCCAAGATCCTTGACTGGAGAAATCAGATGGTTGGAATCCAGAAAAATTTCCCGTACCCAGTCCCACCTGTGGGATGTGGTTATTTTGCCCTTCGCACAGCCTAGATCAGGCCTGCAAAGGAATTGAAAAGCACTGGCCAGGCTTGGGGATGCCAATTTTCATCTCAGGGTTGTTAATAGCAGGCACTGTGGTGGTGGGCAGAGTGAGTATTTCTACGCACAGGTGCTGAAGGTGGCTCTGCTTGGGTTCTTTTCACCCCTTTGCAGTGATGTTAACCACCTGGGCAAGGCTTTCCCTGTCCTACTGTATTGCTAAGACCCTGCCCCCGAAAGGAGGCCTGGTGCAGGGTGGTATCAGAGGTCAGCCACCCCATCCCCCTGTGCCCTGCACTCACAGTAGGAGCCAGAACAACCCAACAGCTGGCTCCTCTCTGCTATACTCCACATTTCCATGGGAGGGGAAAGCAGAGCACCCTGACTTTGGGCACTCCGTTTCTCACTTCCACAGTTTAAAAAAAGGTACAGAGGGAGAGGGGGAGCAGAGAGAAGCAGGCTGCCAGGTCACTCCAGCTCCTGCCAATGCCCTGGGCCAGGCCCCCTGGAAATCCCCTGGGCCTTATCCCCTGAGGCAGCCGTTACAGAACAACCCTCCCCCTCCCCCTCCCCCTCCATACACACACCAACCGTGTTGGCCACCCTGAACTGTGCTATGGATGGGACAGCTCTGCACCTGGGTGCTGTCTGCTGGATATAACAGTAGATCCATCCTCTAAGGTAGGAAGGCCAGCCCCTTCCTCCCAGTCTCTGATCCACACGCTTGGACCTGTTGCAAAGCAACCTCACCCCAGCATAGCCTCTTGGGAAATCCAAGAGCAGGCATGCCTCCCCTGTGACATGAGGTGCCCATGCTCCCAGCAGCTTTGCTAAGCAGTCTCCAGCTGGCACTGGTGGGCAAAGCATGGTTGGCATATCACATGGCATCTCTAGCTAGGGCTCTTTCCCCAAGAAAATGGAGTCAGTATTCCAAAGTTAACATCGCTGAAGACAGGGGCATTGCTTAGCAGTGGAAAGGAGGGATGGGGATTGGGACTTCCTGACCTTTTTACCTTGCACCCTTGGCAGAATGTGACTAGAAAGCCACCATTCCCCACACTCTGATCCTGTAGGCCCCATCAGACTGTCATTCACCAAGCAGCCAGAGCGCACAGGCCTCTCTTGAAGAGTCCCACCAGCCAAAAGGTGTTAAAGATGGTGAAGGATCAGCCCTTACAGAGCAGTCTGGGTTGTGTGGCAAACTGATCTACTGTGAATATCAGTGTGAAATTGTCCAGCAAGGGACAACACAGGATGGAGGGAGCAGATCGCTTCCAGAGCTGGGCGTGGGCCAAGACATAAGGTTACCAGCAGGAGGATTGATGACTGAGGAAGGGCCCAGCTAAGAGCTGAACTTATTCAAAAATGCATCTACTCCCCAGACTCGACTGGTTGGATATCCCCGCCCCCCCCTTAGGATGGGCATTTCATAGCCCAATGTCCTGATCCTTTCTAGTTTCCCCTCTGTTTCCGAGGGCAACACAGCCTGAGTGCTGGTTGCTGTGAAGACCCACTCGAAGTTCCCACATGTGACTTATCTGCCAGACCCCTTTCAGCTCACAAAGCATGGCGCTTGCAGGGGGCATGTTTCTGTACTAGGTCTTAGTTGGGTGGACTGACTTAGAGAGCAGGCTATGAAATGGTGTGCCAGGATTGCTGGTGTTGCATGGGTGTGCCAGCCCTGAGCATGTAAGGATAGAGTTCTTTAGAGGTGTACATGTGTCGAACCATTAGAACTTTGACATGCACATAAGCCAGCATCTAGATTTCTAGCCTGAGAAAATCCCAAGCAAAATACTCACAAGTTGGGAGAAGAAACTGAGGCATAGTGGGGATGTGATCTGCTCACCTGGCAGGTCAATGACTATGCAGCCAACAGGCTGAGAGCCCCATAGGTCACTGACTTGGGGTGTAAATTCCTCCTTCTGGCATGGAGGCTGGTAGATATTTACACACCCCCATGGGCTGATAACCCTCAGGGAACTAGCAAGTTTTTGGCTTCAGAAGCTGGCTGGATAAAAATTGCTGCTTTTTAAAATTTTTGTTACTTAAATGCTAAGTTTTTCTTAAAACTAACAAAAAAAACCCCACCTGCATTAAAGGCCACCTGAATGAACCCTGTAAAAGATTAAACATTTTCTAGCCTCTTCAAATGTTCAAAGTGTTTCTGTAGGAAGAGCAAATCAGAGGAAACCAGCTAACTTTAAGGGCTAGGCTGTCTCTGGAGCAGTGCACACTGATACCCTCGGGCTGGAACAGGAAGGATCCATCTAAGCTGGTGGGCAGGCTTCTAGCACAACTTAAGTTATTTTTAAATGAGGATGAAGCATGTGGCAGAACTGGTCAGTTTTGGGCATAGGTTTCTGGTTTATATCTTGTTCCTGTTCTCAGCACTCCTATTCATCCTCCTTTCCCCATGCTTCAGTTTCCTTGCTGTCAAATGCTCAACCTTGCTTAAGGCTCAAGGGAATTAAGGAGTCTAGCTCATTTGAGTAGCTGAAGGACCCAAGTTCCCCAGTGGATCCTTCACAAGCCTCTGTTTGTAAATCAGCAATAACTCTGTCATAGTCCTGAAAGTATCCTGTGAATAAGGATCAGCTGATATTAAGCTCTATAGTTGCTTCAATAAACTGATCTAATACTAGGGGACCCTCCAAGGTAGGACATACCTGGCCCAAAAGTCCCAGCCAGGCTGTAGTTAGCAGGTAATCAGCATGGCCATCATTAGAAAACAACCAAACCACAAATGGGAAAGTTGATTGAAATCATTGACTGCAAGTGAGACTTCAGCTGGATGATGCACATCCATCTAGCCTGCTAGAGGTGGCACAAAGTATGGGCCAGGGCCAGTACAGAGCCAGGCTCAACCCCCAGACCATCCAGCAACTCCACTGCTCTCCAGTGCCCATGAGTGAGGTCTTATCCCTACTGCATTAGTATCATCTGCCAGTAGCCAGAGGTTTGGATGCCTGGCTTCTGACCCCAGCTATGCTGCTACCTCAATTTCCCCTTCCAGTCTTTGGCTGGGAAGGTGTTTGAGTTGGCTATGATGGGAGGGGTTCTGACTTTGACCTCTTGGGGAGGGGGAGAGGTGTCTGAGGGCCCTGATCCATCTGAGGCAGGGTAGTGGGGTTAAGTTGCCCTTAGGGGAGCTGTGGGGTTAGGGCCCTGAAGCAGCGGCTGGAGGGATTCATGTGGCATCATGAGCAGCCCTTCCAGTCTCTGTTTAGGATGCTGTGGAGGGCCCTGATCTGTGGGGGGGAGGCTATGTGGGAGGATCCCCAATCTGGATGGGATCTCTAGGAGGGTGGCAGGTTGGGGTGGGGGTGGAATCTGGGTTCAGCTATAACCCTGGTAAATTGAAATGCAGGGAATTTACTCTCCCAGAGGTTGAATTATGTGGGTTACTGGGAACTTGGCTTGGGGCCAGTGATACATATGGATTTAGGGGCTCTGGGAGAGGGTAGAGCTGGGAGCCAGGACTCCTGGTTCTCTCCCCAGCTTTAGCAGAGGAGTGGGGGCTGGGAGCCCACATGCATGCGTTCTCTTCCCTCTTCTGGGAGTCCAGACTCCTGGTTCTCCCAGCTCTGCTGGGGCTGACTGGCTGCCGTGGTCCCACCCTTCTCCCCCCCGCAGGGTAACTATGTGCTGGAGCGGGACGAGCTGCTGGCGACGCAGAATGCTGAGTATGACGTGGTTTTGTGTCTCAGCCTCACCAAGTGGGTGCACCTCAACTGGGGAGATGAGGGCCTGAAGCGACTGTTCAAGCGCATCTACCGCCACCTGCGGCCCGGTGGCATCCTGCTGCTGGAGCCACAGCCATGGTCCTCCTATGGCAAGCGCAAGAACCTGACGGTGAGTGGGCATGGGGCAAGATGTGCTGCTCCATCCAGCCCCCTGGTGGTGGGCACTGGGATTATCGCCACTGCTCTGTCTTATGCCCTTGTCCCTTCCTAGGAAACCATCTACAGAAACTACTACCGCATCAAGCTGAAACCTGATCAGTTCACCTCTTACCTGACCTCCCCTGAGGTTGGCTTCTCCAGCTGCGAGCTAGTGGCCAGGCCACACAACAGCTCCAGAGGTGAGTGCAGGGAGGGGGGGAACCTGTTCAGGGTCTGCTCCCAGTCTCTTGTGTCCTGCTGGCTGCTTGGCCTTGTGCCCTGGGGATGCCTCTAAGTATGGGCTCCCTCTGGCCAGATACCTTGTTTCCAATCACCCTGGCCATCATAGCTGGGATCAGGGCTGCCCTACAGGCAGGGAAATGCCATCCCAGGCTTATGGGTAGGAGAAACCAATCACTGCTTCACAAATTTTAAAACTTACCAGCTGGGCCAGCCTGCTGGAAAACTGCTACCAAACTGAATAAGCCAACCATGGATGGCTGCCATCACAGTAAATACTTTGCTTTGGAAACGTTCAAGTGACTATAGTGAAATGTTATATTATCAAAGCTAAAATACTGTTGTTGCAATTTTAAAATGTTAATACAGTAAGTAATGTTCATGTAATATTTATATCATCAGGCTTGGCAGAAATTTTATTTGCATTTCAGTGGTTAGTGGGCTTTATACTGAAGCATCCTTTCAGGTTCTCTTTAAACTTTTCAGTTGTAAAAGATGATGGATTTTAAGCAGTTCCCCTGCCCCCTTAATTGATTTTTAAGTTTTCAGTTGTATGAAATTCAGATGAGGGGGCAAGAGACCAACACGGACTTAATGTTGATTTATAAACAGTTGAAACAGATTGTCAACATCAGGTGTTGAAATAGACAATGGAAATACCCATAAATCAACAAATCAAGCCAGTTTAATACACATTGATTAGTCCATTTGTAACAAGGTGAATTCCAAAATCACTGGATTATTTTACTCTAATGTGCTCTCAACATTTTTCTTCTGTTGCTTGTCTGTAAACTTCAGTTATCCATGGAAATATATTTGTTGGTTTGGATATAAGGCGAAAGACATTACCAACAAATCTAATTTGTCAAGCCTAACTGCAATATAGTAACTTCTCTATTTACTTTCTAGTGCCATGTAGTAATATATAGCACTGATATTTAGCACACTCACGAGACAAAGATCAAAACAAAATGCTTCATTGGATTTGATAATTTCAAAATGTTTGAATTTGGTTCCAATTGACTCTTCCCTGTGAAGCATTTTGATTTGGCCAAGCTAGCCTTTCTGAATGAATGTGTGAAGTTAGAATTGCTGTAAATAGCAGTACTCTAAGTGAGATGCTAGAGAGGGTACAGCTGTTAATCAATCTGTGGAACTCCTCACCAGGGGATGTTGTGAAGGCCAAAATATAATAGGTCAAACAAACACACTTGAAAATCCCTGTTCTGTTCACTCGCTCTGAGGCATATGACCCTGGCTACTGGCAGAAGACAGGATCCTGGAATAGGTGGATCATTGCTCTAGTAGGGCCCTTGTGTATGTGCTTGGGGACAGAGAAGATTAGGACAGCCTGCCTGCACACATCTGATGGCAAGGGGAGGGGGAAACTCTTGCAGACCTAGGCATGAGCCTTCTGGATTATAGTGGGCCTCTTTGGAGATGTGTGATGGCAACAGGTGCAGGCTTGGCTGGGATTCCTGATTTAGCCCCTTGTCCCAGCACCCTCTTCCTGGGATCCATCTGAGTCCAGCCATAGAGGATTCCCTCCACCATGAGTCTAGTCCAGCAACTGACACGTGACAGACCCACCTAGTGAGCCTCTAGTAACAAGCCTGATTCATAGCAAACATACAGCTCAATTCCCCATCTGCTTTTTCTGAGGGGGGACAGAGCAGGAAGGCTCCTGGTGTATTCCCTGCATTTGCTCAGCAGATCCATAGAAACATAGGTCTGTTTCTATCTGTGAGGTCTAAGGGCTGGTCCATGGGAAGGAGATACGGGAGTAGAGTTCATAGGGCAGGGAGATTTCCTGGTGGAGCAGTGACTGTAGTAACACTCTCCCTTCCCCATCTGCCCACAGGGTTCCAGCGCCCTGTCTATCTCCTACACAAAGGCCGGCCCACCAGCCACTGAGATACAGGGGAAGAAGAGGATGATGCACAGGACTGGATGCCCCTTTTGCATTTGGAGGACAGCTGGGCTGAGCCCATCCAATGTGGGGGTTATAGGTCACTGTGGCCTGAGATTAGCAGACACTGAACATTACCCGCTTTCTATACCAGAGGTGCCTGCAGGCACGTGGCCCCTCCATGCAACCGAATTTGTGGGGTGAGAGACTGTTCCCTCTGGATGCTACTTAGCGCTGCAGCCTGGTGCAGACCTTGGATGGGGATGGGGAAGGGATTGTAGGCTGGGCTGTAGCTGCCCCCATGCTGAATTCTCAGTGCCCTCACCCCACTATCAACTCCCAGCTGAAGGCTGGGGCTGCTAATCCCTACCCCTCCCTGAGCTCAGTGCATGGGGGGAGTTAAGTAAAAATAGTAACAACAATTTTCTCTTCCCTCTCCCCCGTTAAGGCAAGAAAGGCCATTCTGGGGTTGCAGAGAGAGGGGTGGGGCAGGAGCCTCTTGCATGGGTGGGTGGGGAGAGTAGCCAAGTCAACAGCTCCCTCATTCCCTTTTGGTGCAAAGAGGGTGATGCCTCCCTGGGGAGGCTGAAACAGGCTGTTGGCTTGCTGGGAGGTGTGGGCTGCAGCATGACTGGGTGGGTTCTGCACAGCTACCCCTCCCCCCCACCATGCGATGTGGAGTTTTATCTTTACAGATGTTGATTCTATTATATATAAATAAAAGCTACTGATTATTGCTCTGTTGTGGTGGGAGGGTGCAGGGTTAAGGTGGGGGGAGGGCGCACTGAGCCTGCTGCACGGAGTGGGGGAGGGGAAGGAGAGTTAGGGCAGCACCAGGCTGCTCTGAGCGCGGGGGGTGGGGAGGGGGAGGAGAGAATCCAGGCGCCGGCAGGATCCAGCGCCGTGGAGCACAGTAGCATTTACTGCCCGGCTCGATCCGTGAGGCCTTTGTGCGCAGTACACATGGCGCCTAGCTGGGCCTGGAAGCGCCGCCATACCTAGAGGAGAAGAGCAGCTGCTGAGAAAGGGGCGGGGCGCGAGACAATTCCGGAAAAGGGACAGACTATTGCGGAGGGCGGAAATGCGGGTCAGTCCATTCTCAAGATAGGGATTCACAAGGGGCAATCCCGGAAGAGCATGAAACTGGAAGAGCCTACTGCGAAGAAGGCTCGGACGCGCGCGGGGCAGAACCCTCGCATCCCAGGGAGAGGGTTACCTGGGCCACCGTCTCCAGCTGCCCCGGACGCCGGGCCCACACGTTCAAATTCCGTTCCAGCTGCTCCATCAGCCCTGCCGCCTCCTCCAGCTCCTGGGGGGGAGGTCAGACACTGAATCAGGCTACCTGCAGCCCCCCCCCACTTCTCCCTCTCATAGTCCGGTCCGTTACCTGGGTGATGGTATCTAGGTAACTCAGCTTCACTCGTTCGAACTCGGCCGCCGAAAGTAGCTCCCGCCCGCCGGCCATGCCTCCCCGCACATGCGCAAAGCGGAGGGGGAAAAATACCGCCCGCTGCGGCTGATGGGAAATGGAGTCTCACCCTGTCCACAAGGCAGGATGGGAAATGTAGTCGATTTTGCCCACCTCCACCACCTGGAGCAGAAAGGTCCCCTCCCCCCACAGTGCTTGGGAATTATGGGATATCCCGAGTTCCTAGGCATGCTGGAAAACAAGGCAATCCCTCTCCCCCTCCGGTCTCCACCACTCTCCTGAGAGGTGTTCCTCTCCCCATCCAGCCCCCCTAACATTCAGGCACCACAGCTGAGCCCAGGGGGATTTATTGGGTGGCCCCACAGAGGCTGGGTACAAAGGGACAGAGCCATGTGAGTGGGAACATGGTTGGGGAGCTGCCCACTCTGTCTGGCCTCAACCACAATGCCTGCTGGCATCCTTAGGCATCCCACTGCTGCAGCTGGCGGAACATCTGGAAGGTGGAGGCGGGGGGGCGGATGTGGGGCTGCAGCCGCAAGGGGGGCAACCCCTCCACACTCAGGTAGGGGGTCTCTGCAAACAGTTCCAAGGGCTCATAGAACATCAGCAGGTCTGGGCCTTCAAGGTCAGGCTCCTGGAAAAGGGGGGGAGATACCCCATTAGTCAGACTGACAGCTGCACCCACTCCCCCCAGCCAGTCCCTGCCCAGCACTCCAATGGGAGCCAGTGCTCCTTAGAGGAGATAGGCACTGTGCCTCATGCCCCATCACCCTGAGCCAGGCAGTCCCTGTTCTGGGGCTGGGTGGGAGCCAGAACACCACAGAAAGGAAAGGCCCCTTATCAAAGTTACTCACCTTGCGGGGTTCAGGCTGGGTTTGGACAAGTGACAGTTTCTCTTGAATTGCACAGCTGAGCACCTCCTCTGCAGGTACCTGCAGGCTCACAAGCCCCTGGTATAGCTGCTGCTCCCGGGGGATGTTCATGGCTGCAGGAGCAAAAAGAGGCTGTATATGTCCCTCCCAGGGCTGGGTTGTCAGGGGTTGCAAGTCTGGAGTGAGGGGCACCAGCAGAGCTAGGTAGCAAGGCTGGAAAGCAACAGCTGGGGGCACCCTTCCTCTCACCTGTGGCAGCCTTCTCCTCCACATTGCAACGGACAACAAAGGACGTGGCCAGCAGATCTTGGGCAGCACGATGTGCATCAAAGGCCTCATGAGCAGCTGCCTGCACCTCTCTGCCCAGGGCCAGGCTGGAGTGCAGCTCGGGGGCTGCAAGGTTGCTGGAGGGTGGGGGGTCCCCTGCCAGTGCCCCAAGTCCCATCTCTGTCCATGCCCCACATCTGCCCAACCCCATAGGCAGTGGTGCTACCCCAGCAGCAACAGAGGGGCTGCTAGAGGCTGGGGGCTCTGGGCTCTGGGCTCCATCATCCAAGCCAGAGGCCAACAGGAACCGAACCTAGGGAGGTTGGGGAAACAGGAGGTTAGCAGGGGAGGGGAGGACTAACACAGACACCACTGGGGCAGAAATCCTTCCAATCCCCCCACAACCTCTGGGGCAATGACCCCCCATCCATCAAACCGCCTACTCCCATGAGCCCCCCAGATCCCCATGAAGCCCTGCAACCCTGACCCTCCTCCCATCAGCCACCGCGGCCGCCTATCGTCCTCGACCTCCCCCTCGCTCCCATGTCCCCCCCCCCCGAAGCACTGTTCCACTTTCCGTCCTGCTCCGGAGCCTTGCACCCCCCGCACCTGACGTCCCCCAGCGCGCGCCCCCGCCCCGCGCCGCCGCAGAATGCCGCCCCCGGCACGCGCCGGGCTCAGCGATAAATCCAGGATCGAGAGGGCGCGGGGGGGCGGGGCCACGGGACGAAGCGGCGCGGGGGGTGGCCCGGCCGTTGGGGTCGCGTCATCGCCAGGGAGCGCCAGTTTAGCAAACGTCTGCGGCGCGGCAGCCGCTCTGCGCCGGGGGCGGGGCTAAAGCAACTCGGTCCCGGCCTCGTTACCAATCCCAGAGGCAACCCCCAGCCTCGTTCTGAGATCAAGATGGGCCCGCCTGCTTCAGCCTCGTTGTGGCCTTAGCCCGGGTTCGCGCCCCGCCCTATTGCCACCAGCCCAATGAGTGACGGGCGTCTCCATGCCGCAGGCGGGGGTGGCAGAGACAGTCCCGCGGGGCGCGCCCCCCCCCCCCTGAGCGATCCAGCCCAGCCCCGCTCCGCTCTGTATTGGCCTGGCCCCCCGCCGGTTCCGCACGGCGGATCCCGCCCCCGCCCCCGCCCCCGCCGGCAGAGGAGCCAGCTGCTCGGGCAGCCGGGGCTGGCTGGGGGGATCTTGGCCGATGCAGAGCTGAGTGGGGCTCCCACGCGTCCCACTCCGCCCCCAATAAGGTTAAGTCCACTGGGCTCCCTGGCTGCATCTACACTGCAGTGCTGTTTGGGGTCCTGGACTGCCCCGGCTTCACTGCAAGCCCATGAATTCAGAACAGAACCGGCTCACTGTTCCGACATCCCTGTAACCTCATTCCATGAGGAGTAAGGCATGGTTTGAAATGTGTTGCTGTATGGATGGGCTGGTGTATCAGAGGCAGCAGTAGGTGGGAGCCAGGGTTTTTTTAAGCCCCCTCCCCTTGCAGACCAGCTCCTACCTGCTGCCCCATGCTGTTGTCTCAGAGGCAGCAGCGAGGGGTGGTGGAGGGCTCCCTGGGAGTGGGGGCCAGGAGCACGCTGGCAGTCTGCCTGCCCCTGGGGACTATTGAATAATTGTATAACTGCTAAAATGTGATGCAGTTACACAATTATTCAATTAATTGTGATCTAATATCCCTACTTTATGTGGCACTGGTGAGACCACAGCTGCAGTATGGTGTCCAGTTCTGGGGGCCCCATTTACAGAAAACGTGGATGCATTGGAGGAGACCAGTGGAGGGCAACAAAAATAATTAGAGGGCTGGAGCACATGAGTTATGAGGGGAGCCTGAGGGATTTGAGTTTAATTAGTCTACAGAAGAAAAGAGTGAGCGGGGATTTGATAGCCTTCAGCTACCTGAAGGGGGGTTCCAAAGAGGAAGGAGAGAGGCTGTTCTCAGTGGTGGCTGATGCTAGAATGAGTAGCAAAGGTCTCACGTAGAAGTAGGAAAGAAGAGGGCTAGACTGGATATTTGGAAAAACTATTTCACCAGTGGAATCTTCATTCCCAGAGGTTAAGTCCTGGCTTGACAAAGCCCTGGCTGGGATGATTTAATTGGGACTGGTCCTGCTTTTAGCTGGGGATTGGACTCAACCTGAGCTCTCTTCAAATCCTATGAATGCAGCTGTGACTCTCCACATTATTGCCATGTCCTGCCCCCATTAGGGGTTCTGATGTTAAGACATTGTTTGGCTGCGTCTAGACTGGCAAGTTTTTCCGCAAAGCAGTTGCTTTTGCGAAAAAACTTGCCAGCTGTCTACACTGGCCGCTTGAATTTCCGCAAGAACACTGACGATCTCATGTAAGATTGTCAGTGCTTCTTGCGGAAATACTATGCTGCTCCCGTTCGGGCAAAAGTCCTTTTGCGCAAGAGGGCCAGTGTAGACAGCTCAGATTTGTTTTGCGCAAAAAAGCCTCAATGGCAAAAATGGCGATCGGGGCTTTTTTGCACAAAAGCGTGTCTAGAATGGCATGGACGCTTTTCTGCAAAAAGTGCTTTTGCGGAAAAGCATCCACGCCAATCTAGATGCTCTTTTCTGCAAATGGTTTTAACATAAATCTTTTCCGTTAAAAGCATTTGCGGAAAATCATGCCAGTCTAGACGTAGCCTGTGAGCTTAGAGGATGTATTCAACTCTTCCCCAGAACAAACAAAAAAACCTGTCCCTTGTTTCCACATTTGCTCTCTGGTCCCTCTGCTCTTGATAGGTGGGAACTGATCAATGTCTCGGTTCTTGCTGGTTTTGTCTTTAAGAGACGTACACAAGGCTTTGAAAAGGGAAAGAAGGGCCCATGGGGGCATGGATGGAAGGACAGGTAGAAGAGGAGGTTGGATGAGGGGTGCATATGTGGCTAGAGCAGGGATCTGCAACCTTATCAAACCAAAAAGCCAAACTACATCAAAATTCAGAATAAGTGGTAAACAAAGAGCTGTATAAGAATGTTCATTTGCACGACCTTAATATTACTGATAATTGACATGATGATTAATAATAATATAAATGAAACACTGTACTCACAGACTTTATTTAATGGGACTTGTGCTGCTGCATCTTTTTGCACATTTCTTTGAAGTTTACATCATAACTGGTCAAATTTAGGTTCATGCAGGCATCCAAGCTACATGAACAAGGATGCTTTTTTAAAATTTTGAATTTTTCATTTTAATTTTAAAAATTGCATATATTTTGGGAATGACCAAAGAGCCATATTTGGTTCTTACCGACCCATATTTGGCTCAAGAGCCATGGGTTGCTGACCCGTGGGCTAGAGAGAGGGTCTCAGAGAAAGCAGCACAGCAACCGAGCCAGCAGATGGCTCCCTGGGCTCAGTAATTTAATGGCTTTTCTCATCTCTGAAGATTTTGCTTCCTAAACAGACAAACAAATAAATGATTGTACAGAGCTACAGTCCTGTTTGTGAGAGTAGGATCAGGATACATAGGGCACCTGCAGCCTCCACTGCATGGCTCAGCCACCCTGTGCCTAGCCCTCAGGCTCACCAGATCCAGGATGGGCCAGCAAGACACCCTAGCAAGGGACAAGCTGGGCCAAGAGGGAGCCCCATGATGCAGCTCTGGATCATGGGCAGCGAGTTATATGGGCTCGTGGTGCCCAGGCTCCAGCAATATTTAGAGCCGGGGGCCGTGCTCCACCAATATTTGGAACTGGGTCTCTCCCCCAGCTCTGAATATTGCTCTTCCCCCAGGCCCCAGAGCGTCCCCGAAGGAGAAGAGGAATTGTAATGGTGCGTCTGCAGCCCCTACCGCGGCAGGCTGGCCCCATGCACACTGCGCGCCAGACAGGGGTGACAGGCGTGGCTAATGGGGGCACCACCAAAAATTATACTAACCTGCCTCCCATGGCTCTGGTGCTATGGCCACTAGGATGATCCCCATTCCATGCAACCACTTCTGGAGAGTGTTGTGAAGAAGGAGGGATTTATTCACTTCATTGTGGCCAATGCCCTGAGCCAGGACAGGGAGCGGCTAGGGGGGGCACGTCTGCTTGGGAAGACAAAGTTCCCTTCCCCACACAGGTCATTGTGAGAGAGGTAGTTCCCCCACCCCACCATGGGGCATTGTGGGAAAGGTAGTTCTATCCCCCCCGTGAGGCACTTTGGGAGGGGTAGTTCTATCCCCCCCATGGGGCACTGGGAGAGGTAGTTCCCCACCTGGGACATTGTGGGAGAGCTGGTTCTCCTCCTGCCCAAAAGGCCCATGATCTCCTGTCCTCTTCAGCACTCAGAGGCTCATGTCTGGGCCAGAGGTGGGGGGCACAGCTAGGGCAGGGAGGGGTGTGGGGTATTGCACAGGGAAGGGTAGGCACTGGGTGGTAGGGCAATTGGGAGCCCTGTTTGGGAGAGGGGAGCACAGGGGGAAGGGAATCACCAGAAGGGAACTGGCTGGGGGCAGGGGAAGTTAATGGGAGGAACACTGTGGGGGGGGGGGAAGGGAGCCCCCACGACACCATTGTCACTGACACCGCCTGCAGAGGTTCTAGACATGTTTATTCTCATGTCCTGTGCACAGACATGCTGTAAGATGGGAGACAGATCCCCGCAATCTCCCACAATGCCACAGGCTAAGGCTCCTGCCCTTTCTTACCACAGCCCCCTGGCAGAGGGGGAAGGGCACATGTGGATGCTGATTGCCATGCTCAGAGCCCGACCCTAGTCCCCTGCTAGTGGTCAGCATGGAGCACTGGGTGGATGGGGAGCTGGGGCACATGTCCCCTCTCTGTCCTTGCAAGCTGCTGTAACTGGGCATGGATAATGCACAAGAGCCTGGAGATGTCACGTAGCAGGGCAGCCTCGGGGCGTCCTGGGTCCTGGGGGGCGGCTGCTGGGGCAAGGGCCTGGGCAGGGAGAAAGAGACAGGGTGAGCTGGGGGGGACGGGGACGGGGACATAGTTCTGCCACCCCCGCCCCAGCGTATTCTGGGAAAGGGGCAAGTTCAGGGCTCGTGGGGGGTTCCCCTTGGCCCACCCCAGAGCATTCTGGGAAAGATCCCAGTTGAGAGGCAGGGTCTCACCCGCCGGCACCGAATCCAGAGCAGGCCAAGGGTCAGGCCTGCTGCCACAGCTGCCAGCCGCACCCAGTGCAGTGGGACACAGGGACAACAGCCTCGGGTTGGCTGAGCCAGTGCACCCCCTGGGTGGGGCACCAGCAGCCTCTCCCCAACCCGGCAGCGCAGAGGCTGTGCACAGCTGGGCTCGGAGACTCTCGACAGCAGGACCACGAGTACCCCTTGCACCCACATGGCTGGGCTGGGTTGGGTTCATGGCCCAGGGCCCAGAGGTTCCAGCTTCCCATTGTGAGGCGGTGGAGCGGGGGCAGGGGAGAGAACACAGCCATCCAAGGGGGTTGCAGGTCAGGAGTGAGGGGCAAACAGGGCTGAGCTAGCAGAGGCTGCAGCTTGGAAGCGAGGGACACTGGGTTTTGTCACTCTGGTCTCAGTCTCTATCTGTCTGTCGCCCCCTTCTATTGACTCAGTGACTGCAGAATGTGCCAGCCAGGGTGAGGAACATGAAAACCAAACACCCTAACACACCCCAGCCCTTAGGGCTGATAGCCAGGATTCCTGGGTTCGCTCCTCCGCTTCGGGAGGGGTGGATCAGTTCCTCAGGGATGAGGCTGAGCCTGGCTGGTACTTTGCCTCAGAGGCACCACGAGAGGGCATTTCTGTGTTAAATTTTCTTCTGCCATGGACTGTCTTCTGTGCCCCTCACGCCCAACCCGCAGCCCCTGCCAGCCCAGCCCTGGGCTCCCCCCCCCCGCCCTGTTGGTGCCCCTCACTCCCGACCTGCAGCCCCTGTTGGCCAATCCCTGAAAGTGGGTATGTGGGGGCCATGTTTCCCTGTGCAGGGGGGAGGATCCAGAGCAAGAGCTGAGCAGTCAAGGGAGAGGAACCTCTTGGACTTTCTCTCCAATTTCCCCTCCCACCCCCCACTGTTGTTCCAAAGATGCTCAGTGACTGCAGAAACCAGGCCTGGGGGGAATCCAGTCCCTCTCCCCACCAGCCTGTGGGCACCCAGCTGAGGCTTGGCCTCTCCCCAGCACCAATAACAAGCTGCTCTTTCTTTGCTGCCTCCTCCACTCCACCCCAGGACAGCTGCTGGTAAGCATGCATTGTCCAGCCTGAGCTGGAACAGTGTGGCTGTGGGGGAAGGGAGAGAAGCGGGGCGGGGGGGGGGGAAGGGAACAGAACAAATGTCTTTGTTCCCCCGCCTTCAAACAAACAAACTGTGCCGCCGCAGCTGGTTATACAGGGACCCCTCGCCCGGTGCTGAGATGCAGCCACCTCTGGGGCAGGGCAGCTAGCTACTCAGGGACCCCTCGCCCAATACTGAGATGCAGCCACCTCTGGGGCAGGGCAGCGGGTTACCTGCAGAGCAGTTTAAGACAGCAAGTGGGAATACATCCAGGGCCTGTTGGATTCTCCCTCTGTGACAATTTGTCCCTGTGCCCAGCTGATACCGTTGAGGACACAGGGGGGCAGGACAGAGCCAGCCAAGACAGGATTTTGGGGTTCTGGGCCCCAAGAGTAGAGCGGGGGCATTTCCTGACTAAGAGGCATCCTGGCTGGAATGTCAGATGGCGCCTCTAATGCCCAAGCACCCCCTGGTAGGCCCCACCCTCCCTGTACGGCAACCCCTCACACCCACTCACACTTGCAGGCTTCATTCCTGACGTTGATATTTTAATAACCTGAAACACTGCGAAAGGTTCTTTATTACAAATCTTATTGCCACCACCATCCCGTCCCCTCCCTTCCACTGCCTCAGGGGGCTCCCCGCTCCACTCCGGGCCCCATCTTCTTTGCTCACATGGCCACCCCCCAGACAGTCCTGGGGGGGTGTCACCCCTGCCCTGGTCACTCCACACCCTCTGCTTGAGACAGGTCCTCCCCAGTCCCACCCACACTAAATTATAGCCCCCACTCTGAGTAGACGGCCTCTTTCCCTGAGCCAGGAGTCCTCCCACTCTCAGCTCCCCTTGCTCTAACCACCATCCCCACTCCCCTCCCATAGCTATGGAGAGAACCCCAGAGTCTGGGCTCCCAGCCCCACTATCTGCTGTACCCACCATCCCCCACTCTCCTCCCAGAGCTGAGAACTTGAACTCAGGAGTCCTGGCTCCATCCCCTCCCCAAGGCACGTGTTGTTAGTGGCCCCTCCATGTCTGGCTAGGCCCTGCAAGCTTCCTTCACATGTGCGGGACTGTAGCGCATCATCAGTGCCCCGGGTCGGGTCAGGCGGTGGGGCCACGAAGCTGGGCGTGGAGCTGGGCCAGCTGCTCAGGGCTGGCCAGGGAGCGGAGCAGCCTGTTCTCCCATTCCAGGGCTGCGTTGCGCTCGGCCAGGTCCTTGATCTGCTCCCGCAGCACCTCCACCTCCTCCCGCACTGCAAACATCAGGTGGGTCTTCACCAGGTCCTGAAGCAGTGAAAGGCTCAGCAAGGAGAGACGCGGGCATCCCACCCCAACCCCAGAGTCATGCCCCACCCAGACAGGATAGGACTAGGGATGTACAATCCTGTTTAATTAGTTAACCAGTTAAACTTAATGTTTAACCAGTTCACTCATTAAATGGGGTTGCGCTGGAACAGGTGCTGTTTCGTAGGCAGGGGCTGCTCCAGCCGAGCTGCTTCTGAACCCGCACTGGGCTGCTGGCTCTCGCTCGCAGGCTGGGAGTTGGCATCTTTGCATGGGACCGGAAGTGGCAGCCCCCCTCTCCCTGCTGCTACCTCTGGCCCTACACGAGGCAGGAGGCTGCTCCTAGGTAACGGTTAACCATTACCCAGTAAGCATCCAGGGTGAGGCTTACTGAGTAACCATTTAACATCCTTAGACAGGACCCAGGAGTCCTGGCTCCCAGTCCCCCTGCTCTGACCCACCAGCCCCCACCCCTCTCCACTGGCAGAGCTGGGGAGAGAACCCAGGAGTCCTCTCTTGGGGGGGGTTGTTTCCTATTACTCACCATGGCTTGCTCGATCTTGTTATCGATGGCGATCATGCTGCTGCCCGAGCCACTGGGGGACAGAGAGACATGGACTGAGACACAGAACAGGGCCAGTGCCCCTCACTTCCAACCCACAGCCCCTGTTAGCCCAGCCCTGGGCTCCCCTCAGCCCTGCCAGTGCCCCTCACTCCTGACCCACAGCCCCTGCCCCCCTAGCCCTGGGTCTCCTAGCCCTGCCAGTGCCCTCACTCCTGACCTTCAACCCGAAATGGAACCCTAACATCCCAAACTGTCCTGCACTTTATACCATGGCCCTGTCTCAATCCTCCACTGGGAACCAGCTCCCAAATTTAGCTTTCGTGCCCTAACCAGGTACCAATGGGGGACAAGGTCCTGTTATTAGACACCACAAATTTGCCCCTATTCAGCCCTAAAGCCCTCCAGTCACCCCTTAATCTGTGCTCATATCCCTCTGGCACCCCACCCTGAACATTACAAATATTAACTCAGTGCAGAGCTGGCACCCCTAGGTTCATCCTGATGTGTCTCGCAACACCATAAACTCACCCCAATTCCCAGAACCTTCCAAATCACCACAAATTCAACCAATCTCCAGCCTTCCCCCAAAATACACCCTGACACCCCTCCCCACAAGATGCAGGCAGCCCTGTATGACCCTGCCCCCTGAGGTGCAGCCCCCAGCCTGCCCCTTGGTACCTGTGGAAGATAAGCAGCAGAGAGAGCAGGGTTTTGTCCATGTCTCGGTGTGCGGCGCCCGGCCGCCCCCAACTCTGGGGCCCTGGCTTGGCCCGGGCAGGAGACGAGCCCCGAGAGGGGACAGGGGAGGAGCAGCCACGGCGCCGGGAGTGGGCAGGGTCCCCAGTATCCGGGAGGGAGCAGCAGCCACAGCCGCGAGGCTCACCCCATGCCTCGAAGGAGCTCACCCTTGACTTGACCGAGATGCCCTGCGGCTCCCGGGCCATGGGGCCTGCTCCTTTGGGATCAGCCAAGTTCAGACCCCCGATTCCCTGCTCTGCTGGGACCCACAGAGCCCTGCTTCCTTCACCTCAGTTCCAGGGTCCTGGCCACACAGCCCCTGGGAACATGGGGCAAGGGAGACGGATGCCGCTGCTCTGGTACAACAGCCCAGCTGTTTGCTGCCAGCCAGCGCTGCCCAGCCCCACTCATTCACTCCCATTGGCCAGGCACCGCCCCCCTTCCCTGGAGTGAGGGCACAGCCCAGCTGGAGAGCCTGGCACCAGGCCCAGCTGGCTGGAGAGCAAGTGACAGACCCTGAGAGGAAAGAAGCCCTCCTCATAACTCTCCCATGGTGTCCCCCCTTCCCTCTTCTCAGACGCAGCCACAACACCTAAGAATACACCTCTCCCCATTCAGTGTCACATGGCCTGGCCTGGGCCAGCCAGTCCCTGTCCTGGGGCTGGAGAGGAGCTGGCGCCCCCTCGGGGGGGGGCAGGGCCCATGCTCCCATCTCATAGGTGGAGAGGTACATACATCGGGTGAGGGATGGAGAATGCCCACAGATGACCAGGACATTGAGGGGGGGCAAAGATGGCTTTTTGAGGGTTGTAACTCCCATGGTGGGCGGCAGGACACATGGGGGTAACAATGGAAACCAGAACGACAGCAATTAGATAACACACCCCCAGCAGACATCTACTCTGGGAACAGAACCCAGGAGTCCTGGCTCCCAGCCCTCCTGCTCTAATCCACCAGCCCCTGCTCCCCCCCTCCCCACACACCCCTGCCCCAGTTAAGGAGAGAACCCAGGAGTCCTGACTCCTCCTCTTTAATCTCATGGTCCCATGCTAGGAAAGTTTAAGAATACTTTGCCCCCTAGTGGTGAGATAGCAGCCACCAGCTGGGCTCCTGGCAGTCTGTCCAGGAGGGGAATGGGCTTCTGTAGGTGCCCCTCACTCCTGACCCGCAGCCCCTGCCAGCCCAGCCCTGGGCTCCCCCAGCTCTGCTGCTGCCCCTAATTCCTGACCCACAGCCCCTGTGCAGATGGGATAAGGGAGGGGGCTAGTCTGAGTTGTGAGGGAAGCAATCCCTGGTTTCCCATCTTACCCCCGAGTCAGACAGATGCAGATCAAACCCCTGAAGAGGATGCGAGGCTGTTTATTGACAGAGGCCCTACAAAAACTCCCCTGCACCTGCCCCAGTAGCCTTTGGCAAGGGGGGAATACAAAGGGAATGTAGATACAGAACAGCAATGTCAGCTGTGTTTGTGTAGGCCCTACAAAAACAAATTGGAGAGGGATTTAGCCAGGTACAAACTGCAAGGTTAGTGGGTGCTGTGACAGGAGGTCAGGGGAGGGAAAGCTAATATCCAGGTAATGGAGGTCCCTCTGAAATAGGATACCATTGGCTGCCACCATCATGCCCCCTTCCCCAAGGTGGCAGCTGGAAGTGAGATGTGAAAGCTACTTTGTTCTAGTAAAAGCAGTGAGGAGTCCTGTGGCACCTTATAGACTAACAGAAGTGTAGGAGCACAAGCTTTCGTGGGCAAAGACCAACATGCATCTGACGAAGTGGGTCTTTGCCCACGAAAGCTTATGCTCTTACACTTTGGTTAGTTTATAAGGTGCTACAGGACTCCTCGCCGCTTTTACAGATTCAGACTAACACGGCTACCTCTGATACTTTGTTAAAGTAGGATTTCTGGGAAGGATTGGGACCAGCCAGTTTGTTATAGTAGGTTCTCTAGAAACTTCAGAGCTACATAGGCCACCTTGTTATTACTGGGGGCTTGGAAAGCATTACAGGTTGAACCTCTCTAGTCTGGCACTCTCTAATCAGGCATGATTTTAGTTAGTCAGATGTCCTCTTATGCGTGTGGCCAAGTTTCCCACAGTCCCATACAGTTTATTTACAGCCACCAGTCCTGGCTCTCTGTGTTCGGTGCTGTTATTTAGTTCTAATTTGCCTCTAAATATCTTCTAAGAGCCCAGTAAGCAGGGGAAGTGTTGGTGATGCTGCTAGATAATATTGACCTCCTATTGTTTGGAAAATTCTCTGGTTCGGCACCAGTCAGGTCCCAAAAGTGCAGGACTAGAGAGGTTCAACCTGTAGTTTGTTATTGTAGAGTCTACTAGAAGGAACGTGGCAATGGTTTGCTATTGGAGTATTTCTATGATTTACACAAGCACACACACACACAGGCCTGCCGCCAGCCTGGCCCATTGCCAGGATCCCTCCCTGTTCCTCCCCCCAGGCCTGTGGGCCCCACACCATCCCCTCTCCCACTGCCAGGATCCTGCCCCCAACTTCCCCAGTGCAGGCAATACAACTGAGTCACATCCGCTGCCAGCCATTCAAATGCAACTTCCCCTCCCCCAGCTTCCTTCCTCTTCTACTGCTTGCATCTCCCTCTGTCCCATTCAGTCCCCGCATACTGCTCCACCACATGGCAGCCCCTTCACCAATCGTCCCAGCACTCCCCCTCCCCCGACCATTCACTGGCAAAACAGGAAGTCCCACCCTCCACCAGGCACACTGGGCAGGAAGTCCCACCTCACCTGTCATCATCGCTGTCCTGGTGTCCCCCCATGGCAAACATAGATCGGGCCAGGCTGAGACGTGCACCAAAAGGGTCCGACGCTTTTCGAACAGGGCTCCCTTCCCGAAACAAGGGGAGGGCTGGGGAGGAGGGGCGGGAGCTTCGCAGTGGAACCTGTAGAGGAGACATCATAATGGAGAGAGGCCAATGAACAAGGTGGAGCAGAAGGGACCCAGGCATCCTCCCTTGCCCCCACATGCTTCAGTGGATGCTGCCAATGGCTCCGCATCCCAAGGACAGCATTGGGCAGCTGCAATGGGGCCTGAATGCCTGGGTTCCTTCCATTCTTTCCCTGCCCACCAGAGCCTGGGGGGCAGTGGGCAGATGAAAATCACCCCTTTTCCGTCATGGTGATGAGAAAGGAGGAGGCAGCCGGGGAGGTGTCAGGGCCCAGAACCTGACCCCCCTTCCCTGGACCATACATCCTGCTGAAGGAATGTCTCTCTGGGACAAAAGGTTAGATTCATGAGATATCTGTGGGTCTGCCTCTACTTTGTGGGGCTGAACTGGCTAGGGGTTCCTCCATCAGACCCATGGCCCAGTCGGCCTGAACCCACCTCCAATGCCAGATGCTTTCAGAGGAAATTTCTGCAATGCACCTCACTATATCACAGCACAGGAGAAGGTGGCCCTCAAACCTTACCCCATTAACTTCCATTACCCCCAGCCGAACTGTCAGCCCAGCCAGCATCCAGTGGTGGGGAGTTCTGCAGGCTGATGCAGCCCCAAGTGGTAGGAGGTCATTGGAATCAGGGTGATTGCAGGTCCAAAGGGAAGAGATGGAGCCAGGTGTGCAAGGAGCTGTCCCACCACTGCTATCTCCTCCCTCTCCAGCCACCACCCGTTTACTACCCCATGCGCACCAACAACCCTCCACCTCCTCACCAAATGCTTGTCAATCCCCCTACCCTCTGGGGAGGGTATCCTAGTGGAGACCCCACCTATCTGGTGCAGGGGAGACATGGCTCCTAATATGGTTCAGAATTAACCCACAGGACTACCTACTGCAGGATTTCCACTGGGGATCTGATCGGCGAGGGGCAGGTAGAGTCAAGACTGGACTAGCCCACAGGCTGATGCAAAGGGCCAGATACAAGGTTAGATGGGCCTGTGGGGTGGCTTTCTACCACGTGGGTCTCCGTGGTCCCATGAAACCCAGGCATCTGGCCCCCTTTACCTTGTGCCTCTCCTCCACCTCCCTCCGGATGCGCTGGGCGAGGCTCTGGGGCAGCAGCAGCTCTTCCACCCCCACGCCCGATTCCCCAGGCTCAGCACTGGCCCCATCACTCTGAGCTCTGCCCCCTGGAGTTCTCTCCCCACCTCCCAGCGAGCGGGGCAGGTGCTCGCCAGGCAGCGTGGGCCAGGCTGTGCCCTGGGAGTGGCCATGTCCGCCCCAACGCGCCAGCGGGGGGCTGAAGTAGCCATGGGGCTTGGGGGCCAACCCAGCAAGCTCCAGGCGGGAGTCAAGAGACTGCGGGTGCCGGGCAGCGGCCAGGAGCCGCCCCACCACCTGGTGCTCCGGGTCCCGGTCGTAGAAATCCAGGCAGGTCCAGCGTCCCCGTTTATATGGCTCCCCAAGGCCCTGGTCCAGCTTCACCACCCGGAAGCGGGAGGCAGCGGTGCTGCCGGGTGGCACCGAGGGCCCGTTTCTGGGCACGGTTGCATCCTCTGGCAGCTCCATGGCGGGTGGCGCCTCCTGCTGTTCGTACTCAGTGGTGATGCTGGTGATCTGGAAACTGCTCTTCTTTCTGCTCATGGTCCTGCTCCCGCGCCAGCTCAGCGGGGCCTAGGCAGCACCGGGCCAGCACCAGGCTCTCGGGGCGGTGACATGCCTGCGGGCAGCTGGGCAAAGGGGGCACCACCAGGGGCAGGCAGGGCAGCCCCTGGGGTGCTAGCTCGCCTGGAGGTCAAGGGTCCTGGGGCAGGTTACAGGTCATGAGGAGCACACTCCCAGGAAGGGGGGCGGTTTGGGGGGGGGCTGCTGGCATCCCCGCCCCTAGGCCCCCACCGTGCTGGGGGCAGCACTGGAAAGTTCCCTTAAGTTGGGCGCGTGCTGGGGGCAGGGGGGGCTGCAAGGTGCCCGGGGGTGGAGGGCGCACTTTTCCGGCAGGGGGTCTGGATTCTCTCTTCTGTGCCCGGGGAGCACCCCCCGCCCCAACTCCGGCCAGCGCCGCCGCCTGTTGACAAGTCCCCGCTCCAGGAAGTCCGGCCCCCGCCCCGACCAGCTGACTGCTCCCCCCCCCCGCCCCGTTAACCCCTTCCTGCTGCAGCGCCCCATTCCCGCCCCGCCCCTTCCTTTCCTTTCTCTTCCCTTCAGTGCTGCAGCGCCCCGGCCTGCCCGCCCCGCGGCAAGCGTCCCGCTGCATCTCCCCGCCCCCAGCACCGCCTCGGCCTGCCCCCTCTCCCCGCCCCTTTAACACTCTCCCTGCCGCAACCCCCACCCCGTTACCCCTTCCCTGCTGCAGCCCCCCCGCCCCATTAGCCCCTTCACTGCCACAACCCCTGTAACAAAGTGGAGATTGTAGTCACCCGATTGCTTTGTTGCACGTGATTTCTACTGTGCTGTACTAAGCCCTCGTGTGCCTCAGTTTCTCTGGGCACTACACCAATATCTAGACGATGGGAATTTCGGTGACAGCCTCCCCCACGAACACAATAGCTGATACTTTCTGCAACCTGAGCCTGGGACGGGGGTGTGACCAGGTCACGCCCTTTGTCCGAAGAAGCCGACCAAAAGCTGGAGGCGCGTCAGACTACAGGGCTGATACAGGCTGCTGAGGGTGTGAGCGAGTCTCGCTGGCTTGGGGTGCTAGGAAGGGAATGGGAGCCCTTGGCTCTGAGCCTCCTCTCCCCAGATGGATGGTGCTGGCTGCTTCTGGTTCCTGTGCTGACAAGTCTGTTCTGTGCTGTGTCCCTGTCACCTAATAAATCTTCTCTTCTACCTGCCATCTGAGTCACATCTGGCTGTGGATGGGGGTGCAGGGCCTGGTGGTTCCCTTCCCCTCGATAACAGCCCTGGCCCCGTTAACCCCTTCCCTGCCACTGCCCTGCTAACCCCTTCCCTCCTGCATTTTGCCTGGCCCCTTAACACAAGAACTTATCCCTGCAACAAACCCTGTTGCCAACTCTGTCCATACATCTACACAAATGTGCCAAAGGTTAAATGGACTCAAATGGATCACAAAGCAAGGTAACATACAAAAACCCTTAGAATATGTTAATCTCCCTGGATGCTCAGTAACAGATTTAAAAGTAGCATCCTTCTACCAAAAAAACTGCAGAAGCAGACTACAAAGAGAAACAGCACAGCTGCAAAATTCATTTGCAAATGTAAGGATCAAATTAGAAGTGAATAAGGACTTAGAATGGTTCTCCTACTACAAAGGCAATTTTCTCCCTCCATATTCACAGCTTCCCCATCAGCTGCTGGGACTGAGCACATCAACCCAGACTGAACTGGCCTCTTTAACACTGGTCTTACACTTGATAACGAAGGATGAGTCTACACTGTACAGTTATTCCAAAATAAGCAGGTTGTGTAGAGTACCCAAACTCCCTTCTTTTGATGTGCTAGTTCATCTGTATATATCCCTGCCTCTATTTTTCCATTCTATGCACCTCATGAAGTGGGCTCTACCCATGAAAGCTGATGCCCACATAAATCTGTTAGTACTTAAGGTACCACAGGACTCTGCCTTGTTTTTACACACATACACCAGCAGGAAATTGTCACAAGCTTGAAAGATGCTGCTTCCTCCTGCTGGTGAATGAGGGGAAAGCACCTCCCCTCCATGCCACTGGCCATGCCAAGCCCACCTAGATTCTAGGAGACAGAAACTTACTCAGGTAAGGGGACCTTATGCAACTGGCCATCCCACCCCAGAGGTGGCTGCATCCCAACACCAGGCAAGAGGTCCTTGTGAAATCAGCCACCCCACCCCAGAGGTGGCTGCATCTTAGCGCTGGGCGAGGAGTTCCTGTGTAATAGGCCACCCCACACAAGAGTTGGCCCCCTGGTAACCATCTGTTATGCCCTAGAAGTGGCTGCCTCTCACCACCATGGAGGTGTCCCTGTGTAACAGGCTGCCCCACTCCAGAGGTAGCCACATCTCAGTCCCAAGCAAAGTGGCCATGTGTAACCCCCTCCTCTGCCCCAGAAGTGGCAACATCTCAGTGCTGGGAGAGTTGTTCCTGTGTAACCGGCCACCCCACTCATGAGGTGACTGCATCTCAGTGCTAAATGAGAGGTTACTGTGTAACTGACAGAAAAGAGGAGACTAAGGTGGGATATGATAGAGATTTATAAAATCCACTGGTGTGAAGAAAGTGAATAAGGAAAAGTTATCTACTTGTTCTCACAACATGAGACTGAATGAGGGGTCACCAAATGAAATTAATAGGTAGCAGGTTTAAAACAAACAAAAGGAAGTATTTCTTCACACAACACATAGTCAATCTGTGGAACTCCTTGCCACTGGATGTTGTGAAGCTCAGGACTTTAACAGGGATCAGAAAAGAGTCAGATAAAATCATGGAGCATACTTATTAGCCAGTGTCCCTAGCCTCTATTTGCCAGAAGCTGGGAATGGGCAACAAGGGCTGAATCACTTGATGATTCCCTGTTCTATTCATTCCCTCTGGGGCACCTGCCACTGGCCACTATTGGAAGATATGATCCTGGGCTAGATGGACCTTTGGTCTGACCCAGTCTGACCATTCTTATGACAGTTCCATCCCACAGGTGGCCACATCTCAGCCCCAGATAACCAGCCACCCCCACATCTCAGGCTACTTTTAGACTACAATGTTTTATTAGAAAAGGGTATGCAAATTGCACTCTGCAATTTGCATACCTTTTTCTGATAGTTTTGTTGGAAGAGGCTTTTCCAAAATTTGGCCCATCCACAGTGGGCCAAATTTCAGAAAAACCTATTTTGGAAGAGCCCATAGAATGAGGAAGACAGGGCTTCTGAAAGAGTGTATGTGCTCTTCTGAAAAAAAAAAAGCGGAAGAGCAGACACATTCCCTGGATGCAGCAGAGTTTTTCCAGGATATCACGGAAAACCCACGTCGCCTAGACGGAACCTCAGTGCCTGACAAGATATTCCTGTGTAAACGACTTCCCAGCACTAAGATGCCACATCTCAGCTCCAACCGGGAGGTTCTCTTGTAACCAGATGCCCCACCCCACAGGTGGCCATGTATAAGTGCCAGGCCAGGTGTCCCTGTGTAACCATCCCTCCCGCCCCACAAGTAACTGCATCTCAGTGCTGGGGGAGGGGTCCCTATGTGACCAACCACCCACTCCAGAGAGGGCCACATTCCAGCTCCAGGCGAGGGGTCCCCTTGTGCCCCAGAGGTGGCTGCATCTCAGCCCTGGGTGAGGGTTCCCTGTGTAACCAGCTGTCCTGCCCCATCTGTGGCCACATCTCAGCCTAGGCGAGTTGTCCCTCTGGGTATATCTACACTACATGGCTCCATCAACGGAGCCATGTAGTGTAGACATACCCTCTGTGACCAAACACAGACCTTCAGAGGTGGCTGTATCTCAGCTCCAGGTGAAGGGTCCTGGTGAAACTGGCCACTCCCCATGCCCAGAGGTGGCTGTATCTCAGTATTTGGTGGTGGGTGCTGTAAGAGCTGTTACAGCAACACAGGGTGTGGTCTCCTGCCCTGCTTGGTCTTTGACTCTGGAAAAATAGGGTTCATGGTCCAGGAAACAGGGACACATGATGCCCCCCTCGCAGGCCAGTTCGCAGGCTCTGGGGATTCCTGGGATGATCAAATACAGTTCTCCGCCTATTGTGGGGTGGCAGTGAAGGGCAGCAGCTGGGTGGGGAGGGTGCAAGTCGGGAAGAGCACTGGGGGTGGGGGATCTGTGAGTCAGGAGTGAAGGGCACCAGTGGAGGAGCTGTGGGGGGAGTGAGGGGCACCAATGGAGGTGCTGTGGGTGTGGGAGTAAAGGGCACTGGTGGGGCGTGCTGTGGAGGGAGTGATGGGATACTGGTACGGGGATGTGGAGGGCATCAATTGGAGATTGCAAGGGGGAGTGAGGGATACTGGTATGAGGGCTGCAGTTGGGGGGAGTGAAGGGCATTGGTGAGAGGGTTTTGGGGGGGAGTGAGAGGCACTGGTGGGGGAGCTGCAGGGGGAGTGAGTGGCACTGGGGAGGATGCGGGGGGGAGTGAGGGGCACTGGTGTGTGGGGTGCGAGAGGAGTGAGGGGCACTGGTGAGGGGCTGCAGGGGGAGTGAGAGGCAGTGGTGTGTGGAGTGCGGGGGGAGTGAAGGGCACGAGCGTGTGGGGGGAGTGAGGGGCACTGGAGTGTGGGGTGCGGGGGGAGTGAGGGGCGCGGGGCGGTGCGGGGGGGAATGAGGGGCACTGGTGAGGGGCTGCCGGGGGGGAGTGAGAGGGACTGGTGTGAGGGGCACGGGGCGGGGCGGGGTGGGGGGAATGGGGGCACTGGTGAGGGGCTGCAGGGGGAGTGAGGGGCACTGATGGGTGGGGTGCGGGGGGGAGTGAGGGGCACTGATGAGGAGCTGCAGGGGGAATGAGGGGTACTGGTGTGGGGGTGCGGAGGGAGTAAGGGGCACTGGAGGGTGGGGTGCGGGGAGAGTGGGGGCACGGGGCGGTGCGGGGGGGAGTGAGGGGCACTGGTAAGGGGCTGCGGGGGGAGTGAGCGGCACTGGTGGGTGGGGCGTGGGGGGAGTGAAGGGCACGGGGGTGCGGAGGGAGTGAGGGGCACTGGTGGGGGACTGTGGGGACAGTGAGGGGCACCGCCGTCTCTCTCCCCGGCCTCCCCCCCCCACGTTTCTCCATCCCCGGCTGCGGGGGGGCGGAGGGAGGCGCCGCGGGTTGGACGCTGCGTCAGCGGCAGCGGGATGGGGCGAGCGGAGCCGCGGGAGCCGAGCCGGGCAGGTACCGGAGCGTGCGGGGCTAGGCAGGGGTTGGGGGATGTGTGGGGCAGGGAAGTGAGCTGGGTGGGAGATGTAGGGGGCTGGGTAGGGGGCTGGAGAATGTGGGGGGCAGGGGAGGGGTCTGGGTGGGGGATGTAGAGGGCTGGGGGATGTGGGAGGCAGAGAAGGGAGCTGGGTGGGAGATGTAGGGGGCTGGGCAGGGGCTGGGGCATGTGGGGGACAGGGAAGGGGGTTGGGTGGGAGGATGTGGGGGCTGAGATGGGTGTGGGGGCAGGGAAGGGAGCTGGGTGGGAGGATGTGGGGGGCTGGGATGGGAGTGGGGGATGGACAGGAGGCTGGGGGGCATGTGGAGGCCGGGCATGGAACTGGGGGAAGAAATGTAGTGCGCTGGAGGATGGGTGGGGGAGGGGAAGTGGGGGATAAGTGTGGGGTGGGGAGGGCAGATTGGAAGGGTGGGGGAGAGAGGGAGACATGTGGGGCTGGAATTGTGCATGGGGGAGACGGGTGCAAACCAGATCCCTCCAGTAACCCTCCCTTGGGGGCTGATTTAAGGAGAAACTGGGGACTATTTACCCTCTATGCCCCTAATTCAAGTGTGGGGGGGCCTCCTTGCCAGAGCCCTCCAGTCATAGTAATGGAGGGCTAGGGGCTGCAGAGATGGGGAAATGTGCTGGGGTGTTTATATGGGGCTGGTTGTTAGGGCTGCGGGGGGCTTGGGAAGGATATGGGTGCTGGAGTGTTTGTGGGGAGGTGGGAGAAAGGGATGGGACACTGGGGTGTTTGTGGGGGGCAGGAGGAAGGGGCTGAGGTGTCTGTGAGGTGGCTGGGGGGAGGGGATGTGATGCAGGGGTGTTTGTGGGGGCTGGTGGAAGGGGCTGGGGATCTGGGCTGTCTGCAGGGAAGCCAAAGGAAGGAGACAGGGCTCTGGGGTGTTTGTGTGGGCTGGAGAGAGTGGCTGGGCTGTCTGTGGGAAGGGCTGAGGATAGGGGCTAGAAAACTGGGGTGTCTGGGGGAGGCTGGGGGAAGAGGACAGGACACTATGGTATTTGGGGGACTGGAAGAAGGAGCAGGGAGGCCTGAGTGTCTGTGGGGGAGTCATGGGAATGGCACAGGACACTGGAGTGTTTATGGGGGCTGTGGAGGAAGGGAATGAGGGAGCTGGGGTCCAATTGAGGGGACCGCAGGCCACCGTGACCGCCCTTTCTCTGCCAGGCCCATAGTGGACCCCACGAGGTGCTGGAGGGCTGGGGGCAGCACCTCACACCGACCATGGACCGGAGACCCCCCTGAGCAGCGCCAGAAGAACCCGAGTTGCAGCAGACAGCGGGGGTGACAGGGACTCCTCCCCCCCAACTGGAGAGTCTGGGCCAGCCATGACCCCCACAGGTCCCTCCTGCCCCCTCGGATAGCTCAGTCCCTGGCTGCACTGCCCAGAGCCAGGCAGCACCCCAGGTACCAAGAGGCAGGGGAGGGATCTGGGGGGTTTTCTCTGTAATTCTCAAATACCCACCCCCAACCTCTCTCTAGCCCTTCTCAGAAACCCAACCCCCTCCTGCCCCCACATCACACCCAAATCTGGGGAGGGTCTGGCCTGTGGGTGTACAGAGGGGATAGAACCCAGGAGTCTGGAGGGGGAGTCTGCCCCATAGGTGTCTGGGGGGGGATAAAGCCAGGAGTCTGGGGGGAGGGGTCTGGCCTGTGGGGGATAGAACCCAGGAGTCCAAAGGGGTCTGGCCTGTGGGTGTCTGGGGGGATAGAATCCAGGAGTCTGGCCTCCCACTGCTATGCCTACACCCCAGTTCCACTAGTGCAGAAAGGACCCATCTCTCGGCTGCTGCCTGCTGCGGCCTTCGGTGCCCGGTGGTGCACTCGCCCACTAACTCGGTGTCCCTGCCCCGCAGTGCCCCGCAGGGCTCCCTGCCCACGCGGACTGGCCGCCCGAGGGAAGATGACCACGAGCCCCCAGGAGGCCCTGATCTCTGCCTTCCTGCACTTCATCGAGGAGCGGGGCAGCTGGGCGTACGGGGCGCTGAGCCAGACCTGCCAGGCGGGACATCCGCTGCGTGGAGACATGAACCTGCTCTACCGCAAGAGTAAGCTGGAGTGGCGGCAGCACAAGGATGATGAGGCCAAAAAGGGGTAAGCGGGGATCAGGACGCCTGGGTTCTCTCCCTGGCTTTGCCCCTTTTTGGGCTGCATCATTGGGCTCCTCCTCATGTTTCCTTAGATGCTTTATTACAAGGAATCCCCAAACTCAAGGCAGATTCTGACCCCAAGGGCCAGGAGTTGCCTGGGGCCATATTAGCCCACAGCTGAGAGGTAAAGGTCAGCTGCAGACCAGGTCTGCTGGCTCATCACGGCCCAGCCTGGCGAAGTTAAGGGGAGCTGGGGCAGCCACACAGCCCTATGAGGCCCAGGGCAGTTGCTGGGTGCTATCTATGGCAGCCACATGGTGGGTAGGGGTTTGGGGCAGGCCCTGTCCCTGTGAGTCTGGGGTTCAGGGCTGCCAGCCCAGCCCCCCAGGGTGTGAGAGTCTGGGGTCCAGAATTGGGGTCTAGACTGCCGGTGTCCTGCCCCCAGCCCTGTGGCATAGATAACACACATGTGGCACACAATATGGAATAAGTTGAGAAGATCTGTCATAAAGCTTTAGAAGGGACTGTCTCTGGATGGCTGTTTATACAGGGATCCTTCACCCAGCACTGGGACAAATCAGGGTTCCCTCGCCCAGCACTGAGATGCAGCCAGGGTCCCCTCGCCCAGCACTGAGATGCAGCCAGGGTCCCCTCGCCCAGCACTGAGATGCAGCCATCTCTGGCTTGCCCCCAGGCCGCTGTGGCAGGGTGAGCCGTGGTGCCTGGAGCCATGCAGTCCAGAAGCTGCGACTCCTTTACCCAGATCTCATGGCCAGTAGCTGCTGCAAGGCATTTCAGATGCAGGATAGAACAGAGGTTGCAGCAGCAGCTGGCTGTACTGGCAGCAGAGTGCCGCACGCATGCAAGATACAGCACAGAGTCCCGTTGCTGTCACTGCCCAGATGTAGCACGCTGCACAATGACTAGTGCACACGGCACCTGCATCCCACATGCCAATGCCATTCTCTGTGCCATTGCTGATGGCGCAAACACTGCTAGCCCTTGCACTAGTCATGCGATCATTGTTGTGCTCTGGCACCATGACACAGTCACAACTGGTAACATACACTGCATCTGCATGGAGTTCTAGGCACGCTGAGCACGGTGGTGCAGCCATTAGCACAAGTGCTATGTGTTCTCATGTGGCACCACTGGCTGCAGCCTCTGTGCCTGCCTTTGGGAGCAAGAGCAGCAGGGCCCTCCCTGGGCCAACAGGACAGGAGCCCTTGCCTGGGTTGCAGGGAGTGAAGGCTTGCGGGCCTGGTGGGAACCGTGGCACCCAGATGGAAACAGCTGGGCTGTGAGCCATGGTCTGGCTCCACTATGGGCATCTTAAGAGTCCCTCTCACCCGGGAATAACACTGGGAGGAAGCTGCGGGAGATTTGGGGAGGGGGCTGTGGCAGGGGCTGGTGGAGGCCTGGGGAGGGGACAGCAGCAGAGTCTGGAGGGCCCCTGGAAAGGGGGCTGAGGGAGGTCTGGGGAGTGGGCTGTGGCAGGAGCTGAGGAAGATCTGGAGAGGGGGCTGCAGTAGGGTCTGGGGGACCCCTGGGGAGGGGGCGACAGGACCTGAGGAAAATCGGGGCAGAGGGCTGTGGCAGGGTCTGGGGGGGTGCCTTTGGTGGGGGCTAAGGGATATCTGGGGAAGGGCTGCGGCATAGGTGAGGGCAGGTGTGGGGAGGGGGCTGTGGTGGGGACTGGCAGAGGCCTGGGGAGGAGGCTGGGGGAGGTCTAGGAAGGGGGCTGTGGCAGAGGCTGGGGGACCTCTGGGGAAGAGGCTGAGAGAGGCCTGGGGAGGAGACTGTGGCAGGGGTTAGGGGAGATATGAAGGTAGGGTGGCCAGATGGTTTCAACAAAAATACCAGACACTTAACATTACATCACAATCTACATGACATCTCATTTAGAAAATACCGGACATTTCTATTTTCTCAATTTGTTTCCCAAACAGAAAGTTCAAATACTGCACTGTCCAGTTCAAAACCGGACACCTGGCAACCCTAAGAGGGGGCTGGCTGAGGTCTGGGGAGGGGACTGGCGGAGATCTGAGCAGGGGGCTGTGGCAGGGGCTGGCGGAGGCGGGGGGATTGCGGCAAGGCCTGGGAGGGGGCTAGGATAGAACCCAGGTGTCCTGGCTCCCAGCCCTCCCCGCTAGCTGTTCCTGAGAGTAGAACCATCTGTGTCTCCCACCCTCACCCCTGGCTCTTTGTGTTCCTGCAGCTCCACCAAGGACCCAGGAGCGGGAAAGCTCCGGGACGTGGCCTCCTTCCGCCGCCACTTCCGGATGGGCTTCATGACCATGCCGGCCTCGCAGGAGCATGTGCCCCACCCCTGTGCCAGCGGCATGGCGCCCCGTTCCCTCTCCTGCCACTCAGTGGGTAGCATGGAGAATGGTGAGGGGGCCACTGGGGCTCGGAAGCCCCCAGCCAAGCCCCAGCGCCACCCCAGCACCAAACTCAGCGTGCCAGGCGAGGCGCCGGCGGCAGAGCTGGGCGGCAGCAGGAAAACTGGTGAGGCCTTTGGACTGCCTGGGCTGGGGGTTGGCATTCTCCAGTGTGCCATTAGACGGTGCTGTGGGGCAGGAAGTGGGATGGAGCTCAGTAGGGGGCGCTCTCCCTGGGCAGGCAGAGCCAGCCCCAATGCCCTGGCATGTACTAGGGATATAATAGCGTAGTCGATTTAAAGTTGATAAGCAAAAGCTTATAGGTTAATGCTATAGACTACATGCATTTCCCTCTCCCTCTCTCCCTGCCAGTACATTTTTCAGCAGGCTGGCAAGCAGCATGGCTCAGTCCTGGCTCGCACCGGGTCTGGGACCTACCCCTGCTGCTGCTCTGCATTTCAAGTGTATAAGGAGCCAGGCGGGCAGGCAGCTCAGCTCAGTTCCCGCTCGCGATGGGTCCAGGAGCTCAGACCCTCCCTATTCAGGGGCTGCCGCCTCTTTCTCAGAAGCAGCAGCACAGGACAACAGGCAGCCAGTCTACGAGGGGGACTGGTTTTTAAACTGGCTCCCCTCATGGACCAGCTCCCAGCTGGCACCCTGCACCTGCTGTCTGATACAGCGGCAGCAGTGCGGAGTGGTAGGGGTCTTCTCGGGAGTGAGGCCAGAGTGCACTGGCTGCCAGCCCTGCCCCCAGGGACTATAGAATAGTCGACTAACCGATAACATTTCATGAGGTTACTCGACTATTCGATTAACCGATATTTAACACCCCTAGCATGTACCCAGCGGGTGAGATGTAGCATATTGTTAGTGCACATTAACTAGCCCCCAGCTCTTGTGCCCAGAGTTGGGCTGGGAACCCTGCTGTCTGGGCCAAACCTCCGCTGCAGCAACTGGTCAGCTGCCTTCAATTCCCCCCACAGCTTCAGACCAGCCTGGGACTCCTCTGAGGTGCAAAACAGTGTGGCAGCATGTTTCAGCACCACTTTACTCCACCCCAGAGGTGGCTGCATCTCAGTGCTGGGTGAGGGGTCCTTGTGTAACCGGCTGCCCTGCCCCAGATATGGCTGCATTTCTGCTCTTCCTTCTCTCTCTCACAGGCCCCCAGAAGTCATTCTCCGAGAGCCGGGAGTTAGGACGCAAGGTGCCCCCCCAGAAGCCTAAGCGGAGCCCCAACACCCATCTCTCAGTGTCCTTTGATGAGACCTACAGCCGCCCCTTAGTGACTCCACCAGGCGGAGGGCCCCCGCCGCGGTTCAGTAGGGCCTTCTCCCACGGCTATGCCAAGAGCTCAGACCCTGAAGACGAGGAGCCCGTCTATATTGAGATGGTGGGGGATGTTTTCCGGGGCGCTGGGGTCCCCCAGCCACCCCCCCCTGTGCTGGACGAAGACTCCGATGACAGTGAGGCGATCTACGAGGAGATGAAATACCCACTGCCCGAGGAGGCTGGTGAGGGGCGCGCCGATGGCCTGCCCAGCTCCCCCCACCCACGCCAAGCTAAGAGGCTGGGGGCCCCAGCCTCCCCCTGTGACATCCCTCCTCCCTTTCCCAACCTGCTCCAGCACCGTCCACCCCTTCTGGCCTTCCCCCAGGGCAAAGGGCACAAAGCGGGGAGCCAGGAAGCCTCCAAACTGCCTGTGCCATGCCACACCAAGGAAGCACCAGCCACTTCCCATCCACCCAGCCACCAAGTCCTGGCGCCCTCCGGTCGAGCCCGCAGCCACTCCACACCGCTGCCCCCGCAGCCCGCCGGGCAGCCCAAGGTGGAGAAGGAGCTGCCCAGTTCACACAGCATGATCTGCCCGCCGGCCAAACCGATGCCCTCCCTGCTGCCTGTGCCGCAGCCAGCCAAGGACAAGCCGGCCGTCTCCTACACCATGGTGTACTCAGCTGTCAAAGTCACTGCCCATGCGGTGCTGCCAGCTGAGCATAAGGCAGAGAAGGAGATCTCCGTCCTCCATGGCATGTTGTGCACCCGCCCAGCCACCGTGCCCGTCTGCAAGCCAGCCCAGCGCCCAGAGCCACCCCTGGGCATGCTGTGGACTTACCCAGCCTCGTGCGGGGCTCTGAAGCGTCCCCCGGCCTACGAGAGCATCAAGGGAGCAGCCACCAAGGCCTGTGGGGCAACACCACCCACAGGGAACCTCCAGCTGCACGACCGTGGGGCCTTCGCTAGCATCGCCTGCTCCCACGTGGTGGCTGGCACAGAGGAGGAGATGCTGGGTGTGGGGTGGGCACTGCAGAGGAAGGGACTTTTTGGCAATCGGAAGGGCAAGGGGCCAGAGAGTGAGTATGGGAATGGGGCAGGACCTGTCCCTTCTAGGGGGCGCTGGCCCCCACCTGGCTGCAGGGCAAAGACTGGCTGGTTCAGGGGGGTGGGAATGGGGCATGGGCTTGTCCCTTCTAGGGGGGCGCCAGCTCCCACTCAGCCCCGGATCAGGGACTGGCTGGTTCAGGGGGGTGGGAATGGGGCATGGGCCTGTCCCATCTAGGAGGGTGCCAGCTCCCACCTGGCACCAGGTCAGGGACTGGCTGGCTCGGGGGTGGGGAATGGGGTGTACTCCCATCTCACTCTCTGCTTTGCCCTGGCAGAGCCCATGGAGGGCGCCCGGGTGTGGAACGGCAATGGCGAGGCCCCACAGAAGCTGGAGAGAGAGGAGAAAGCCCCGGCGGCAATGGCACTTTCTGGGATCCCCATTCGGGCCCCAGGCCCTGAGGGAACGGTGCCCAAGCTGCCAGGCTGCCGCACAGGGCTGCCTGTGCCATGCCAGACCTTCCCTGCCTGTCATCGCAATGGAGGTACCACTCAGGGCACACCGGGCTGCTGGGCATGAGGTGGGCAGGAGGGACCCTGGTGCAACCCGCCCTCGTGTCCAGGTGCAAGGGGTGGAGCCAGCACTAACCTCTGTTCCTTTGAAGCAATTATGGGGGAACAGACAGGCCTGGAATGCCTATCAGAAGTGGTCAGCAGTGGGTACTCTCCTCCAACTCAGAGCTGATCCCAGCGTAGTGGGGGATGGGCACGGGGCTCCCTGTGGGGGTACTGTGCCATTTGGGGCAGGGCAGGGAGTGCTGTGCTCTATGATGACCTATCTCACTGCTGGCTCCCTGCTCCCCAGATCTCATGGGGGGTTACCGCCTGGGCCGGTCGGCCTCCACCTCCGGGGTGAGACACACCACACACACGTCGAGACCCTGCAGCCACCCCAAAGACACGCCCAGCCTGGTAAGACACCTGGCAACCCTGGGAGACAGGGGAAGCCTAGGGGGGCTGGCAGGGGCTGCGGGTTTGGAGTGAGGGGCACCGGCAGAGCTGTGGGGAGCTGAGGGTTGGGCTGGCAGGGGCTGCAGAATGGGAGTGAGGGGCACCGGCAGGGCAGGGGGGGGGCAGGGCTGCAAGGGCTGTGGGTTGGGAGTGAAGGGCACCAGCCAGGGCTGGGGGGGAGGGAGGGAACAGAGCTGGGCTGGTAGGGGCTGTGGGTTGGGAGTGAGGGGCACCAGCCAGGGCTGGGGGGAGGGGGGGAGCAGAGCTGGGCTGGCAGGGGCTGTGGGTTGGGAGTGAAGGGCACCAGCCAGGGCTGGGGAGGAGGGAGGGAGCAGAGCTGGGCTGGCAGGGGCTGTGGGTTGGGAGTGAGGGGCACCAGCCAGGGCTGGGTGGAACCCAGGACTGGACTGGCAGGAGCTGTGGGTCAGGAGTGAGAGGCACTGGGAGGGCTGGGCTGGCAGGGGCTGCGAGTTGTGTTTGGGGACCACTGAGGGAGCTGCGGGGACCCCCAGGTTGGGACAGTAATACCCCTCTCCCCCCGTTGTGTGTTGGGAGGGATGTGGCGGAGAATGGGGGCTCAGGGCATGCTTGGCGGCATTTCTCACTCTGCGCTCCCATGGGTAGGGCCTGCCGCCCCTGCCACCGGTGCCTACGGTGGCGCAGGGGGCCCAGCAGCGGGATGGGAAATTGCTGGAGGTAATCGAGCGGAAGCGCTGCGTGTGCAAGGAGATCAAAGCCCGCCACCGGCCACAGCGCAGCTTCTGCAAGCAGGAGAGCATGCCCATCCTGCCCAGTTGGCGCCGCCCCACGGACACCCGCAAGGCGGGCACACCACCCTGCCGGCGCCAGCAGACAGTGCTATGGGACACGGCCATATGACGCCAGGGGGATGGATGGCCTGGCTCCTGCTCCGTTCCAGCCACACTGCCTTAGACAGTGAGGGACAGCAGCCCCCTGCGGCCGGGGTAAGGGCGTGAACTGCTGGCCTTTGACCCTCTGCCCTCCTGGCGTCTTGATGCCATGGCACCCCTGCTGGAAAGACCCTGTTGGATGGGCCAGGGACAGCTGGACTGCGAGTGAGGCCTGGATCAGAGGTGAAGGGGGTGGGAGGAAGCTGGGATTTTAGGCAGGATCCTAAGTGGGGGTAACAAGACTCCCTGCTGTGTCAGATCACTGCCCCTGGACTGGCTCTGGGGGGTCACAATCAGGTGTTACTGGTGTCGATCGCAACCACACCACCGCCCTTCCGTCACCCAAAGCCACAAGGGGAAGAACAGACAGGACTGGGGTGGCCAGGTTTGAAGGTTGGGGTGGGGAGGAGACCAAAGGTCTCTGCGACAGTGTTCCCTGCAAGCCAGGTGCCTGTGCAGCTGCTCAGGAGAGATTCCAATGTTGCCTGGCTGATTAGCAGAACGCCCGCAGATAGGTGTTTCTCCTGGTAGTGCACATCCACACATGCCTTGGTGCAGCTAAAAATTTATTCCGTGCATGGATGGAAAAGATTAGAGGGAACATTGCTCTGCAGGAAACCAAAATCAACCCCAGCCATCTGCCCCGCTGACCCCCAAATGCCCCTCCTCCACCTTACAGTGAGCGCAATTCCCTCCTGCTGCTGCCACATCCCATTTTTAGGCATTCGGCTGGACCGACGTGGGATGTGGGCCTGCTTTGCGCACCCCCACTGCCTGGAGGCGCTAGCTGCTGGGGGGAGTGGTCTCCCGCCATGACGCCTGGGTTCTCCCTCCCCTTGATATATTTAATTTACTTGCTGGGGGATGGGAGGCTGTATTGAGTGTAATGAGATGATGAAACTGCTTTGCAAAATATTTATGCTGGGTTGGGATGGGGGGGGGGAGTATTTATAAAGACAAATAAAGCATCAAGCAGCGGTTCCCATTCCATTTTCCACCATCTCTTTGGGAAGGCAAACAATTCGTCTGGGGACGCAGCTGAGTTTAGTTCTGGGCTGGTTGGGGCAGATTTACAATGGGGTTCATGTCTCTTGGCACAGTTTCAAAGGAAAAGAGAATCTGAGATGGGGGAATAGATGAAAAAGTTATTTGAAATGCAGCTTGATTTACTGCTCTTTAGTGGAGGACTGGCTAGTGGTTACAGCAGGGGGGTTGGGAGACAGGACTCCTGGGTTCTCTTAAACTCCATGTTTGGCAACTAGGACAAATCCATCGCCTGTCTGTGCCTCTGTTTCCTCACATGGGGAGGATTTAGAGCAGAGGGGTCTCAGCACTAGGACTCTTGGGTTCTGGGCCCAGCTTTGCCCCCGCGCACTGTGTGACCTCAACCAAGTCACTTTCACCGCTCTGTGCCTCCAATTCCCCCCACATGAGCACTCCTGTCCCCTGCCAGCAGCAAACAGCGCACCACTCTTCGCTAGCACGGATGCTAGTCCAGAGCTCAAGGCTTTGCTCTGACACACACAGCCGGCATGGAGGTGAGGAACGGATGGATGTGTCTTTGCAAGGGGAAGCAGTGTTCTGAACTAGTGGCAGAGGAGGCAGAATGCGTGCTAGCCAGCCCTGGGTTCCACAGCCCTTCCTGCGATGTTTCCATCTGAAAATGCCATTTGGAGCAAATAGCAACATTTGGGGGTTTCAGGTCAAATGGTTTTATTTTAGATTACATTATACCTTATTCTTGTTCATCCAAGCAAACTTTAAAGCAATGTTTCTACTTTATCCAGAAAGATTTTTTAAATTGATTATTATATATAATGTAATCTAACATTTTTAAAAAAACCTTCAACTAAAATAGGAACGTGTTTCAATTTTGACTTTGTTTACATACAACATATGCGATTACTGTATGCAATTTTTTCCATTTAATTTTAGAACCTAGCAAATTATAATTATATTTCATGCTATTTGTTATATACCATATATTATTTATTGAAAATTAATAGGTAGCAGGTTTAAAACAAATAGAAGGAAATACTTCTTCACACAATGCATAGTCAATGGGTGGAATTCCCTGACAGAGGATGTTGTGAAGTCTGAGACTAAGTCTGAGACTCGTTTTTTGAGGAGTACAGGATCTGTCGAAAAATCACCCTGCTGTCGGCAAAACCACATCTAAATCACAGTTCCAGTTTCGAAATGGCACTTGTTTGAAACAGCGCCAGGACACGATTTTGCAAATGAAGCGCAGGATATTTAAATCCCTGCTTCATTTGCACTTTCGATGTGCTTTATTTACATCCCTCTGCCAACAGAGGAGTGTAGTGTAGACACGGCCTGACAGGGTTAAAAAAAAACAGGACTATGCAGCACTTTAAAGACTAACAAGAGGGTTTATTAGGTGAAGCTCATCACCTAATAAACCATCTTGTTAGTTTTTAAAGTGCTGCATAGTTCTGTCTTTTGTTTCGGCAAGACCAGACTAACACGGCTACATCTCTATTAGGGTTCAAAAAAGAGCTAGATAAATTATGGCAATCACAATAAACAATGCACACCCAGTCACCAATCCAAAATCCATGCCAAAATCAATGGCAATTAGCCAGGATGGGTCTCTGTTTGCTATGAGCTGGGAATGAGCGACAGGATGGATCACATGATAATTCCCTGTTCGGTTCATTCCCTCTGTGGCACATGGCATTGGCCATTGTCAGAAGACTGGATCCTGGGCTAGATGGGCCTTTAGGGTGTGTCTAGACTACCTAGTTTTGTCGACAAAAGTGGACTTTTGTCGACAAAACAATACCAGCGTCTACACTACCGCGGAGTTCTGTCGACATAATGTCGACAGAACTCCGCGGTTTTGTCGACGCTGGTATACCTCATTTTACGAGGCATAACACTTTCTGTCGCCAGAACTCTGTCGACAGAAGGTGTTATTGCCTGTAACACTGCGTCCAGACTACGGAGTTCTGTCGACAAAGCGGCTTGCTTTGTCGACAGAACTCCATGTGTCTGGACGCAAATTGTCGACGGAAGTTTTGTCGACAGTATCTGTCGACAAAACTTCCGTCGACAAAACGCGGTAGTCTAGACGTACCCTTAGTCTAGCCCACTATGATCAAACTTTTATATTTAAATAAAAAGACCAAACTTTAAACCAAATATCAAAACAAAAAGTTTATTATTTTTTATTATAAGTTGTATTATATATGTAATATAATTAGGGTTGGAAGGATTATGATTTTTATTGGTAAATATTGGTCAATATTACTTTCACCAGACACACACATCAATTAAAATATTTCCATCAAAGATAATGAAAATGTACAGATTAGGAAAGGTAAGAAAAATGCTACTTGAGAACTTATTGGAGTTGAAGAGTATTTACTTTATATATTTTAACTTGATTTGACAATTAATGTTTTAATCTCAATTGTCACTTTACAATTATTGTTTGACCTCCCATTGTCTGGTCTACTATAATTTCTTGCAACTCTGAAAATTTAGAGTGATAAAAATAAGGGGAAAATGCTTAAAATCCATAATAATATATAAAAATGCTTAAAATAAACTGTCAAAATTATAAATAAAAATTGAATTCTGCCAAGCCTACATATAATTCATGATCAAATCAAATAAAAATTGTTTCTGACAGTTTTCAGTTAGATTGAACTATACACTGTCATTCTAAAATGTTATTATTTACAGTAGGTTTTGGATTCTTTTTGATTTCTGATTAATTTAAAATATATCACAAATAAAAATACAATTATCAATAATCTAATTTTGAAAAAGTCATCTTGGAATTAAATGTTTTAATTTGCAATTATAATCTAAATGTTACTTTTTTATTGATTGTTCTATATAGTAAATCATAATGGGTATGTCTACACAGCAACATTATTTCAAAATAACTTAGGGTATGTCTACACTACCCTCCTAGTTCGAACTAGGAGGGTAATGTAGGCATACCGCACTTGCAAATGAAGCCCGGGATTTGAATTTCCCGGGCTTCATTTGCATAAGCGGGGAGCCACCATTTTTAAAACCCCGCTGGTTCGAACCCCGTGCAGCGCGGCTACACCGGGCACGAACTAGCTAGTTCAAACTAGGCTTCCTAGTTCGAACTACCGTTACTCCTCGTGAAATGAGGAGTAACGGTAGTTCGAACTAGGAAGCCTAGTTCGAACTACCTAGTTCATGCCCCGTGTAGCCGCGCTGCACGGGGTTCGAACCAGCGGGATTTTAAAAATGGCGGCTCCCCGCTTATGCAAATGAAGCCCGGGAAATTCAAATCCCGGGTTTCATTTGCAAGTGCGGTATGCCTACATTACCCTGCTAGTTCGAACTAGCGGGGTAGTGTAGACATACCCTTAGTTTGCGTCTACATAGCAGGCAGTTATTTTGAAATAATGTCAAAATACTGGTAAACTGGAGGACTTCTTACTCCAACTCCTGTAACTCTCATTGTACGAGGAGTAAGAGAAGTCGGAAGAAGAGTGCTCTATTTCAAAATAAAGTGCTGTAGACACTCCCAATTTCGAAATAGGCTATTTTGAAATAAGCTACACAATTGATATAGCTCACTTTACGTAACTTTTTTCAAGTTAAGCCCTGCAGTGTAGACACACCCAATATGAACAAATGAAAAGTCAAAATTGAAACAAAAAATCCAGTTTTATCAAAACGATTTTTCACCCCCAAATATCACTCAGCAGGGAATTCAGAAATAAGTTAGGTACATTCTGATCTGGAGGGATTTCAGAATAACCATGGAAAAAAATTCTGCTTTGCACAGATGCCCACAAGGGACCTCGAATCTGTCCACCCTCCTTTCCGATTATGGAAGGACAAGGTAGGGATACACACTAGCATAATCTCCGCACCCAGCACACAAGTGTTACATATCCTATGTGAAGGTGGAGGGAGTCCATCATCCCAGCCTTATCTCTCCACATGCAGGCAGCTACACAAACAAAAGCCAATGCACATGATTATCCTAGCTCAAGCTGGAGGATATTTTGGCAGCTTGGTAGGTGCAGAGGGGGCAGGAAGCAGCTTTTTGGTTTCTCTTTGCATTTCTAGAGCAAGGTGGATACAACAAGGGGGGTACTCTAGTATTTAGACTCCTAGGTTCTATCTCTAGCTCTGTGAAGGAAATGATGTCTAGTGGTTAGAGCGGGAAGGTTGGAGTCAGGAATCCTGGGTTCTCATCTGGGAGGGGAGGAAGGGTTGGTGAGTTAGAACAGGGAGCAGGGTCTGGGAGCCAGGACTCCTGGATTTATTGTAGCTCCACCCTTGCTTTGCTACACAATCCCAAGCAAGTCACATCACCGTGCTGTGCCTCAGTTTCCCCCATGAAAGTGTACTATATTGCCTTCGCTGCCACCACAATAATTGCAAGGCCTGGGTATGGCCATGCAGTGCTTTAGGATTCAGAGACAAGTGAAAGATGGTTCTTCTATTTACCCTTCTTTCGGGCCAGCCAGGCAAGTGGCTGGAAGCTACTTTGCCAATATACCAGGGTGTGTCCTGTCCTGAGGGAGCTACCCTACCTGCAGAACAAAGGACAACAACAATGTATTTAAAGTAGGGTCACTGCAAAAACAAACACACCAAGGTGTTGCCAAAAAACAAGTGTTGAATTGCCTCTGTATTTAGGGTTATTTATTTTTGAGGAATGGGCATTTCTTTTGTAAAGTGATTCTGTGCACTATTAAAAGAGAACTCCGCTAACAAGTCTCCGTGTCTGTGGCCTGGTGATTCTTTCATTCCAGACAGGAGGGTGGATGGGCTGCAAGGTTTCTTTCATTCTAGGCAGGAGTACAGAGCCCAGCTGGGACCCAGGCTTCCTAATAAAGAAGTTGCTAGCTCTAGCTTGCTTGAGTCTACAATGCACCTGTGCCAATCACATGTGAAGCTACCCTGAAATCTCCAGCCATTCAATGGGCCACACTTGGAAGTCTAATGAAATCTACCAACGGTGCTAGCACCATCAGCTTTCTCAACACTGATCCAAGCAGGCAAATTAGAAGAAGCTATCTCTTGGGATGCTTCTTGGAGCCCTGGTCAGGCCGTACATGTGGCCCCTGCTTGGTTCAGCCCTGAGTCACTTAACTGCTCACCATCTAATGGTTGGCACCTACTGAGGGGTTTTCCTTGTTGAAGAGGTTGATTCCCTGGGCCTCAGGCCTGGCTAGTGCTTTGATTAGGCTGGTGTGTTCCTTTTCTTCCCCTGTGGGAGAGCAATGCTATCCCAAGGTTCTCTTGGGACATGGTTCAGAGTACCGAGTCTCCCATTCCCAGACCAGTACTGACTTGGTGAGCACAGGGCCCCAGCACACTCCCAGTGGGCCCTGGGGGAGCCAACCCCCTGGCATCTCTAGGAATTCCCAAAGAGAATCTAGTCCGGCTGCCTGGCTAGCACAGTTTCACCCTCTGTACCGAGCCCAATCTGGCTAGACTCCTGTAGTGGGATCTTAAGGCATGGAGCAAAGGGGCAGAAGTAAAACAGGGGCAGGAATCCCATTCTAAGGGTCTCTGGATAATAGGCCCCATTTTCTAATGTGCGGTCCAATCTGGGGTGCTTGGTTGAGCATGCAGTGGGCTGGGTCTTGACTACAGCTCAGAGTGACAAATGCACAAAGTCGGACTCCAACAAACAGCAGCCATATATGCACTAATGCATTCCCTCTGTTATGGCCAGGGAGAGAACCCAGGAGTCCTGGCTCCTAGCTCTCTGTTCTAACCACTAGGCAATGCTCCCCCTCTCGCCCCATTTCACCCATGCTGCCATTGAGATAAGAAGAGCCTCTAAACCAGTGGTCCCCAACTTTTTGGGGCTGCTGGGCACCCGGGGGCAGGGCCACCCATACGCCACATGCCCAGTGCTGGCACCACCCATGCACCGCACTCCTGGGGCCGGCACCACCCATGCGCCGCACTCCCGGGGTCGGCACCACCCATGCGTTGCATGCCCGTGGCCGGCGCCGCTCCTGTGCTGCGCACCCAGGAGCCAGCAGTGCCCATGCACCGCACGCCTGGGGCCAGCGCTGCTCCTGTGCTGTGTGCCCAGGGGCTGGCACAGCCCATGCACTGCGCGCCTGTGGGCGGGCCCAGCCCCAATCACTCGGCGGGCAGCCCCAATCACTCGGTGGGTGCACAGAAATGGCCCGGCGGGCGCCATGGCACCCGCAGGTACTGAGTTGGGGATCACTGCTCTAAACAAATTCCCAAGGTGGGGAATGACCATGGGGATCTTTCCCAGGGCTGTGGCAGGTTCTCCATCACTGGCAAATCCAGCTAGGATGTTTGTTCCAAAGCTCCAATCTCTGGCCAATGTCTTGTGGTGTGTCGGACTGATAGCCCCTGCTGGACTTTACATTCATGAATCAACCTCTTCTAGAGAGATTTGTGCATCAGATCTTCCTGAACCCGTCTCAGCCAGCCAGTTCTTCTCTCTCAGCTAGTTCCTTTCTTGGATTCTTAGCCTAACTTCCTGAGGGAACTGCAGCCACTTAGCCCTGGATTCAGCCCCGTCACTCAGGCTGGACTAAGCATCTTCCTGACAAGCTCCAGCCCGCATGGAAAGCCACCCAGGGTCTGTCTACACCAAAATGCATTTTGAAATAGCTTTCCTCCCTCATGTCCTTCCACTTACCCCTCCCTAGCCATCCTTCCTGATGTAAAATAAATACACATATTTTCATGAACACAAACTCTCTTTAACAAAACTGGGTGTGGGGATGGGGAATGAAACTGGTGAGACTGGGGAAAGGAGACGGGAGAGGGGAAGAGAGAGTGTGGGAGAGGGGAGGGGAAAATCTGGGAGGAGAGAGCTGGAAGGGAGAAGCAAGGGGAAGAAGGGGAAGGGGAAGCTCAGGGCTCAGGTTTGGGGGTCTTGCTGGACCAAGTTGATTTTCATGCAAAGCTGCTCCTGGGTTCACCTGTGGCCTTTGATGGACAGGCTGGCAGATATCCTGCCATAGACAGCCGCGTTCCTCCATCTAGTGTGGAGATCATGGACGTTGGGGGCATCCCCCCCAAACCTGAATAAGGTCCATGATCTCCACCCTGGACCAGGAAGACGCCCGCCTTCTCCGGGCCCTGTCAGGCTCCTGGGAGCTGGCAGACTGCTCCTGGGGAGCGGTGGAGGGCTGGCTGCCAGTGGCTTGCTGGCTAATATTGTGGGGCCACTGGGTCAGGGGCAGTGACTGCTGGCTCTGGGCTGGCAGGCTTGGAGCTGGCCCAGGCACTGTGGCCAGAGTCAACCCCTTTAAGGGCTCTGGAGAGTGGGGAGGGAAAGGAGTGTTCTTGGTTGAGGCCGGAGTGGCCACCAGGGCACCCTGGGAAGGTTAGAGGCCCCCTATTTCTATATAAGTGTCTACCCAGCACTTATTTCAAAATAGGTATTTCGAATTTGGCGTTATTCCTCGTGGAATGAGGTTTACCAAATTTGAAAGAAGTGCTCTGCCATTTCAAATTAATTTTGAAATAGCAGTTTGGCTGTGTAGACGGTAGTAAGGTTATTTCGAAATAATGGCTGTTATTTCAAAATAACTTTACAGTGTAGACATACCCCCAGAGACAGAGATATTCCCAGTGTCCCGCTCCCTCAGGAGTCTGGTCCAGTGTTCCCTGTAAGCTGAGCATTTAGATGCCTAGCCAGAAGAGATTCATGCGCTGCCCAGGTGATTAGCAAAGCACCCACATCATGTTTTTACTGGTGGTGCACATTCACACATGCCTTGGTGCACCATGAAAAATGTATTCTGCGCATAGATAGAAAAAATTAGAAGGAACAATGGTCTGGTCCAGTGATTAATCACCCACACTGAATTGCTGCCTCATGGCTTATTGGAATGCATCTGGCTTTAACTCCCAACTGCTGGCTCACATTCTCTCCTTCTCCACTGAACAGCCCTATTGCACCTGGTGTTTTTCCCCCCCATGTAGGTACATATATAACCACCACTGGTTCTTATCTGTTGCTGTGGTCTAGGTGGCACTGCATGGGACTGTGAACCACACTGGGTATATGGCTTACATATAGACACCATGATCTGATCACTTCTCACTCTTCTCAATAGATCACACTCTGTAGTCTAAGATATTTCCTCCTGTCCTTCAGTAACTTTTTGGTGACATTTTTCTATTTCCCGTGAGCTTTTGGGCATCATGTTTTAAATGTGTTCAGAACTAGATGCAGTATTCTAGCAGCCTTCTCTCCATCTTAGGTGACCGTCAATGTTCTGCCTGTCCAGCAGTATATTTATTTCAAATATTTTTACCCTGTCTATTTAAAATATTTGAGGCGGCTTACAAAATGTTTTAAAACACAATACAAATATACATACAAATTTAAAAATATGAGACCCCAGAGGGACAGAAAACTTGCTAAAAACATCTTGAAAGGAGGAACACACACATACAGACTCAAACACCAATAAAAGCACAAGAAAAAAGGGCGGCTTTAGCCTGACACTGAAACAATGCTAACGTTGGCGCCATGCGAATATCCCAAGGAAGAGAATTCCACAGCCTGGGAGCAAAAGCTGAGAAGGCCCTGTTCCACTTAGACGTTAATCTTATCTCTGTAAGTGGGGGAACACTGAGCAGAGCCTCCCCAGCTGACCTCAATCCCCAGGAAGGTTCATATGGGAGAAGATGGTCCTTCAGATACCCCAGACCCAACCCGTTTAGGACTTTATAGGTCATAACCAAAACTTTAAATTGTGCCTGGAAACATACCAGAAGCCAGTACAGCTGCCAGAGCACTGGCATCATGTGCTCTGTATAACAAGTATTAGTTAAAACTCAAGCAGCTACATTCTGGACTAGTTGAAGTCTCCAAAGGCTCTATAGAGGCAACCCTAAGGTGTGCTTTTAACAGTGCTATTGCTATATGTCTTCAGGCACTTGTATGGTCCTTGTGACAACACTTATGGCAGTTTAGTTACAGTGTGCTTCATGCTGGTACAGTTTACTGCGGTAGTGGGCAACCTGCGGGCCCGCATGTGGCCCATCAGGAGTTTATTTGTGGCCTGCAAGACACTTCATTTACCATTTCTCACGAGCAGGATTGCCAGCTTCCACAGATTTCCATCCATGTGGGCTTTTTCCTACTGCTATTATTCAAGTGACATGCACATCAGCCAAGAGCACGCACACAACACTGACTGCATACACCAGCTGGTGGTTTGGTTCCCTCTAGGTGCACATGCCCCTGGTAGTGGGAGAAGATTTTGCATGCCGCACCACCACACATACACACACCCTGCCAAATCAGGATTTGGAGGCATGGGAGGACTTGTCTCCTCCCACCCCGCCCCCATCGGGCAAGAAGCACATAGTGCTTAGAAGCGCGGCGCCCCTTGCAGAGCTGGAGGAGACTTTGCATGCTTCTCCCATCCCCAGGTTCTGATTGGCCTGGGGGCAGGTAGAATGTGCAGTCTCTCACTGCCCATCCTGGGCACTGTCAGGATTGACTAAGTGCCGTGCGCTCCCTGGTCTCTAGGTCCTGATTGGCCTGAGGGCAGGGGAGTGGCAGGGCCTCGGCAGGCCGGATCAACCCACTTGACAGGCCGGATCTGGCCTGCAGAGGCTCTTTTGCCCACCCCGGTGTACACCCTCTGCAACCAATCAAAGTGCTGCTACGATTCAATTGGCACACCCTGCAAATTAGCAAAACTACTCTCTCCTGGGAGACTGTCTTGGTTATGACAATCTAGAAGCCCACTGAGATGAAGGAGAGCCACTCATGTGGCCCACTCACTAGCCTGAGTTTCCCATGGATGGCTTACTACTCTACAGGAGTGGAATAAGCTATGGTAGTCTAAGGCAGTGTGGTCACAGGATAAAGCACTGGACTGGAATTTAGGAGACCTTCATTTCTCTGCCTTTTTCTCCATCTTGGCTAATAATATCAATTCCTTTGTAAAGTAAAAAAGCTCCATAGTTATCCATGAACATCTCTCCTCCGCTCAGCACATGAGCAAGGGCTGTGTGCACAGGAGTGGTGTGCGGGCCAGCCTTCACACTGCAACATACATTCAGTTCACTGAAGTCCTGCCTTCAGTGAGGAATTGGGGATGTCCCTCCAACATGCACACATTTCAATCATGTGCCTTTCAGAACGTCTCACTTTCACAAGGACACTCACAGTGAATTTCAAGCAGGCATATGGGGGTAGGGAGCAGGATATGCATGTAAATTGGTGAGGCCAGCACATCTGAGGCGGCTAACTCAGGCGGAACAAATTGGAGGCATCCTTCCTTCCCTCACGCATGTTCCTACCTCAGTTTCCCTGCACCCCTTTTGCTGACACCAATCATAGTGTTTATATTTCCACTGCGCTGGGAACGGAGGGAGTCATGTAAGGCTAATGCTGTAAATAGAGCATTAACTAAACAGTCACAGACTGTAGTTATTGTTTTATGATGTTGCTTTTCTCTGGACTCCAGAATCGTCCATAGCTTTTGCCGGAGCAGAATGCAATATTCCAGAGGGGGCCTCTGCAGAGAAGGGGCAGAGTCTATGCTACCATTAATACCCCTGGACAGCACAAGGCAGTGTTCTTATTGCAGCCAAGTGGGACCCTGGAGACAAGGTGGCTGAGGTAAGATCTTTCTGTGGGAGAGAGAGACAAGGTTGCAAACTGAAAGAAATATAATAAAGTTTATCTCACTCACCTTGTCTCTTCATTATTGTAGCAAACAGTTCAGTGGGAAATCTCTCACCAAAATCAGCCAAGCAGCAGAAGTCAAGCCCAACAAATAACAATATTGGAATGATAAATATCCCAAACCTGAATTATAAAGGTTCACAATTACAACTCCTTGGTTGGAAAGTGAATAAAAGAAGTCTGCCTGCTCTGGAAGCATCCCCTTAAAACAGGCTCATTAGCAAGGTTCTGGTGTTTCCACCACACCTACACCCTCTAGAAATGGGAGATTTAACATTGCAAAGGTGTGACACATTAACAGCCCTTTCCCTTTTTACAGATTAAGTAGGAACAGCCCATACCCTCTCCCTGTAGTGCTTTGCATTTCTGAAGGTAAGCAGGAACTGCAGGCCTGGATTGCCTTGTCAAGCCCACACTGATGTCTGGTTTCTGCCTCCAGAAAAAAACAGTGGTGAGTGCATGCCTCTGCAAAGAGAAGAAACCTCTAAGGTAGGTTTTGACTGAAAAGGAGATCCAAAGATGCTTTAAAAATAAAGGAGCCCTTGCCCAGCACTGAGATGCAGGGATGGCTGGTTATACAGGGATACTACACCTGGCTCTGAAATGCAGTTGCATCTAGGGCAGTATGGCTGGTTACAGATGGCAGGGCTGTCCCTACAGATACACAAAAGCATAGCTGCATAGGACACCACAAAATTTGGGGTCCTAAATTTCATGGTGCTCATGCAGCTGGATGCTGCGTATGGTCTCTGGCGGACCCTAGCTCTATACTTTGTCTTCCCAACCTGTGAGCTGTGCTCAGCCCTAATCACCAGGAAGCAGTAAATGGGTCAAGTGCGGGCCAGAGGAGGCTGTGCAGCTGGTGGCTGGAGACAAGCAGTGGTTTCCCCTTCAAAGTGACACTTCTCCCAGCTGACTGCATGGCAAAGATAGACAAGGCCAATATATACAGACTTCTCTGGGGGAGAGGTAGAAGTCTAGCTGCCCTTTCTAAATCTGCAATCCTACAAAGCCATTGGCTGGGGACAGAAAGTGAAGAAGGACCCATCCAGAGTCATGAGGTGAAATCAGTGGAAGCTGTACACGCGGTGCACTCCTCTAGCTGACGTACGCACTATACCGCTCTGAGCACGGTGGGGCACCCACAAGGCTGCCCTTGGGGCTGGAGCCAGTAGCAAAACTCTCTCTCCACGTGAGGGAGGGTGCGAGTCTGTCAGCGTGAACAAAAACACTGCAAGGCATCTGGACAGCACGGCCGCTGCCGCTCAACTGCCCCCTGCACACAGGTGCAGAGAACAGCAGTGTGGAGAAAGTGGCAGGGCGCTAGAAAGGCGCACAGGGCCGGCAGGCCAAAGGGGGCGTGAAGAGCAGCCAGCCCAGAACGCACAAGTCCAGCACCACATGGGCAGGCCCAGCAGGCACAGCCCCCCAGACAGACTCTGCACCTGGCACACTGAGGGACCCCCCCCCCAAACTGAGGCATTTCAGGAGCTTGGAGCCAATGGGCAAACTGGCCAGTCACACGCTGGCTGGGGGCGCTGGGAGCCCTGAAGCAGACAGGCCGGTGCCCCAAGGCGGGAGGGGAGCTGTTGCTTCGTCGGGAAGGGCGGTTGGTGACGTCGGTGGACTCCTTCGCACCCGCGGAGCTCGTGGCGCGTGCGCGTTAGGCATTTGAGAAAGGAAGGGAAAGGGAAGTCTCGCGACGCGCGCGCGGCCGGCGGAGTAGCGGCACATGCGCGATAGAGCAGCAAGCGTAGCTAGAGGACCGGGAAGCGGCGCAGTAGAAAAAGAAGGCGGGCGAAGGAGCATTCGCAACACGTGAGTGAAGGAGCATGCGCAGTAGAAGAGGTGGGCGCGATGGAGCATGCGCAATTCGAGGACCTGAGAGGCAGAGCATGCGCTGTAAAAGAGGGGCGGATCGCGGCGCGCGACTGAGCATGCGACGTGGAAGAGGGGCTAGTAAGGGGTAAAGGAAGTGGGGCTGCGCAGGCGCAGTCCGACTGCCAGGCGGATGGCAGCGGCCGGGGGCAGGAAGCCAGGCTCTCCGCGGGATGCCGAGTCCGAGCTCCGGTCCCGCCGCGTGCGGGAGCTGGCGGGCGCCGGGCCTGGCAACCGTCACTGCTTCGAGTGCGGCCAGCGTGGCGTCACCTACGTGGACATCACGCTGGGCAGCTTCGTGTGCACGGGCTGCTCTGGCGCGCTGTGAGTGGGCGGGGCCTGGGCGGGGCTTCTTGTCTCGGGCGTGCGGGGGGCGGGGCGGCATGTGCATTGGTGAGCGGGGGCGGGGCCAGGACTCCTGGGTTCCATCCTTGGCTCAGCCCGGATCTTACCCGGTGACCTCAGAGCTGCGGGGCTTCTGCCCCCTGTTGCGTGGTCTCGGGCCCGGGCGGGGCTCCCGTCTCCCCGCCGCAGCTGCTCCCCTGTCTCTAAACAGCTGCGGGAAATGGTCAGGATGCTCCAGAGGGCTGAAGCTGCCCGAGCCGAGCCCGTGGCGACCCCTTGAGACGCCTTAGCCTGGATACAGGCTGCTGAATATTTTATTGGTGGCCTTAAATAATGCAGCACAGCCTGCAGAAAATTCTAGGTCAGCATTTCAGAGGCGCTGCAAATAGGGGCATGACTAGGGCACGGGGTGCCATGGGACTTCCCAAGACTGGCCTGATTGTCCTGGAGTGTGTGTCCTGGAAACCAAGACTCCTGGGTTCTCACCACACTCTGGGCGCGGAGGGGGGCTAAGAGCAAGGGGGGCTGGGAAGCAGTACTCCTGGATTCTTTCACCAGCTCTGGGAGGAGAGGGGGACCTTGTGTGGTGCTCCCGGTCCCAGATCCTTGCTAACAATGCAGATGTGTGATTATTATTATTATTATTATTTATTATTATTATTTTGTCTTTTTTGCAGCCGGGGCCTGAACCCTCCCCATCGTGTCAAATCCATTTCCATGACTACCTTCACCGAGGCAGAGGTGCTGTTTCTGCAGTCCCGTGGCAACGAGGTGAGCAGCCAGGGACAGGCCTTTCTTTTGTGTGGCATACTAGTGCCAAGATGGGAGTCCATTGTACACAGACTCTCACCCCCTTCCCCGCACTAACCCACCAGTCCCCATTCCCATCCTAGAGCCAGGAAAAACATTCAGGTGTCCTGGCTCCCAGCCTCCTTTGTCTAACGAAGTTATGCTGACTCTAGGCCTGCCGGAAGGTTTGGCTGTGCTCCTTTGATCCCCGCACGTCGCTGCTTCCAGACTCCAGGGACCCGCAGAAAGTGAAGGAGTTCTTGCAGGAGAAATATGAGAAGAAGCGATGGTAAAAGCGGGTGAGCGTATGAGTGGGGTAGGAGGAGAGGGGGCTGTCCCAGTCTTGTGGGCTCGCTTCCTTAGGCCTATCTATAAACTGGTCCTTGGCCTCCTTCATTGCTTCACCTGCGTACAAAGGGCAGACTCAGTTCCTGCTCCATGGGGAGGAGGTGGTGCTGTGGGCAGAGAGAAATGTGGAAATGCTGGGGAGGTTGGCCTTTGAATAGAACAGGACTCCTAGGTTCCAAATCCTAGCTCTGCAGGGGGTGTCATCGATTTACTGGTCATGCCCACAGGTCATGCTGGGATGGGAGACCCCCTTTCAGTGTGACAGCCCGTTTTCAGGGTGCCATTCTCTCTCATGGATTTAGTCGCTCCGCTTCCTGAGACTGCACCTCTCTGAGCCTCGAGCATGCCTGTTTCTGCCATGGGCCTGCTCAGGGAATCTACTTGTTCTGGATCCTTGGGGCCTCCACTCGCAGCGGGATTAGTGCAGCCCTGTTCTCCAAACCGAAGCAACTCTCATCCAGTGTAAAACAGGAGGGTTTATTGAACAAAGAACACAGTATAGGAACTCTCAGGGCCTGTAGGCCTGGCCTCTCTCAGCCCAGCATGTCTGAGTCTCCCCTGCAGCTAGCTGGGCTCTTCCTGCTTCCCCTGCCCAGCCCAGCAGTCCTCTCCTTCCAGCCAAGACTCCCATATCCCTCCCAAGCCTGTGTCTTCTGTCTAGGTAACCAGGGTCACCTGAGCCCCTCGCTTCACTTCTCCTCTCTTCTGTCCTTTGTTCCCCCAGGTCACCAGGGTCCTCTCTCTGTTGCTTATTGTCATCCCAATGGCCAGACCCCCCTGTGCCATCTGAGCTGGGTCTCCCAGTCCCTAGGGTCTTCATCTTCCAGAGCATGGGCCAGGGGCCCTAGTTCTGTGCTGGTCCCTGCTACAACAAATTCCCTCCACTCAACATGTTAAATCAGTAACACCCATGGACACTGAGTATCACTCTCTCGGCATGTAACCAACAAATCTGCCACTTCGTCACAGGGTATAGAGTGATAGAACAGGAAGGCATCTCAGGAATACTGGTGCCCAGCCTCTCACCCCTCTAACCCACCAGCCCCCACTCCTCTCCCTGAGCTAGGGAAAGAACCCAGAAGAGCCTCCCTGTTCTAAACCACTACTCTCCCAAGACAGCAGTAAAAATCAAGATCCCTGGCTGCTCAGATTGTGCTGTCATCTTATTTTTATAGGCCCACAAGGTTCACTGTCGTCATAACAGGGTGTGAGTGTGTCAGAGCTGTTCCCCATTCTGGCACTCCGAATGCAGAAGGTGGGGGCCCACAAAGACCTTAAATACCTTGCCTCTAGGCTCTGCTTACAAACCTTGCCCCCTAGAATCACAGATACACTGGCTCTGAGAAATAAACAAAAGCTGCCACCATCAAGTGATTTAACCCTGAAAAACAGGAGGGAACACTTGAATTCCATCCCCGGGATACCTCAAGAGCTTGAAAAGAGAAAAACAGGCTGCAGTCTGGTAGCTGATCCCTCTTCTTAGGCAGACACACACACACACACACACGCACACCCCTGCTTCTTCCCAGGACACAAGAATCAAATCATCACCTTTAAAAAAGTGATTTTAATTATCAAAACAAAATATATACATGATAAAGTAGGTGTTACACAGCAACTAAGTAAAACAAATTAAAACACAGAGAAAATCTCTGGAAACAACTCTTAGATAGTGAATGGGGGAGGGATTCACACAGAGCAGGTCAAATCAAAAATTAAAAAAAAACCCTTGTTGTGACTAAATACACGTTTCCCTTTATTTACACACGATCCCTTCTTGGTTCAGTCTGCTTCCATGTCCCAGATTCCTTGGAAGCATGCTAATCCTGCCTGGGTTTAAATCATTGTGTGTCTCAACTATTGGCTTAACTTCCCTACACAAAGAAAGCAGGCAAGGTACCTTACACACTTCAGATTTCACGCTGCATCCTTGGTGGTTCTTCTGGTCCCCTGCCAATACCATTGCTAGCTACCCGAGTTTAACACCTTAGTCCTGGCCAACACTGCTATCCATCACAGATTGTAACACAGATGTTGAGTCACTGGGCCCTGCACCCCCATCCACGGTCAGATGTGAGACTCAGCCAGTAGGTAAAACAAGAGGTTTATTAGGCAACAGGGACACAGTGCAGAACAGACTTGTTAGCACAGAAACCAGAAGCAATCAATACAATTCATCTTGGGAAGAGTGGGCTCCATGCCAAAGGCTCTGGACCCTGTCTTTAGCCCAAGCTAGCAGAGACTAACTTCCATGCCTAGTGGGCTTGCCCTAAGCTCCTCCTCTGGCCTTTGTTCTCCTTCAGGGGCAAAAGGTATCACCTGGCCCTCCCCCCTCCCTGCTCAGGTTATGAAGGGCATGTGCTATTGTGTAGGTGATGGGGTGGGGGTAGCCTCCCTTAATCACACTCGAAATTCCCATCGCTATCTAGGTAGTGGTGCAGTGCCCAGGGAAATTGAGGCACTCACAAACAGGGTTACTATAGGACTAGAGAACTCACAAGCACCATAAGGCAAATACAATCCCCATTTTGCCACAGGGTATTGCTGAGGCTGGTGCAGGTATTCAGTCTTTCTGGCCCCCCTGCAGGTATGTCCCGGTGGATCAAAACAAAGGCACTGCCTCCCTGGCCAGCCAGAGCTCCACCCCAGAGGTGAAGCCACAGCAGGCACTTCTAGGGGACTCGGGGATGCTGCTCACAGCTGCTGGATCCAGCCGGGTAAGGCAGGACTTCTGCGTTCTTTCCCTGGCTTGTGGGGGAAGGGGCTGGTGGGTTACAGAAGGGTGCCAGGAGCCAGGACTCCTGGGTTCTCTCTCCAGCCCTGGGAGAGGAGTGGGGGCTGGTGAGTGAGAGCAGGTGGCAGGGATCCAGGGCTGGTTCTCTCCCCAGCTTGCGGGCGGGGGCTGGTGGGTTAGAGCAGGGTGCCAGGAGCCAGGACTCATGGGCTCTCTCCATGGCTCTGGGAGAGGCGTGAGGGCTGTTACCAGTTGTATGTCTCAGGGCTTGGGCCAGCCCCACCAGCCGCAGCAGCGCACCCCACAGCCAGCCAAGAAAGCCAGCACTGATCTCCTGGCGGACATAGGAGGGGACCCTTTCGCCGCCCCCCAGCCAGCACCTGCCTTTGCCATGTTTCCTGCTTTGGTGGGTAAGTAGCGGGGGTGGGGACCCACAGGGACAGCTGCTCCCTGCCCTACAGCACTAAAGTACAGAGCCCCTGTGTGGCAATGCCAGGAAGTGCAGGCTGGGAGGTGGCCAGAGATAGAGCTCAGAGCTAGAGAGCCCCTCAGGTGGTGATAATAAGTAGTGCAGGTTGACTATAGAACTCTCAGCTAAAGATGTCCCTCCCATTTGGTGATGCTGATAGTGCAGGCCAATGTTCCCCCTCATTTTTTCCATCCATGTGTGGAATACGTCTTTTTCTATGCACTGAGGCATGTGTAGATGAGTACCACAGTAGAAACACATGCTGTTGGCTGTGGGTGCTCTGCTAATCAGCTGGGTGGCATTGGAATCTCTTGTGGGCAGTTGCCCAAGTGTCAGCTTACAGGGAACGCTGGTGCAGGCAGACCATAGACCTCCCCATGTGAAAGTGCTGGGTAGTGCTGATTGACCATAGAGTTCTGAGCTAGAAAGCCCCCCTCTATACAGTTTCAGAGGAGTAGCCAAGTTTGCCTAACAGGAAAAACTTAAAAATCAACAAATAGTCTAGTAGCACTTTAAAGACTAACAGAACATGTAGATGGTTTCATGGGCAGAGCCCACTTCTTAGTGACCCAGTTCAGGTTGGGAGCTGGCTGACCATAGAGCACTGAGCTACAGAGACCCCATGTGGCGATTGGAGGTAGTGCAGGCTGGGATCTCTAAACCAAGACCCAAGGATTGTGCTTGTATTCAGAGGAGAACCCCCTCTCCCACACCGCAGAGAATGCTGGGATAGGGAGGGACTGTGGCTTGGCTACCTCCAGGCCCACTGCAGGCTTCCATTGCCATGTGAACACGCTGTACCCCCTGGTACTCCACTGTTCCTCCTGTGTCTTTTCCAGGCCTGCCTCCAGCCCACACTGCGTTTGCCAATTTTGAAGCCTTTGGATCCAGCCCGGTAGCATCAACATTCGGGGGAGGCTCGGTGCCATTCCACACCCATCCGATGCCTGCAGGTAACACTCCCCTCCCCTATGGCAGCCTGAGGCTTTCCTGGCACTTGCAGTGCCCACTGGAGTAGGTGGTGTCACGGAGTGTGGGGGAGTCACCAGGCCCTGCACCCCCATCCACAGTCAGATGTGGCTCTCAGCTAGCAAGTAGAACAGAAGGTTTATTCGTTGACAGAAACACAGCATAGCACAGACTTGTTATTACAGGAATCAGGAGCAGTCAGTACAATCCCTCTTGGGAGTAAGGGGGCCCTGAGAGAGGGCTCTGGACCCCTGCTTGGCCCCCCAAACCTGCTAGATTCCCTTCTCACTACGCCAGCTAAAAACTAACTCTCTCATCCAGCAACTGATCCCAGATCTCTAGGCAGCCCCACTCCCTCCTTTGTTCAGAGTCCCAGACCCAAGGTGTTATCTGCTGTCACCTGGTCCTCAGGACATGAAAGACTGAACATGCTTCCACAGTGAGTCATGTCCAGCCTTCTCCTCCTCATCCAGGTAGTGTTCCATTGCCCAGGGAAACTGAGGCGTGCGCACACACAGAGTTACTACACAGAGTCACATACAACACAACAAAGCAAACCGAATACAAAACCAAAGCGAATACAGTGACAAGAGGGAATACAATCCCCACTACGTCACAGGAGGCCATGGTGAACATTGAGGTGGAGAGAGGCAACAGTTGCAGCCGGTAGGCGAGAGCAAGGGTCCTGGGAGCCAGGACTCCTGGGTTTTCTCCCTGGCTTTGGGGCAGGAGACGAGGTAAGTGGGTTACAGTGGGGGAGGGAGGAGTGGCGTGAGAGGACTGGGAACCAGAGGTCCTGGGTGCTCTCTCCAGCCCTGGGAGGAAAATAGGGATGTAAAATCCCATTTAATCAGTTAAATATTGGTTAACCACCTACATGGGGGCTGGCCGGCCATAGGTGGGGCCAGGCCAGGTCACTGGTTAACCACTGACATCCCTAGAGCGAAGGAGGGACTGGTGGGTCAAAGTAGGTGGGGGGAGCCATATGAATAGGCAAAATATTGGTCTAATTTGGCTGGTATGGTTGGCCCATCTGGGGATATTCTTGGGGGAGTATTTCTGGGGGACTGTCCCCAGTCGCTACACTCAAGGCCAAGGGTCTGCTTAGCTCTGCCAGGAGAGGGGTGGGGCTGCTCTGGGATAGCTCTCTCTTAACTCTTTCCTCTCTGCTTTCTGTTCCCAGCCAGTCAGTCAGTCCCAGGAAGTTACAGCTTTGGTGAGCTAATAATTGCGGTTTGCTTTTTCCTTGTGATTGAGGAGTCTCTCTTCGGCTCTGGGAGGGGATTGGGGATTGATGGATTAGAATGGGCGAGAGAGGGGTGTGGAAGTCAGGACTCTTGGGTTCTCTCCCCTGCATGCATAGTTAACAGCAAGAATAGGAGGAGAAAAATCAGTTTGAGGTTAGTTGCTTCCCTGGCTTGCATTGTCCCCTGAGTGTGGAGCCGTGCCTACTATGGGCACCAGGGGGAGCTGGCACTTGTCTCTGCCCTCTCCTGGACCTAGAGGATGGGCATTATGGCGGTGGGGTACTCCTTCCCCCACCATTTGAGGGAGGGTGTAAGCCAGGGGTTGGCAACGTCCAGCCTGTGTATCATAAGTGGCATGCAAGATGACATTCAGTGGCATGTGGGCAAATAGAGAAAGCCCCGCGCCTCGCTGTGCAGCCAGGGAAAAAGCTGGAGCCATGAACAGCTCCATGCGTATGTGTGCCCTCCCCTGGCTGGAGCAACAAAGCAGCACACCGACACTCTGCCCGCAGGCTTTTCCTGCTGCTCCAATGGCCAGAATCTGGCCAATGGAGCAGTGGGAGGCCATGCTTGGGACAAAGCTTGAGAGCAGCATGGGGGGCAAAAGCGACCTGGTCATCATCTTGTCCATGAAGGGCCCGTTGCTGCCATGGCCATGTCCCTGCTGCTCCACTCGTGCCTCTCATGTGCTGTGCACTCTCCGTGGGGCCGCTGAAGTCTGTCATCCAGGTTTCGGGACCCACTGACTGGACTCCCTGCACTCCTGGCGAGGCACAGACTCCATTCCACACTTGGCCCATGGGCTGTTAACTTATTCTTTGTGTGGAGCAGCATCTGCCTGCCATGTGGGAGTGACTGTTACAGTAAATAAACCCTATTACAGACACTGGGGGGAAAAAAAAGTAAGTGCTGCCCAGACACTGCACCCCCTGCTCTCCCTCCGTGCTGAGACCCTGCACCCCTCCTCCCCCCAGCTCCTGCCCCCTCTCCCCTGGTCAGACACCCTGCTCTCAGCCTGCTCCTAATCTCCCACCCAGATCCTGCACCCAAGTGCAGGGAAGCATGCACACACTGCTCCTCCTGTCCCCTCAGAAAAAGCTGGAGCAGAGCCCAGGGCAGGAGACCCAGTGGGGTGCATGGTGGAGAGAGCCCCTCCCTGCCTCCTGGGAGAGTGGTGCAGCCCAGGGCAGGAGGGTTAAGGCTTGGCATAACACTTTGGAAGGGTTGCTGACCCCTGGTGTAAGCCTTGGTGAGGGTGACCATGCTGTTCCCTTCTGTGCCAGCAGGGGGTGCCCAGGTGAGCAGCTTTGGTGCCTCCTCCACCAGCTACCCTAGCAGCGGGATCCCGGAGATGGGCGCAGCACCTAGCAGGTACCGTGTGAACTCCCCTCTATGGCCCCAGAGGAGGGAGTGTATTGCTGGCATCAGCCATTATACCTTAGGCAGGAGTGGCCCAAGGTGGGCTGCGGCAGCTGGAGCCCCAGGCGGAACATGCGATCGGCGCCCCCACCTGCACGGCCGTCAATGGAGTGATGTCCTCATCGGGCGCCCCGTTGAAGACGGCACCCTAGGCTACGGCCGAGTCGGCCTATAGTCACAGGCCACCCTGACCTTAGGGACTTGAGGTGCATTATGTGTATGCAGGGGGAGGAGGGCTGCTTCAGGGACTGAGCAGGACCACCCCTGTGTGTGTGTGTGTGTACTAGGGATGTTAAAATCTGTTTATTTGTGCAAACATATAACTGCTGCATTTTTCAGTGGTTACACATTTACATGTGGGTGGGGAGAAGTGGGAGCAGTACTCACGGGAAGTGGGCTTTTAAGCTGGCTCCCTGTGAGCACCAGCTCTTCCCCTTTCCCCCAGCGCTGCTGCCTCTGTATAAGATGCAGCAGTGGAGGGGATGGTGCTGCGTGTAAGCATGTAGTCGGGTACAGGTTCATCTCCCTAGTGTATACTGAACATGTGAAAGGTTATCTGCTTACTGGTGAGAGCAGGGGGCTGCTCCAGCCCAGCGGGGGCCTGCCACAGACAGGGGCTGCACCAGTGAGGGCTAGGAGCCAGAATTGGCAGCATCCCCATCTGGGACCCAGCAGCCAGACTCAGTGCTGGGGCTGTGGGGCCTTGCAGGGCGGAGCAGTCCCCAGCCTGGATCCTACTTCAGCAGATTAAACGTTAGGTCAACCTTACGTTTCACTGGATAACTGGGATTTTACATCCCTGTGAACAGCACAAAGCATGAGGGCAGAATGCTGTCCCCTGGAGGGGGTTGTTTGTTTGTATACTGCATGGGCATCGGGGGCACAGCGCTGCACCCTGCTGAGTGGGGTGGCAGTTCTTCCCCCCTCGCCCATGGGTTTTGCTGACACCGTCTCTCCCGTGCAGCCTCTTCGGGACCCTAAGCCAGCCAGCTCTGCCTGTACCCAGCCCTGCGCCCGGCTATGGAGGTAAGTGGCTCTTGCTTTGGCTGGGGGGGTGATAGCACCTGTCGGCAGCCATAGCAATGAGCCAGCTCTCCTGTGCCTCCTCTCTTCCAGCCTCCACCAACCCCTTTGCTGTGCCTGCTGCCCTGCCTGCCCGCACCTCCACCAACCCCTTCCAGCCCAGTAGCACGGTGCCAGGTGAGCCCGGATTCCTGCCAGCCCGCACCCTACAACCACTGTGGTGGGGTCCAAAGCCGAGACTTGTGGGTTCTCTTCCCAGCTCTTGGAGGGGAGATGGGGCTGGTGGGTCAGAGGGGAGGCTGGGAGCCAGGACTCCTAGGTTCTCCCCAGCTCTGGGAGGGGAGCGGGGGCTGGTGGGTTGGAGCAGGGTAGCTGGGAGCCAGGACTCCTGGGTTCTCTCCCCAGCTCTGGGAGGGGAGTGGGTGCTGGCATGTTGGGGAGGAGGGTGCTGTGAGCCAGGATTCCTGGGTTCTATCCCAGCTCTTTTGTGCCCTGCAGATTCCAGTTTTGATGGATTTGCTGCAGCCAAAGTGGGGCAGCCCGTTGGGATCTCTACCAACCCCTTTATGGTGAGGACCAGCCCCTTCCCAGCCTCCCAGGGTCTGGGGGCATGCTGGCATTTGATGTCTTCCCCTCCTTTCCAAGGGGTTTCGGTGTCAGCAGCCCTATGGTGAAGCTGGGGCCCCTGTACCAGCCTCAGTTCCCCAGGGCAGAGCCACTGTGCTGACTCACCTGGTCACTCAGCTCTGTTCCATTGTCTGCACCCTGGGGCCCCCTCCTTGCTGAGGTCTGCGCCTCCCAGCATCTGTGTGGGCTCTCCTCGCACATCAGCTGTGTTCCCTCTCTCTCCAAGCAGCCCGGGATATGTGCCAAGTTGTGGGGTGAGTGCCAGGGATCTGATGGGCGTTATGGTGTCTGACTATGCCAGCACTTACCTGCCTGTCTGATGCTACCTGTGCCTGTCTCCCTAACCCCTCTCTCTCTCTCCTCCCCCCCTAGACGGCCACTCCGTCCACACCTTTTGTCGTCAAGCACCCAGCTACCAATCCGTTCTTATAGCAACGTGCCTGGCTCTTGGCTGGCAGTGCCCTTCCTGTCCGGTGGGGGCAGGCTGCTGCAGCGACAGATCCTCGCCTCGCTGCCCTGATGCCGCGGGGATGGCCTGGACAAACTGCTTTAACTGCGAAGGCTTATAAAGGAATCTGCTGTGGAGAGCTGGCTGTTGGAGAGAGGAATGGGGCCCAGCAGCAAGGCACTCTGGGACTTATAGTTGGGAATTTTGAAGTGGGCAGCAGTGCATGCTGGGAAAATAGAGGGGGAATGAGGCCAGTCAGTGGGTGAGCTGGCCCTTTGTGGGGTGTGGGATCCTGGCCCCAATGCAAATGGGGACTAGTGCTCCAGATGGGACCCATGGGGGGAGTTGGAGCAGGTATGCATACTGGGAAAGGGAGCACTCCTCCTCATCCCAAGGAATGGGGGCTCTACCTCTTCCCCCCCCCCCCCCCCAAGCTCCTCTAAACACAGGCTGGTCTTGGCTCTGCTTGAGTGAGAGTCTCCCCAGCCAGACCTACTCACCATCCAGCCCCAGCCTCTCTTCCTGGAGTAGAACCCAGGAATCCTGGCTCTTTGCCACCCCTCTCCTCTGCTCAAGCCCATTGGTCACCCCCCACCAGTAATACCTGGCCAGCTGGTTCTTCACAGCCCCCTGCGCCCTTGCCCTGGGACAGGGGAGAGAACTGGCCCTACCTTCCAGCACCCTCTCCTGGCTTTGCCCTTGCTGCTGATGGCCCTAGAGTCTCTTCCCCTTGCAGGGTGGGGGTAGAGGGCTGGGGAACAGCTGGAACCCCTGATCCCAGCTTCACAACAGCTGTGGGGGGGTACCAGCGTCCCCAGCACGGACTACCCCCTCCCATGGTGTGCACAAAACAGTGTGGGGGGAGCTGCTGGCCTACCAGGGCTGGGACCCCCAACCTGAGCAGTGCCTTCTATACCAGCCAGGATTGGTAGGTGCTGGAGGGAGGCACCAGACCTGCACTGTGGGGGCCAGAGCAAGGGAGGGGGCCCAGGAGTCCTGGCTCATATCCTCTCCAACCCACTGGATTCTACCTAGAGCCAGGGGGAGAACCCAGGAGTCCTGGCTCCCCCTCTTCCACCACTTGCTAATTTCTCCATCAGTTTCCTCTCCACTTGGGATCCTTTTTCAGCATCTCCTCTTCATCCTTAGGGCCTCCCCAAATGCTGCTGCTTGGTAGTTCTGGCCCCCTGTTTAACTGGCTCTTCCCTGGGGCGCACCAGTCTGTACCTCTCCCCATGGGCAGGATGTCCCCCTCCTCCCCCCCCCCCCCCCACCTCCACTGCTGCTTCGGACAAATAGCCCATAACATCAAACCCTCTCCTGCCTTTGGGGTGCTACATTTCATATCCCCCCCCCCAAATATCCAGGGCCCTGGCGTGGCTGTGCTGGAAGTATTTTTCTGAGAGAAATGTGAATGATCTTTTTAATGAGAGACATTTTTGGCGCTGGAAATGGTTCTCTCTGTATCGCGCTGTATAAATCTATATTGGACCTTTGCTGCTGCCTCTGCTTTCTGGGGAGAGGAACCAAGCCCACCATGTGCCCTCCTGGGCCAGGAACCCTGTATTTGTCCCCCCTGGGAGGGTGTCTCCTTATGAAGAGGGGCCAGTCAGCAGGCAGCCTGGGTCGGACTGTGAATCCAGCTGCTTCTGCTGACTGTTATCCTGGGGCTGGTATGCTTAGCAGCAGTCATGAGCTGGCACAGGAGTATGCTGAGCCACACTTGTGACTGCGTTCACTTGAGATTTGGCGTGCAATGCATTTGTGAGTCTGTGCATGTGCTTGTGATCCTGGGCTGTGCATCTGTGATTTTTGTATGTAACCTGGCCTGTGGTTTTGCAGGCCATACACTTGTGAACTTGCATGTGCCTGTAATTCTGTGGCCTGCAATGAGTTTGTCTGATCTGGTACGTAGGTGTGCACGCAAATGCTTGCAATCCTATGGGTGTGGGAACTTGCACACACATTGGTTCCTCATGAGAGGGTGGTTGCATGATTAGGATCTCCCTCACTCCCACCTGTGTGTCTCTCTACAGTGAGTTGGGTACTTGCTGCTGTGATTTCTTTGGTGCTTGTGAACCTGTAGACATGCAATGGTGGTGCTGGGTGTGACCTGCTGTGATCTCCCCATTAACACTTGTGTGCTGATGCCCTTGCACGTGCTTGTGATCCTACACAAGTGCTGCCACAGGATTCTACCCTGCATCCAGGAGAGCTTCTGCTCCCAGTCATGCCTTCTTAAACTGCAAATCTCTCTCAAGCTCACTGGCAAGCTCAGCTGCGGCTCTCTCCGCTTGCATGCCTGAGCTTGCAAAAAAGCTCTTGCACGCTATGGCTCTGGATATTTGCAGCATCTCTTGTCTGTCGTCTCTCCCCTTTGCATGCTTTCTGCACCTTGAGACTCACTAGTGAACTCTTGCACGATTTCTCTGCTGCATGCTCATTGGGCTTTCTCTTGTGCTGTTCTAGTCCCACCCCCAGCCACTGAGCACCCTCATACCCCTTGTCTCATGCGCACTAGCCTTATCCCCACGACTCCAGTGGGTCCCAGCACTCACCCCTGTGCCTGGCACACAGCCAGCTGACTTGATGGGCTAGTTTCACTGCACCACTCCAGCGTGCACAGGTCTGTGAGCAGCATTGGGTGTCTCACGCTGCCCTCTGCATCTGGGTCACTGAGTGCTGGATGCCCTGTGGCGGTGTTTCCTCTGCACAGGCTCACTCACACATACAGGAGATCTCTTGTACCCCTCAGCTACATCAGTTTGCAGACCTAAGCATGTTCCAGATAGGAGATGGCACCCCCTAGTGGGACCAATTCCCTGCCTTCCTGAGCTGGCCAGTCACTTTCCAGGAGCTGGTGCCCCCATATTCCCTTCCCCCTCAGCCAGCCAACCCTGGGGCATGGGTAGACACTGACTGTGTGCAGTGGAAACAGACGTGCCCCTCAGATGCCGAAGCACTGTGGCAAGGGGCGGCCTGGCCTGTTTACCTACAAACAGTCGGGGTGGGAGGTGAGTGGTAAACAGCAACTGTACCAGGTTGACAAAACAGATGGAGAAGCCAAACTGTCTGCGTGGGGCTGGGGCCTGGCCTGTGGGTGCAGCGGGACTGGCCTCTCCCCTGGCTTGACTGGGCCTGTGGACAAAGGGCAGAAAAGAGAGGCGCAGTTAGATGGTGAGGAGTACCAGCTACCCTCTAGCTGCTGCTGTATCTTGCTTCTCCAGCACAGGCCCTCTGTGCCACAGGTCCAGGAGGCTTGGCTCGAGCGCTAGATACCTGGTGTCTGCTACACACACGTGGCCACTGGCTCACCGCAGCAGCCAATAAGCCAGCTCCAGCTGCTTGATGGCCTAGGCTAGCCCCTCACTCCTTGAACCCACCTATGCTCATTCCCTTCCCAGAGCCAGGGAGAGAACCCAGGAGTCCTGGCTCCCAGCCCCCCTGCTGTAACCCACCAGCCGCCTCCTCCCCCAGAAGTGCCACCGCTGACTCTGGTGTGTTGGGCTGCAGAGCGCCTCCTGGTGGTGTGGTGAGGATGTATCTGCCATCACAGCCCTGGTGTCTTCATAAGCTGGTGAAAAGGGGTGTGGCAGCCAGAACCAGGCCCACTAGCAGTCCCGACAAGTGGCCTGTCAAGGAGCTCCTGGAAGGAGAGAGAGCGTGTAGTGGGGGTCAGAGAGAGGGACCGCAGGGGAGTAGCAATCCTGCCCTGCCCTGCCCTGCCTCCTACTTGCCTTGCTCCCTGCTAGTTCTCTCCCACCTCCTGCTGAGCTTCCATTCCCCTTGCTGAACCTCCTTGCCCTGCCCCCATGTCACTTCCTGCCCTAGGGTGCCCACCTGGGGTACAGCAGGCTGACAGTCAGGCACTCAGCCAGGCAGAGCCATTTGGTAGTTATGGTGATGCTGCCCATGGTTGCTATGGTGATGGGTTCCAGGAAACCCTCCATGGCTTCCAGAGAGAAGATGACCCCTACAAAAGTGGGGACAGGTAAGGCTGGATGCCTGGGTCCCATGCCTGGCTTGCGGCGGCGGGCTGGGAGCCAGGACTCCTGGGTCTCCTGCCAGCTGTATGCCAGCTCCTTACCTGAGAAACCCACGGCACAGTGCTTCCAGTGCCGGGAGTCTCCCCGCAGAGCTGCCAGCCCTGCATTCAACCCGAGATGTACCAGCCCCCCCAGCAGTGTCATGGCCCCTAGCAGCCAGCCTGCCTGGGCGCTGCCCACCCTCGCCTCCAGCACTCCCCCCAGCCACAGCAGTGCCCCCATGTTGAGGCCCAGATGCCCCCAGCCCAGGTGGTGGAAGGGGGCCAGAAAGAGGCGCTGCCACTGGCCCAGATCCCAGACCCCCTGCATGCTGAGGCAGGTGTTTTCAGGAGGTCCAAGGGGGCGCAGGTACAGACCCACATTCAGGGCCACCAAGAGGAGGGTGGCAAGGGATGGCTGAGGCATGGACATGGCTGAGGCATGGACATGCCCCCAGTGGAGTGCTGGACAGAAGGGATTCCTGAGGCTCCGGGCAGGGGGACCCCTGGGCGGGCAGGGCATGGGGCTCCTCTGTCATCCCAGGTCAGAGCCTTTGTGAGATCACCTCTGATGTTGGGGCGCAGGGCATTGTGGGAAGGGGAGGGGGCAGTTCTGAGAGCAGTTGCCCCGAATTGTTTATCTCACCAGGAGCTAAGAATAAAACTTGTTCCTCGGCAGTTCTGGGAAACCGGCAGCAAGACCTGCTGTGAACCCAGAGAGCCAGGCTGACAGGGCTGTGGTTTATGAGTGAGGGGCACCAGCAGGGCTGGGCTGGAAGGGGCTGCATGTTGGGAGCGAGGGGCCTGCTATAACATAACTCCCCATCCAGTGACCTCCACTAATGTTTACGAATGGATCAAGGACTTGGTGGCCGATGGCTCACAGGGCTCAGCCCTGTGATAACAAATCTGTCTGGGCTGCACTATTTACTATAAACAATTCCCCATAGGTCCACCCCTGCTCCCCTTTCATGGATCCCTGCTGGTGCCACTCACTTCTGACCCACAGCCCCTGCTAGCCCTGCTCTCTCTTCTCAGCCCTACTAGTGCCCTGCCCTTCACTCCCAAACCACAGCCCCTGCCAGCCCAGTTCTGGGCTCCCCCAGCTTTGCCGGTGTCCCTCACTCCCAACCCACAGTCCCTGCGAACCTGGCCCTGCCCTCATTCCTGACCTGGAGCCCCTATGCAGTCCCAACCCCAGTCATGGACAGGCTGTGTGTTTCTTCAGGCTCCCCGCCTGGAGGAGGGGCAGCGAGGGGAAGACTGTGTGTATCTATTGCACCAGATCCCGCGTGAGCCTTATCTCAACTCTGCAAAATCTAACTGTCCTTGGTATTAAGGTGCAATTCAAGGGTGACCATGAGAGTTGGAGCTGGTGACCTGCATCCAGCCACGCTGGCAAGCCAGCCTGCAAGGGGCTGCAGGTCAGCAGTGAGGGGCACGAGCAGCGCTGGGGATAGCCTGGGGCTGGCAAGGACTGCAGGTCAGGAGTGAGGGGCGCTGGTAGTGCTGGAGGGAGCCCAGGGCTAGGTTGGCAGGGGCCAGGGTTGGGAGTCAGGTGTACCATTAGGGGGCTGTCTGTTATGTAGTGTCCAAAGGGACCTTTGATTGTGCAGCGCTGGCCACTCATCCCCACCCCAACATGTGCCTGCATCCTGTGGCCTGTCACACCATGCTGCCACCCAACTCCCTGTGAGTGCTAGGGACCATCCCCCCATGTCAGCTCCTACACCTGCCTTTGCCATGTTATCCATAAAGTCTCAGCTATACTCCAGTAGTTCAGCTGGGATTTTGCCTGTCCAGAGTCTGGGAGAGGGCAGAGTGATCTTCCCCCATGAATCTCACCCCCATGTGTCCCAATCAAACCATGGTGCCAGCTGCCCAGTACCACTAACTCAGCACCTTCCCTGCTGGGCAGAGCTCCCAGACATCTGGGCATGTGAGTGCACAAGCACTAGGCCTCTCTTGCAGGGGACAGCTCTGCACCACTGAATATGCACCACTGCCCACTCACAGCCATGCTCACTTGCACAGCTGCCTACTCAAGATACACTGTACTTTGCACATGCACAATTGCCCACACAACTGCCAACTCACAGCCACGCTGCACCTCGCACATGCACAATCTCTCACACAACTGCCCACTCACAGCCACACTGCACCAGGCACACACACACACAATCACATGCACACTCAGCCTGGCACTCACCACTGACACTGTCAGCCACCCAGCTTCACTCACAAGCACATATTCAGCCATGTACAATAACACTCACAATCACCCGCACAATCAAACACACATGCAAATGTGGCCATAAGATAATACATGCACCATCACACAGAGGCTGAGCCGCATGGCTGCATGTACACCATCACACACTCCCAGCCTCTTCCCCCTCCACACACAGTGAGTGTGATTCACAATCTCTCACTGAATTGCACACTTCTCCCCACCTCCCCCCGGTTGGCCTCAGCCCCTCAGTTGCCCCACTAGGGAGCCTTGCAGCAATTCTGGGGAGACCCTCACACAACCCGCCCCCCTCCCTCCGCCACGGGGCTCTCCCAGCCCTGGGCGCTGGGATGGAGCTGTGGATGCAGGGAGGAAGGGGTTAAGGGGGGGAGGGAGCCCCAGCTTTGCAGCTGATTGGATGAGGCATGTCCATATTCCACCGGCCAGGGCCCAACGCTGCCTCCCCATTCGCCGAGGCTCCAGACACCAGAACCGCGTGGCTGAGTCCCAGGAAGGGGGGCGTGGAATCCGCTTCACCAGGCGCTGAGATGCAGCCACCTCTGGGGCGGGGCAACCAGTTACCCAGGGACCCCTCGCCCGGCGCTGAAATGCAGCCACCTCTGGGGTGGGATGGCTGGTTACACAGGGACCCCTCGCCCGGCGCTGAGATGCAGCCACCTTTGGGACCGGAGGAGCTGGAGGGGGGTGTTTGGCAGCCTGCTGGCCTCCCCTCTCCCCCGCTGTTAGCCCTTTAAATCTTCCCCCTCCGGGATCCTCCCCCCCTTCTCGGCACAGCTATCAATCACCCTGCAGCAGCCGCATGGCACCGGCTGTTTGCCCAGGAGCGGTACAGCCAGACCAGGCGGGAGTCTCTTCTCGCCTCCTCAGGGAACCGGGCGGGGTCACTGGTGCGTGACAGGGAAAGGGGTCGGGGGAGCTTGGCCAAATTCCAGCCCCCTTGTTTTCCGTTTGTCCCTTCCCGTTTAAACCCGCCTTTGCCCTGCTGAAATCCGCTGCGTTTACACCACCCCTGCTGCAGTCCTGCAGATCCCTTGCATGGGTCCCCCCCATTTTTTTTCTCTGTCGAGTCGGAGGAGCGTTTGCAAGCCAGGTCCTGCTGTTTGCACCTTGGAAAGGAGGTGACAACCCCCAGGTCTATGGGCTTTAGGCACTTGTTTGGGTGGGGACAGCTGTGGCTCGCTCTTTCCTTTGCTGCAAGTCCCCAAAGAAACTCCCCCTCCGTGCGTTCACACGGTCCCTTCTTGCAACATCCAGATCTGGCCCCTGCCACAGAGCCAGACAGAGCCCCTTTGCTCCCTTCCCAGGGCTTTTTTCAGAGCATGAAAACCTGGTTCCGTTTTTTGTGAGGGTTTTTTGGACCAGGAACAGCCGGGTGATATAGGAAGAGTTCCTGCCGGGCTGCGACTGGTTTGGTAAATAGAATTTTTCCTTTCCTTGTTTGCATTGAAAGCCAGGCACTGGGCCTGAAATCCACGACCGCATAGTGTCTGTCTTGTGCAAAAAGTATTAAGAACATTTTTTAAATTGCTGTTGGATTTTATTTTATTTGTTGCAAATACCCATTTTGTTCTTTTTTCTTTTTCACCAGGGGAAGGAACCGGCGCCGTTGCGCTGCCCTCGCATTTGGCAACGTAGCAGAAAGACTCTGACCCAAACTTCTGCAGGAGATTCCAGACTGGGACAGAGAGAGATTTTTTTCAGCTGCAAAAAAGCAACGTAGCACCAAGTTTTGGGGCTTTTTCTTTCTTTCTTTTTTCTTTTTTTTTTCTCTTCGCTGGTATCCAGTTTTACACCAGAAGGGACAAGAAAACCACATGGAAAAAAAAGGGGGATGATTTATTTTTCTTCATGTGACTTCTATTAAAATCAAACCTGGGGCCAATTGCAAAAGAAGAAATTCAGACATTCTAATCCCAGTGCAATCAAGGCTGCAGCTAGGGCCTACAAGGGTGCAAAGCTGTTTTTGCAGCCACTTGAGATCGCAAAGTCTGTTTCTTTGAAAGAGTTTTGCAAAACACCCCATCTGCTCCAGAGTGCGTATGCCTGCAGAACACGAGAGGAAGCAGTGGAGAGTTTGTGACTGTGCATCCCTTGATGTTCACGGGCCACCGGCAGGCCTGTATCCAGCTGCATCTTCTTGCAGAGGAGTGTGGGGTGAAGGCACCAAACCTCTGGCTCCCAGCGCTGTCGGTCCTGACAGAAAGGAATCAACTCTGGGGAAGGAGATGAGCCAGGTGCAAAGAAGTGCAGAGGGTGCATGACATTTGTGACACCCCAAAAGAGGCAGTTTCTGTGGCAGTTGCAAAAATGGGGTGCATGCCTTGAAATCCCTCCAAAAGAGGAGTTGCAGAGCACTGGTAGCAGCAAAACCCAAGCATCCCCAAACCTCTGGCCCCCAAAGCAGGCAGGTCGTGTTGTCGTCATAAACAGGGTAGGAGGCATGCCTTAATTCTCTGCCTCCTGCAGCTTGGCACACCATGGAGGAGCTGGAACCAGAGGGTGACCTGCCCACTGCTGACGTGTATCTGTGCGGGCACCTGCGGAAGCAGAAGTCGCTCCGGCGCCGGTTCTTCGTATTACGGGCACCCAGTGAGCATGGCCCAGCCCGCCTGGAGTACTATGAGAGTGAGAAGAAATTTCGGGCTGGAAGTGCCCGCCCCAAACGTAGCTTCCTCCTGGCCAGTGCCCTCAACATCAACAAGCGTGCAGACGCCCGACATCGCCACCTGATTGTGCTCTATGGTCGTGATGGCACCTTTGGGCTGGTGGCTGAGAGCTCTGAGCAGCAGGAGGCTTGGTACCATGCCATGGTGGAGCTGCGCGCCAAGGGTGAGGGCACTGGAGGGGGCAGCACAGATCTGTTGGGGAGATGCTTGTGTGGGCAGTGGTGCAGGGGAGTGAGTGACAAATACATTTGGGAAATCCACAACCAGGGAGAGAACCCAATAGTCCTGGATTTCCCCCCCCCCCCCCCCCCCCCGGTTCTCTCCCCAGCTTTGGGAGGGGAGTGGGGACTAGTGGTTGGAGTAAGGGGAGAGGGGTCTGAGAGCCAGGACTCCTGGGTTCTGTTTCTGGACCCACAGGGGAATATTCCAGGAAGTCTCTTTGCTTAAATATTCAATTCTGTTTCCATCTGTTGACATCTCTCCGCCCCCCCCCCCGGCCCCCCCATTTCCCAGTGTGGCCGTAACCCCCTTGGTTCCCATGGCAACGGTCAGTCGCCAGGATGACGTTGGTGGTTGCCACGGCACTGGGACATTTGGGTCTGTTTATTCCTTGCTCCTGCTCTCTCACCTGTGCCTCCCTGCTTCTGGTCATGTGCTGATCGTGCCAGCCCTGAACCCATATCCAAACACTGCCAGGGCTCAATGCTAGGGCCTGTGTAGTTCAGTGCCCCGTCTGAGGGGTGGCTGCATCTCAGCGCTGGGTGAGGGGTCACTGTGTCACAAGAGCAAGTCACGTTCCCCTGTTGACTCCTCCCTCTCCTCCCCTTCCCACAGGCCCGTCGCAACCAGGGAGCGGGACGCCGTTCCGGGAGGTATGGCAGGTGAGCCTGCGGCCCAAAGGGCTAGGACAGGCCCGGAACCTGGTGGGTGTGTATCGACTATGCCTGGCCACTAACACGGTGGAGCTGGTACGGCTGAATGCAGCCACAGCCTGCCTGGTGCTACAGCTGCTTAGTGTGCGGCGCTGCGGTCACTCGGAGAACTACTTCTTCCTGGAGGTGGGGCGCTCGGCTGCCACTGGCCCCGGCGAGCTGTGGATGCAGGTGGAGGACCTGGTGGTGGCCCAGCATATCCATGAGACCTTCCTGGAAGCCATGAAGGCTCTGAGTGAGGAGGGCCGGCTCCGGGGCCGTGGCCAGACCTCCGCCCCCATCTCGGTGCCACCCCGCCGCCTGCCACCCATTCAAATGCCGCCCAGCCAGGCAGGCTCTGGGCGCCATTCCGGGGCCAGCAAAGCTGAGGTGCCACCCAGCGATGATACCCTGGCCTCCTCGGACGAGGGTGGGTCGTCAAGCCCTGGGGAGGCGCACCCAGCTGACAGCCCTGAGGAGCGAGCCCTGGCCTCGCTGCTTCCCATGGCGCTGAGCAAGGGTGGTGCCCAGAGGAAGCCAGCATCCTACCCAGAGGGGCTGAACCGGGGCGCGGATCCTGGCTACATGGCCATGCTGCCCAGGGTGGCGCCCGGCCCAGGGGAGCCAGACTATGTGCCCATGAGTCCCGGCAGCGCCTCTCCGCCCCAGGGCGATGCTGGTGGCTACATGGTGATGTCCCCCAGTGAGACCTGGGTCCCTGAATACATGAACATGTCCCCACTGTGTCACTCGGCTGGCAGCACCCCCCTACGCCGCAGCCCCCTGCCAGGCACCCCTGGAGATGCCCTCTGCCCCTTCCACTCCCTTCCACGCTCCTTCAAGCACGGTACCCAGCTGGCCGGGCCCGGCTGCCTCTCCTCTTCCTCCACCAGCAGTGAGAGCTTGGAGGAAATTGCCTCCCGGGGACACTGGCCCCCCAGCTCCTTCCAGAGCCACGCTCCGGTCGTGCCCGCCGCACCCAGGAGCCCCGGGGAGTATGTCAGCATCAAGTACCAGCCCAGCCCAGAGATGGCCAAGATGAGGATGGATCCCAGTAGCCGCCAGCGCTGCTGCGTGGAGACCTCGGGGGGGCGGAGCACCTGGCCCGGTGTCCCCACTGCCTGGGAAGAGGCATCCAGCCCAGAGCCAGGACTCAATTATATCGACCTGGACCTGGCGAAGGAGGAAGTTGGCCCGGATGGGACCCCCCGGGTAGCTGGCAGCACCAGCCCCCATGCCTATGCCCGCATCGACTTCCACCGCTCCCAGGGGTTGCGGGGGTGCCAGGGTGGACAGGATGGGCCAGGTATGTGGTGGGGACAAAGGGCTGAGCAGATCTGCGGGATTGTGGGGGTAGAGGTATGGGGGATGCTGGTTTTTTCAAAGAGCTTTTCCCATTCAAAACATAGAGATTTAATTTATGCCCTGGTGGTAGGGGAAGGCTAGAGGTGGGCTTTGTGATCTGAGAAATATCTACCCTAGAAACTGCCATTTTTTGTTTGGATCACCCTTTAGAACCCTTTTTGGAAGGGGCATGTCACTGCCCTTTTATTCCTAATCATTCCATGTTCAATCACACCACAGGTGAGGCTTTGCATTAGAAACAGATGCTTCTTATGGGACAGAGATGTTCCCCTTAAAAACCGCTTTTTCTGGGGGGTCCCTCAAAACTCTTCTTCCCTGTCCCAGGTTGTCTCCTAATTGTATGGCCGTGCAAAAGCATCTGGGTGGCTTTATTCTGTCTGGAGGAAAGGAAACAAGAGAAATCGCCTGGAAGGGTTGATTTTTTTTTTTTAAATTTTAAATCCTCCTTTCTGGCTCTTTCATTCCGTTCTGCCTACCTGTCTGCAGTGTCCTCTGTTGTGTTATTGTATTCCCCCTTTCTCTACTCTGCTGTTGTTTTTACTGTCTTCCAACCCATCCAGAGCTCCATGTCTGTCTTTTCTTCAAGAATGTAAGAACGACCACACTGGTCAGACCAAAGGTCCATCTGGCCCAGTGTCCTGTCTGCCAACAGTGGCTAATGCCAGATACCCCAGAGGGAGTGAACACAACAGGCAATCATCACATGATCCCTCTCCTGTCATCCATTTCCAGACAGAGTCTAGGGACATCATTCCTACCTATCCTGACTAATAGCCATTGATGGACCTAACCTTCATGAATGTATCTAGCTCTTTTTTGAACCCTGTTAAAGTCCTTGTCTTTACTACATCCTCTGGCAAGGAGTTCCACAGGTTGACTATGCACTGCATGAAGAAAAACTTCCTTTTGTTTGTTTTAAACCTGCTTCCTATTAATTTCATTTGTTGACCCCCTAGTTCTTGTATTAAGGGAACAACTAAATAACTTCCCCCAATCACTTTTTCCACAGCACTCATGATTTTATAGACCTCTATCATATTCCCCCCCCCCCCCCACTCCCTTTTTTTTTTTTCCCTTTGGTAAGCTGAAAAGTCTGAGTCGGGACCCATTCCAAACCCCTAATAATTTTTGTTGCCCTTTTTGAACCTTTTCCAATGCCAATATCTTTTTTGAGACGAGCTGACCACATCTGTACGCAGTATTCAAGATGTGGGCGTACCATGGTTTTATAGAAAGACAAGATATTCTCTGTCTTATTGGCTATCCCTTTTTTTAACATGCTAATATTCTGTTATCTTTTTTGACTGCTGCTGCACACTGAGCTCTACGCTGCAATATTAAATCGTATCTTTTTCCGATTTACTTTTGAAAGAGGTTCTTTTGAAATTTGGCGCGTCTACACAAAGCCAAATGTCTAAAGAAAGTGCTCTTTCAACACAACCCTTATTCCTCATAGAAGGAGGATTACAGGGATGGCGAAAGAGCACATCCACTTTTTTGAAAAAATGTCCTTGGACATGGCAATACTTTTCCAGGATACCACCGGTATCCGAAAAAAGCAGTGCAGTCTAGACATAGCCTGATGTTTTCAGAGAACTATCCACAGTGACTCCAAGATCTCTCTCTTGAGTAGTTATAGCTAAATTAGTCCCCCTCATATCATGTATATAGTTGAGATTATTTCTTCCAATGTGCATTACTTTATCAACGTGAAATTTCATTTGCCATTTTATTGTCCATTCACTTAGTTTGGTGAGATCTTCACAGTTTGCTTTGGTCTTACCTATCTTGAGCAGTTTAATATCTGCCAATTTTGCCACCTCATTGTTTACCCCTTTCTCTAGATCATTTATAAATAGGTTGAATAGGATTGGTCCCAGGACGGACCCTTGGAGGACCCCACTAAAAATTTACCATTTATTCCTACCCTTTGTTTCCTGTCTTTTAATCAGTTATCAATCCATGAGAGGCACTTCCCTCTTATCCCATGACAATTTACTTTATTTGGTGAGGGACAATTTACTTTATTTGTCAGAAGCTTTCTGGAAATCTAAGTACACTGGATCTACTGGATCCCCCTGGTCTACATGTTTGTTGACCCCCTCAAAGAACTCTAGCATGATTTCCCTTTACAGAAACCATGTTGACTTTTCCCAACTAATTATGTTCATCTGTGTCTGACAATGTTGTTAGTTACTGTAGTTTCAACTAATTTGCTCAGTACTGATGTTTGAGTTACTGGTCTGTAGTTGCCAGGCTCACCTCTAGAGCAGCATGCTCTCTAAGCTTCACTGCCATGCACAAAAAATGTTAGGCCCTCCCAACTTGTCTGCAGAGCCGCACAGGAGCACGCACAGTGAGTGGTGCTGGCGACGACGGCAGTGGCCTGGTGAGCTCTGGCGGGGCCGGGGGCTGGCCTGACCCTCCTACATGCTCCGGCTGGCACTGGGGGTGGTTGGGATGCCGCAGCCCAGCTAGGACCAGAGCCAGTGTCAAGCAGTGGTTGGAGCCGCCCCATGGTAGGAGGTGGCTGGTCGGGTGACCACGGGCGGCGGAGCCAACATGTGCGGGGAGTGGGGTGGCTGGTTGGCAGCCCCGGGGACCGGAACTGCCATGTGTCGAGCAGCAGCTGGTTGGGTGGCCCCAGCTGAGAGCAGAACCCCCATGTGGCAAGTGGCAACTGGACAAGCGGTACTGGCCGGGATTGGAGCTGCCAAGTGGTGGGTGGCTGTGGCAGCTGCTCTGGGCTGGGGCCAGAGTCACCAAATGGGGGGTGACAGTGGCAGCTCCAGGACTACAGCACCAGCCTGGTGGGCACCTGCCAGCCAGCAGCCCTGGCACCCTTACCTCGGGAGCTGTCGGCCACCCGGTTGGGAGGGCTGGGCAGTGCAGCCCCAGCTCACCCCTCGTCCCCCCAGTTGAGGGAGCCCTGTAGCCCAGCCTGCTTCCCTCCCCAGCAAGCAGCTTTCTGGGGGGTCAGGCAGCCCAGTCCTGGGCCCACCCCCCTAAAGAATCAGCAGCCCAGCTCCAGCCTCCCCCCAGCAAGGACCTGTCACTTCCCTGACCGCTCAGCCCCGCATCCTGAATTTCCCCCTGCTCTGAATCCTGCAGCCCCTGCCCCTGCCCTGATTCCTGTATCGCAGGGTCATGCTCCTTGTTAATTTTCCCTTGGTTTGGTATTTTTTCTTTTCTAAGTGTGTCTATGTGCGTGTGCACACACAATGTCAATGTGGTGCACAAGTCAAAACTCACTCTGCTCACAGCTGGGAAATCTTAGCAGAACACTGCTCTAGAGCCCTTTTTAAATATTGGAGTCATGTTCGCTATCTCCCAGTCATTAGGTACAGAAGCTTCCTTCTCTGTCCCTGGGCCTTGCAAGGGAAACTGAGTCTCATGGCTTCTTTGTGGTCTGTGCATGTGAGCATTCAGGGCTTGTTATATTTTTGGGGGTTGGGGTGGAAAAGGTCTGGGAAATCCTAAAAATAGCAATTTAATGTAAATCCCATCTCCTTTGCCTCTCCAGTAAGTCACAGTGTCTCAGAGCTGGGTGAGGGGTAACTATGCAAGTGGCTGCCCCGCCTTAGAGGTGGCTGCATCTTTGCACCGGGTAAGGGGTGGCTGCATTTAGAGCCTACCCTCTGTTAACACCTTTCTCGGCTCTTCCTTTCAGACTGCTGACCCCTTCGCTTTGAGAGTCCCCTGGCTCAGGATGGCCTCCCAAATCTGCATGTCTGCACCCCAGAGCTGGTCACATCGGGGAGCCTCCTGCCAGATATCTTGTGAATGATGCATGTTGGTTTCCTCTTGATGAGCTGTGAACCCCACTAAGTGCCTTTGTTTTCAGGGTGCAGCTCCATGGGGGGGCGAGAACTGGCCAAAGACAGACTCAGACTCATGTTTTGGGGGTTGGTGCCCCAGTCATTGAACCAAAGCCAATTCCTTACTCATTTTCAGGGGGGCATCTCCTTGGCTTTCCACCCCTTGGGGCAGACTTCAGGAGGCCTTCTGGGGCGGAATGTCCTTATTTTGGGGGATTTGTCTCCTTTCTGTTTTGAGATCACCTCTTTGCATCCCTCCTGTGTTGCCCCATCAATATTTTGGTGCCTTCCTGTCCACACCCAGCCTGCCTGTGTTTTGGGGTATTCGTGACTGCCCCAAAGTCTCTGCCCCTGTGCCCACTGGCTACGTCTACACTGGCCCCTTTTCCGAAAGGGGCATGCTAATTTTCCAGGTCGTAATAGGGAAATCCGCGGGGGATTTAAATATCCCCCGCGGCATTTAAATAAAAATGTCCGCCGCTTTTTTCCGGCTTTTAGAAAAGCCGGAAAAGAGCGTCTACACTGGCCCCGATCCTCCGGAAAAAAGCCCTTTTCCGGAGGATCTCTTATTCCTACTTCAAAGTAGGAATAAGAGATCCTCCGGAAAAGGGCTTTTTTCCAGAGGATCGGGGCCAGTGTAGACGCTCTTTTCCGGCTTTTCTAAAAGCCGGAAAAAAGCGGCGGACATTTTTATTTAAATGCCGCGGGGGATATTTAAATCCCCTGCGGATTTCCCTATTACGACCTGGAAAATTAGCATGCCCCTTTCGGAAAAGGGGCCAGTGTAGACGTAGCCACTATGTTTTGCTCCCCACAGTGTAGAGGGAGGGAAATCATGTCCCCTCCCAGCTCCCAGGAGTGCCCCATTTTGGGGACCCTGCTGCACCCCAAAGTGATTGTGGGGTCATGCCTTTTGAAAGGAGAATTTGAGGTTCACTATGTGCTCAGTGGGCACCTAGGGCAGAAGAATCCCCCCCCCCCCCCCCCCCGGGATTGCACAAGAAATGGTTGGCTGGGTTCCTACCCTGCTTCCAAACCCAATTCCCCTCTGCACCCCAAATGCCCCAAATCTGCTGTTGCTTGCAATTGCACCCCATCTGGGTCTTTTTTTTTTTTTTTTGCACTAGGTCTAAAATGGTTCATTTGAAACCAAGTAATTGATGGAGCTCACTCTGCGGCTGGGTGGAGGTAGTTTTATTATGAATCCAGCAGCCTGTGGGATCAGGGCTGCTGCATGTTCAGTGTGCTTTGGCCCACTCCCCTGTAGGTTTGGGAATGCTGAGCTGCCGGCGGAGCCTGCTTCAGGGAGGTGTTTCTAGACCCCAGAGCATCAGCCCTGTTTGTAACACTTGGGGTAGTGGAAGTTTTGCTGCGGGGTGATGCTGGCACTTGGCGAGATGGAGGAGCGAGGCAGGAGGGAATTTCTGCAGCATTAAACTTTCTCCGAGTGGCGCGGTCACAGCTCTAGATGGGGGATTGTTTGGAATCCTTAAATCCTGCCTCCTGATGGCGGGATCCAAATGATCTTGTTTCTGTGCCTGGTATGACATCTGCTTTTGCAATGAAGGGAGTTTTGAAATCCACTTTGGGAAGGTTTCGTTTCCTGTTGCCTGTTCGCTTTGCAGGATTTATGACAAATGAAAAGTTTAGAAACAGGAGTTAGATTCTGTTGGCCACCCAAGGCCCTTGGTGGGGAATTTGGAGCGCTAGGAATCGCTAATTCCTTCTGTGCTAATAAAGCCTTTTGGTTGTTACTTGTGTCAAATCAGCTGTATGGGAAAACTGGGGATTGACATAATTTGAAATATGCTCAGAGTTGATTTTACAGGCCTCTCCTGTGTGCCTCATCTCTCCCGGGCCTATGAAAAATGGCCATCCATCCCATGTGTTCAAGAGTCGATCCATTTCTGCGGCTTAAGAAAATTTTGCAAAATTATTCTCAGCTGCTGGGAGTTCATTTTCCTTCTCCTAAATGTAATTTATGCCTGAGGGGTGTTTGCAAAGATATTTCCAGCCAAAAAAAAAAATCTTTCTCAAATGAAGAGGTGTTGCAAGTTTAATTTATTGTCTTGGGCTGTTGGCAAATACATTCCCCAGGAAAAAAAAAAAGGATTTCTAAACATGACAAGATTCAGGTGCCAATTTGGCTAACTTAGCTTGGCTTAAAAAAAAATCTATCTCATAACTGTGTCCAGTGTTTCCTAAGGCGGCAGCTGATTAGGAAAACAGCTTTTGCATTCAGTGTTTAGTTCAAAATAATTTTGCAGCCCTACTTCATTTACAAAATAAATGTCTTCAACTGAAAGGAGTTTCAGAAAAATATAGCTATTCACACAGATATATATACACACACACACACATCCTCAAAGCATTGGCGAGATATAGATATATACAAATCTCTGTACATTTTAGAGAGTTTGTGGGTCTGTGTGCAAGTCCATTTGTCCAAGAGCTCCTTCTAAAGGGTTAGTGCTAGGACCAGCACACTTAGTTTGCTGCTTACTCTGACCCTAACTTAAAGCAAGGTCAGGGTTTGGTTGTGCCAGGACAATGGGTTGTGCCTGGAATTTGATTGTTTTCCATAACATGGAAAGGGAAGGGGCTGAGCAGACCAATGCGATACATTCATCACTGGGGGCAGCAAGTGCAGGGGACACTAGACTACAGAGTGACCGCAGGAGCAGCTGCACCACTAAGAGAGTGGTCCCCCCCATGATGCCCCCCAGAAGATGCATGCCGCCCCTCCCCCCACACAGATACCAGGACTGGGAATCCTAGACGAGCCCCAGACCAGGTGCAAGGCAGGGGGCAGCTGAAGCCTACCCGCCCTCTTGGATCAGTAGCAGGATGGAGAGGCTACTAGAGCCTAGGGCTGACTCCTGGAACACTCCTCACAGGCTGGAGGGGAGGGCTTGCTGAGCAGTGCCCACCCCCAAGAAGTTGGAGGCTGGGTCCAACTCCTGAAGCTCCAGGCCCCAGGGAGGAGCTGCTGCCAGAGCAGTGCCATTCTCACTACCACAGGCAACCTTGGTAACCTCCGCTGCCCTGACTTTTGCACGCCCTCCCCTGAGCCCCCCCACGCCAATCCCCATGCCCACGACCCACCACCCCTGCTCTGATTTCAGCAGCCCCCCCCCAACTCCTGTCCAGACTTCAGCACTGCCGCTCCCTGTCCTGAGGCCTCATCACACCAAACCCTGTGCCATCAGCCCCCATCCCCTGCCCTCACTCCAGCTCCCTGTTGAGCCCTCCAATCCTCCCAGCCCCCTGCCTTCACTCCTGCACCACTACCCTCAAACCTCCCCACTGACTCCAGCACCTCCGCCTGCAGTCTCCCACACAAACCTCTGTCCTAACTTCTGCATCCCCTGCCCTCAGCCCCCCCCACTGAACCCTGTGCCCTTAACTCCCTGTCATTAATCCTGCACCCCACTCCCTTTTTAATCAAGCAAAAGATAGAAAAACTGCAAATATTGTCTACCATCAAGCGCTAGCTAATGTTTGGATCACTTTCCTTTTTTTATTACAAATTTCTTTCATTTGTTTTTGAAAACTACAGTCATTTACATCAAGCATGTATTTCGTTCCTTTTCGTTTCCAAACAAACTCAAAACCCCGTTACTTCACTTAAAGACCTGAGCAACACCAAGTCCATCTACTAGTCTATTATATATTTGAAAGCATCTGTGTCCATTTGTCTGCCTGTTTGTTCAAGGACTCCTAAACAGTAAGGCTGTGTCTAGACTGGCATGATTTTCTGGAATTGATTTTAACGGAAAAGTTTTCTGTTAAAAGCATTTTCGGAAAAGAGCATCTAGATTGGCACAGATGCTTTTCCACAAAAGCACTTTTTGCAGAAAAGCATCCGTGCCAATCTAGATGCGCTTTTCCGCAAAAAAAGGCCCCGATCGCCATTTTCGCGATCAGGGCTTTTTTGAGGAAAACAAATCTGAGCTGTCTACACTGGCCCAAAGTTTTGCGCAAAAGGACTTTTGCCTGAACGGGAGCAGCATAGTATTTCCGCAAGAAGCACTGATTTCTTACAGTAGGAAGTCAGTGCTTTTGCAGAAATTCAAGCGGCCAGTGTAGACAGCTGGCAAGTTTTTCCGGAAAAGTGGCTGATTTTCCGGAAAAACTGGCCAGTCTAGACACAGCCTAAGAGCAAGGGCCACCAAATTCGGTGTGTAGCTTCCTCTTATCCTAACTTAAAGCAAAGTCAGGGTTTGGTTGTGCCAGGATAATGGGATATGCCTGGAATGGGACTGTTTCTCATAGAACCCAACAGAAAAGCGGTGGAATCACCAGGCAGGTGCAAGGGGCTGGCTGGGTTTGCCCATCCTTTAGCCAGGTCTGCGCCAACTCTGAGCCTCCCATTTGCGGATGTGCAGAGGTGTCGGGCCTGAAGTCTTCCCCATTCATATGGGGACATTGCTGATTGTTCCCCTTCATCAGGGAACAAGGGAAAAGTGCACAGTTTACTGCATTCCTCACACTGGCTGAGGAGCACAGGGGACAGACAAATCTGGACCTGTGCTTGGCCAGGGGTCATGCACCTGGCCTCTGGCTGTACCTATTGGAGCTGCAGTGGCCATGGAGCAGTAAGTCTCACCTGGCCCAAACTGCTGTCGTGAAAGAGGGCTGGAGTAACCCTCTCTCCCCAGGGTAGCCTGCAGTTCGAACTCCTCATCCCCGAGCAATTACTTAAATGAAGCACAGACATTGTAATTTTATTTTCAAAAAAATCAGACATGAATTAAGGACCCCAGCAAAGCTGGGTAAATCTTCTAGTCTATATCTATAGCTCTATCCTCAAAACATTGGAGACTACCCAGTGCATCGTCGCAAACTAGTTTTAGATTTTTGTTTTTTTCTCTCTGTCTCGCTCTGTGTGTGTGTGTGCACGCATGAGAGAGAGAGATCAATGTATCTGAGCCATATCATATTGAGAGTGCTATGTTCCTAAATTAAAACACCCTGAGTTAAACAGGCTTGCAACGACATTTCCAGTTTTCAGCCCATCCCTGACATGACAATGACAGCAGCAAAGTGGTTTAATGGAAGAAAAGAGTGACATTTTTCCACAGATGAATTTATGCATTTAAAATGCAGCCCCTGGTCTTTGTTGTGAATCCCTATAATTTGCCATTTGCAAGGAGGAGGGGATTTTTGAGCAGGCTGTCAGTCTTTATACAGAGCCCATGTTTACAAAGTCAGTTCTTCTGAACTGAAGCCTGTTCAGTGATTTCTGTCTGTAGCAATGTACAAATCAGCTTAATTTAAGAGAGACGTTGCATGGCTGCACTACAGTTAGAGGCTGCTTGCAGATGTGGGCTCCGCTATAAGTCTCTCCCAAATGAAGGAATTGCCAAATTGGTTCATAAGCCAGCAGCATTTGTGGTTCATTTTGCAATGCCTGTGAAGCTGGTCAGGTTTTTTTAGGCGTCAGCAAAGGGCCTGCTCAACCCCCTCAGTTAAAATCTTTCCCCAAAGCAGCTGCAAAATGGGGTTAGCTGGTAAATCTTTTCTCCCAGCACGAAGGAGCTTGAGAGGAAGGGCTTTTGAGCTGTTGGTGTCTTAGCTGGAAATACCCCTTTCCCCTCTTGATAAAAGACCTCGCCCATGGGTTTGAAGGGGAGGCTGTTTAGGAAATGGATTGTCTGGGTCATTCTCAGGGAAAGCCCCAGCATCATTATATGGTGCAGATGATGTCACTAGACCAGGCCACCCAGACTCTTTTTTCTGGTGGGTGCATAAAAAAATGCTCTTTGCTCCTGTCTTTGAGAGGAATTGAAAGAGCAGGTGGCCATTTTTGTGAGGCCTACAGACTAGGTGACGCAAGGCCTGGTGGTATGGTGGCAATGTTGGGGGATTGGTCCAGTCAGAGGGGGAGCTATTTTTATGGCCCTTTGTGGGGAGGGTCACAGCAGCCATTTTTGTGTGATCCATGAAATGAGAGGTGACCCTGCCCTTCCCCTGCTCTGAGATAACCATGAGGGGGCATGGCTGGTTGAAGCATGGCTGTTTTTTGTGAGACCTATGTAATCTGGTAGATTTGAACCTGGGATCCCTGTAGTGTAGTATAGGAGCCTCTACAGCTTAAGCTGCAGAGCTCCCTTTTTCTTATCTCTCGGGGTAAGTGATCTAAGTTCCACTACGTGGGTCACTGTCCCGTCCTAGGTGTGTGGGTTACACCAACAGAAGAAACTTTTTCTACTGCTGGACATTTTTGTGGGGCCTACTGAATTAGTGGTGGTGGAACTGACTCTGCCCACCCCCATTCAAGAACCCTCCCCCCAACCTACTGCTCCTGGGCTGGGATTTATTTGCTTCTTTTTTGTGTGTGCTGTGGAAATCAAAGGTTGGAGGAAAGCCAGCCCGGGGAGTGTGTGTGTCTCTCTCCGGTACCCCTCAGCATGGGGGCGGGTTGCAGCCCAGCTACTGCTGGCCGGCATGTGTGTGAGGAGTCGCTCAGTGCCTAGGCGGGGGGCCGAGCCGGGGTCCCAGGAACCCCAAACCTACAGGGGCAAGGGGGCAGAGAAGGTCAGTTTCAGAGCTGGAGACCGCGGCCGAAAGGGAGGGAAGCGATTTGCCTCGTTCCTCCACTAGAGGGCAGAAGAGCTCTGGGAACCAGCGTGAACCCAGGAGTCCTGGATCCGCCCCGCAGTCTCCGCTCCCCGCCCTGAGCCGGGCAGAGAACCCAGGAGCCCTGGCTCCCGCCCCCCTGCTCTGACCCGCGGTGTGCCCTGGGGGCGGCCGGTCACAGCCACCTCTGGGGCGGGGCGGCCGGTTCGCCGCTGCCCTTTCCCGGTCTGGCACTTCTGGGCTGGGTTCGAGACAGCGAACCCGGCGGAGCCAAGTGGGCGCAGAAAGGCCTGGGCGGGTGCGTTTGTGGGGAACGGGCCCCTGACCCAGCTTGGACGGGCTCAGCCGGTCGCGGACCTGGGACCGCCCCCGCAGGCAGCTCCCGGCCCGTGTGGCAGCGGACAGGGAGTCCCAGCCAGCCACGTGGGACCCCCGGGTAGTGTCCTGGTGCCAGACCGCCCCCCGCGTGGGCCAGCCAGGGAGGGGCAGTTCCCAGCCAGAGCGGCGGGGAGCTGAGAACGGGCGCGCTCGTTCCATGCCCCGGCCGCCCTGCACCGTGGGGTGCGGCCTGGCAGACGTGGCCCGAGGCTCTGGCTCCGCGCCCCTGCTGTAGGGCTCGCTCGAGCCATGCTTTGGCCCCCACTCTTGTGGGGCAGCCCGCCGGCTGGGCTCTGGGTGAACTGGCGCCTTTGTTCGGGTCCCGGGGCAGCCCCGCGCGGGGAGCTGCACCCCTCGGCCCGTGTAAAGGCCCAGCTACTGCTGCCCAGCAGGGGGAGTCGCTCCCCGGGCGGGACAGGCACCGAGGCGCTGAGCCCTGCGCTGCCCCGCCCCGCCCCGCCCCCTTTGTGGAAGATCTGAAGCAGGAAAGCGGGGGCTGGGAGTCCCCGAACCAGCGTGGGAAGGGGCAGGAGCTGCGGGTTGGGGCCGGGAGCGAGGCTGGCTTGAGACTGTGCAAGGGAAACAGAGGCTGGCGCTTTAGCAGACCCAGCCCAGCCCAGCTCCGGGATAGGCAGGGCGGGACAGAGCAGCCCAGAGCCGAGGGAGGGTCATGCAGCTTTATTCCCCTAGAGGGCACCCCAGCGCTGAGGAGAGAACCCAGCCTCCCTGCTCTCACCCCCAGCCCTCCACTCTCCTCCCGAGAGCAAGGGAAAAACCCAGGCAGAGGTGGGGGGCACTCAGGAGCAGGTAGGTCCAGGCTGGTAGGGGAGGGGGAAGGACTTGGGGGCTGTAGCCCAGGCCTGGGAGAGGAGGTAGAGCCAGGTACCAGTCCCTCCCTTGATCCCTTTACCCCCAGGAAAATAGGGGGAGTAGGGGCAAGTTGGGGGTTCACTCTTCCCCCCTGGCTTCTTAACTTTCTCATCCCTCCGGAGCCCCATGGGCAGTGGTTGCCCCTAGATACTGATGTGAAGCCCCCATTTGCAACTGCAGAGATCCCCAGCCCCTTGTTATGAGAGGGGGGAGCCTGGCCCCCATTTCCTCCCTGTCCACAAATAACCCCCCTTCTTGTGATCAATCCCCTGCATTGCTGCCCAAGGGCGGGTTCACTGCCTTACACAGCTGGGCCAGCCCGTGGAAAGGCCCCACAATAGGGTTACTGGGGGTAGGGTTAGCAATAGGAGCTCAGAATCCCACTTCTGCCACCCACGAGTTTTCCAAACAGCAGCTGCCACTTCAGGGGGGACAGTATGGCCCTGAGGCATGTAGTGGGATGAGAGCACCTCTGTACAGTCAGTGCTGCTTGGGGCTGAGTCAGGCCTACCCATACACCCCCTGGGGTGTTCTAATCCTAGGGGCCACTGCTCTTCAATTAGTGCCTGGGCCACCCCCTTAGGTCTTGCTGGAGGTGCTCTCAGGGGGCGTCGGCTTCTTCAGGGACTGGGCCACGTTCAGCAGGGCCTGGACAGTCCGGGCCAGTGGCCCCAGGCTCTCCTCATCCAGGACATGCTGGGGCTGGCACAGGGATTCCTGGCAGGAAAGAGGAGAAGTTAGAGGGGCAAAGGGGTGGGTATTGGGGGATAGGAAGAGGCAACGATTCAACTTCCACCACTGGAGGCAATAGTGCAATCCATCCCACACTCAGGGAGGCTTTAGAGCAGGCACGTGGCCAAGCCAGATGGGGCCCTCAGAGCCATTCCAGCAAGTCCTATGTGAGGCTGACCGATTCATGCACAGCTTTGTCAGGCAGTTGCCGTAAGCCCCTGCTCTGTCCACTGACCAAGAAAGGGAAACAGCCAGAGCCTGGGGAAAGTGGTTAAGTGAGCAGCACCCCACTGGAGCCCTATTCCCAGGGCCAACAGCTGGTTCTAGGCCCAGAGCTGACCTAGGTTTTTTGCTTTACTCTGGGTCTTGTTTTGGGGGAGTATGAGGCAGTGCCTGACCCCCCCAACAAGGCCCTGATCTTGGTAACTAGTTAACTGCCCCCTGCATTCCCATGTGAGCCGCCCGGCAGCACTAAAGCACGGCCAAGCCAAGGCAAGGCAAAACAAGACAAAAGCCACATGGCGGGTTGGAAAGCTCCATTTCTCAGCAAGTGCGACACACACGGCGTCCGGGAGGAGAAAGCCACAAGGGGAATTTACAAGAGGGAACTGCCGAGCAAGGACCGCGCACTATTTACAGCTTTGTACAGTGTGCCCAGGCTCGGCCTTCCAATATATATCAAATATAGAGCTGTATAATTTAATAGCGTTAAGGCAGGCGGCCCGGCCAAGGGGGGAACAGCCGGGAGGCAAAGGAGGAGAGGAAGACGGTGGGACCGAAGTCCCCATGGGCAGCTGGATTACCAGGGCTAGCCCCAGCAAGGCACGCAATTCCCCAGGTGAATGTGGCCAGATGGCACGTTTCCGGCGAGAGGCACTGACGAGCAGGAGCGAGGGCCTCGCTTGCATGGAGGGGGAGCAGGGCCCAGCTGGGGGGGGTGTCTCTCTAGGAGGCGGATTTGAAGATGGCAGGAGCTGCCAGGGGCTAGATGATGCAGTTCAGGAGCTCAGTTCAAAGGGGAACCCGCAGAGCCCCCACAACCAACTGTCAACCTGGCCCTGCAAAACTCCACAGGGAGATGGGGTGAAAGTGGGGTCCTGAGGGACACTGGAGTTGCCTCCCAGGCCCCACTGGGAGTAAGGGGGGGACCCTGGTGGTCACGGGGGACTGTCAAGGGGAAGCATTGCTCCAGCCCCACCCCTGTGTGCATGGCCCTTGAGTGTGACAGCAAGAACCAGCTCCCAGGCTGGGCAGTGGCTGGGAGAGCACTGATCCAGCAGGGCCCCCATAGGTCTCCCTAAGGCACATGGGAAGGGCAGGGCCCCTGCACCCCAGGGCTAGGCTCTGGGGGCCCCACTGGTCAGAACCCACACAGTTTGCAATAGGCCAGGAAAAGCAGCGACATCACGGAAACATAGAAGAGGGCGAAGCCGGCGAGGTGCCCAGGCAGGGCGGGCGTGGTGTGGGCAGCAGCAGGAGTGGCGCTCTCCTCGCCTCCGCAGAGCAGCAGGGCTCGCAGGGTGCCCCAGAGCCGGTGGGCGTCCCCCTGGAGCACGTCAGAGGCAGAGCACAGGGTGACCTGGGCCCGGCGCAGGAGACAAAGACAGGAGAGACATTAAGGGAGGGACTGTGGGACTGGCCCCTGCCGCGCTGGGCTGGCAACTCTGCTTGTGCCCGAGCCAGTAGGATTTCCTGCCCAGGCTGAGGAGGAGAACAGGGGCCAGTGGGTAGAGCTGGTGGGGTGGGTGATGGGAGTCAGGACTCAAAGGATCTCTCCCTGGCTCTGGGAGGGGAGTGGGGGCTGGGAGCCAGGTTCTCTCCCTGGCTGCCACTGATGTTGAACAACTCTCCTTCTCTATGCCTCTGTTTCCCCTCCTCCTAAGGCTGTCCAGCTGGGGAGCTCTCTGGGAGCAGGGACCCTGCTCTTAGCAGAGGGAATTTGGGCATCTCCTGCTGCTGTGAGGCTGGGGTCAGTGCCCGGTGCTGTGCAATGGGAGGGAGGTCTGGGCAGGACCCAGGCTCAGCCCCGCTGCTACTGCCATCCAAAGGGGCGACAGGAACCGGCAGCACCAGCCTGTTGCTGGCGTGGAGGAGTGGGTGCAATGCGGCATTCTAGGACCTGACCCCAGTGCAGCGAACAGAGTGCAGCACCAGCTGCTGAGAGGCCAGGTCCCCATCAGCTGAGAGGGCGGACCATTAGCCATGAGGGGGGAGCTTTTCACAGGAGGGGTCAGGACTTCACACTAGTGCACCAGCATGGGAGCACACTGCCCCAGCTGCACAGAGCAGGCAGGATATCTGAGATCCCCACAGTCCCCACATTACCTCCGGGACCCCCATGCGGCGACAGGCCTCCAGGAAGTTCTCCACGTTCTTCCGGCTTCTGGCCATGTTCAGCTTTGGCTGCGGAGAGCGGAGGAGAGTGAGTGGCAGGGTGGGCTGCCCAAGCTACTGTCTCGTCTGGCAGACGCTCAGGTTTCAAGAAGAGTCAGTCCAGCCCTCACAGTTGTAGAGACAGACCCAGAGCTGGGGAGAGAACCTAGGAGTCCTGGCTCCCAGGCTTTCACCCACCCAAGCCAGGCAGGGCCCCAGGCGTCTGGGGCAGGTTTCCCACTCACCACAGCGGGAGAAGGCACGTGAATGAAGGGCACCGAGCGCGGGCGCAGGTGATTGACCAGCTGGCACAGCACGGCTCCGTTGGCCAGAGCATCGCTGAGATCCTCTGCCAGAGTCATGCTCAGCCGCGACTCGATGGCCTGCATGGGGAAAAGATGATGTTCCATGTCCCGCCCCCAGGTACCTGCTTTGCACCCATGTGCGCACTGCCCACAGGGACCCACGCGTAAGGCACCTGTTTGGAGCAGGGGGCTTCACCTGCTTTTCCTCAGGACCCAGTTGAAAATTGTTGAGGCCCATCACCCAACATAATTCTCTCTTGACTAGAGTGTGGGCTCTGGGGGGGGGGAGGGGGGAGAGGGGGAGAGAGAAGGGCACAGTCCCTGTTCCCTGCACGTGTCCTGCACCAGGTTCCTGATGGCTGACAGCTCCTCTGTGTTACCTGGCGGCTGGCAGCTGCTGCTGGCTGTGCAGAGGGGCCAGGGCCCGAGGGGAAAGGGGGGAGTGCATGAGGTTCCCCAGGGTCCCGCCACAGGTTAACCAGGTGGTTGAGCACTCAGAGATCAGTCACGGGAAAGCTGAGCTGGGGGGGCCAATACCTTGCGTAGCTGGGCCGTTAACTCTTTCTCATCCTGGTCGTGCGAGCCAGCCCGGAGCCGCAAGAGGTCTGGGGAGGCGTCGTGGGGGGTACAGGCTGTGGGGGGGACAGCGTTGCTCAGTGGGACACAGACAGCAGGCAGGCAGGGAATGGATCCACAGGCCACACTGGGATTCAAACCCCAGGCCTGCAGATCTAGCAGGTACAATACCTCAGCCCACCAGCAAGGGGGAGGGCACAGAGCTGCCCACCTACCGGAGCTGGGCTTCACAGCGCTGCGTGAGGAGGAGCGGAAGAGGAAACTACTGGGCTTCTGGGCCAAACCTGCCTCCCGTCCTGGGGGGCTGGAGACCTGGGAGGGGAGCGACTCTAGGGGGAGGGGAAGAAAGGTGTCATCTCACCCCATGGCCTCCCTCCTCCCCCATAGCACAGTTGAGGCCTAGGGGCACTAAGTCCTTTCAAACAGGATCTGCTGCCCCTGGAGGCCCGTGTCCCCTGCAAGAGCTGAGGAGAGAACCCAGGAGTCCTGGACTCCCAGCCCTACCCACCTTCTCTGACCCACCAGGCCCCACTGCTGTCCCCCACTCTCCTCTGCCAGAGCCTGGCCGGCACTCACCCTGCTGCCGGGCTGTCTGCCCTGGGGATGTTGGGCTGTAGATACTGGACGGCTGCTCTGCAGCCTGAAACAGACAAGGGCAGGGGAGGCAGTCGGCTTGAGTCCCGTTGGGCACCATTTACCCCCCCAAGGCTCTTCCGATCCCTGTCCCTCCCCTCTCACCTGGGTCCTTGGCTTCCTCTGGGGGAGGCTGCTGATCTCCGATGGGCCACTGTGGGGACACAGAGCCAAGTGAGGGGCTGCTCGAGGCTGGGAAAGGGCCCCTGATCCTGGCCATGGGGGAAGGGGTCATGGGACACAGGAGTACAAGGGGGCAGAGTTGGAGTAGCCCCAAGGCTGTCCTAGTGTAGACCGGGGGAGACCTGAACCCCAGCACTGCCACCGGGTTTAAAATTGCCACTGGGCCTGAGCATGGGTCCAGGGGAGCCCACAACATGGCTCATGTGGAAAGGGAGTTTGGAGCAAAGCAATGGGGGGGGGGGGGGGGAATCTCACTTGCTGGCTGCTGGGCCTTGTGCACTGCTGTAGCCACCTTTGGACGCCATCCTCAGCAGGCTGGAAGAGACGCAGAGGGGGGTCAGAAGGGCCCGAAGCAGAGAGGCCCCCAGGTGGCCTCAGCAGGGGGCTGAGTCTCATCCCCAGCCCTCCCACAAACCTGTCCCGCTTCTCCAGTGCCTGGCTTCGCAGGGCTTGCTGCTGCCGCTCCCGCTCCTGCCAGATCTGCAGCGTCTCAGGGCGCCTCCGCTCCTCACCGACGGGCTCTTCCCGAGGGAGGTTGGGCCCCACACATGTCCTGTGGTGTGGGGATTTGGGATGAGCAGGGTTAACCCAGGCCAACACACCAAGGGTTAATTCCCTCTCTGGGGGCTGGCTCAGGTGAGAGGGTAACAATCTACTGCAGCTGATAGCGCTGCTCCTGGCTCTCCGTGCTCAGCAGCCGGAGTTCAAAGCCTGCAGTGCCCCTCATTGGGGGAAATGGGGGACAGCCTGTTACACACAGACCTCTTGCCCAAGCTCTGAGATGCACCCATCTCTGGGGTGGGGTGGCCAGTTACACAGGGACCCCTCACCTGTCCCAGAGTAGGCCCTAACCAGCCGCTGCTCACCTGCTGTTTGGCACCTTCTCCCCACCACCAGCTCTTTGGGGAAGGCTCTTCTCTGCTTTCTGCCTCTCCTAGGGACACAAAGTTGGAGGAAAAAGGCTGGAGAGAGTGCCCAGGAGTCCTGGCTCTCAGCCCCCCATTCTAAGCCCACAGACTCCAAGCACAGATTCCTTTGCTGCTGTATGACAGCCCCTCCTCTGAGCCAGCTGCCACATCCCTGCCCCAGAGCCGTGCCCCCCATGCTGGCAGGAGCCACAGGCCTGGGCCTAAATTGACCCTCAAAACTACATCATCCAAGATGTGCCAGGGACTCCCAGGATGCAGCTGCCCATGGTGCACCTTGGTGGGTTGTGCTCACGAGAGCTCATGACACTACCTACATGGTTTGTTAGTCTGTAAGGAGCTGCAGGACCATTTGCTGTTTAAGTTTTGCATGGTAGACATAATCCCACCAGCAAGCCTGGCCCATAAGGAAGCATGGGATGCAGAAGTCGAGCAAACCACAGCTCCCAAGAGGCTGTACGCCAGCCACTCCCATACGAGAGACTTTGGTATTCGAATATTTGCCAGAAAACCTAAATTTCCTTGGTTGTGGAGGTGGGGCTGGGGCCACAACCCTGTTTAGGGCCCAGTGTGACACCCCTCCCACTGCAGGGCCAGTTCCTCTTCCTATTCCAGCAGGGGGTGTTGCCTCCAGGGCGCAGGGACAGCCAACAGGCCAAGTGTAGAGAAATGCATCCTGGGAGTTGCAGTCTCCTCAACTTGCATACTCAGGGTCCCTCAGTGCAGCCCCCCTGCACCTCAACCAGGGCTGCGCCCTGTGAGCTCCTTTCCGGCTTGGCTGCCTCCTCCTCCTCCAGGCTGCTGTCAATGAAGTCGATCTGCTCCAGGTCTGCGTTGGCTGCGGGGAGGAAAGGGTCAGCGGGCTGTAGGGTTGCCAGGTGTGCAGTGTTCGCCTGGACTGTCCATTATTCGGGTCCCCCGTCCGGTAAAAACACCAGAAAATACTGGACACGTGAAATGTCTGGTATTTCCTGTTTCCCTTAGAGGGAAGCCTGGTGGGTACAGTTTTCCCCCTGCTGTATCTGGCAGGGGTAGGGGAGTGAGGAGCGCAGGGTCATTTAAAGGTGCAGAGCCCCCCTCCCCCTCCTTTTTTTTGCTCAACAACTTTGGTCTCCCCCCTTTTTTTCCCTTTCAACAGAATTTTTTCGGGGTGGGTTTTGTGTGTGTGTGTGGGGGGGGTTTGTTAAACCACCTGGCAACCCAAGCAGGCTGTCTCTGCTCCCAGGCACCAAGCAAAGCCCATGGGGGCTGCCTGACACATGTGCCCATGTGCACCTCTACCAGGCTAGGCCAGAGACATGGGGGAACTCCAGGCAAAGGACTGAGTTGAACTCTGGCTGGACAGCGATTTGTTTTGGCGGGGACCAGGGCCCACTCCCATTTTGCTGCAGGTCTTTCAGGGAGACTGGACCAGGCCTGCCCCTGCATGTATCCTTTGGGCCGACCACTTTGGCACCAGCCACCTACTGCCTGCAGCTAAGCCGGGGCATGAGATTGCAGCGCAGTCCTGCTACCACGTGCTTGTCTGCGACAAGACGAGCCCAGATGCAGCTGGGAAGGAGGAGAGATTCACCTGGGAACTGGGGTGCCCACCCTGACAGCTCATGGGTCAGTGGAGCTGTGACTGGCAGGAGAAGCCAATGGCTGAGTCCTCTTAGGCCAAGTCAGGCATCTCCGGCAGCTACTGCAGGATCACCAAGAGCTGGGAATCCACCTGGAGAGAATGGAACCACTCACCTGCCCTGTCCCGCTTCTCCTTCAGCTGGCGGGGATCCCGGATCAGCTCTGCCACGCGGAACGACAGGTCAGAGGACTCATCTGTGGACTGGGAGAACATAGGGGGGCTGAGTGATTCTTGGGCAGCACTCGGGATGGGCGGGGGGTTCAGATGCCAGGACTGCCTGTGAATCACCCGCACAATTGACCAACCCCCACCTGGTACAGGTGACAGGGACCGCTGCGGGCATGTGACACAGAGGGACCCCTGCCCAGCACAGGTACCATCTGTGAAACTGACTGAATGCCCCCAGTCAGTGGCACTGATGTAGGTGAAACTGAGGCAGGGCAGCACCTAACAAACTTTGAGCCTCAAGTCTCCTGTCTGCCATCTAGCCTCCCTCTGGGCATGGCCTTGGAACCTAGAGCCAACCCAGCCCAGCTTTCCTGCGGCAGCTTTTCCTCCCCGGTGCTAGGACGGGAGGCTGCGGAGCCCGGGCTGAGGTGGGAGCTGTTGCTGTCCTATGTGCTCCTGGAATGGGACACATGTGGAGCCAGCAGCTCATCCCAGCATAAGGGGGAGCAGGGCTGGGCTGGGGGCCCTGCAGTCCATACTAGTGATGTAATAGTGTAGTCAATTAACCCATTATCCAAAGCTTATAGGTAATGCTATAGACTACACACATTTCCCCCCCACTCCTTGCCAGTACATTTTTATAGCAGTCCTGGCTTGCACTGGGTCCTGGACCTACCCCCACTGTGGCTCTGCATTTAGAGGGTATACAAAGCCAGGCAAGCAGGCAGCCCAGCTCAGTTCTGGCTTGTGCCGGGTCCAGGAGCTCAGACCCCTCCGCCCCAGACAGGGGTGCCCGGGGACCACAGAATAGTCGACTGACAAGAATTTATGAGGTTAATCAACTATTCGATTAACGGATAGTTAATATCCCTAGCCCGTACCTCATTCCCAGACCACCGCTTGCTGCCACTGTCGACGCTGTTGAAGCCGGAGTCCAGGCCGCCGTACTGCCGGCCGGGGTAGAACTCGTCTGAGAGGCTGAGAGGCAAAGAGGGGGTGGAGGAGGGGCACTTTGAGATACTCTGGTGAGAAGAGCTGGAGAAGGCACTTCAAGACAGCACAGAGCTCAGGGTTGACTGGGATCAGCCCGGTCTGGGGTGGGGGGGGGGGAGTGTGTGTGTGTGTGGGGGGGGTAACAGGACCTGGCGCTTGCTCCCCAAGCTCTCAAGAAAGAGGCAGATCCAAGCCTTCTGGCCCCCTTCCCCTCCCAGAGCAGAGAGAGAACCCAGGAGTCCTGGCTCCCTGCTGCCGTGCAGGGGTGGGGGAGCTCGACGGGTTCACATCCGCGGGAGGGGCAGGAGGAGGCAACAGGATGAGGACTGGAATCTGCAGGGTCCAGGTATGTGGGTGTAGCTCCCTTACCAAGTGCTGAAGCTGGTGGGCCGGTTGGCCCGGGCCAAGTCGGCCAGGTCTGGCCCCGCTTTGCTGCAGGCTTCCAGGTTGAGGTATTTGAAGATGTGGATTTTGCCTTTCAGGCAGATCTAGGGGAGAGACCGGCACTAGGCTCGGGGTGGGGGAGTTGTTCGAAGAGCCCCCTCCAGGACAGATTCGCAAGCAAGAAGGCCAGATCCCACCCCTTCCTCCCTGGCTCTGGGCTGCATTCGGACAGAAGGAGTCCAGGCCCATGTTAGTTTCCCCCAAGGATGGGTCTGGCTACACCGCCCAGCCACTGGGCCCTGCCCCACTTGTCTGCACTAGATGGCAGAGCTCCCTCTTGCTGTTTCCTGGCAGACATAGGCCCTGCCCCTGGGCTGGGTGCAAGCCCGCCCCACCCACCCTTCCTCAGGTCCATTTCGCTCCCTCCACTGGCCCCCCCAGCCCTTCCTGGCTCACCTGCGCGGGGGGCGACTGGAGGGGGTTGTTGTCTAGTAGGATGGTCTGGAGGTGTCGGAGGTGCCGGTAGCAGACAGGGATGCGGGCGACCCGGTTGCAGGAGAAGTCCAGGCGAACCAGGGGTAGCTCCGACAGTTCTGGAGAAGCAGAGAAGCCCAGTGACGGAGCCCTCATGGGACACGCTTGGCTAGTAGGTCTCCTGGTTCACAACCAAAGCCTCCCTCGGCTCCCAGGCTCCTCAGCACCTGCTCTCCTTGTGCCAGGGCAAGCCAGGCCCAGAGAGGAGAGCTGGTGATGTCCCACTGCCACACACCAGGTCAGCCAGCCACCTCCAGGTGCTTTACCGTCGCCCACCCCAAGATAGCCATCTCTGGGGGGTGCAGCAGCAGCAGCTGGGTAGTACAGGAAATGGCATAGCACAGCAGAGGGGGAGCTCCGTGGAATCCCAGTCCAGCTCGGTGCTCCCTGGTGTGGGGCCATATGGGATGCAGGCTAGAATCAGAACCCTATAGAGTCCAGGACCGGGAACCAAATGCCAGGGCGACCAAAGAGGAAGGCCTAGGAAGGTATATGCACTCAGGCCAGAGGCCCAGCCCTCGCGGGACTGGCGGCTTACAGGCTCGCCCCACACTCCATTGGCTGGAAAGGTTTTTTTAGCCCCTTGTGCCTGGAGGCAGCGGCAGGCGCACCGAGAGGGACACTGACCTTCGGGGAGAGTGGTGAGCTGGTTTCTCCGGACATTGAGATCTCGCAGGGATTCCAGCTGGCCCGTGCTGGCTGGGAGGGACTGGAGTTCATTGCAGCTCACATCCTGGGGGGAGGGGATTCGTTCAGCAGGGCCCGGCTGGGGTAGGGTGGGAAAGCTGCCCCCGAAGTCCCCATAGGAGGGGATTCGTACTGTGTTTTCAGTATCCCGGAAGGAGCAGAGGGTTTAAGCCAGATGACAGCACCCCCTGGTAATGGTCTGGGGCCTGCCATGCCTGTAAGGAGAAAGTGCCCCTGCTGAACCCCTGCCCTACTCCCTGCCCCACAGAGCCTCCTGCTGAGCCCCTGCCCCACAGTATCCCTTAATGCTGCCCCACAGTATCCCTTAATGCTGCCCTGTGGCCTGAGCAGCACTTCCTGCTGAGCTCATCCCACTCCTAATGTATTCTGGGTGTTCTCCCTACCCCAAACAGAGCTGGCTTGACAGGAGGGAGCTGTCTGGAGCTTCATGTCCAGCTATAAAAGCCCAGAGGGTTCTCCAGTTAGCAGGCCAGACCCCAGGCCCCATAGCCCAGCACTGAGCGCCAGCAGGCCCGACTCACCAGCTGGCGCAGGGAGCTCAGCGCGCCCATCTCGTCAGGCAGCGAGGCCAGCTTGTTGTTGCTGGCGATCAGGACTTTGAGGGGCAGCTGGCAGAGACAGGGCGGGAGGGAGGTAAGCTGGTTCCGGCTGGGGAAGAAGGAGCAGTTAGATCTGGGCCAAACACACCTGTAATAGCAGCCCCTCCAGGCACTAAGAGTCATGGAGAGGCCCAGCCCCCTGGGAGACAGGCCTGCATGGGTAGCACAGCCAAGCAGCTGTCGTCACACTGCAGTGTGGCCCCACAAGGGGGCGCACAGGCAACATACAGACCCCGGCACCTGCATCCCTCTGGTAAGGGCCAAGTATGTCCTGTAGGGCCAGGTTCCACCTCCTCAGCAGGGCCAGGCTGGGGCGGGGGAAGAGAGAATCTCTCCTGCCCCAGGCCGGGGCCCTGCAGGGGCCTGTGGGGACAGAAACAGGAGCCCACAGGGTGGAATATTCCTGCTGTGCAGGAGCTCTGGCTGACTGAGCCCAGCAGGGGCTCCAGCTCCCTCCCGTGCCCCAGCCTGGCCACTACCTGAGGTTCAAGTAGGTGAGGGCCTGCAGGTTGGCGATGGCTGGCGGGATGCTGCGCAGGCAGTTGTGGTACAAACTCAGCCCCTCCAGGGAGACCAGGTGGCAGGCGTCCTCAGGCACTTCAGCAAATCTGTTCCGGGAGAGATCTGGGGGCGGGACAAGAGGAGAGGCGTTAGACTCAGATCCCCAGGGCCCGCTCTGGGGTCTGTTGTCCCCTCTCCCACACACAAGGGCAGGTTCCCCTCAGCATGCCCCCTGCTGGCTGCAGCAGATGGGCAGGCAATTCAGCCCGGAAGGTCCTCGTTAGCCAGGGAAGAGCCAGAGAACGCAGCTGGCTGGGAGAAGCTGCAGAACGGATGGGGTGGCCCTTCTGAACCGCAGCAACTGGCTGGCGTTCCCAACCACCTGTGGCTCCCAGGGAGAAAGGGCTAACAGACCGCAGCAAGGGGACGGCCGCACATTTGCTGTGAGGGCTGGGCCAGAAAATGGCCCTTTCCCTGTTTGAGAAGGGAAACTAAAGACGGGTCAGCCAAGCTGGGAAGAAACATCCTGCCTTCCAGCCCCTGCTCGCTCTAATCACCCGACGCCCCTGCCCTCCCAGATGGCCCAGGCGTAAGGATGTGCACCACCGGCAGGCAGGATGGCCATGCACGAGGTAACTCCTGCGTTTGCTGTACATCAAGCTAACATAGGTGTCTGCATCCCTCTGCCTCAGATCAGGGGCTCGTGGGCCAGCCCTCAGCGATGAGAATGGCACAGACACCCCCTCCCTGGCATGCTAAAAGGAGCTGGAAAAAAAAAGATCACTCAGGATCCGAAAGCCTGAGCCAACGCTGCAGGAGATGCCACGGGGTGAGCGACTGGCAGCACTGTCCCGACTCCCGAGCAAACAGAAGATTGCACAATGGGTCCATTCCTGCGCAGGTCTGCGGTTAAAGCCAGAGGAGGCCCAGGGAGAGAGGCAGCACTGGGTGATGTACCACTGGACCCTCCCCAGCGCAGAGGCAGCTCCTCTGTCCAACCCGACCCGCATCCTTTGCCCGATGCAGGGCGAAGGTCCAGCCTGTGAGAGGCCCTACTCTGATCAATGGGCTCTAACCCCAGGAGGAGCGAGGACTGACACGCTGCCATGTTCACCCTCCTCTCTCCCTGCCCCATCAGGAACCCAGGCACCTGGGAGCAAAGCGGCCATGGCCCAGGTGGGCAGGACCCCAGGAGTCAGGGCTGGAGCCCTGCAGCAGAACAGGAATCCTGTGGGTCCCGCAGCAACATCCCAGGATCTCTTACTTTGAATTGATCACTTAAGAGAGGAACTGATGGGATTTGATGTGTCTTGTAACAGGAGTTAAAGGGTCTTTAACATGGGTTAAGCAAGATTCATTCAGTCTTTTAGTAGGGACATAAAATTCTATTTAATTGGCTAAATGCAAGCAAACGCCATGTTTAACTGGATCCAGGGGGCTGGAGCGCCTCCCCCACCCATTGGGGTCAGGCCTGAGCAGCCCCTGCTGCAGGCAAGGGCTGCTGCCACTGCAGTTGCTCCCAGGCCCCCGCACAGCTGGACCACAGGCAGAGGCTGCTCCCAGAATCGGTTAAACTGTTAAACTATTTAACTGGGTACCCAGTAACATCCCTCTTTTAGTAGGGAAAATTGCATCTATGTTCACTACTCTGGGGTTGGTTTTTGGTTTAGCTGTGCAGGGGAATGGCTCTTGCAGGGTTGAGGGGATCGAAGATTTTGCAGGACAGAATTGCAGGGAACGGTGAGGAAGTGGGTGGATCGGCAGCCCAGCAGGGCGGGAAGGCAGGGTGATGGGTAGGATCGGCAGCCCGGGAAGCACGACTGGCAGCCCAGCTGGGTGTAAAGGCAGGATTGGCAGCCTGGGAGGGCAGCCCAGTAGGAGTGCAATCAGTGGCCTAGCAGGGCAGAAAGGCAGGGCAGGGGCAGGATTGGTGGCCCAGCAGAGCAGCCCGGCAGGGCCTGGTGGGGTGGGAAGGCAGGGCGGGGGATGGGATCAGCAGCCTGGCAGGGCAGAAAGGCAGGACTGGGCGTGCGAACAACAGCTGTCCTGCACGGGCGCTCCCTGGCAGGCCAGCGAAGAGCTGTCTGATGCTCCCCAATGGCTAGGAAATGATGCTAGCCAAATGCGACCTGAAAAGGGGGATGAATCGTGGGCACAGGTAGCTGAGCATCTCAGCGGAGACTCGTCCCTGGCTGCAGTTAACTCGAAGGCTTCCCTGGCTCGGTACTGACCAGGGGACAGTATGGCCTGTGATGCAGGGGCTCAGATGGGAGGCTCAATGCGAGGCCCTGACCGGCACTGCTAGGCCCCTGAATCCCTTCGGAAGCCCAGCCTGGAAATGCCATATCTGTCCCTTAGAGAGATGTGTGGATTGATGACTCTCCCCTGCCTCCCTTTCAGGGCTCAGAGCTCCTCAGGGCCGGACAGGCTCCTCTTGTGGGTCTATGCAGTGCCTAGCACAAGGGGGGAAATCTCGGCCGGGGGGTCTATGCAGCACAAGAGGGATGTGGATCTTGGCCAGGGCTCTTGAGCTCTCCCCTAACCAGAGGGATGAGGAGGATGAAATGCCTGAGAGCTGAGCTGCGCGGCGAGTGGCAGGCTCCAAGGTGGCCGGGATGTGAGCTGCTGGAGAGGGGCCAGCCCTGCATTCACAATTTAGAGAAGGGCTGACTCGGGCGACTTTCCCTGCCAGCCAGGGAAGCGCTTTGCTGACCACACAAGCCAGGCCAAGCCGCTGAGAGGGTGCCTCTCTTGGCACAAGCCATAGGAGCCGGCACGAGGCCCAACAGCCTCCAAGGAGAAAAGCCAGCATGACATTGATGAGAATCAGTCCCGGCCCTGGCTCCATCTGGGGCTGAAATTAACAATCAGGGGCAGAAAGGAGCCACAAAAAAATTAGCCTTGGGCTGGAAAAGAGGCTTCAGCTGCGTGACAGATTCATCTAAAAGAAGATTGAGCAGGGACATGACTGTGGCCAAGGGAAGAAAGCACTGGGTGCTAAAAGACTCCATAATCCAGCAGGGAAAGGCAGAAGGTATCTGAGCCGTAAGCGATCATCTTTGAAAAAATCATGGAAGTCGGGAGCGATTCCAGAAGACTGGAAAAGGGCAAAGCTAGTGCCCACCTATAAAAAGGGAAATAAGAACAACCCAGGAAGCTACAGACCAGTCAGTTTAACTTCTGTGCCAGGGAAGATAATGGAGCAAGTAATTAAAGAATCCGTCTGCAAATATCTGGAAGATAGTAAGTTGATCGGTAACAGCCAGCATGGATTTGGAAAGAACAAATCATGTCAAACCAATCTGATAGCTTTCTTTGATAGGATAACAAGCCTTGTGGATAAGGGGAAAGTGGTGGACGTGGAGTACATAGACTTTAGTAAGGCATCTGACACTGTTTCAAATGACCTTCTTATCAATAAACTAGGGAAATACAACTAGTTGGGGCTACTAGAAGGTGGGTGCATAGCTGGCTGGATAACCATTCTTAGAGAGTAGTTATTAATGGTCCACAGTCATGCTGGAAGGGCATAACAAGTAGGGTTCTGCAGGAGTCTGTTTTGGGACTGGTTCTGTTCAATATCTTCATCAACAATTTAGATATTGGCATAGAGAGGATGCTTATTAAGTCTGCAGAGGATACCAAGCGGGGAGGGATTGCAAGTGCATTAAGGATAGGGTCAAAATAAAAAATGATCTGGACAAACTGGAGAAATGGTCTGAGGTAAGTAGGATGAAGTTTAAGGAGGACAAATGCAAAATATTCTATTTAGGAAAGAACAATCAGTTTCACGCATACAGAATGGGAAGCGATTGCCTTGGTAGGAGTACCCCAGAAAGGGATTTAGAGGTCATAGTGGACCACAAGCAGTGTGACACGGTTGCATCCCAGAATCGTGTTTACTTTTTTTCCATTAATAGGAGTGTTGTGAGCAAGACACGAGACGTTATTCTTTTGCTCTACTCTGTGCTGATTAGGCCTCAATTGAAGTAGTGTGTCCAATTCTGGGTACCAAATTTCAAGAAAGACAAGGAGAAATTGGAGAGGGTCCAGAGAGGAGCAACAAAAATCATTCAAGGTCTAGAGAACATGACCTATGAAGGAAGACTGAAAGAACTGGGCTTTAGAAAAGAGAAGACTGAGAGGGGACCTGATAGTGGTTTTCAAGTACCTAAAAGGGTGTAACAAGGAGGAGGGAGAAAAATTGTTCTCCTGGACCTCTGTTGATAGGACAAGAAGCAATGGGCTTTAACTGTAGCAAGGGAAGTTTAGGTTCAACATTAGGAAAAACTTCTGTTGGGGTGGTTAAACGCTGGAATAAATTGTCTAGGGAGGTTATGGAATCTCCATCACTGGAGATATTTAACAGCAGATTGGACAGATACCTGTCAGGGGTGATCTAGACCAGTGGTCACCAACCAGTAGATTGGGACCTACCAGTAGATCTTGGAGTCTCTGACAGGGGATCCTGACTGGTTTGGCCAGGAAGCTATCAAGCGCTGGCACTTAAGTTGCCCCTCCACCCACTGTCATGCTGCTCCTGCTCTGCCTTAGAGCTGCCCCCCAGGAGCCTCCTGCTTGCTGTGCAGGGGGGATGAGAGGGAAAAGGTGTGTGTGGGGGGGGGGAGGGATGTCAGGGTGTCCGTCTTCTCCCCACTCCTGTACCCTATCTCCACACAGAGAGAAGGGGGGGGAGGGAGTTTGGCAATGCAAATCTCAGACATACAGACAGACAGCATAAGTGTGACTGTCTCACAAACACACACTGTCCTTCACTTTCATCTCTGACCCAACACATGTGGGGTAGTTGTTACTTCTTTTACTGCTTGCAAAGTGGGTTATTTTTAGTTTTTGACTGGCCTATGCATTTCTTAATTTTCATTTCTCTCTTATGCTTAAATTTAATTACGGAGTGAGTTCTAAAATGCCTAACCTGTTGTGGCTGGAGTAATTATCCCTGTGGTAACTGCTGTTCCTGGAAGTGGCAGGCATATCCCTGCAGCCCCTGAGAAAGGCAGCGAGGGGATCTCCACATGCTATCCTTATGTGCAGACACCACTCCTGCAGCTCCCAGTGATCAATAATAGGGAAACCATGTCCAGTAGAAGCTGTGGTCTCAGTGCCTGTAGATGAGGGGCAGCACATGGAGCCATTGCTGTACATGCCAGCTGTTTTCAGAAGTGGTGTGGGGCCAGGGCAGGAGTAAGCCTGCCTTAACCCACTGCTCCACCTGGAAACTCTCTCAGCTAAATGGTGCCCAGACAGAGCCTGCTTCCTGAACCTCTTCCTGCACCCAACCTCCTGCCCTGGACGGGAGTCCCCCTAGACCCAAACTCCTTCCCAGAGCTTGCACCCTGAAACTCCTCCTACACGCCAATCCTCCACCCTGAGCAAAGCCCTGAGCCCCTCCCACACTCCAAACCCCTTGGCCCACAATCAGAGCATGTACCCCAACTCCCTACCCCAGCCTGTGCAAGTGAGTGAGGATGGGAGAGGAAGGGGGTGGAGTGAGCAGGGTGAGGCCTCAGAGCAGGGGCGGGGCCTCAAAGAAGGGGCAGGAAGGAAATGGGGCAAGGGTATTTGGGTTTGCGGTAGATCTTACATTGCACTGAAATTGAAAAGTGATCTTGTGATTAAAAAGGTTGGAGACCACTGATCTAGACGGTGCTTGGTCCTGCCATGAGGGCAGGGGACTAGACTTGATGACATCCCTTCCAGTTCTACTATTCTATGATTCTATATTCTATGAAGGGCAAAACTAGCTGTGTTCACATGGGAAATAGCCCCAATGAGACAGCTCACAGGACAGTGAGAAACCTTGGACCAAACGCCCCAGGATGGGGGCGAACAGGCCGCCTAGCTGGGTGTGAAGAGACTGCCACGAGGGAGGAGACGTGTTCACCCAGCCAATCTCACCTTTGGAAGAGGGAAATGGGGCCTGGAGCCAGATCACACTGAACCGCACCATCTCCCCCAGAACAGCACTGAGACTGGGGGGCAGCAGACACACAGCTCCCCTCCTTTGCCTTGCCACGTGTTCATAAACCAACCCCTGCGGAACGGGAGAATTCCAGCTCTACAACTCCAAGCTCTGGAGCCCATTGTCGGCCCCAGGGAATGCAAGGGCTAGCCTAGAACCAAGGAAAGGCCAGGAGTTGCGCCTCCCCTCTCCCATCTGCCCAGACCCCACCTTGACAAGGGTCACCCCCTTCTGTACCTCAGGATACACAGCAACATTCCTACTGGCAAGTGAAGGATACAGGATTGAATAAAGGCAGATTTTGAAAGACTGGATCAGCCCTGTCATGCCAGGCATTGCCAAGACACACAGCGAGAGACAGTCCCTGCCCTAGCTGGGATCAGCCCCGTCATGCCAGGCGCTGCCCAGACACATGGGGAGAACAGCTCCTGTGCAGGAGGTGGTGGGAAAACAAAGTGCTCTCTTTCAGGGCCCGCAGCTGGGCGCCTGTGACAATGTGAGAACGGGGGAGGGGGGGAACGCAGCCGGCACCATGAGGCCCAACACACAGGCCCTGGTCCTGCCCGGATCCTTGCCCCGCGATGGTGCAGGCATTGGATACCAGCTTGGTGCAAAGGTGTCTGGTCCTCCTGGTGCTAAGCACAGGCTCCCCACTGGCTCTTGCCCATGCCAATGAAGCCCCCTGGCCAGCACCTGGTTGGGGGCAGGTGCTCTGTAACCAGCCCCAGAGCTTAACTGCTGAGCTGGACTGCACCCAGTGAGGCATGAGCCGCTCTGTCTCCCCTTCCTCATAGCTCTGCCGCCAGCCCTTTGCTGCCCCCTCCCCCGCACACCTGTGGCATGGTGCACGAATTGCCAGGTTAAGTGCTTTTCCAAGCAGGTACATGACCCCAATTTTGCTGAAGCTGTGAGGAAATCCAGGAAGGCTCTGGATGCAGCCCCAGCTGTGCCACACGTGTTCCTGGGCAGCTGGGAAGGAGGTTCACAGATCACAGGGCAAAGGGGCCTTGTAGCCTGCCCTCCCAGGGAACATAGAGACGCAGAAGCCAGGCGCTGAGAAAGCAAACAACTCCCCCTTCTTTCCATTCCAGAGAATGGCGCCTTGTGAGCTGGGACCCTCGGGCTCTGCTGTCACCTGCAGCGCAGAGAGCCAGCCGAGGATGCAGCCAAGAGAGCTCCCGGCACAAAACCATTCACCCCAGCCCTTGGCCCACAATAGACTGCAGGCCAGCAGCATGGGAAGCCAGTGGCTGCACCATTCCTTTCTACGCAGAGTGCCTGACACAAGCAGCTGAGCGCCATCGCAGCTCTTCTGCAGAGTGTGTGGAGGGCACGGCTCTGCGGCAGCCCTCGGCAGGCTGAGTAAGTCCCAGAGAGACAGGAAGTGGAGGCGGCCTGCACTGGAAACTCCTAGACAGATCTAAGGACTTGGCTGAGGAAACTGATCCCCCTTAGGGACCTCTGTGACCTCGTTGCGGAGTAGCTCCAAGGATGCACAGCCTGCCAGGGCCCAGTGCAACCATCTGCCCTCACTTCAGAACCGGTGCCGGGACGAGGGAATTAGCCCGGAATGGCTAACACACACCCTGGCCCAGAAGGGTTTGGGTTTTAACCAGTAAACTTGGATTTCAAACCCATGCACAAATCGACCCCAAGATGCTGTTGCAGCTAAGACTCCAAGCAGCCCAGGAGGCCACACGAGAAACATGCTGCCAGAGACCTTGCTAGTATCTGCCATGTGGTGTTGATGCCTCATGTTTGAATTGACGGCTACTGCCACGAAATAACGATCAGACTCCCCCTCCCTTTAATTTCCCATAGCCATGGACATTCCAAAAAAGAGAAGGGTGGTGGTGAATGCTGCAAATGACTGTACTATAGCAGTTCAGGGGGGCACGGCGGAGAGGGACAAATCAGAGCAAATTACCTAGAGACAGGGCTACTTGCAGCCCACAACTGAGGGTCCTCCATTATAAAGGCACCAAACCACCAAAGAGCACATCTGTTCACCACACTCGCTGGCGAGAAACCATACAAGCTATTCCCTAGTAGGGATTTGATAGTGTTAACAGTTAACTGATGTGCTGGGCTCATTGGGTAACCTTCACCATTACACACAGCGTCCTCCCCCCACTGCCGGCAGATGGAAGCTGGCTCCCCACGAGTACTAGAGCCCCCCAATCCTCAGCATGTAAACGTGTAACCTCTGAAACTTTCAGCAGTTACGCATTTACCAAAATAAAGGCATTTTAACGTCCCTATTTCCTAAACACTCCAGCTTCTCCTGAGCCACCACCAGCACTGCTCCTTACACACAAGAAGCTACAAAACCCATCTTGCCAAATCGGAACAGGTTCTTCCAACCCCAAAGGACCAGCCACATCCCAGGTAAATTTATACCTCAGATCTTAGGCAAAGAGCACTCTGCACAATGCACTCTGCATTCTAACAGCTAATGGCTTATTCATAAAAGAAAGAAAAGGTTGAGAGTAAAATTGCTAAAGGAAACAAATTACACAAGCCAATTCCCAAGTTCCTGGTGCAGGCGTGCAGCAGAGATGGAATAAACTGCTGTCTGTAAGTCTCTGGAATACGTCCTCTGCTAGGGTGGGTCATCAGTCCTTTCAGGCTCATGGCAAAGCTGCCCCTAACGGGATGAGCTGGAGTGAAGACAAAGCTGGAGGAGCCCCCAGGGCCCTCCTTCTACCCTTGCCCACGCGGCGGGAATCCCATTGCTCCCCTCCCAAAATGGTATTTGTCACGTGAGTCAGTCACTGACCATGCCTGACTCAGGCCTTAGCAGCCATCACTCACGGACTGGTCTGAACCTTTACAGCCAAGTTCCTCAGCTGTGGATCGGCACCGCTGGAGGCCCATTGCCGGCCAAGTGCTGCTAGTCACTGACTAGCCACCCTTACACAATGGCTGGGCGACGCCTGTTGATAACTCCCAGGAGCGAACATTTGGAATGCGAGGATACAAATACAAAAATGACATCTGCCCACAAGCAGCACAAACTGCACCAGCGAATCATCAGCTTTCGACAGACACCTCACAGGGCCCACTCAGCACAGGATTTGGTGCAAACACAGAACAGTGGCTGCAACAATGATTCCCATGTTCACATCAGACTCCAATAACGTCACAAATAAACACTGACATTGTCCGGAAGAGCTGAATTCTACCAGGCTAACGTATGCTGGAGGAGCAGCCTAGGCCATCTCCCCCAAAGAGGCAGGGGAGTTTCCAGTTTAGGACTGGGCTGGGAGAACGCCCATACCTCGCTCGTACATAGCGCATCACCAACCAGACTGCATTTACCCTTCCCTCGCCCTGGAGCTGGATTATTCCTCCCATTTCAGAGGAAGAGTTCCAGAAGCACTGAAATCTATCCAGCTCCCTGGCTGCAGGACTATCCTTGATCTCTTTACCCCAAGAGGGGGTCGGACACAGGGAAGGAAGGACTGGGTGTAATTAAGACCTTTTTGGGGTACAGATGCCTCGGGACACCCGAGGCATTGCCCAAGATAGCCCTTGTGTCTACACACAGCTTGGATCTGGCTAAGAGGTCAGCTGCAGACTGGGTGTGATGGGGGCAGGATGGCTGGAGAAGGAGTTGGGAGAGCATCAAGACCAGGCTTCTTGGGCACAGAACCAGCAGGATAGGCAAGCGCGGGAATTTGGTCAGACAGAAGTCACCTGCTGCTGGCTGGGTTTGCTGCAGTTGGGAAATGGGGGCTGTGCAGATGTTTTGTGACCAAACAAGTCTGTGCCAGGATGAGGCTGGATTGGTAGCATCAATTTCTCGCCCCACGAGAGCCGCCCAGCCTGGCCCCGAATACTGGCAAGTGGCACATGACACTCCAGGGGATGGGAGGTACAAACTGGAATTGGACTGGGAGATTCCACTCTCTTGGGTATTAACAGCTTCAAGTGGGGAGGGCCCATAAAGTTACACCCTCATGCAGCTTCCCAGATGACCCCACCAGCCCCTTGGGGGAGGGTCGCCCAGACCTGCTCCAGTGCAGCATGGGTAGGCCCAGGAGCTAAGCCAAGGGTAACCCTATTTGCTCCATTCCCGAGGTGCAGCCATGGAAGGGAAGCAATCCCGGCATGCCCATGGCCTCCCAGCCCACAACCACCGAAGGAGGAAGCAACTGGGTGAATTCAGAGAGCAGCCCCTTGACTGGTGAAGAGGAAACAACGTGCAGGCCAGAGATGCTGCAGCCTCTGTATCAGCCATTCTTCCAATCCTTTGCCCATGGCCAGGAGCAAGGAGGCCAACAAGGGCTCAGTGAGCAAACAACTGAGCCAACTGAGGCGGCTGTGAGCGTGGCTGGCTACCAAAGGCCGAGAGGGGCCAGGACCAGGAGAGGCGAACTACTGGATGAGAAGAGTGCAGGCCCAGCCCCCATAAGAATGGCAGGGGGCAAATGGCTGGAGGGGTTTGAAGACAGAGCTCACTTATGAGCATGAAACGGCCGGGCACAGGCAATGGGCAGCCAGGAATTGGAGCATGCCACCCGACCCAGGACCCCTTTTCTTCACCCCTTGGTAGGTGTCTGTCTGGGTGCATCTGCAGTCTAGTGCTAGGGCCAGGGATCGCCTGCAACCATAGGATGCAGCCGTGGAGTGCTGCAGGCAAGACATGGTCTGTGCAGCCGCTCCCAGAACAGCACAGGGGAGAAGGTAAAAGCAAAGCAAAGCAGCAGAGCTGGCCTTGGGCTCGATCAACTGAAACGCCAGCCTGCAGCTAAAAATAAAAAGCAGATGTTCCCCTTCTCGGGTGAGAGTGGGACGGGGCAGCTCTCCGCATTCCGCTGGGGAGGAGCCACAGGTGAGATATTCTGCTGGGGCCATAAATAACCTGCCAGCATGTGTGGAAAGGGGGAGAGTTAGCATGAGTATCAAGGGAGCTTAGACCCGCCAGCTGGCTGGCTCGAGAGGAAAAAATGGCTTGTCCCTAGTAGGGAGCCCTAGCTCCCATCCGGCCCCAGGGCTGTGACTGGCTGGCTTGGGGGACAGGCAGGCAATGGGGTATAGCCAGCTCCCATCCTGGACTGGTTGGTTTGGGGGGAGGGCAGGGAAGCATGTGGCCACTGGAAAATGGGGCACAACACCTTGTCTCATGTCTCCCAAGCCAGAGGTGGGGGAAGCCTTTCCTGGAAGCCCTGGAGTGGGAATTGAAGCAGATTTTTCCCACTTACAAAGCTTCCCAGCTGTCTCAAGGCCCTGGAGGGAGATGTGTCCCACTGGAAAGTGGATCCCCAGTCCTCTGAGAGCCGGCTAAGTTGGCCTCCAACCCACCAGTCCCAAGCTGTGCTCCCCACTGCTGGGCCTAGCGCCCCATGCAGGCCGCACTCAGAAGGCGTCTTCTCACTGCCCCCCGGTGGCTGGACCTTGGCAGGGGTGCAGCCCAGAGCCTCATGCGAGGGGAGAACAAACAGTTAAAATGGCTGGTTCCTGCCCAGACTGGCCAGAGAACAGCTGAGCAGGGGGAGGGGGTTTCTGCATTTGAAGTGACATGTCCCCTGCGGCCCTCCCCATGCTACAGACCCACCTAAAAATAACCCGATCTGAGAGCCACAGATTGCATTCCTGCTGCTCCTGTAAGAGTGGCCTGTAAATTGGCCCATAAATTGCTCACCAGAGAAGAGTAGGAGGTCCCTTTTTGGGGTCTGTGGGGCACAGGGAAAGGCAGCACAACTGAACGGTTAGAGCAGGAGTGTCATCTTAGCTCTACTTCAGCTGTCTCTCAACTTTGGCCCGGTGCCTCAATTTCCCCCTCTGCAAACACAAGCCAGGCCTCTTGTCAGATCTGCAGCTGCAAGGTGTCACAGACAGCAAGCACACGGCAGCATAAACCTATTCCAGAAAGGGAGAAATGCCTCATGCTGAGTGAGGCTAAACACAGCTGGGCTCAGGCAGTATTCCCTTCAATTTTTTCCATCTGTGGGTGGAATACATTTTGTTCTGTGCACCAAGGCATGTGCAGATGTGCACCACCAGGAGAAATGCACCCTTCCAGCTGTGGGCACTCTGCTAATCAGCTGGGTAGCATTTGAATCTTTCCTGGGTGGTTGCCCAAGCGCTGCGCTTACAGGGAATACTGCTTGGGTGAGAAGGCAAAGTCTCTAGCCCATGCCACCCAGGAGGCCTGAGCAGATGGCCTAACCATACAAATCTAGGGCCCTGGTACAGTGCGATGCCCAACGCTTTGCAGCTAGTGGCTAAATTGAGCTCCATGTTGCAGCTACTGTTCACATGCCATAGGAGATAAGGAATCGTGATTAATTCCTCCCCACTGCAGCCTGGTTGGGGCTGCGAAGATCTGAGGCTCCATCCCCAACACATCATGCCACTGTTGTATGCTTCCGTTTCTCCATCAGCCGCAGTCCTCCCTTACCCTTTGTCTGCAAAGGCCACAAGCTGCATGGGGCAGGTCTGTGTCCCAGGAAGGCATCACTGATGTACCGGGCCCCGGGCAGGGCAGGGCAGGGCAGGGCAGGGCAGAGCGAGGCATATAATCATAGAACCATAGAGCAGGAAGAGACCTCAGAAGGTCATCGAGTCCAGTCCCCTGCCCAAGGCAGGACCAATCCCAACTAAATCAACCCAGTCAGGGCTTTGTCAAGCCGAGACGTAAAAACTTCTAGGGATGGAGATTCCGCCACCTCCCTAGGGAACCCATCCCGGTGCTTCACCACCCTCGTAGGGCAATAGTTTTTCCTAATTTCCAACCTAGACCTCTCCCATGCAGGCTCCGAGGCTGGGGCAGAACCCAAGTGCAATCACAAACTCATTTCCTGTCACAAGCCAGGCCTTGGCAGGGAGTCAACATGCTGCACCCGCGCCTGGCTCAGCCATCTCCACCCAGCCAGCCTCCTGAGTTAAGGGCCCAGATGGACAAGCATAGGGGCTGGCAAGGCGCAGATGCGGAGGTGGGGGTAGAGCCAAAGCTGCAGGTAACGAACATCGGGTCAGTTCTGTCAGAGGACAGAGCAGGAGTCCTAGGGGCCAAAGCCAGCTGTGGGCCTCTCTGCACACCCCCAGATGCAGTCCCATAGCCAGAGTCACTTGGCTAGAGGAATCATTAACCACACCTTTGTGCCTCAGTTTCTCCTTTCTGTGCACTTCACTCCCCAGGGTTTATAACTGCCCTCTGGGCAAGAGAGACAGGCTACAGTGTACTGCAAGGTCTGATTCCTCCCACAACCAGCTGATTTCCCTGCCCCCTCGCCACTGAGGCTCAAACTGGCAGGATGGCCACAGCCAATGCCCCAGGGCACGTAGGAACTCTAGTAAGGGCCCAGGGCTCTATGCCAGCTTGTGATACAGCAGCAGCTTTGTCTCAAAGATGGCTGTGAACCACCCTCTTTACACACCCCTGCTCTAGGGAGAAGCAACCCCTGGCCACTCCCAAGTCCTTCCTGCAGGGAAGCCTTCCGGCAGCTTCTCTCTCAACCGGCTGGAGGGGACCCCAGCTTTATCACCACTCCACATGCCTGCGAGTTACATGAGGCTGAAACATGCAGAACAAACTCAAAGGCTGGAAATTCAGCCAAATTCTCCCCTCATCCCACCCACTTCTTCTGGGCTCTTCAGAAAGGTGGCAAAGGTGCCAATGTCCCAGGAGATCAGGGATTCGCTCCAAGCTCTCAAAGATGATCTTGGCACCTCTGAGGATCCACTCTGGCTCATGGCACATACATTCAGCACCTAGGGACTCTCATATTGCAGGAGAACTGGACAGCACCCCCAGGGCACACCGATGGTTAGCTGTCTGTGCTGCAGGGCACCCACCTCCCCCATCCGAAGACAGGCCAAGCCAACCCCCAAACACCGCTCTGAGCAGACAATGGGCCAGAGGGCACCAGCAACCCTTGGTAGGACAGAGTAAGGAGGGAATGGGAGCCAGGAAGTTCCAAAAACGCCCCAAGGAGAACTGTTGAGCCAAATATTCGATGAGTGGGTTCCTCCTTGCCACTGAACCGTTAGTAACCGCTGCGGTGAACAGCAGGGCTGGACACTAGTCCCAGACAAATTCCACTGAGAAGTGATGATTCATCTGCCGGTAGGGGGTTCTTAGTCGTTCCAGTGCCACACCAAGAATGGGTGCGCTCCCGGGAGGCACTCACCCAGCACACGTTTTGGAGCTCACGACAGGGGAACTGGGGAGAAATTTCTGGCCCGGGTTTCACTAGATAGGCGGAACTCGGCAAATTCAGCATTTCTCATGCAAAAGACAAAGCCAGTCCAAATGGCTTTGCCACAAGCCGCCTGTTGGTGGGAGAAATCAGGACCTGGGAGGACAACGCCTGGACACGACTGCAAATTATTTTATTCTCTGACCCATCTTGGTGTTCATCTGTCTCTCAGTCTCCTCTCACCCATCAAGGGCATCCTGACCCCGTGGTGCCTGCACGATGGCTCCAAAGAACCGGTCTTTCCCCCAGACTCCATACGTAGGGCGCTTGCTTGTCGCAGGCCTAGAAACAACAGTGGCCTCCCCTTTCCGCCTCTTAATAGCCTGTTGTTGCATGGCAGAGAAAGGCTGCATTGTGTAGAGCTGCCTCCTTCCACTCTGTACCCAACTTTCACGCTGCCTGGGCTGCTGCATCTTGCTTCACCGTGGGGGTGATGGCCAAACAGGAACTAGTCCAAGGAGCCTCGAAACTAGCACAAGGTTAGGAAAACAGGAGCTGTGAGCAAAAAGCCACAGAATGGGCACACACAGACTAGAGAACCAGGGAGCGGGCAGCAGCAATTGTTCTTGTGTCCAGCAAGGGGACGCCGCTGCACATTAAGCAGGAGATTTAGAGGAAATGCAGGCCTGAGCCACAGCCCAGGGTGGCACGAGGGGGAGAAATGGGTGCTACAAATCTGGTCCATTCTTTGGCTGCCTCCAATTTCGGAAGGAAGCCAGCAGGCCTGGGGTGGCCAGTCCTCACCCATCACTCTCCACTCCAGAAAGGGGCTCATCGCTCCTTCCCACCGCATGCGGCTTTGACAAGCTCCTGGTTATCTTTGGCTCAGAGAGTCACCAGCCAGCAGCCTCTTTTGGCCCAAGCAGCTCAGCTGATCCTCCAGTCGCCACTTGTTGGGACCGGGATGGACCAAGTGGCTAAGCTCCTTAGTGCCTGTCTACACAAGGAGTTACTTCCCTTTTGCTCCTGGGGTGGGTTGAACAAATGTGGCCTGGGACACCCAGGAGCCTGGAATGCTCAGGCCCCCAGCAAGGCCAGGAGTGGAGGCGGTGGTGCAGGCGCTCTCAGCCAGTCCCTTTGGGAGCCAGGCAGGGCGCGGCCAAGCTGCACAGCCACGCGCAGAGGGAGCTGTGGCAACTTTCGTTTCTGAGCAGGCAGCAGGATGTGGCTTTCGAGCCAGCAGTGTTGTCAGGGCGCAGTGCGCTGCTCCAGTGCCGTCTGGCAGCACTTCGACTGGTGCCCGCTTTCTCCTCCAAGTGGCGTGGGGCACATCCAAACCCGCCTGCCTGGGACAGGCCTGATGCCCTCAACATGCTTCCCTCGGAGGGAAGCCCCCGTGGGCTGAAGGAAACACCCCCCCATCTCATCTGAGCAGCCAAAGGGAGGAAGGTGCTTGGATGGGGAAGCATCACCAGCTGGGCATAACAGCTCCTAAGGCTAGAGGGGACAGCTGGGAGCCCAGCCTCCCAGCTGGCCCACAGGGACAGGGCGCCCGGTGTGGATGATTTCCTAGTCATCTCTGCTCCACCCTCTTGCCATGAAGAGCTTCTACACTGCATTGGTGTGTCTGAGCCCAGACTCGTGCTGCTGGGGGGGGGGGGGGGGGGCGAGAGGGGATGAGCCAGATCAATCCCTTCTCCACTGATCCCCAGCCACAGCACCCTCCGAGGCTTGTCCCCTTGACGTAGTTAGAGGCGGCTCACTATGGCCCCAAGCAGCCTGGGGCCCCTGCTCTATACCCAGGCTGGGGGCAACTCCTCACTGAAGAGACTCCCCCAGGCCTCAAAAGTTGCACCTCAACATGACCCTTTAACACATCTGCTCCTGCAGCGCCAGCCAAAGGCCTGACCCCACCCCGAGCCACACAAGGTTGCATCAGCCTGGCCCTATCGCAGTCATTGCAGGTTGCGCAAGGTGCCCAAGTTCCCGTTTCACACAGCCGCCCCCACAACCAAGCCGCTGAACTGATCTGGGACGGACTCTGGCTTTACAGAGGCTCCCGGGGACTCACTAACGGGGAGAGCTGGACTGGCTCTGATCCAGCAGAGAGGGGCAGGACACGGCCCAGTGGTTCAGTTAAACCCAACTCCGGTCCTACAGGAAATGTGGCACCATTCCAAGCGCCCTCCCCCGCACCGGTCAGTCAAGTTGCCCAGGCCAGAGGGGAAGCATCTGTCTCTTGCAAGGCAGGCCAGAGCCTTGCAGGGAGATGTTCCCAGCCTGCCTGAGGTGCAGGGCTCCGGGCCAGGGAAGGCGTAAGAGGGTCTGAGAGCTGGCATTACAGGGTCGGCTTGAGAAAGCACAGAACTCGGCTGCTTGGCTAGCACCAGATGGTCTGAAAAACCAGAGGAAATGGCCCAGGGTCAGCCTCTCATCTTCTGCCCGGGGAAGCTGACGGAAGCAGCAATAAGAAATGCCTTATAAACCCGGCCCGACACGGGAGCACCAGGGCCAGGCCCGGGGACCACACAGAGTAGTTCTTGCCTGACAGAGACCCGGTGGGCAGCCAAGCCGTCAGCCAGCACCTCCATAGGGTACCCAAGACAAGTACCCACAGAGAAGACTCACAGTACATTTGGAAGCAGTTGCTCCAGCTACTAATATAACCTTTCCCAGGTGTGCAGAATCACTGGGGGTTAGTTTGCCAATCACTGAACAATAAAGCCACTGCAATTGCCTAAGTGACCACATCATAAACCATCAAAACAAAGTCCCAGTGGGGCAGGTCAAAACACACAAAGCCAACTGCCCAAGATCCATGCATGGGATCTCCGCCTGCTCTTCAGTGGTCAAGCCCATCGGTAGCTAAACTACTTCCCATGTCCACAAGCCTGGGCTTGGACTAGTAAGTTCTCAAGCCGCCGTTTCCTTCCTTTGCCTACCTGTACATTTCAGTTGTGGCTGGACTAGGTTTCCTGCCATGTGGGCGTGGCCAGGGAAACCAGCGTTGACTGATAACAAGTGTAACCTTCCCAGCCTAACAACAAACAGAAGAGGATCCCAAGAAAACAGGGAAGCTCCAACAAACTGGCCGGGACGGAGCCAGGTGCTCCCCAAATGCTTGGCTATTAGCTAACCTTGCACAAGGGCCCTCCAAAGCCAGGAGAAACTGACATGAGTTTTCTAAGCACTGCTGCACACAGTGTGGTCCAGAGCCCTGTGAAGTGCCCTATGGCCCAGTGTCTCTGCCCACTTCTTCAGTGAGGTGATGGCTGAAAGAACCCTCAGAGCCTTTACAGTACTTCAGCGCATTACCACACTTTCCTGGTTCCCCCACAAGGAGCCCAGTTGGTCGTGCTGGGTAAACGCCTCTCCAGGAAAGGCTGGGTCGGATGCCATCTGAAAATGGAGAATCGGCCACTTCCCTTGGGAGTTTGCTCCCTGATTAGTTGCCCTCTCTGGAAAAAATGAGTGTGTTTTCCACTAGAACAGGTCTGGCTTTAGCGCCCACCTGCTAGGCCTGGCTTGACTGTTCTCAGGTGGGTTGAAGAGGCCCATATTTGGAAAGATTTCACATCACAGCCTAGCACCTAGAGCCTGGGCATCCTGGGATCAGCAGGTGCTTCTGCCACACAAGTACAGCCTAAGTGACCTGGCCGAGGTGACAGAAAATCTGTGACTCAGTTTCCCCATCTGAAACAGATACTTCCTCTGGTGGGGGTGATGCTTCGTGCAGGTGGGGCTCTGAGCTCCTACAGGAAGAGATGCCAGCCCCATGGCTAAACAACCAGATCCAAGCCAGCAGTAGCACAGGGGGAGATGCTGCTTTGTGCCCCATGGAGGGGATTCAGGGTCAAGCTGTAGCAATGACAGATGGAGTGCACTGGAGCCCAAGGTCTTATTAAGCTCCTAGAGGCCATCCCGCCCAAGCCCAGCTTGCGGGGGAGTGGAAAGGCGGGGGGGGTTAGAGAACAGCACTCCCTCTCCCCAGTGCTCCAGGCATGGGATCTGAAATGTGCCGGCTCACAGCCCAGCTGATCTCCCAGAGGAAAAGCCGAAGTCACTGGACAAATGACTCACCTGCTGCTGGGCAGCAGTGGGGCCTCTGGGTCACGGGCAAGACTCAGGCTGGCCCCAGAGATCCTCAAAGCACAGCTGAAGTCTCACTTGCCACAATTCTCTCTCAGTGCATGGTGGGATGTAGCTGGCAGCTTCCCAGCTTGTGCAGCCGCCATATTATTGCAATAACTCACCCATATGGGAGCTGGCCATACCCTACACATGATCCCCCTGCAATCTGCAGGAAAGCATGGCTCTGACTGCCACAGAGAGCAGATATGGGGAAGTCATGTCCCTTTGTGCCTCAGTTTCCCTTGGGTGTATGTCAGTAAGTGGGGGCTTAGCTTGAAGAAGAATGATGTAGCAGGCAGAGACCCAGGGGCTCCAGCAAATGACCTTGAGCGAAGCTGTCTCAGTTTCCCCACAGGTACGAGTTATAGCCCTGCCCTGCCCTACCTCCTGGAGCTACTCCAGCTATGGGGTGATAGAGCCAAAGCAGACACATGGCCCCTTGTCCCTTGGGGCCATAGAGTCAGGGTCAGACAGGAGGGCAGATGACCCCACACCAGTTACCAGGGGTTCCTACCACTTTCTCCAAGGCTCATGCTGCTGGTGGATGGAGCAGATAGCATGGAATGGTCCTTCCAGACCAGCTGGGAGCAAGATGAAGGCTTCGTAGCCCCATCAGAGAGCCCAGCAGCTGGCCACGAATCCCCCCTCTGCAGGAAAATGACAGTCTCCTTCTCAAGAGGGAGGCTGAGTTGGGCTCTCTGCCATTCCTCCAGCCTCACCAACTCCCCCAGGACTCCCAGGTGTCCGGAGCAAGGACAGGAAGCAGAAGAGCCAGGCTTGTCTGGATCCAACACAATCTGCCACTGCAGAGCTTTCCCATGCACCCACCCATCAGAGCAAGGGACTTTCCCTACAACACTGGGGCAGCCAGGGGCAGGGAGAATGCTCCCCCCACACGGAACACTTTCAAGAATCAGCCACCCTTCTTCCAGCCCTGAATCACACCATGCCTCAGTTTCCCCACCTGTGCCACTAACAAACCCTCCGTCAAGTGCTTTGAGATCTATGTCCGAGCAGCACACTATGACTGTGACACTGCCTTTCCAGGCCCCACCAGCCTGCAGCAGAGCCGGGAGCCATGGCTGGCACAGCTATCTGAAAGTGGATGGGGTGAAAGGGAGAAAACACATCCTGTGGGCAGAGCAGGACAACAGGGACTGTTCGTTCGTAGCCCCTTCCCAGCTTAGACAGAAGAGCCGGAAGGAAGCTACTTACATGATAGGGCCTAGATTATAACAATGCCGCATGTGAACTCTGGACAGAAAGATCACCAGGACCTGGCCTCTCATTTTTGGCACTGCCCATTTCCCCACCAGAGGAACTGCGACCCAACAGCATTCCTCCAGCACCTGCAGCGCGGACACACCCCCAGCCAGGTTCTCAGCTGCTCTGAACAAGGTAAACAGGGCAGATCTCACTGCTCTGGGCCTGGGAACGTTTCGGGGGGGGGGGGGGGCGAGAAGAGTTAAAAGAAAGGAGCGAAAACATGACTCAGCGAGTTGAGAAAACAAACCTTTAAAGCAGCCTATGATTACATTAAACTGAGGCGTCTTCAAGCCATTGCCTGCTAAAATGACCTTGTTCTCCTTTACACCACCGGGGCCTTTCTAGAAGCAACAGGCTCAGGATAAAACCCTGCAGCCTGAAACCCCAGGCCTTGCCTTACAGTCTGCGACAGCTGGTGGATTTGCTGCATGACTCCCCCAGCCACTCAGCAAAGCTCTGTGGCTTTACTGTTGTTTTGGCAACAGGCCGCGGGCACGGAGAGAGCGGAGTGAAGAGGAACAAAATTGCAGCCTCAACCAGTTTCTGGACAAGTCAAACACACACAGGCTTTTAATGAAGGGGACTTCAGCTAGTGGGCTGGGCAAGGCCCAAGAGGAGAATCGTGGGACCCTGAGAGGTCGACCAGTCCAGCCCTCTGCGCTCAGGGTATTATCTCACTCCCTAACACAACGGAAAGCCGGAAGCTGCTCATACAGACACGAGAGAAAGGGGTGGTTTCTCTCAGGTAGGGATGTAGTCAATTAACCGATTAACTGATAAGCAAAAGCATATAGGTTAATGCTATAGATTACACACATTCCTCCCCCCCAGTAAATTTTTTAGCAGGCTGACCAGAAGCCCGGCTCAGTTCTGGCCCACGCCAGGTCCAGGACCTACCATCACTGTGGCTCTGCATTTAAAGAATATTAGGAGCCAGGCAGGCACGCAGCCCAACTCAGTTCTGATTCATGCCGGGTCCAGGAGCTCAGGACCCCCGCCCCCCCCGCCCAAGACAAGGGCTGCTGCCACTTCTTACTGCTACCTCTTTATCAGAAGCAGCAACACAGGCCAACAAGCAGATGGTTGGCAAGAAGAGCTGGTTTTTAAACTGGCTCCCCTCACAGACTAACTCCCGCCAGGCACCCTGTACTGCTGGCAGCCCCACCCCGAAGGACTACAGACTAGTCAACTAACCGATAAGGATTCATGAGGTTACACGACTATTCAATTAACTGATATTTAATATCCCTAGTCCCTAGGTGCCTTTGCAGACACCTTAGCTCTGGAGCAGCAACACAGCTTATGTTAGTCTAGCTTGGAGCCCTCACTATCTTCTCCAAGTGCATTAGGAGTTTCAGCTCCTATGCCTGTCCCCAACTACCACATGCATGGGGGTTTGCCACTCTGCTCCCCTGAGTCCCAATACTGCTCTCACTGCCAGAAACTAGCAAGAAGCAGGAAGGGAAAGGAAAAGAGCCACTGGCCAGGGTACTGCTGGAGGCGCCAAACAAAAAGGAGAGAAAACCCCTTCTCATGCAGCTCTGACACATGGCGAGATCTATCCACTGTGAAGCTCTTCGGAAAAGGGAAGAGAACAACTTCTGCTCTGACAGAATGCGCTGCTGCACAGCAAGAGGAAGTGACTGGCCTCAGCTCACCCACCAATCTCTGGTAAAGCTAAGAAGAGAACCCAAGCGTGCTGTCTCCCAGCCCCCCTGCGCTAAATACCAGCACCCCACTCCCTTTGTAGAGCTTGGTAGAGGAGTCCTGGCTCCTAGCCCTCTCCCCCCAGGTCTGACCCACCCCAAACCTCCCTCTCCCCACCCAGAGCCAGGGAGAGACCCTGGGTATCTTGGCTACCAGCCCCCACTCCTCTCATAGAGCCAGGGAGAGAATCTAGGAGTCCTGGCTCCAAGCCCCCCGCTCTAACCCACAAACCCCACTCTCCTCCCAGAGCTAGGGAGAACTAGGAGACCTGGCTTACTCTCCACTGAATCAGACCAATGTTACATTAATGGATGTGTTACTTGTAGCAACAGGACATAAAATAGGCTGGAAACATGATGAATGTGACCGTGTTCCTTTCAGAATAGCCATCAGGGCCTTCTCCTCCGTCCCTCCTGCTCAGCCTTGCCACTCTCAGCACTTCCCAGAACAGGCTTTGTGTGCAATTCTGAGCCCAGCCACCCCCAAGGGGCCACATCCTACAGCCTGCGTGAGCGTCATCTACTCAGGCCCAAGGCCTGAGGATCAGGGCCCAAGAGCCCTCAGCACAAACGGGGCAAGAGTTATGCAAAGCAGCCACATGGGAAGCAGCTGAGGAGGAGTATTGTAAACAAAGCCAACAGCAAATCACATAGGCCCACAAAATCTGCTCTGGTCCTATAGGGCCACGGGCCTCACTCTGCTAGATTGAATGGGGTGCTCCCCACAAAGCAAGGCATCACTTGGCGATACCCTCCTGTGCCTCGCTCAACCCCTCAACTCTACCCCTGGCCGCCCACAGGACTGCCCCAGACATCCTCTCTGCATTTCCACCTCCCTCCAATGCATCTTAAATCCAGACCCATTCAAGCCACCCAAGCGACTAGCCTAGGGAAGAGAAAGGATAGTCCGGTGGGACAAGGACTGGTGTGGGAATTCAAAACAAGGAGGTTCAATACCTGCTTGATCACGGGAAATCCCTTTACCTGCTAGTGGCACAGTATGGCCCCAATCTCAGGATCTCCATAACACCTCTCTCCAACCCAGTTCAGCCAATAAATAATCCACAAAGTCACATATTTTGGAGTTGTTTCACTTCCAGGCGACCCAACGTTTGCACATTGATTTGTTCGCACAAGAAGCTTGTCTGATGCTTGTCTAACCAAATTCACACCTCTCTCATACTAAGCAAAGTTGGGGGTCTCGCTAGGATGAGGCACCTGTTGGGAACAAGACCAGGGCCAGCTCCATATTAGAAAAAGTTCAGAAAAAAAGCAACAAAAATGATCAGGGGTTTGGAACAGGTGCCATTGAGGAGAGGTCAATAAAATAGGAACTTTTCAGCTGGGGAAAGAGGAGACTAAGGGGGATATGATACAGGTATTTAAAATCATGGCCGGTGTATTGAAAGGAAGGGTCACCAAATGAAATTAATAGGTAGCCGGTTGTAAATAAACCAAAAGCAGTATTTCTTCAGAAAACACAGTCAGTCTGTGGAACTCCCTGCCAGAGGATGTTAGTCTAACCAGGTTCAAAACATAACTCGATACATTCATGGAGGCTATTAGCCAGGCTGGACGGGGAACAGGTGACGGGGAGGGATCACTTGATGGTCCCTGTTCTGTGCATTCCCTCTGGTGCGCCCTGCTGCTGTGGGAGGCAGTGGTGTTGCTGAACGGCGCAGTTCAATGGGGCTCAAAGGGCCGCTCTGTGCCTGGCAGCTCCGGGGACCGGAGGCCGGCAGGGCTCACACAGGGAAAGGCAGCCAAGGGGGTGTGGGAGCTGCTGCACGCGGCTCGCCCCAGGGCTGCAGACCAGGCTGGGCAGGGGAGGGGAGGTGCTGACAGGGGAGATGCTGGGGGGGGGGGGGGGGGTCTCAGACCAGGGAAAGGGGGTGGAGCCTCCCTCTGGGGGCGGGGCAGTGTGATGACAGGGGAGCACTGAGGGCGGGGCCCTGGGGAGTCTCGGCACAGAAGCGGGGGCGGGGCCCGGCGCGAGGGGGCGGGGCCTCACCAGCCTGCGTGGTGTCGCTCAAGTCCCAGCGCCGCGCGGCGCCGCCCGGGAACAGCCGCAGCCGCCGCCCCGCCAGGCTCAGGCTACCTGAGGCCGCCGCCTCCTCCAGCGCACGCTCGGCGCCGGGCCCACCGGGCGGCGGGGGCGGGGGCAACGCCGGCTCCGCCTCGCCCGCCGCCATCCGGGGGTTCCGCTCACCGCGGCTGCTGCTGCTGGACTGACCGGCCAGGGCCTCGCGGGGGAGCCAGACTCAGCCAAGGGGGCGGGCCTGGAGCTCCGGGGAGGCCAATTAGCGAACAGGGGCAAGGCCCGCGGGGTCCCGGCCAATGGCGCCTCGCGGAGCGCTATTACTGGCCAATCGACCTTTAGGGGGCAGGAGCTCTTGCCACGCTGTAGCCATTCCGATCGACGAAAGGGCGTGGTTTCAGCCTGGCTATCGCCCAATCACGGCGTTTTACGGAGTAAGAGCAATTGGACCAACCCCAGAGCAGAAAGCTGTACGTTTCAAGATCTCAGCCAATCACATTGCGGACTAGCCGTTTCTGCCCACCCACTTAACTAATGGCAACGTAAAAGGCGAAGTGAGTCTACGAGCTTCAGTCAATCTAACTCAAGAGGGCGGAGCGAGAGTCCTAGACAGGCCCAATCAAAAGGCGAGCGCCTCGCTAACATCAGCTCAGACTGAGTCAAAAGGCGGCAACAGTTGAATGCCTGAACTGCCGGTGCGCGAGGGCGGGGACGTAGCTTTCGAGCGGTTCAGTCAATCATACAGTGGCAAACGGAATGAGTGACGATCTGGCCGGCCAATGAGAACAAGACTCCCTTCAGGGCGGCTGTAGGCTTCGAAGGCAAACAGAGAGAAGCGGTGACAAGTGCGCCCAGGGGCCAATCAACGACAGAAGTTACTCAAGGTGGGCGGGCTCTGATGGAGCGACTTGGCCCAGCTGGCCCATGGCAGGGTGGGACATCCCATCAGGGATCGGCGCCAGAGGGATAGCTCCCCTCTCGTGCGAGACACCAGGGAGATGGTTCTTTCCTGTGAGGCACCTGAGGATCTGTCCCCTCTAGTGCGAGGCGCCAGAGAATTGTTCAAGGCACCAGGAGCCGGAGAATCATTCCTGTCTCGTGCCAGGCACTGGAGATGCAGAATTTATTCCCTCTTGTGCGACGCACCGAGAGATCATTTCCCTCTTGTGCAAGGCCTTGCGTGGCCTTCCCTTCTCATGCAGGGCCCCAGAGCCACACCCCTGCCCATGGCCAGGGCTGGATTGAGACCTTTAGAGGCCCTAAGCACTGAAAAGATTATGGTGCCCCCCCCCATATGTAATTCAAAATAAAAACAATACTATACCGTAAAATAAAATTTTATTTTTCGAAATGACACAAAACTTACACGTATGCTGCAATTAAAATAGCTTCTTTCTAGATTTTCTGATTGCAAAATTCTGGATAAGTTCATCGAAGCTGACTCGATGAAGCATGTCCACGTCCATACACAATAGGGAAAGTGAATCAAGTCTGTCCTGACACATTGTTGTTCTCTGAAGGTTTTTTATTCTTTTCAGCTGAGAAAAAGAGCGTTCTGCGGGGTTCTGATTTTTCCCATGATATTAAATATCAAATATCAATTTTTTAAAAGATCTCATTTTTTTGATGCCCCTGCTTTGCTGGTGCCCTAAGCACGTGCTTAGTCTGCGTATTGGGTAATCCAGCCCAGCCCATGGCTGATACAAGGCAGATCCCATCTGGGGAGAGGGGTCCCAGAGCCAAGCCCCCTGCTCCACTAACCACTCAAAACTGATTCCCGCATCTAGCAGCCCTAGCCCAAACCCTTCCTCTGCTCTTTGTTCTCCTTCCCCTGCAAAAGGTGTCATCTGGCTGCACCCTTCTCCTGGGCTCAGCTGGGCTCAGGTTACAAAGGACATAGGCACTTGAGTATCTGCTGGGCTAGGGTCACCTCTCTCAGTGAGGCTCACACCCAAAATCCCTATCATTTAGTGTGGTGCCTTGGGAAACTGAGGCACAAACATAGGGTTACTGCAGGCCTATAAAACTCACACACAACATAACAAAGTGAATACAATACCAACTTCACTACAGGCAGTCTAGCTCCAGTGTCCATCGGGTGCTATGGTGCTGTATGGCAGAGGCAGGCCTGCCCTGAGGTCACAGTGCCCCGGCCATGATGTCACAGGCTGCCTGTCACCCTGGCGCCCGGCTCTGTGAAGCCATGGGGTGGGCGCCAGCTCACAGAGCCATGTCCCGGGGAGACAGGCCAGGTGGGAACAGGCATCCTGGGCCATGCTGGGCGCAGCCTTACAGGTGGCGGCAGCGTCTTGCCAGTGGCCGGAACCGGGCACCAAGGGCGTGGGCAGGGATGGGTGACAGACGCACGGTGAGGCGGCTGCGATGCCGCAGGCACCAGCGCAGCTCTCGGCTCTTGGCAGGCGAGGAGGCTGCAGGGGTGAGCAGTTGGAGGGGCAGTATCGGGTGGTGGCTAGCTATAGGGGGTCTCAGCAGAGACAGCTGTGGAACATAGGATGGGGTGGAATCTCGCCAGGGGTGCCATGGGGCAGGGGAATAAGAGCTCAGCAGGGGGCACTGTGGGGCACAGGGTGGGAGCTCAGCAGAGGGTGCTGTGCAGTAGTGGGTGCGCCCTCAGTAAGGGGCAGAATGGGAAAGCGGATGGGGGGGCTGAGGAGGGGCACTGTGAGGCAGGTGGCAGGTCAGGGTTTAGCTGGGGGTAGGGGGCTCTCCCCAGCTCTCAGTGCAGGCCTCATAACAATCCCCCTCCCACCACTGTCTGAGCTGGAGTCGCCCAGGTGCCAGCTGCTGTCTGGGCAGGGCAGCCCTACAGTGGAAGGGCCCTGGCCTACCCAGCTCACCTGGCACTCAACAGTTGTGCCAGGCTCCCCAGAGCCTCTTCCTCACCTACTCCCAAGCCTGGACCCCCAGCACAGGGAAGCTCTTCTGGGGGGCTGAGAGGCAATGGGGGGCCAGTCAACAGCTACTAAGGGGGATGTCATGGGGCGGGCAGGGGGCATGGGAAAGGGCAGGTGGGTGGCACAGGGTGAATGCCATGGGGAAGGCAGAGGATACAGGAGAGGGCAGGTAGAGGGCATGCTGTGGGATAGGTGGTTGGCACAAGGAGGATGCTGTGAGCCGGGAGGGTGATGGGGGGATGCCAGGGGCAGGTGAAGGTCATGTGGGGACTGGGGTGGTACAGGGCCAATCCCTGCCCACCCTCTTCCTATCCTTCCTCCCACAGGCCAAGCGCCCACGCTGCAGCCAGGCACTGGAGGGCACTGAGGGCAGGAAGGAACTGGGGGACTCAGCCTCCATCCAGCGCCTCCCCCCAGAGCTGGTGAATCAGCATGGTGCATTAGAGCCAGGGGTCCCTATACCCAGGGCGCTGAGTCCATATAACCTATATATCCATATAACCCCATACCTGTGAAGTTGGTCCATATAGCCCAGAGAGCCCTAAACTCAAGGGGATGGTCTGTATAGCCCAGTAGTCCCTATACCCAGGGAACTGGTCCATATGGCCCAGGGATCCCTATATCCAGGGAGCTGAGTCTGTATAGTCCAGGGGTCCCTATTCTTGGGGAGTGGGTCTATATACCCCAGAGGGCCCTATAAGCAGGGGTTTGGGTCCATATACCCCAGAGGTCCCTAAACCCAGGGGGCTGGAGTCCCTATAGTCCAGAAAACACTATGACAGGGGTTTGTATTGGGGTCCTGTCCTTCTGTTGCTCACCCTCCCCTCCCCCAGCTGGATCATATCGTCTCCTTCCTGCCGGTGCGGGATGCAGTGGCACTGGGCCAGACCTGCCGCTACCTGCGCCAGGTGTGTGACAGCGAAGGCGTCTGGCGCCGGGTCTGCCGGAGGCTCTGCCCGCGGCTACGCCAGGACGGTACAACCGGTGCACGCCCTTGGAAGAGAGCCGCCATCCTCAACTGTCAGTACCATCCACCGCGGGGTGGGAGAGGGCTCTGCACAAGAGGGTTGTGACTTTGTACAAGGGGACAGGATTTTGCACAAAGGAGAGTGGGGATTGCACAAGAGAGGGATGGGCTTCACAAGACAATAGGGTATGGCACACACTGGGACTGGGTCGCTCTTAACATGAGGAAGGGAGGGGTGGGCCTTGCATAAGGGAGAAGCATAGCTTCATATGAGGGAGGAGCTTTGGAAAGGTGGGGCTTGCAGTAGAATGGGGTGGTTTCCACAAGAGAGAGGCTATGAAAAGGCGGGTCTTATCAATGGAAAAGGCGGGTCTTACACAGTGTCAAACCCCTCCCCCCGCTGAGCCCCCATTTTGTCCCCACTCCTGCAGACACGAAGGGCCTTTACTTCCAAACCTTTGGGGGGCGCCGGCGCTACCTCAGCAAGTCAGTGGCGCCACTGCTTTCCCACGGCTACCGCAAGTTCCTGCCCACCAAGGAACACGTCTTCATCCTGGACCATGGTGGCACCCTCTTCTCCCTTCGCAACGCCCTGGTCTCCTCAGCCCCAGGTCACATCCAGTGGAAGCGGGCATGTCGCTACGTGGTGCTGTGCCGTGGCGCCAAGGATGTGAGTGCCCTCCAGGACGCCCCTGTCGCAACTGGACATGGCAGCCAGGGGCCTCTGGTGGCAGTAGTGGGATGGTTCTCAGGGCTAGGGGAACATTCCCTGCCCCCCCTGAATCAGCCAGTCCCTGCCTTGGGGCCGGATGGGAGCTGGCGCCCCCTAGAGGGGATAATCCCCACCTTTGCCATTTACCCTCTGCCTGCAACACCGCACCACATGACCCCCTCCCTTTGTTCCCCACCTCACCCCCAGTTCACCACAGACCCCCGGAGCGACACGGCCTATCGGAAATATGTCTATGTGCTGGCATCACGGGAGGTGGCAGCAGGTGGCGGGCGGGCATGCGACTGCGTGGAGGTGTATCTGCAGGCCAGTGGGCAGCGTGTCTTCAAGATGACCTTCCATGCCTCCATGAAGTTCCGGCAGCTGGCGTTGACGGGGCAGGAGACAGAGCGGTCGCTGCTACTCCTGACAGGTGCCCGGGGGGCAGAAGACGGGCCAGGGAGAACCGTGGGGAGTGAGCACCCAGCGGGTGGGAGACTGGGCAGCTTTGGAGGGTCACTCCCTTTAGTGCCTGCCTGCCCCACTGCCGCTCTCTGGGCCTGGGCATGCCGCAGACCCCTGCCTCCCAGCAGCTCAGGGCCCCTGTCTCCGCAGAGGAAGGGAAGATTTACAGCCTGACGGTGAACGAGACGCAGCTGGACCAGCCGCGCTCCTACACTGTGCAGCTCGCCCTGCGCAAGGTCTCCCGGTGCCTGCCCCACACGGCCGTGCGGGCCATGGCCTCCAGCCAGAGCAGCGCTGCTTACCTCACTGGTATGGGGGGTGGCTGGGCCCGCACGTCCCACCCGCAGCCCCCGCCATCCTCCCAGTGCCCCACACACCCCACCCGCAGCCCCCACTGTGGCCTGACTTCCTGATGCTCCTCACTCTTGACCAGCACGCCCCTTCCCAGTGCCCCTCACTCTTGACCCGCACCCCCTGCTTTGCTCCCAGTGGGGAGGGCATCTCTCAGGTCTCTCCCACTCTTCCAGACAAGGGAGCTGTGTATTTCGAGGTCCATGCTCCGGGTGTCTATCGTGACCTCTTCGGGACCCTTCACGCCTTTGACCCACTGGATCTGCAGATGCCACTAGCCCTAGCCCTCCCTGCCAAGGTAAGCCCCCCATGTGTGGGGCGCGGGCAGCAGGGATCTGACTCACTGGGGGGAGGGGATGTGGTGGGTGCCAGCCTGGGGCTCGGAGGCAATTCAGGAGATTTCAGGTTGGGAGCACAGAGCAAAGAACGCGGGGGAAGGTTCCCTGCTGAGGTGGAGCAGCTTGGGGGGCCACAAGCTCAGTTTGGAGGTTTGGGGCCAGTTTTGGAGCGAGGGGAAGCTCGGTTTGGGGTCCATAGGGGAGGGGACTCCATCCAGGGCTTTGATTTTGGGGGGCTGGAATTTGGGGTAGGCCTTATTTCAGGGAGACTGGGGGCAGTTCCAGGGGGCAGGTTGGAGTTTTGGGGAGACAGTGCTGTGGGTTTGGGACTGGGTCCAGGGCTTGGCTTTAGGATTGGCAGGGATGGGGGGGGGGTCACATTTCCCCATCTCTGTCCCCTGCCACTTCCTGACCGGCCCTGCCCCCCCACTAGGTCCTCTCCTGTGCCCTTGGCTACAACCACGTGGGGCTGGTGGATGAATTTGGACGCCTGTTCATGCAGGGGAGCAACCGGTATGGACAGCTGGGCACCGGCGATAAGATTGACCGCGGGGAGCCCACGCAGGTGACAGTCCCCTGAGATCATAGAATCATAGAACCATAGAGCTGAAAGAGACCTCAGAAAGTCATCAAGTCCAGCCCCCTCTCTAGGCAGGACCAGTCCCAACTAAATCAATCCAGCCAGAGCTTTGTCAAGCTGAGACTTAAACACCGCTAGGGATGGAGACTCCACCATCTCCCTAGGGAACCCATCCCAGTGCTTCACCACCCTCCTAGGGAAATAGTTTTTCCTAATATCCAACCTGGACCTCTCCCACCACAACTTGAGACCATTGCTCCTTGTTCTGCCATCTGCCACCACTGAGAACAGCCTTCCTCCATCCTCTTTGGAACCTCCCCTCAGGAAGTTGAAGGCTGCTATCAAATCGCCCCTCATTCTTTGCTTCTGCAGACTAAACAGACCCAATTCCCTCAGCTTTTCCTCGTAGGTCATATGCTCCAGCCCCCTAATCATTTTGATTGCCCCCTGCTGGACCCTCTCCAATGCGTCCACATCCTTTCTGTAGTGGGGGGCCCAGAAATGGACACAATACTCCAGATGTGGCCTCACCAGAGCTGAATAAAGGGGAATAATCACATCTCTGGATCTGCTGGTAATGCTCCTCTTAGTGCATCCTAATATGCCATTAGCCTTCTTGGCTACAAGGGCACACTGTTGACTCATATCCAGCTTCTCATCCACTGTAACCCCCCGGTCCTTTTCTGCAGAACTGCTACTTAGCTGGTTGGTCCCCAGCCTGTAACAATGCTTGGGATTCTTCCGTCCCAAGTGCAGGACTCTACACTTGTCCTTGTTGAACCTCATCAGATTTCTTGTGGCCCAATCATCCAATTTCCTAAGTCACTCTGGACCCTATCTCTGCCCTCAAGCATATCTACCTCTCCTCATATCTTACTGTCATCTGCAAACTTGCTGAGGGTGCAATCCATCCCCTCATCCAGGTCATTAATAAAGATATTGAACAAAACCGGTCCTAGAACCGAACCTTGGGGCACTCCGCTAGAAACCGACCGCCATCCTGACATCGAGCCGTTGATCACTACCCGCTGGGCCTAGCCTTCTAGCCATCTTTCTATCCATCTTACTGTCCATTTATCCAATCCACATTCCCTTAGCTTGCTGGCAAGAGTATTGTGGGAAACTGTATCAATAGCCTTGCTAAAGTCAAGGTATTTCACATCCACTGACTTTCCCATGTCCACAGAGCCAGTTACCTCATCATAGAAGCTAATCAGATTGGTCAGGCACGACTTGCCCTTCATAAATCCATGCTGACTATTCCTGATCACTTTCCCCTCTTCCAAGTGCCTCAAAATGGATTCCTTAAGGATCCCTTCCATGATTTTTCCAGGAATGGAGGTAAGACTAACCGGCCTATAGTTCCCTGAATCGTCCTTCTTCCCTTTTTTGAAGATGGGCACTACATTTGCCGTTTTCCAATCATCCAGGATCTCTCCCGATCTCCACGACTTTTCAAAGATAATAGCCAAAGGCTCCTCAATGACATTTGCCAACTCCCTCAGTACCCTCGGATGCATGGATTTGTGTATGTTTAGCTTTTCTAAATAGTTCCTAACCTGTTCTTTACCCACCAAGGGCTGTCCATCTTCATCCCATCTTGCATCACTTAGCACATTAGTCCGGGAGGCCACCTTGTCCTTGAATACAGAGGCAAAGAAAGCATTGAGTACTTCAGCTTTCCCCACATCATCTGTCACTAGGTTACCTCCTTCATCCAGTATGGGCCCCACACCCTCTCTGATCACCTTCTTGTTAATATGCTTGTAGAAACCTTTCTTGTTATCCTTCACATCCTTTGCCAGTCGCAATTCCAATTGCGCTTTCGCCTTCCTCATACCCCCCCCCCCCCCCAGCATTCTCGAGCTATACATTTAAATCCCTCTCTGGTCATTTGTCCAAATTTCCACTTTTTGTAAGCTTCCTTTTTGTGCTTAAGTTCACCAAGGATTTCCCCCGAAAGCCAATCCAGTCTCCTACCATGTTTGCCTCTCTTGCTACGGGTCCGGATGGTTTCTTTCTGTGCCTTCAATAAGGCTTCTTTAAAATACTGCCAGCTGTCCTGGACTCCACCTCTCCACCACCTCCCCAACCCCCACACGTCTATGGGCTTACAGGAACCCCCAAAGCTCCGCTGACTCCCCTCCCACATCCCGGGGCCTCTGTGACCTGGCGTCTCCTACCCTCCGGCAGGTTCAGGGCCTCAAATGCCCCCTGGACATCTGGTGTGGCCTCAACCATTCGCTGGCGCTGCTGCGGAGCGGGGAGCCGGGACAGGCCGTGCTGGGCTGCGGCTGCGGGGCTGGGGGGCGGCTGCCCGGCTGGCCTAAGGGCAGCGCCACTTTCGTCAAGCTCCAGATCAAGGTGAGAGGAGCTGTGGGGGCTGCACCCCAGAATCAGGCACATCGGGGAGCCAGAGCCTGGTACCACGACTGCCCTGCTCCAGAGGTGGCCGCATCTCAGAACCGGGCGAGGGGTCCCTGTGTGACCAGCCGCCCGGCCCCAGAGTCAGGCGCAGTTCCCGTCTCTCCGGCAGGTGCCGCTCTGTGTCAGCAGCCTCTGTTCCACCCGCGAGTGCCTCTACCTGCTCTCCAGCCACGACATCGAGGGGGGGCTGGTGTACCGCGAGCTGCCCCCCAGCCGGGCGCCCCCCTCGCCAGAGAGCCCGGGGGCGCAGGCCTGCGAGCAGTACCTGAGCCAGCTGCAGGGTTGCCCCACGCTGGCTGGGCGGCTGGCCAAGGTGAAGGAGGCGGTAGGTGCCCTGCCCCTGCCCGCCTGCCAGAAGGATTTCCTGTGGGAGGCGCTGGAGCTGATCCGGCGCTCGGCCCAGCCTCGCAGCCCCCCCGCCTGCAGCTAGCGAGGCCCCGCAGCCCCTCCGAACCTGTCCCCGATCATGGAGCGCGATTGACTGACGCAGACGCTACAATTGTGAATAAAGCACCAGAGGAAAAGCCAGTGTCGCGGCCTGGGCGGGCACGACTCCCGGGTCCCCGCCAGAGCACAGGTATGGCCCGGCACCCCGCCCCGCGGTCCGATCCAGGCCCGGTCCCATACCCCCGCGCGTCCGACCCTGCCCCTGGGCGACACCCGCTGGGTTCAAGTAAGCTGGTTCCATGCGCCCCCTGGCGTCTATCTCGGGGTCGGGTTCCGGCGCGGGGCACAGTCTGTCCTCTTGCCAGGGCCTTGTAGAATCCGTGTCTCTCGGGATCTGAATTCACTTCAGCTCCACTTTCATGCAGGGTTGACTCTGGATCCGGAGTCAAACCAGATGAGAACTTACTTTGGAACTACCCCGAATCATGCTTCAGTCTGGGTTTACTCCAGCTCCGGTTTTAGTCTGGATTCACTCGCGTTCAGTGTGACAGCAATGTCAGTACCGAGTCTGGGCTCAAGGAGGGGGCAGCCTGGGATGGGGGCATTTCGTGTTCCCCACACACCTAGCTCTGATCCCCTGCCATGAGCCCCTCCCCACACATGGGCAGTTTACCCCTCCACTGGACCCCAACCCTGGCCTGGAGGGATGGGGGAGGGAGATGATGTGAGGCTAGTGCTGGGACATGGAACAAGGCACGGGGACAGGTAGTGTCTGTGAAGCCAGCCCCGGCCCCGGAATGGCCCCGGGATCTTTAAATAACCCCAGGGCTGGGCTGGCAGGGGCAGCAGATCGGGAGGAAGGGGCACCAGCAGGCTGGAGGAACCCAGAGCTGGAAGGGGGCTGCTGGGCAGGAGTGCGGGCACCGGGAAAATTGGGACAGGGGGCGGGGATGTATGTCACGTTTCCTCCATATCTGCGGCACTGCCTGGCACACATCCCTGCTCCTCCCCCTCTCCCTGCTGCTCCCAGAGGATCCCAGCTTGGGCCTTCCTGGGCGGAGAGACGCTATGCTCCGCCCCCCCACCCGCATGGCAGAGGTGCTGCCCTGAATCTACGGGAGACCCCTGGGGGGCGCGTCCCCTTTAAGGTAGGGTTTTGGGGCGCGTCGGAGTGGGGAGTGGAACGTCAGTAGCAGCTGAGAGGGGCGGGGTTGGAACGCAAGTGAGGCAGGAGGCGCGATCAGAAAGTTGAGATGCCCTAGGGGGCGAGGGTTGGCGTCCCGATCAGCGGGCTGGAGGGGGCGGAGCCTGGAGCCGCCCCCATCCCTTCCCTCATCAGCTTCTGTCCCAGGCACCGGCAGTCGCTGCGGGGGAGGGAGCCGGACTGGTTTCCCCGGTCTGCTACGGTCCCTGCCATTGCTACTCCCCGGTATCCAGCCAGGGTTGCATCTCCCCTCATCGTCTGCTTCTGAGCGGCCCCTGCCTCCCATCCCTGCTAGTACCTGCTTCCTTCCCCTGATCCTACCCCCCTCCAAGGATCTTGGGCCTTCCTGGGCATTGGGGAGTCTGGAGGGTGGGGAAGGGCTGCCTGGTGGACACATCCCAGGGCAGTGTGTGTGTGTGGGGGAGATCCTCCTCTGACCTGCAGCTAGAGTCCCCCCATGCAGATCCTTGCCCCCTCTTAGCACATTTTCTCCCCTCAAAACCTCCCTCCCCCCTGCGGTGGGAGTGCCACAATCTTGCAGCTGTGGGGTGTCCCCCCCACCATTGCTCCTGGAGCTTGGCACATGGATGTACTGCATGCCCAGCCTGGATCAATGGTACAAGCCTGGCAGAGTCACTGGAGGGCTGCTGCATAGCTCTGAGGGCTGCCCCCTGGCATGGTGAGCCTTCCACCCTGAATGGGTAAATGTGCCCGGACCCCTTCTGCCTGCCTCCCAACTTCCAGCTCACCATCTCCTGAATCTCTTTCCTGGCCTCTTCATCTCCCTGGATCCCTTCCATTCCCCATGCTGCAGCACCAAGTGGTTGTCGCCTGGCTCATCTCTGCAGCACCAGGTCCCCATGCCCAGGAGATCTGCTTTCCATTGACTATGAGGCGCTTGCAATGAATGTAAATCTGGTCTGGGAGTAGCTGTGGGGGGAGCCCATGGGGGAAAAAAGAAGCATGAACATAACCACACCTGTTGCAGGGCGCCAGGACTCCTGGGTTCTTTCCTGGCTCTGGGAGAGGAGTGGAGGCTGGTGGGTTAGAGCAGCAGGGATCCCTAACAGGGACAAGCAGCTGGCTTGGGACACGTAGCCATTCGCAGGCCTGGAAGGGAAGAAGACTCCCGGATCCCAGTGGAACTTCAGGGCAAAGGGGACAGTTTTGAGTGAAGGAACCACCTGAAGGGCCCAGGATGCCCCTGGCAGTCGGTCCTGGCCCTAGGGCCATATGCTCCCCGCAGCCTGGGCCTGCTCTGTCTGCCACCTAGTGCCGCTCCCATGGCTTTAGCTTCCCCCCACACTGACCTGGGATGTGTCCACCAGGCATCTCTTCCCCACCCTCCAGACTCCCCCATGCCCAACAGCAGCCTTGGTTGATTTATGGGGCGATGAGGTCTGTCCTCCCCCTCCAATACCAGGCCTGGATTTCTGTCCTGGCTCCTCCATAGTATCCCACCCCAGTGGAGTTTGCACATGAATTTCCCATGCAAAGGGGGAGGCTTGATCCAGGGAGCTGGGGGAGGCTAATATGTATCTGTCCCCATCATGGCAGGCAGCACAGCTGGTTTGCTCCTTTATTTGGCTACACGGAGCTGGCCCAGACCCCTAGACGTGAGCCAGCCTCGCTGGACAGGGCACGGGGCATGGCCACGTGGCCTATGGAGGCGGAAGAGCCAAGGCCAGGGAGGTCAGACCTGCAAGCCCCCCCCCCCCCCAGCAGCCTGGGAGCAGACAATCCCACACCCTGGGACTCAGGAGTTCTTCTTTGGTGCCCCAGCACATGGTCGCTTGCTGACGCTGGTGAGGGCCTGGTGCTGCTGCGGCCGATATGGGACCACAAAGCTCTCAGGAGTCAGCTCACCAACACCCTCGGCATCCACCTGGCCCATGAAGATGTAACTCAAACCTGCAGGGACGGGGGAAGTGTCAGGAGAGGTGTGAGATGCCGCCACCTACAGCTCCTCAGGGAGGAGGGCAGCTGGTCACACAAGCCCAAGAAAGCTCAGTGTGGAGATGCAGCCAACTCTGGGGCAGGGCAGTGCCAGGAGCGCACTCACCTTTCTTGAGGATGGGACACTGGCGGCAGGGGATCTCCAGCTGCACTGTGGCCCCTTTCTCAGCCTGGGGCAGGCTCAGGGTGCCGGCCTTGTAAGTGTTAATGAGTGAGACAGTGGCTGTGACCCGGTCGCTGGCCCCTCGCACGGCAGTTTTCACGGTGCCGGTGATCACTGTGAGATGGAGGGTGAGTCAGGCCACAGGGATGCTCAGCTCAGAGCCAAGGAGCCCATCCCCTCACCCTGACCAGACTCCTGGATCCCTTACCAAAGTCGTTGGCACAGAAGTTGCTCTGCAGACTTCCTGACCTGCGGCATTTCTGGGGGCACTGAGCCTTGGCTGGGAAGAGACGAGAGGGTTAGTGCCTGGGCTGAGGCCAGGCAGCATCCCCCCCAAAACAAACCAGGAAGCCCCTGCCAAACTGCCTTCCTGCCACACAGCATAGAATTGGAAGGAAGGGGGCTGCGGGTCAGGAGAGAGCTAGTGCTGGGTCTGGCTTGGGTTTGCACAGGCCCCTCTTACCTGGTGTCTGCGTAGTGGGTGGTTCGGCCTCGGGCAGTGCCCTTGTGGTGGGTTTTGGTTTGGGCTCGGGCACTGGTTTGGGTTTCACAGCAGGTTTGGCTGGAGCAGGCTTGGTGCTGGGTTGGCCCGGTTTGGAGCCGGGGAAGATCCCGGGGGCTGGTTTTGTGGCCTTGTCAGTCGCCTCCGAGTGGCTCTTCATGACGTAGGAGGCAGCAAAGCCATCAGCTGTGACACTGAGATCTGACACAAACTGCACCAGCAGCTCATTCCCCTCCGAGTAGATGGGTCTGTGGGGAGACAAGTCAGAACTGTTTTACGGGGAATGGCTGGCTCAGGGGAGCAGGCAATGGGGCCTGTCCCCTATAGGGGGTGCCAGGAAGGTGTGGGAACTGCCAGTGGCAGGAGTTCATGGGAGGATAGAGGAGGGGTATGAGAACAGCTGGGGTCAGGGAGGGGCAGAGGCTCACCTGGTGGTGGCAAGGGGAGGGGTTGGAGAAAGGCAGGATCTTACCTCAGGGTGGGGGGAAGCAAGTGGGAACAGCTGGGGGAAGGGGTTCACCCAGAGGTGGGGGAAGGGAATGGAGTGCAGGGCATTCGTACAGCGAGGGGGGTCTCACCCAGGGGCATGGTCCCCGCAGAACTTGCCCACGCGGCGGGAATCGTCGCTGGCGCCCCCGTGGAACACAGACACGTAGTCGTAGCGGCAGTGGGGATCCCCCTCCACGTCAAACTTCCCGAAGGTCAGCTCCACCACCTGCGGGGCACGGTCAGCCCCACACACAGAGCCTTAGCCCCACCCCCCCATAGCCTTAGCTCCGCCCCAGCCTCCCCTAGAGTCTCAGCCCGTCCCACTCCAAGCTCCACTCACAGAACCATAGCCCTGCCCCAGACCCATAAAGCCACCCACACAGAACACTGGCACCACCCTAACGGAGCCTCTCCCCTCCCCCGAGCCTGGTCCTCCTCAAGCTTCAGCCCCACCATTACCCTTCACAGAGCCCCAGCTCTGCCCCATGGAGTCTCAACCCCCCCCAGCCCCACCCCTATTGAGCCCCAGCCCCATGACCCACTGCCCCTACCTGGCCTGGGGGGGCGATGATGTGCCAGGAGCAGCTGATGCCAGCTGGGTAGTTGCTCTCAGGCCAGTTTGGGGTCTTGAGACTGCCCTGAGGCTTCTCCAGCTTCCCCCCACAGAACTGATGCTCTGCAAGACACGGTGGGGAGGGGCTCAGCAAGGCAGTGATCCAGGATCCAGGCCTGGGGGGGGTCCCAGAGTCTCTGCTTGCTCAACCTGCCACCCCAGGATGGGCACCCCTGTAAAGCTAAGGGCTGGCGTGCCAGCATATTGGGGAGTGCAAAGAGGTGAATGTGCATGGCAAGTGTGCGAGAGAGGGCAGAGAAATCGGCATGTGCAGTAAGCGTGCCAATGACTTTGAGTGTGAACTTGTGTGACAAAGTGAGGATTGGATCTGCCTTGTTATGTTGCATGTGATTTCTACTGTCCCATGGTAACCCCTTGTATGTGGCTCAGTTTGCCCAGGGCACTGCACCAGTACCTAGATGGGGATGGGAATTTCAGTGTGACAGCCTCCCACCTATACACAATGGCTGGGGACAGCCTTTTCCCCAGGCAGCAGGACAAAGGTTGAGGAGGGGGCCTGGAACCACCCAGGCTCTGAGCTCCTCCTCCCCAGGATGGATGGTGCTGGCTGCTTCTGGTTCCTGTGCTGACAAATCCACTCTAAGATGTACCTGTCACCTGATAAACCTTCTGTTCTACCTGCTGGCTGAGAGTCAGGTCTGGCTGCAGGGGGGGTGCAGGGCCCAGTGACCTCCCATGCCTCAGTGATGGCTTGGAAGAATGCAGATGTGCTACACAGGAAAGTGTGCAAATGAATGAGCATGTGCATGAGCTATGCAAGCATATAGGGGAGTGCACAAGGAAATGTGAAAATGAGCATGCAAAACTGGCATATGTAGGTGAAAGGTACGTGACTGCTGTGCACAGCTATATGTGAGTGGGCACAGAAAAGTTTGCAAATAAGCATAAGAGGGACTGCATAAGATACACGAGTATGCACATGCATCCACGTGTACAATGACACAGTGGAATAGTGCATCCAACAGGCACATGGGAGAATGGTGCATTCTCTGCTTGTGAGCGCAGGCCAGGACTTTGAGGCAAGAAAGCTGTATAAAGGTGCAATGCTCAGGGGGAGATGTGCAAATCCCACTAAGGGTGCAAGGCAATGCCCGTGCAGCCCTCATGATGCCTGAGCAACCTCTGCTGGCATGCACTATAGTGCAAACTAGGGATGTAATAGAGCAGTCAATTAACTGTTTAAGCTTATCGGTTAAAGCTATAGACGAGTGTTTCTCAATTTTCAGACACAATTTTTTTCTACCATTGCAACACATTTGTTTAAACAACTTAATTGTAGCCAGGCGAGCAATGAAATTTTTGGGTGTAAAAAGTACAAAAATAATAAAATGCTGTAAAACTTATAACAAAAATTCAGTTTTCTTCAAATTTCAGTTGGGTTAATGTACCCCCCATACTTCTCTCAAGTACCCCTAAGCGTACTCGTACAACTGGTTGAGAAACATTGCTATAGACTACACGCATTCCCCCCCGGCCTTGTCAGTACATTTTTTAGCAGGCTGGCCAGCAGCCCGACTCAGTCCTGGCTTGCACCAGGTCTGGGACCTACCCCTGCTGCAGTTCTGCATTTAAAGTGTGTTGGGAGTTGGGGCGCAAGCAGCCCAACTCAGGTCCAGGAGCTCAGACAACCCCTAGCCAGACGGGCTGCTGCCATCCTACTCTGCTGCCTCTTTTTCAGGGGTGACAGACAGCTGGAGCAACCGGCAGCCAGGCCATGGGGGGGGATCTGGTTTTTTAACTGGCTCTCCTCACAAACCAGCTTTCACCTGGCTCCCCACAGATGCAGCAGCACAGAGTGGCAGGGGGCTCCTCAGGAGTAGGACCGGATTGCACTGCCTTGGCCCCACCCCCAAGGACTATAGAATAGTCCTTTAAGAATGAATGAGGTTAATCAACTATTCAATTAACTGATATTTAACATCCCTAGCACAAACCTCTTCCCGCCTCTATAATGGGGCACAGAAGTATGCAACCCTCCAGTATATGCAGGTGGACAACTGTGCACCTCGCAGTGTGCACACTTCAGCCTGAATGTGCAAGGGTGCAGCTTCTCCACGCAGTAGTGCAAACCTTCACGAGTGAGCATGCAAATGGCTTGTGCATGTGCAAACCCCTGTCTGAACGTGCAGTGTCTCACGCTGCTGCTGGTGAGCGTGCAAACCACCAGTGAGCGTGCAAACTTGCTCATGTGCAAATAATGGGTGTGAGCTCCACCCCACACTCACTTGTGGCTAGGCCAGGCAACCTTAGCCAGCTCTGCTCTCCCCGGCTCAACCCTGCCCCCAACATGCACCAGCCCTCTTTGGGTGCAATCAGCTCTGGGGAGGTGCAGTGGTAAAGGGGCCATGATCCACACATCCCGATGCAGCTGGAGTTGCCCTGTCTGCGCCTGTGTTTGCTTAGCACATGACTTTGGGGGCAGTGCTCTGGGGGGAGGGGAACGTGCGGGACGAAGAGCAGCAGCATGGGGCGGCGGAAGGGCAGCGGCCTCGGAAATGGGGGATGGGGGAACTGGACTTTTGCAAACCAGCAATTTCCCGGCGGCTGGCCGGCGCCACACTGGGTAATTACAGGTTGTGGGGCGAGTGGGGGAGGGGGGAGGAGAGACGGGTGGGTGGCAGCGCCAGGGCAAAAGCAGGCAGTGGGGGTGGGAGGAAATCTCACTCTGTCCAGCAGCCAAGCTCCCCCTCCCCGCAGACCCTCCATCGGCCTCTACCGGACACAGCAATGGGTCGGCGATGCAGGGGTCAGATCCCAGGGTGGGGCAAAGGGGCTGGGGCAAAGGGCTGCTGGTTGGGGGTGCACAGAATGGGGGGGAAGCCCCCTGTTCCACTCCAGTCTGTGCTTCCAGCATCCTCTCTGCCCTGGCGCCAGCGCAGAGGCAGTGTGGGACACACGCCCCTTTGTCCCAGGCCGGGATCCGACCACAATGGCGCCCCCGGGGGGCCGGCCCGCGGCTTTCCCCCTAAGCCTGAGGGGCTGTGTATGCCTCCCACCTGCGGAGGGCGCCATTGCTGGTGTGGGGAGAGCCCAGGCAGCTGGATACTCACCGTCCCAATAATCCCAGGGCTCCCAGGCCCACCGGGAGTCTATATGGTTGGGGTCCCACCTCCGCCTTCCGCGCGGCCGGCCTGCAAAAGGTCCCGCAGGTTGGGATGCATGGGGGGAGCCTCTGTGGGGGCTGTGCAAGGTGGAGGCATGGGGACAGAGGGCCTGGCACCTGGGGGGAGGGGTGGCATAAGGGCTGGGGAGCAGAGGTGGAGGTTCCCCAGCCCCCTTTCTGCCCTGGTGTCAGTGCAGGGCATTGTGGGTAATATATTCCTGGTCCCCTGGCATCAGACAGGGCATTGTGGATAATGCACTCCCATTCCCTGACATTGATGCAGGGCATTGTGGGTATTGCACCCCCAGCATGCCCTGGTGGTACAAACATCCCTGCAGCCATGGGGGCCCCTCTGCAGCCAGCCCCCCCTGGGGGAGCATGTGGCCCCTCCAGCCTGAGGAGGTGTCCGTGGATCCCTCACCATTGACGTGGGGGAGGCCGGCACTGAACCAGACCAGGAACCCGCGGCCCCCGGTGCCCTCGTCCGTCACCATCTGCAGCATCATGCGGTTCCCGGTGGAGAGCAGCGCGCCGGGGCGGAAGGTGCCACAGAAACGGCCCAGGCGCTGGGCACTTGCTGAGTGCCCGTTGTACACATCCAGATAGTCGTAGCGGCAGCCCGGGTCTGGCTCCAGGTCAAACACCCGGAAGGAGAGCATGACCACCTGGCCCTCTGGCACCTGGGTGAGAGGCGGGGTTAGTGGGGCACTGGTGGGGAGGCACTGGGAGGTAGACAGAGGGTGTGGGGCACAATGGGAGAATACTGGCAGGGTGAGGGCAGTGGGGGCAGGCAGAGGGTTTGGGGTATGCTGGGGGGAGGCTGGTAGGGTGGTGCTGGGGAGCAGACTGGAGGATAGGGGGAGGGGGCACTGGAGGGCAAGCCAAGGGGCTGAAACAGGCAGTGGTTGGGGGTCACTGGTGGGGCAGCCAGGAGCACCTGGCTGTGGGGCGCAAGGGAACAGCAGGGAAGTGGATGAGGCTGGGGGACACGAAGGGGGTGGGGAGAAGGCTGGGGGCATTGCTGGGGGATGTGGAAGGAGAGGACTATGTTAGGACTCAGGGTCCTCCTGCTTTCACCCCCATATCACCGTGCTCTCCACCCCAACCTCCTGATCTTCCTGCATCCGTCCCCTGGTGCCTAAGTCCCGCCCCCCCATACCGTGATGGTCCAGGTGCAGGTCTTGCCGGGGGGGTAGTGATTGGGGAAACCCTCGCTGGCGATGAACCCGGAGTCGCCCACGTGCTCCCCGCCGCACAGGAACACGGGCCTGAGAGATCCCAACAGACAGCATCACTCGGAGACTCCTTGCTCCTGAACCACAGCCCCTGCCAGCCCAGCCCTGTCTGTGCCCTTCACTCCTGACCCACAATCCCTGCCATCCACAATCCCTGCTCTCCACTGTGGTGAGGGAGGATCCTGTGTCTGTTTGTCCTGGCCAGGGTGCTGGGACATAGGCCAGGCTGGGGGTGGGGAACCAGTCCTGCCTCATGTGGCCTCCAGACACACTAGAGAGCAACCCAACGCCCCAACCCCCCACTGTCTGCCTACTAGGGCTGAGACAGATGCTCCTGGTCCTCCCTATGGGATGAGACAGTCCCCCCTCACCACCAAGCTCACAACACAATCCACACCCCCAGGTATGGGTCCCCAGCCTGGTGCACGTGTGTGCGACTGGAGAGCACGGCCCACTACAGCGCCTAGGCCCCCACTCCTCTCACCACAGGGAAGAGAACCCTGGTGTGAAAAACAAGAACATGGGTTGGGGAGAGGCCAGGAGGCACAGTGATGATATGAGACAAGGCCCCAAGAAGTGGGATGTCTGGTGCCACATGGGTGAGGGAACCGGCTCTGTCCACGTGTCTCGCTCTGTCTGGCCTCTGGCCCCCAGGTTTGGTGACTGTAAAAATTTGGTTTACGCCTCCGCACGCCTATCCCTGGGGTCCTGGCCTGGCCCTCCTCCCCTCAGCTGCTCCCCCACAAGAGAATTCAGAGAATCCAGAGAACTTGGCTCATCCCGGGTCTCTGGCAGCATCAGCGCCACACGGCTAAACCCTTCCAGATGTGCTGGGGACTGGTGCGGCCGGCTCCCCAGCCCTGCCGGTGCCCCTCACTCCTGACCCACAGCCCCTGCCAGCCCAGCCCTGGGCTCCCCCACCCCTGCTGGTGCCCCTCACTCTGGACCCACAGCTCCTGCTAGCCCAGCTCAGTGAGACAGGAGGGGCTGGGGGACAGGGATCCCTTGGGCTGGGAGAGGGGGGCAGCGGTACCTGGTAACATTGGGGGCGGGAGCCGGGTCGCTCTGCCCCATGGTGCAGCCCCATAGCAGCAGCAGCGGCAGCAGCGGTCTCAGAGCCATTTTCATGCTGGGGCCGGTTCGGGGTCTGGTCTCTGCACGGAGGAGCCGGGAAGCAGCGGGTCGAGCTCAGAGCAGCTTTAATGAGAGCCAGCTGGGGGCGGGGGCAGGGGGAGGGCTCAGAGGCGGGCGGGCAAATGGAGGATCCCCGGGGGGAGGGGTTGGCTGGGGGATTCCTTAATGGAGGGGTGTGTGAGGGGAAGGGCTGGCTGGGAGATTCTTTGGGGGAGGGGTGTGTGGGGAAGGGTCAGCTGGGGGATTCCCTAGGAGAGGGGTGTGTGTGGGGAGGGGCTGTCTGGGGGATTCCCTAGGAGAGGGGTGTGTGTGGGGAGGGGCTGTCTGGCGGATTCCCTAGGAGAGGGGTGTGTGGGGGGAGGGGCTGTCTGGCGGATTCCCTAGGAGAGGGGTGTGCGTGGGGAGGGGCTGTCTGGCAGATTCCCTAGGAGAGGAGTGTGGGTGAGGAGGGGCTGCCTGGGGGATTCTCTGGGGGAGGGGTCCGTGGGGAAGGGCTGGCTGGGGATTCCCTAGGAGAGGGGCTGGATAGAGATTCCCTAGGAGAGGGGTGTGTGGGGGGAGGGGCTGCCTGGGGTATTCTCTGGGGGAGGGGTCCACAGGGAAGGGCTGGATAGAGATTCCCTAGGAGAGGGGTGTGGGGGGGGGGGAGGGATTGGCTGGGGGATTCTCTGGGGGAGGGGTCCGTGGGGAAGGGCTGGCTGGGGATTCCCTAGGAGAGGGGCTAGATAGAGATTCCGTAGGAGAGGGGTGTGTGGGGGGGGGAGAGGGATTGTCCGGGGGATTCTCTGGGGGCAGTTTATCTATGGGGCAGGGTTGATTGCATTGGGGTGGGGCCTCTTGTCTATGGGGGCTGTTGATGTGGTGAAGGTTGGGGGCCCATGACCAATCAGCAGCTAGTGCAAACTGGGGAAAGGGGAGGGCTGGGGAACCAGCAGGGCAGGTTTAGTAGCAGCAGCTGGAGGGAGCACTGTGGGGCAGGAAGAGGATACTCCACGGCTACGTTTACACTGGCCTGATTTTCCAGAAATGCTTTTAACTGAATAGTTTTCCATTAAAAGCATTTGCAGAAAAGAGCGTCTAGATTGGCAGGACGCTTTTCCGCAAAAGCACTTTTTGCGGAAAAACGTCTGTGGCCAATCTAGACGCGCTTTTCCACAAAAAAGCCCCGATCGTCATTTTCGCGATCAGTTTTTTTTTGCAGAAAACAAATCTCTGCTGTCTACACTGGCCCTTTTGCGCAAAAGTTTTTTGGAAAAAGACTTTTGCCCGAACGGGAGCAGCATAGTATTTCCGCAAAAGCACTGACAATCTTACATGAGATCATCAGTGTTCTTGCGGAAATTCAAGCGGCCAGTGTAGACAGCTGGCAAGTTTTTCCGCAAAATCATCTGCTTTTGCGGAAAAACTTGCCAGTCTAGACACAGCCCACGAGATAGGCAGGGCTGGCAGGAGAGGGGGGCTAGGGAGTGCTGTGGGGCAGGGAGAGGGATGGGGGGGCTCAGCAGGGGTTGCTTTCCCTTGACAGGTAGGGCTGTAGAGCAGCACTGGGGGGTAAGATGGGGGCTCAGCAAGGGGGAGCTTTCCTCTGGCAGGTAGGGCTGGCTGCAGAGCAGTCCTAGGGGGTGTTGTGGGGCAGGGAATGGGGGGGGACTCAGCAGGGGGCACTGTCCCCTGGAAGGCAGGGCTGACCACAGCGCTGTGCTAAGGGGTGCTTGTCCCCAAGGTATGGGGGAGTCACCAGGCCCTGCACCCCCATCCACAGCCAGACATGATTCTCAGCTGGTAGCTAGAAGAGAAGGTTTATTAGGCAGCAGGGACACAGCATAGAACAGACTTGTCAGCACAGGAACCAGGTACAGTCAGGACAATCAGTCTTGGGGCGAGAGGTCCCAGAGCCAGGCCCCTGACCCCCTGCCTGTAGCCCAAGCCATCTGAGATTAACTCACAAGCCCAGAATCCTGCCCCAACCCCCTGCCCGGCCCCTCCTCCAGCCTTTGGCCTGTTCCACTGCCCTCTCCCCCCACAAAAGGTGTCACCTGGCCACATCCCCTCCCTGCTCAAGTTAAAGAGAGTACAACTCAAATGCAACACAAAGGGAGTAAGACCCCCCCCCCCTACTTCATCACAGTGCTGTGGGTCAGATGGGGGTGGGGGGGACTCATTCCTGCCCAGTGCCTCCCTGCTATGGGGGCTGTCTCTAGATACTCTCCCCCTGCCCCAGTCGGGGGAGTTGGTAGATGTGGGGAGATGAGACTCCATCCCCGTAAGTGCAGGGACATCTGGGTCCTAGGCGCTGTTTCCCTGACCTGTGATGCCTCTGTGCCCTATATCTATAGGGGTCCTAATGGGGCTGGGCATTTTCACCCCTGGAGTTCAGGTACCATGGTGCCCCCAGCACGCTCCGAAGACAACGGCTACCCAGTGCTAAGGCAGAGTGTCCAGGGGATCTGGAATCTCCAGGGTAGTCAGGCTGGGCTTTGGTTCATTATCATGACCATTTCCAAGAACTGAGTTCCTCACCTGCGCTGTTCTTTTTATGCAGGGGGGGAGGGAAGGGGAGGGTTCACAAGGGAGCAGGCCTGCTTCTCTGCCTAGTTCACCTTCTTGTTCTACCCTGCCTCTAGCCGCTGAGGCAGCGGCCCTTCTAGACGAGGCCTGGGCTCAACTAAAGCCTGTGGTTGCCTGGATTCATGTGGTAGAGAGTTCCATATGCCCCCTGCCAGGCTATAGCCATGTGAGGCTCGCTCAGCATGGCCTGAGGTAGTTGCAAAGCCAAGGCCGGCTGAATGAGGGGTTGAATCACTCGCAGTCAACATCCCCTTTCCTGCCCCCCACACCCTGGCACAGCAGGACCAGTGCTGGCCATGAGGCAACCCCTGCCAGGCCAGGAAGGAAAATAAACAAGACTCTATAAAGGGCTTTGATGGCAAAGCCAAGCACCGCTGGGCATGGAGCCACTAGCACAGAACATTGACCCCAAGGAGCATAATCACCCAGTGACGCTGGGGAAGTGGGGCAAGAGGTAATGTGAGGACAGAGGCAGCAGCCAGAACTGAAGGCAGAAAAAACGAGCAGCGCCAGGCTCCCCTAGCCCTACCAGTGCCCCTCACTCCTGACCCACAGCTCCTGCCTGCCCAGTCTTGGGTTTCCCCGAAAACACTGGTTCAAGACACAGAGGCAGTTTACATGTTTAATATGGGGAGGGGGGAGGGTTGATAACAGCACAATATAATTCCCAGACCTGCCCCCCCCAAAAAGAAAAGAATAAATCCAACCACAGAGAACGAGGGGACACATCGTGCAGAAACAAAACACACACACACAGACTGTCCGAAGGCAGAGGGACCCCCCTGGGGGGCAGAGCCAGGGATGCAGGGGTGGCTTGAGCTGGTTTCTAAATGGGGGGGGGGGGGGTTGCACACTGCTAGGCATGAGCATCTCAAGTGGGGTTACTGGAGGGTGAGACTTCTCCATCCTACCCTGTGCCCCCCCAAGTGGGGAAGGGGACACCTCAAACCTGGGAGTGTTTGGAGATCAGATGCTAAGGGGAGGGGCTGAATTGGGGGACACCAACACCACTCCCCAGCCCCTGGCAAGTCAAGGGCTCAGGACCAGATTCTGGCAGATTTCAGGCCAGGGACTCACTGGACACAACCCATTGCCCCTAAGTGTAGGAGCAGCTTGAGCCTGAGACCTTCCGCCCCCCCACAGCCGGGGGACAAAGCCCCCCCCTCCAGCATTTACCAACGGCAGCGAAGGAAATGCAAGTCCTGGCTCCCAGCTCTACTCCACCAGTTCTCACTCCCGTCTCAGATCTGGGGAGCAAACCCAGGCATCCGGGCTCCCAGCCCCACACATGTGGGTGAATGAAACTCTTGCACATACAGGCTACGTCTTCATTGGCGCGTTCTGCAAAAGAGTTTTTGCAGGAGAAGAGTTCCTCTGCAAAAACTCTTCCAGAAGAGCTGTGCTTTTGCGCAAGAGCATCCATGTCAGTGTAGACGCTCTCTTGCGCAAGAAAGCTCTGATGGCCATTTTAACCATAGAGCTTTCTTGCGCAAGAAATTCATGTTGCCTGTCTACACTGGCCTCTTGCACAAGAACAGTTGCGCAAAAGGGCTTATTCCTGAGTGGGAGCGTCAAGAGTTCTGGCGCAAGCAGCCCTGATTTTATACATTAGAACGTCAGTTTACTTGCACAAGAACACACAGCCAGTGTAGACAGGCAGCAAGTTTTTGTGTAAGAGCGGCCACTTTTGCGCGAGATTGCACCAGTGTAGACACAGCGACTGTCTTTCCAAAATCCCCCCAACCCCCAGACAACTGTCCTGTGCCAGGGCCCACCAGAGATTCTGTCAACCAGCAGCCCAGGGACTCAGCCACCCCCTCCCCATTGTATTAACACATCCCCCCACAGCTTCCCCCCCCCGCATTCTTCTGCCATCTGCTTCCTTTACCCCCAGCTGTGGGGAGCCCTATGTGCCCCATAAAGCTACTGCTGGAGGGGAAGGGGGTGCCAGGGCCAGAACCCCTCATGGTGAGATATTGGAGACAATGAACCTGATTGTCCTTGTGCAAGCTGGGCTGAGGATGGGTGATGCGCCCCAGGGGTCTTTTGGGGCCAGGCGCCCAATGTTTTTCCCTATCGACCCAGGGATCCTGAAGTCTCAGGGCCAAACCCAGCAGCAAACCCATCACCGAGCAGCCTTCCTAGTTTGATTTCCCATGGTCCTCTGCAGCTCCCCAACCCTGGATCCCACAACCCTCTGAGGCTTGGCCTTCGGCCCCATTTCCCATCATCCTCTATAGTTCCACCAGGGCCTCCACTTTCCCACAATCCTCCAATTCCTAATGTCCCATGATCCTTTACAGCTCACCCCAGGTTCCCATAATCCTTTGGGGCTTATCCCAATTTCCCATGACCCTCCACTCCCATTTTTCCAGCATCATCTGCAATGGCCCCACTCCAATTTTCCCATGATCCTCTGCCACTCACCCTGATTTTCCCATAAGCCTCTGCAGTTTGCACCAATTTCCATCCTCCTCCTCCTCTCCAATTTTTCCATGATCCCCTACAGCTCAGCCACTGTCTCTCCTTTTCCACAGATCCTCTTTCACTCCTTTCCCCATAATCCTCTGTAGCTCACCACAATTTCCTATGATCCTCCACAGTCAACTGCTGCCTCTGATTTTCCCATGATCCTTCATTCCAGAGCCCCCCCCACCCTCTCCAGAGTCTGGCCTGTGGGATAGGTGCTACAGCAGGGTCTCATGGTCCTGGAGGTTGGGGGCCGAGTGTTGACGGCGCATGCGGGGTGGGGTGGTATAGGGGCGTGGGGCTGGGTTCGGGCGGTGCTGTGGGTAGGGGTGGTGCTTGCGGGGCTGGTACGGCTCTGGGCCGCCAGGGTGGGAGGGCTTGGCCCGGTTGCCCCCGTCGAGAGAGTTGCGCCGGCGCAGTCGCTGCCGGCTGCAATGTTTGTGCTGGGGGCTGTACTGCCAACACCGTTGGGGCCTGGGAGAGCCCGGCTCCAACTGCTCCTGCTCTGGGCTGGCTCCCTCCGCTGCCACCTCCTCACCCCCACCCACCATGAAGGCTGCGCTGGGTCCCCAGGAGTAGCGGTGCTGCGGGTTACTCCTAAAGGGGAAGCGGAGCTTGCAGTCCTGAGGGGGCACAAACTTGCCAGGGGTGTGGAGCTGGCGCCGAAGGCCTCTGCAGAGCTGCTGCTGCTGCAGCCGGGCCTGCTCCTGCTTCAGCCAGCGCAGGCGCCCACGCCGGAAAGCTGGGTCCTGCTCCATCAGGCGGCACACTCGCTCGTAACTGGAGGCAGACGGCTCTTCCTTGGCACACAGGGACTCCTGGCTCCCCACTCCGTCCTGGGACCCTGCATCATCTTCTGGCCCTGCCTCCAACAGCGGAGAGCTCCAGTCGTTCTCCAGGTCCTCGTCCACCCCGTCCTCCTGCCAGAAAATGGGGCTGGTGTTAGGGGACAGGACACTTGGGTTCTACCACCAGAGCAGAGTGGGCAGGGGATTGGGAGCCAAAACTCCTGTGTTCTTTCCACAGCTCTGGGAGGGGAGTGGGGGCTAGTGGATTAGAGCAGAGGGCTGGTATTCCTGGGCTCTATATTCAGAGACCCCAGAGGAGAATCTAGTAAGGTCAGAGCCAGGAATTTCTGGGTTCATTCCTGAGCCATCTGTCACCTTGGAGCTCTTCTGCGTGTGAAGCAAAAATGAGCAGCTGTTGAGAAAGACTGGCCCAGAGTCCCTTCCCCACCCAGAGGTGGGTGGGGGGAGGGTCACTGAGCTAGGCAGTGCTCATACAGCATCTGACACAACCAGTCCCACCCCAGTGCCCCTCACACCCAACCCACAGCCCCTGCTTCCCATGTTTGTCACTTGATGCTTGGGCTCCACCTTGTGGTCAGATGTGGCCAGTGCATGACCAATCCAGTGGGCCTGGCTCCTCCCGGCTCTGGGAGGGGAGTGGGGGCTGGTGGTTAGAGTGGGTGCGGGGAGGGGGGGCGCGGCACGGACGCCTGGTTCTCCCTTCACCTGGGGAAAGGGGAGGACCTGTTCCATTTTCACCACACGGTGCCGCAGCGCCCGGATCTCCTCATCCTTCATGTTGTTCTGGATTTTGACCTCTTGCAGAATGTCGGTCAGCTTGTCGATGTGGGCTCGCAAGTCGTCCACGTCCGGGTGGGAGCTGCCGCCTGCCTTGCCATCTTCCTCTCCTCGCTCCTCACCCCCACCCACGGTGTCCCAGACGTCCCGGGCCACGGCACGCCAGGACTCCTTCTCATGGGGGTCCCGCTTGCCATAGAGCCGGCACAGCTCCTTCATCTTCACAATGCTCATGGCCTCAATCTCTGGGCGGTTGTGTTTGAAATCATTGAGCGCTGCCTCATAGCAGATCTCCTTCACCGCCTGCATCTTCAGGTCGGCCAGCGTGACCCACTTGGGGTCCTTGGCTATGCGGCGCCGCTGGGGGATCTGGTAGACCCGCAGGGGTTCCCGCCGTTTGCCGCTGCTAGGTAGCCCGCAGCGCTTCACAATACTCTGCACCTTGGTGGCTGGCAGCTTCTCCCGCAGCGAGGAGATCAGGCGCCAGCTCTCCTCGCACGAGCGCTTGTCCGAGTCGTCCCCGCTGTCTGAGTCAGCATACTGCGAAAGGAAGGGAAACAGAAAGGGTCAGCCCCCACCAGCTGGCACTCCCATCCTGGCTGCGTGGTTCCCTCCCAGCCCTCACACCGGTCCCACATCCTCTCCTTGCACAAGTGCTCGTGTAAAGAGCACTTATGCAACTAGTCCTCACTGTACGAGTACCACAGAAGGACACACAAACAGGGTCAGCACTGTCCGCCAGCATCCCTTCCCAGCTGCATGGCCCTCTCCTGGCCTGTACCCCTCCACACCAGCCCCACATCCTCTCCTTGCACGAATACTTGTGAAAGTCAAGTCTACATACTGCCAAGGTGCAGTAGAGGGGTAACAGGGTCAGTGTTGTCAGCATCCCCATCCCATGTGTGCAGCCCATTCCTGGATACGTGCTTCCCAAGGCCCTCCTCGCACAAGTGCCCCTTGCACAAGTGCTTGTCCGACTACATATACAGGGCCGGGGGAAGACAGACGGGGTCAGCATTTCCAGCTGGCATCCCCATCCCAGCTTAGCTCCTTCCTGGCCCTTCAACCTTCACAGCCCATCCTCAAATGAGTGTCCCTTGCACAACTACTTGTGAGAGTCATCACGGCTGTCCAAAGTCTGTAGACTGCAGGACAGACAGGATCAGCACTGCCGCCTGGCACCCCCCTCCCAGCTTGTGGCCGCCTCTGGCCCTGCACCTCCTATGCCTCCCAAGCGCTTGTCTATTCCCATATATTGGGGGCCATGTCAGACATAGTGAGGGGTATCAGAATGACCCCCCCTCCTTACTCCCAGCCTGTTCCCTACTCCATATCCTGTATGAAGCAAACCTGAGAGCGCCTTCACTCCCTGCCTTCTGCTACCTCCCATCTGCTGACTAATGCCCCCGGTGTGGCCCTGGGACATGATTCAATTTTTGATGTGGACATGCAGAATGTTGTTGTACCCCGTTATGCGTCTGCCTCAGATTCGGTACAAAGTGGGCCAAGTGAGGTATCTATGGAAAGCTGATGCTTTGCTGAGTCCGTTGACATGACCCATGTGCTTGTATGATTTCTGCATGGGAAGTATTGGCTCTGTGCTGGTATTTCAAGTATTTGCATCTGAGCAACAGCAACAGGCGACCCACCTATTGTGGGGTAGAGTCAAGTGAACAGCAGCACTTCACGGACAACAGCTGCAAACCTGCAGGCAAACCTGTACCCCACAGACAGGTGGCTTGCTCATGTGACAAACTCCCTTTTGGGAGGTACCATCACACAGCCAGCGCAATGGGAGGTGCTCTGTGGCGGACCCCCATTTTAAGAAATTGACTTATGGATACAAATATGCACAATTCAAAGATGCTTAGGACAAAATACCTCATGTCAAATATCAATGTTAATATCACAGTCTGATGGATCTGTATCTTATTTTGGTGTGTGTGTCACTCCTGTATGAAGTTAGAAATATGGGGGAGGGAATGGTTTATGGTTTTAAACATGTATATGAAGGCCATTAAGGGTGTTTCCAGTGCTCGGATACCTTAGTGTCTGAGTGATCACCTGTAACAGGCTCCTTTGTCCTTTAAGTCTAAGAAGTGGCTGCTCTTAGGAAGACATGTGTCCACTGCTCCAACTGGTAGGGTCTGACCAGGTAATTTTCCACAGAAGGGGAGAATGTAAAAATAAAGAATTCCCACCCAAAGGAAGTCTATTTAAGATGCAAGGTTTTCAGGCTCTTTGTCTTGGAGGACACACCCTTAGGGAGACAAAGACCCACCCAGAGAAAAAGATCTTCCCTGGCTGGCTTGGAGGTTTTTTGTCCCACAGAACACATCTCGAAGAACTATCGTTACTGCACAGGGTGAGTAACTTCTTCACTGAGTGGTGGCCGTGAGGGTGCACCACTCAGGTGACTCTGTAGCAGTACACACCTGATGGAGGTGGGCATTGGAGTCTAAGTGGAAGGAGGAAGGACTGCATCTGCTAGAGATGTGGAGGGTATTGTCCCCTTGTGCAGGGTATAGTGCTGTGTGAAAGCATGGTGTGAGGACCACGTGGCTGCTCTACAAATGTCTGCCAATGGTACGTTGTTCAGGAAGACCATTGTAGCGGCCATCACATGTGTGGAATGAGCCCTAATGGGCTGCGGTGGCTGAGGGGGGTGATGGAGGTTTGGATGCATTTTCTGTAAACCTGTGAGAAAACACTTCACCATGGGATGTGCAAAGAGAGAGAAGCCGTCTACGGGATCACGGAAGGCCATGATCGCTGCCAGGTGGACCCAGACAGAGCTGACGGAGAGGCCCATGTCGCTAAGGTCCATGAGGTAGTCAAGTAAGGTAGGTATGGGGACTGTGATGGGATGCAAATTGCACATCGTGCACCATTGTTGAAAACGCGTCTACTTGTTTTGATAGGTGCTTCTTGTGGAGGGATGCCAACTGTTTAGAAGAAAACCCTGTCCGAACAGGTGATTTCTTCATTCTGGAACCACGGATAAGCCATTCCGTGAGTTACATGGTTTTGATATTGAGGTGACATATACTGCCGTAGTGCTGTGTGAGGAGATTTGGCACTTCCGGGAGAGGGATAGGTTGATCTAATTGCCAGGTAGTGTAGGTAAGTGAACCAAGGCTGTCTCGGCCAGGCTGGGGCTATTAAGATTACTGTGGCCCGATCGGATTGGATCTTGTTGATCACTCTGGTGAGAAGTGGGATTAGTGGAAAGGCATAAAGTAGGGGAGCTGTCCAGTGGATGGTGAAGGCGTCCACTTCTGACCTCTTGCCTAGTCCTGCCTGAGAGTAGAATCTGTGGCATTTACAGTTATGAGGTGTTGCAAAGAGGTTTATAGTTGGAAAGCCCCATTTGCAGAAGACTGAAAGGAGGACATTGGTATTGATCACTTGTGCTGATCTGAGAAATGTCTGTTCAGTTTGTTGGCTCTCACATTCTGTTGTCCTGGTATGTACATGGCCATTGGGGTTATCTGATTTCTGATGCACCAGTTCCAGACTCTGACTGCCTTGGCATATAGAGAGTGTAATCAGGCACATACCCCCTGCCGGTTGACATAAAAGATAGGCAGTGGGTTGTCTGTGAGGACACGGATAGTTCTGCCCTTTATCAGGGGAAGGAAATGGGCGCAAGCCGTGCGAATGGCCCTGAGCTCTAGGATATTGATGTGAAAGTTTCTCTTGTGTTGGGCCCACGTACCCTGTATTGACGCTGTGCCACAGTGGGGTCCCCAGCCCATGCGTGATGCATCTGTTATAGTAAGTGAAGGGTCTGGTCAGTGGAAGGGTATACTGATGAGGAGGTTGTTTGGAGATGTCCACCATTCGGGGGACTGCAGCACTGGTGGAGGAAGCGAGAGGTGCTTCGCGAGGCTGTGTTGGGTTGGTATATAGTTGATTGCAAGTCAATGTTATAGGCAACGCATGTGCAGCCTCGCAAACAAGACTACAAATGTCGTGGCCACCATATGCCCCAGTAATTGAAGGCACGTCTGGACCGTGGAGAAGGGGGCTTGTCTGACCTGTTGAACGAGGTTGCAGATCGCCCTGAATCTTTGTGGCGGGAGGTAGGCTCTTGCTGTGATTGGGTCTAGCAATACGCCAATTAACTCTATCTTTTGCCAAGTTGGGAAAAACATTCCCTGGTAATAGTTGTCATGATATTAGTTTGCTGATAGGTAGGGCCTTTGATTAGACAATCATCTAGGTAAGGGAACATAATGGCATTTTGTCTTCTGAGAAAGGCTGTGACTACAGCTAGGGTCTTTGAAATTCCTCGAGGGGCCGTAGAAAGGCCAAAGGGGAGGACTGTGTATTGATAATGATCTATTGCTCCTAAGCTTTTCCATCTCTGTCCGTAACAGGGGCTCATGAGAGGGGTCCCTGATGAGGGATGGGGTAGAGGACATGGAAGTAAAGGGGATTGTATAACCCCATTTGATAATTTCTAGGACACACTTGTCTGTGGTAATTTGGGCCCACCATTGGCAGAAAGGTCTCAGGCAGTTACTGAAGGTGACACTAGATTGCACTGGACTTATAGGGTGGTCACTCAGACCCCTGACCAAAATTTCAAATTTGCTGCTTGATTTGCAGAGAACTAGTTTTGTTAAATTCCTGTCAAAGGGGAGATCCTCCACCCTTGCTTGTAATTCCCTTGGGACCCCTGATGACTGCAGCCATGAGGCCCTGTGCATTACTATGGCTATGGCTCTAGCTGCAGCGTCTGCGACATCCATAGTGGCCTGAAGAGCTGTTTTAGCTATTGATAAACCCTCCTTACTGATGGATTGGAGGTGAGGTTGCTTGTTTTCAGGGAGGTCCTGTAGCAAGTCTTGTAATTTGGCATAATTGGCATGATGGTAATTAGCCAACAGTGCTGTATAATCAGATATACAGAACTGAAGTGTAGCCAAAGAGTACACTTTGCGGCCCAAGGTGTCTAGCCGTTTGTGTTCTTTGTCATGGGGTGTAGATTCAAATGGTGTTTCACAGATTCCACCACTAGCAAATTTGGCTGTGGGTGGCTAAATAGAAAGTCCATGTCCTTTGCAGGAACAAAATATTTTCTGTCGGCTCTGCAGTTTGTGAGCAGAACAGAGGATGGATTTTGCCACAGAGCAATCCGAATCCTGGATTTTGCCACAGGCCTACCTCCCGCCACAAAGATTCAGGGCGATCTGCAACCTCGTTCAACAGGTCAGACAAGCCCCCTTCTCCACGGTCCAGACGTGCCTTCAATTACTGGGGCATATGGTGGCCACGACATTTGCAGTCTTGTTTGCAAGGCTGCACATGCGTTGCCTATAACATTGACTCGCAATCAAGGATAAAGCTATCTTTGAGGATGCTAAGGGTTGTAATATGGTGAGTAATTTGTATTGCTTGTCCTGCACCTCTTGGAATGTAATATCTTGCAATTGTGCTACCCGTTTGAAAAGTTCCTGAAAAATGTTTCAGGTCATCTGTCAGAGGAGGTGGTGAGATCTGGAATACTGCTTTGTCCTGCCTGGATCTGGGTTCATGTGAGGAACACTCTGAATCCGATTGGGGTAAGTTGTCATGCTCACTGGAACTCGCCTGAGAAATTACTGAGGGCGGGTGAGCAGCTGAAGAGGGTGCAGAGATTGTGGGTGAGCACCTAGAGGTGCAGTGTTGCTGGGATGTAGAGGCTTGAAGGGAGTGGTCCCTGTATGAATGCCAGGAAGCTAGTGATAGAGAAGGAGAAAAGTGGCCTGATGAGAGCCTGCTCCTGTGCCCACTACCATAGTCAGATCTTAGGGATAGCGGTGTAGGCAAATGGGGGCCACTCTGAAATGTTAGCGTGCCCCTGCACTGTGGAGCATGGTGAGCCAGTTACTCCTCTTGAATCAGACTGAGATTTGTAGGTGCAGCGTTTTGTGCAGCATTTTCTAGTGCTGCGGTACCATGGGGTGGTCAAAATCACTCTGCCTGGTCAGATTGGGTGCAGAGGGAAAGCTCACGAGCTGATGGAGGAGGCATATGCGACTTATCTGAAGCTGCTGCATCAGTGGCGCCAGTTGATGTGGCGGTCTTAGTTTGTGCTTCAGCTCTCCTGGCTGGCACTGACTTGCGTTTCTCCGTGGTACCAGACACTGATGGCACCGGGGAACGAGAGGCTCTAGGCAGCTCGGACAGGGAGCATGCTGGGGAAGCCCTTGCAGCTTCAGAGCCTTTGTGGGATGATGAAGCTGCCCTTACCCGAGGGCTTTTGCTGTGCCCACACCTCCTCTGGTTTGTCCCTTGGTGATTGAAGAGACTTGTCTCACAGAATAGTCTTGAGCAGCATTTTGTGGTCTTTCCTGGCCTTTGCCCTCATATTCAGGCAATGAGGGCATTTGTGTGCCAAAGGAGATTCCCCCAGGCATTTGGCATATGAAGCATGGCTATCTGTGGTAGACACTGAGTCTCTGCAGGAATCACATTTTTTGAAGCTGGGGGAACCTGGCATTGTTGTGGAGAAGAAAAGCCGCTGCGGCTGCCGCTTTTTTTCCTCTCCCTCCCCCCCCTTAAATGAAGTAAACCTTGAAAAAGGTGGAACTAAGTAAAACTATGAGGTAAAAACCTAAAACTAATCGACCATTTCTGTTTTTCCTGTCAGGAAGAGCGCTGCTCTGAATTCCGTCTTCAGCCAGGGATGGTTGAAAAGGAACCAACGGGACTCGCGCCGTGCATGCATTCCACAGGCTCAGGGGTGGGGGTAGAGTGGCCACTGAGCACGCTGGCGCTGTGCGAGGGGCATTGCTCACAAAAATCTCCTATCCCCGCACAGGCACGCACCGAGACCCGAGTGGAGCACCCACAGGGACACCACTCGATGAAGAACGCGGTGCCCACAATTGCATTCTCCTCAGACCTGAAGAGGTTCAGTGTCTATAATGCTATTTGGGAGGAGAGGCAGTGATCTCAGCTTTGTGACTAGACTGGGGGAGACCAAGAGATCTGGCCCAGGAGTATAGGGTGGTGAGAAGCCCCAGAGAGCAAGGATGCGAGTGTCCGTGGCTTTATCCTTTTAGATGCTAAAGGATTAGGCTAAGTTCTAAGGCATAAATTGACCTGGGCCTGTGGCTGGTCCTTTGGGGTCAGAACTTGTTTGGATCTGGTGAGATGGCTTTTCATAACCTCTCCCCTATGTAAAATAGTGGTAGAGATGTAGCCGTGTTAGTCTGGGGTAGCTGAAGCAAAATGCAGGACAATGTAGCACTTTAAAGACTAACAAGATGGTTTATTAGATGATGAGCTTTCGTGGGCCAGACCCTTTTCTTCCATTATTTGATCTGAGGAAGTGGGTCTGGCCCACGAAAGCTCATCATCTAATAAACCATCTTGTTAGTCTTTAAAGTACTACATTGTCCTGCATTTTGCTTCCCCTATGTAAGGCGTGGTGCTGGCTGTGGCACAGGAGAAGCTGGGCATCTAAGGGGGTTGCTTGTGTGACTTCTTGCAGGCCAGTGTGGCAAACAGAAGTGCCCTGTGTGACTGGTTTGGTGCCCTAGAGTGGAGGACCCCTAGATGTCAGCTTTCAGTAGCCCAGATTCTAACTAACTGGCCCCAATTTTACTCCCCCGATGTACCCTCACAAGCAGTGTTCCCTCTAAGCTCCAGTGCAATGCAGCATCACAGGTGATTAATCAGCCCCGCCCAGTCAGCTCCATGCAGGGATCCCTGAGCCTCTGACTGGGCAGGGCTGATTAACCATCTGTGAAGCTGGGTTGCCCTACAGTTTAGAGGGAACATGCTCACAACCCATCATATTGCAGACCTCCTTGACTCACACCTCACCCCTGGTATCCTTACCAGCCGCTGCTGCTCCAGGAGCAAGTCGGCCTCCTCCTTTTCCCGACGGTACTGGTTCTCCAGGTCCTGCAGCCTGGGGTTGGGGGAGACACAGGAAAGGCTATAAGATCAGGGCACTCCCTTGATCCTGGCCTGTGAAGCCCCCTGCGCAAGGACTCCCTGCAATCCCAGAATCTCCCCCAGAGGGGCAGGGAGATGGCCCTCACAGAACCCCATTGGGCCTCTCCCTGGCTTTCCCAACTGTGCACAGCTACCCCTCCCCACCTCTTCTCCATCTCCAGCTTGATGTCAATGCCCTGGTGCTCCAGCAGCTCGCGCTGGGCGAAGCTCCAGTCCACGGGCTCAGCTGGCAGCTCCGCTGGGGCGCTGCGCTCTCGGGCCAGGCGCGCCTGCTCCGGGTGGGTGAAACGGAACACATGGTTCTTGCCCATCACGATGCGGTTCCCTGAGAGGCAGGAACAGAGGAGGTGAGAGAACCCAGGAGTCCTGGCTCCCAGGCCTCTAATCTAACCTCCCAGCCCACACTGCCCTCCCAGCACCGAGGAGAGAACCCAGGAGTTCGAGGAGCTGCCCCTACCTGACAGTAGGACCAGTGGCTCCGTCACCAGCTTCCCGTTGACATAGGTTTCAGCTCCATCGCAGGGCTCCAGCGTGACGATGGCTGCGGGCAGAGGAGACCCCATAAGATGGGGCCAAGGGTGTCCCGTCCTGTCCAGGGGGAGGAGCACACCAAGGGATGGGGGGCGTCTCAGTCACACAGGCAGGGGAAGGGGAGTGGACACGCTTTGATTGAGAGCAGATTCCCTTGTGCCCTGGGGGGACAGGCATGCGAATGGGGAGGGGACATGACCCATGGGCATTGCTGGCGAGGGAGGGCTGGGCGACAACAGTGATCCATACCTGGGTGAGTTGGCGTCTCAGCTGCCTGCCGCCAGCACAAGAGAGGGGGAAAGAGGCATTAAGGTGAGTGTTGTCAGGGGAACCTGCCCTTCCAGGTCCAGGCCATTGGTTGAGAAGGGCCACTGCAGACTCTCCCCCTCACCGCTTCCCCCCACTTCCCCCAGAGGCAGGATGCCGGGTCAGGGAGTGTCTTGCCCCGGAGGACCCAGGACCCCATTGTGCCGAAGCGGGAATGCACTTCATGTTTTTTCTGAATACTGTGCGCGCCTGGGTGTCCCCACATTACTCTCTAGGCAGAAGGGTGGGGAATGGGCACCGAGAGCCCCAGAGAGCCGCTGCAGCTGCAAGGGACTAACAGTGACCAGCCAGCACCATGTAGCTGGGCACCCAGTAGACAGGCCCGTCCCATGCACGGAGCCAGCCAGAGCTGCTGGAGAACAGAGCCCAGGGGAACGGTTTGCCTGGGAGACACACAAAGCCCAGAGGGCGAAGGGGGTTGTGAGGCTCGGCTGCTGGGGGAGTCAGTCCTGAGGTTAGGGATGTGGAGGGCAAAGCCTAGGTCCCTCCTTGCTGCAGGTCCTTGCTCCCTGTATCTGTCCTATGCCAGGTTCCCACAGCTTGTCTGCATTACCTGCCGGCTGCCCAGTGGGGAGCAGGGCCTGCAGGGGTAGGGAGAATGAGGTTCCCCAGGATGTCCCACTGGGGGACTCACTGTGAGGAGCTTATGGGGTGAACAGGAGGCTCACAGTGTGACCAGGGCTGAGTACTCTGAGGCTGGACCTGGGAAGCCCTGAGCTGGTGACTCTGTGCCACCTGCATGGAGGATGTGACGTTACTGGAGTCTGATGTGAACATGAGAATCATTGTTGCAGCCACTGTTCTATGTTTGCACCAAATCCTGTGCTGAGTGGGCCCCGTGACGTGTCTCGAAAGCTGATGATTCGCTGGTTCGGTTTGTGCTGCCTGTGGGCAGATGTCATTTTTGTATTTGTATCCTCGCATTCCAAATGTTCGCTCCTGGGAGTTATCAACAGGCGTCGCCCAGCCATTGTGTAAGGGTGGCTAGTCAGCGACTAGCAGCACTTGGCCAGCAATGGGCCTCCAGCGGTGCCGATCCACAGCTGAGGAACTTGGCTGCGAAGATTCAGACCAGCCTGTGAGCGATGGCTGCTAAGGCCTGAGTCAGGCATGGACAGTGACTGGTCACGTGACAAATGCCATTTTGGGAGGGGAGCAGTGGGAATCCTGCCGCGTGGGCAAGGGTAGAACGAGGGCCCTGGGGGCTCCTCCAGCTTTGTCTTCACTCCAGCTCATCCCTTCAGGGGCAGCTTTGTCATGAGCCCGAAAGGACTGACGACCCACCCTAGCAGAGGACGTATTCCAGAGACTTACAGACAGCAGTTTATTCCATCTCTGCTGCACGCCTGCACCAGGAACTTGGGAATCGGCGTGCGCAATCCTTTTCCTTTAGCAGTTTTACTCTTGACCTTCTCTTTCTTTTATGAATAAGCCTTTAGCGGTTAGATTCTAAAGGACTGGCGCAGCGTGCTCTTTGCGTAAGGTCTAAAGTGGGGGGGGGGGGACTTCAAGCCCAGAGACCAGATGCGGCCTCTGGCTTACCTGGGTCCAGCCCCTGAGGTTCAGCATTGGGGAGCCCGCACTGATGCTCCAGCCACCCTGCCACCCACCCTCAGGGCTGGAGCACACAGAATCTGCCAGCCTGGGTGCCATAGGTTCTGGTGTGCGAGGGGAATGTGGGGAGTGTCTTTCTCCTGCTCAGTCGGGCTTCTCACTTGTGTGCGGCCCCCGACCTAAGAAGGGCTCCCCACCCCTGCTCTGAAGTGTAAATTGACCTGGCATGTGGCTGGTGTGCTGGGTTCAGGAGAACCTGCTGGGATTTGGCGAGATGGGTTTTCATAGCCTCTCACCTGGGGAAGGAGCAGAGCCGTCCGTAGCACAGCAGAAGTTGGGTATCTAAGGGGGCTGCTTGTGTGACGAAGAGAAGTGCCCTGTGTGTCTTAGCGAGGAGGATCCCCAGTCATGGGCTGTAAGTAGCCCTGGTTCCAAGCAATTCACCCTGATCTGACCTCTCAGTGGTGCCCCCAGAACTTCTTGGATTGCAGAGGGGCTGCGGGGCAGTGCCCTGTCCACATAGCAGATCAATGTGGGGTGCAGGGGGCCCCCCTGCCCATACCTTCCCCAGCAGCATTGGGGCAGCTGCGGAAGACACAGTGCTGCTCCCTGATGAACTGTCCTGTCAGCCTGATGTCCACATCCACTTGGCCCACCCTGCGGAGAGAGGGGCACGAGTGAGCAAGGTGGGTCAGGACACACCTGACCCCCTCCCGTGGGACCCCATCCTGCCCCCAACCTGGTCACGCCGTCCTTGATGTGGTACAGCAGGCACTCCGACATCAGCGGGTCCTCGTTCAGGTTCACCAGGTGCGGGGTCTGTGTGTGGAGGGGGCGACACATGAGTGGGGGGGCAGGGTTCGGGGACCCAGCTCCCTGCAGAGAAGGGCCCTGCTCAAGGGAACTGGGGTGGAGGGGCCCAGCCCCCTACGGAGAAGGGCCCAATCCTGGGGGATTCAGAGGTCAACGACTGTCGGGTGCAGAGACGGATGGGGGCGAGTACAGAAAATAGAATTGGGGCATCTGGGCTGACCCCTGATCTTGGTGGAGCTCTGTGTAGCGCTGTACAGATTCCCCCATCCATATGGCAGCCCCACCACTGCCCAAGGGGTCCTCCAGCTTCTCCACTCACCTTTTTAGGGGAGAAGACCCCCACCGTGCCACCATCTTCCCGCACAGCCACACCCATCTCAGCCAAGAGCGCCTCCCTGCAGCAAGAGACCCACCTCATGACACCACGCATCCCCGAAAGGTTAACAGGCAAACGCCCATGGAAATGCGGCTACCTCTGGGGCAGAGTGGTTGGTTCCACAGGGACCCCTCACCTGGCACTGAGATGGAGCCACCTCTGGGAAGGGGCGGCTGGTTCCACAGGAACCCCTCTGTCACAGAGTCACCAGACCCTGCACCTGCAGCCAGTCATGATGCTCAGCCAGAAAGTAGAGCGGAAGGTTTATTTGTTCACAGGGACCCAGCGTGGCTCAGACTTCTTGTTACAAGAACCAGGAGCCGTCAGTACAACCCATCTTGGGGAGAGGGGGGCCCTGGGCCCCTGCCCTGACCCCGCAGGCCAGCTAGGCTCCTTTCTCCCTCAGCCAGCTGAAAACTCACTCACACAAGCAGCAACTGGCCCCAGCCTTCCAGGACACCCCACCTGCTCCTGTGTCAGATTCCTGGGCAAAGTGTCACCTGACTGAATCCTCCATCTAGCTCAGGTGACAGGCTGACCTGAGCCATTCCCTATTTGCCTCCCTCAGGAGTTCTCCCACAGAGATCCCAACCCCCACTGGGGGATGAGAGTTTGGAGTGCACGGGGGGGAAGGGACGTGCACGCACACACAGCACAGTAGCATAGGACAGTAGGAATCTCATAAAGCACAACAAAGTAAACAGTGAATACAAAAACAGAGTGAACACAGGACTACAAGAGTGGACAAAATCCCCACTACATCACACCCTTGCCCGGCACTGAGATGCAGCCACCTTTGGGGCACGCCCGGGCCCAGCGCTCACCTCTCCATCCGAAGGGCCTCGGTTTTCCGCAGCTTCTCCTCCCATGTCTCATTCAGCTCCGCTATTATCTTCTCTGTCTCCTGCGAATGCCAGTGAGCAGCCAGGCTCAGGGCACCTCCAGCACACAGCACCAGAGGCTGAGCCTGGGGCCCTGGCCTCTCCCCACCCCAACAGGCGTATGTGTGCGGGGACTGCCAGACAGTTCAGGGTAGGGGAACTCGGAGCCAGGACTCCTGGGTTCTCACCCTGGCTCTGGGAGGGAACGGGGGCTGGTGGGTAATGGGAGTGGAGCTGGGAGCCAGGACTCCCGGCCACTGGAGGGCAGAGTGGGAAGATCTGGGTTGAGCTGGAAGGTTGGAGGGGGGGATGGTTAATGTTAGAAAAGAAACAGGCGACCCAGGAGCGGATGTGGTAAACGGAACCACTGTATTGCCTATGCACGTTTACCTCGGCCATTCAACACAGTGTTCCAGTGGCCCCAACCTGGCATTAGTCGGACTCTTTTATCTATTTTAGTATGTTAATGTACATGTCTATCACTACTTTTCCTAAAGCCTTATTTAGCAATGTTAACTCCCCAAAAATAAATAGTCATAAGCAAATAATGAATCCAATTATACCCGCCCCTAATTACTAGTCACAATTTCTAATTAAATCAACACATACCTATGCTACAAACTAAAAGGTTACAAGGATGTTAACCCCGAAGAGATGATACAGTGCCAATGAGGATAATCAAGATACAATAAAGAGCAGCTGCATGCTTATCTATTTTCCTAGGCTGTATAATGAAGGGAAAAAGCATGTTTAAGTGTAATGCTGTGGCTGAACCCTGAACCACTAATGCAACAAGGCCATTCCAGACCCCTATTCATTTTACATTCCCCAACACTTAAGATTGGGGGGAAGTGATGCCCCTTGATAGCAGCCCTACCTGCAGTCTCTCCATGGCCTCCTCCGTGCAGATATCCTGGTCATCCAGGATGGGGAAGGGCTCAGATGCCCCATTGAGGGTAGTGGGGGTCTGGGGCTTGGCAGCAGGGTCAAAGGGCAGCATGGGAGCAGGAGGGGGGCCAGCAGGCTCCTCCCCCTTCAAGCCTGGAGGGAGCATTGAGGTTAGGGGGTTGGTCATGCTCACAGATGCACCTGCACCCCTCACATCCCCCAGCACCCACCCTTTGGCTAGACGCCCCATATAACCGTGGCCCAGTCCCTATGCACCCCATCCTCTGCCCAGAGTGCTGCACAATGGGGGGCATTTGGGAGGCAGCCACCCCCCATTTAAAAATGGAGCCTTCTTTCCTCACCCCACTCCGGGCACCAGCATTTATCAGAGGCAGGCTGCACCGCCCCCACCAAAATCCCCTTAACTCTGCCCCTTTCCCTCTCTGCCTGTCAGGGCACTCACCGCCAAGGTGGGGAGCGTCGGAGAGGCCCTGGGCGAAAAGCAGTTCCCGCAGTCGGGCCACCTCCTCCTTCAGCTCACGGATGAGCCGGGCATTGGGGTCCTCGTTGATCACCGCGTTGCAACGGATCTGCTTGGTGCGGTCCGCGTAGCTGGGGGGTGTATTTTAGCAGCTCTGGATGAATAAGCAGCCCTGCTCCCAATTTGCCCAGCCCTTCTCCCCTGCCCACATACCCACTCCTCTTCCATCCACCCCACCACCATGACCCAGAAGTGCCCCCCAGGTCTGCAGTGCTCACCGGAGGGTGCTCAGGGTCTCCTCATAGCTGATGTCGGCGGGGCTCAGAGCAGCGATCATGGCCGTGCGGGAGTTACCACCTGGGGGAGGAGATGAGGGAGGTTAGTGGGGGAGCCACCCCCTGCTACCCTCCAAGAAACATCCCATTTCTCCTCCATATCCACAGTGGCCAATAGGACACGCTGTCCCTCCCATATCCCACTCCTCTAGCCAGGATATTGCCCCCCATGTAGTGCGCCAGGACCCGCCCCCCAGGATCAGTGCAGGTTACCCAGGTTTTCTTTGAGCAGCCAGGTGAGCACCGAGTCACGGTAGGGGATGAAATCGGATTTCTTTTTCTTGTTGTTTTGCTGGAGAGGGAACAAGGGGGGAGGGTGAGAGCCGCTAGGAAAGAGCTGACACCCCCATGCAACCGAGCTTCGCCATGCCCATGTGTGCCTCAGTTTCCCCTCTGTGCAAAGCACTGCTGCGTCCAGTGGCGCAACAAGGGGTTGGGCAGCTGCTTCTGGGTCAGAGCCAGAGACGCGTGGAGTGGAACCAGCAGGTGGTTGAAGGACTGGCCCTGGTGCTCCTTTCCCCCATGGGGCTGATGGGGCCAGAGACAGCTGGGATCCTGGTGGCTAGGCTGGGAGGGAAGCCAGCTTGGCCAGACCCTCCGGAAAAGGTGCCAGTTGTTGATGCAGACACTGGCTGGGTGCCAGGCCCCCACAGAGGGGACAAGTCTGGCGGGGGGAGAGGGAGGACTCAGCTGGGGGGCCGTGTGGCCGACTCTGACCAAAGAGGGAGCCCCTCTGGTGGTCCACAGAGGGACTGCCTGGACCAGACAAGGGCAAGATGCCCAACTCCCCATCCCACTCACCAGCTCGGCCAGGGCGGAGATGACCTTCCCCAGCGTGGTCAGCGACTTGTTGATGTTAGCACCTTCCTGTAGAAGGGGGAGAGCATGGGCAGACCAGGCATTGGGGGCCACCCATGTGCTACACAGACAGCCCACCACTCCTCCCAGAGGGGTCCAGGCCCCCGGGACGCCAGCCACGAGACACCGCACTCCAGAGGCATCGGAGCCACGGATGCTGCCGGCCCTGTAACATGTGTGCGCATGTGTCTTAGTGCCTGGATCCCATGGAGTCATGCAGGGCTGGGCCTGCAGGTCCCTGAATGGTGGGGTTCAAATGCTGCCAGTGACACTGACCTTCCACAGCACGTGCGCACCAGGCCAGATGGGGGTGGGGCCAGATGCTGTGAAGCCCTTGACAGGGCGTGCCACTCAGGGACATCCTGGTGGGCTGGTTAATCTAGCGCCATCCTGGAGGGTTGCGACTGCCCCCTCTCCACGGAGCAGCAGCTGCTGAGGGGTCCTGGTTCAGGGTCTAGGGGCTCTCACCTTTAGCCTCATGCCCTTTGCCCCAGAGGAATCCGCCCTCTCGCTGCCGGCCAGATCCACCAGGCTGATTTTGCTGACCTGAAGGGGGGCGGGGTCAGAAAGAGCGGGTCAAGAGGGCTGGACTTTGTTCGCTGCCCTCCCTGGCCTGCTCTGTCCTCACTGAGCCAGGCTGAGACCCAACAAACTCGTTCCATGCCTGACCTCTCCCAGCTAGGTGAACCCCTCCCCACATGGGTCCCACAACTGGCCTGACCTGCCCCTGCCCCCAGCCAGCTCCCCCCGGGTTACCTTCTCTGTGTCCAGGTCTGTCAGCTCATCATGTCTCCTCTGTGTGAAGACGATGGTGAACACAGCGTGGGAGCGGCTGCTGGTCTCATTCATATTGGTGGCAGCTACGGTCCTGGGGGTAGGGGTGGGGTGAGAAACCGGCCGGGGGGGGGGGGGGGGGGGAGAAAATGAGGAGCAGTCCTGGCTCCCAGCCACCACTTCCCTCTCAGAGCCAGGAGAGAACCAGGAGTCCTGGCTCCCAGCCCCCTGCTCTTACCCCACTGCCCTGGAGCAAGGGGCTCTCACCTGGCCTTGTTCCCGCAGTCCATGAGGTCAGCCACGTCGGCAAAGGAAGTCACAGCCAGCTTGGACAGATCTTCCACGTAGGGGCCCATGATAGGGTGCTCGCGTACCCGCAGATTCCCCCGGCTCTTGGGGTTCAGCAGATCCCGCACCCGCTCGCAGTAGATCTCCATGTAGCTCACCTGGGGTGGGGGTGGGGGTGGGGGTGGGAGTGAGGCAGGCCCAGAGAGCAGGGGGAAATGAGAGTTTGGGATGCATGGGGGACAGAAGGGGTGGGATGAGGGAGCACTGGGGGGTGCAAATGGAGGGGGAAGGGTCAGGGTCACATTGTGGGGGGCAGCAGTGGAAAGGTCTGTTGGCGGGGAGTCCAGGGCGAGCTGGAGGTCTGAAGGGAAGGCTCAGGGGGCCACGGATCAGCATTGGGGGAGGACGGGAAGGGGCTTTGAAAGGAGGGTGGGGATCACACAAGAGGAGTTAGGGGTCAGGACTGGGGCAGCGCTTAGGGGCCTGCGTAGGGAGGCTAGAGGCCAGGCTCGGAGGGGGAGGAGGGGTCTGGGCAACTCACCTCCACGGAGTAGGAGAGGTCGTGGGCACGACTCTGGGCAATGCGGGCAAAGAGATCCTCACACAGCTGGAGAGAAATGCAACACAGCAGGCTGGAAACACAGGCAGGGCCTCGTCCCCTAGCCCAGCCCAGCTGCCCACCCCCTCACCGCCAAGCCCTCAGCCCCTCCCCTGCAGCACAACCCCTGCCAGAGAGCACACAGCCCCCACCCCTACCTGCGGGATGATCCCCTGCTGCCCAGTCTCCTGTCGGCCCATCATGGTGTAGGACTTGCCGGCCCCCGTCTGGCCATAGGCGAAGATGCAGACATTGTAGCCCTCGAAGGCATGAAGCAGCATCTCCTCCCCAATGTCCTTGTATACCTGCCACTGGGATGCGAAGTGGGGGTCCTCCTCCTGGGGGAGATAGGGTTGGTGGTTCCTTGTGGCTCTGCCGGTGCCCCTCACTCCCGATCTGCAGCCCCTGCCAGGCCAGCCCAGTCCTGCCAGTGCCCCTCACTTCTTCTCTGACCCACCAGCCTCCGCTCTCCTCACACAGGTGGAGAGAGAACCTAGGAGCCCTGGCTCTCAGCATCCCCTGCTCTAACCACCAGCCCTCACTCCCCTCCCAGTGCCCAGGAGTCATGGCAGGGCTGATCTCCCCCTGGCACGTGTGGGGCACTGTGGCCCACAGAGGCTGGATGACTTAGCCAAGGCCCCTGAAGGAGGTGCTGTCAGAGCAGGGAGAGGACCGAGCGCTAGGCTAGCCCCACACCCTGGCCATCCCTCGCCACTCTCCGAGCTTGGGTGCTCACCGAGGTGTGGGACCAGTAGGAATAGTCGAAGGTGAAGTTTTTGGCAGCATCTTTTGTCATCTTGGGATTGGTGATACCTGTGGGGAAACGGGGCAGAGAGTGAGCGAGCTGGGCCTGAGACGCACTTAGTGCTAGCTGTATCACACGTCCTGCTAGTGCCGCCTGGATGCCTGGCTCCCGACTGAGATCAGGGCCCACATGGGGCCAGGGCTGTATGGAGCAAAACACACACACAAGCTGGGAGCCCCGGACTCCTGGGTTCTCTCCCCAGCTCTGGGAAGGGTGCAGGGGCTGGTGTTCAAAGCGGGAGGACTGGAGGGGAGGCTCATAGGTTCTCTGCACAGCTGGGTCTAGGCCAAACAGAGGGTGACCAGGGCTGTGCAGTGTCACAGCCCGGGCCTCTCACACCCAGCTCAGGTTTGCGCTGAGAAGGCCAATTGGCTCAGAACCCAGCATCTCCCTTTTAAGCCGGGCGGGCCCCGGCTCGGAGGCCAGGCCGGCTCTCATGCCAGCGCACTGCTGCCTTTAAAAGGCTCCCGGGCCAGCTGACTGACATCTCGGCAGCCCCTGGGACCATAACAAGTTGAGGACGTTCTGGCTATATTTAGCATCCACCCCTTGCAGCAGCTGGGTCTGCAGGATGCCAGCACAGGGAAGAGGGCTCTGAGGTTGCATCCCTGTTCCCCCGACCTCAGTACAACAGGCCCCCGCCACAGAGCAGGAGCCCGTCCTTAATCTAAACAAAGCATTTGTAGCTCTTGTGTTTGGGAGGAAAAGCATCAAAACTGAGCCAGACGCTGCCTGAGTCAGTCGCTAAGGGAGAAAGGAGAAAAACCCACCCAGCGGCCCTGCCTGAATCTACAGCAAGACGGAGCCCATTGCTATGAGGAGGGTGGGGACAGCACTTGTGTACCTCACAAGGGAAAGATCAGCAGGCCTGGCCCCAAGAGCTTTCTGTGTGCCTGTGCGGCGTGCCTCATGCAGCGTGGGACCGGCATTCACCAGTCCATGGCATCCATGGGTTGGCTCATTAACCTCCCAGGCCTGGGGAGCAAATGCAGAGTCTCCCCCTACTCTCCCACCCCCACCAGCTAACCCAGGCAGCAGAAAAGGTCTGGAACAAACCAGCTTCTGTCTGCTTTTGTGTGTTCAACTGGGCCTGGCAAAGCCACAAAAGGTTTGGCCAGCACTGCAAGAGATGAAACACACTCGCCACGCCCTGGAGTTATTTTGCCCGGCCCAGCAGCCAACAGCCCAACCCACAACCCTGAGGCAACTCCTGGCAGGGAAGGAAATCCTAGAAAGCTTGTGCAGCGGGTTCGAAAACCCGGACTCCCCCGCGCACAAACTCGCCAGCAGCACTCGGTGCTGTGCTTCAGCCTGTACCCAAAGAAGCAGAGAAGCAATTTTATCTGCATACACAGTGTCCAGTGGGGTGGGTTGTGGGGAAGGCTGGGAGCCAGGACTCCTGGGTTCTCTCCCCAGTTCTGGGAGGGGCGTGGGGACTGGTGGTTAGAGCAGGGGGCCTGGGAGCCAGGACTCCTGGGTTCTCTCCCCAGTTCTGGGAGGGGAGTGGGGACTGGTGGTTAGAGCAGGGGGGCCTGGGAGCCAGGACTCCTGGGTTCTCTCACTAGCTTTGAACACGTGGGCAATGAACTTAGCCACTCTGCACAAGCAGATCCAACTACCAAGTGGAGCGAAAGGGTGCGAGAGGGCGTCACTGCCCTCTGTTCTGTTATTTTCATTTAGTCGGTAGCTCTGGAGCACCCAAGTGAGCGTGTGCAGTGTAATTAGCCAGCTAATGGAATTAGTGCTCCTGTGTTTCTCCCAAGCCCGCCTCTCACCTTCCTTTGAGAGCCACAGAAAACTCTTGCCCCCTCCCATCTGTCTGCCTCCCTTCTACCCCAGCCACGTTAAAACCATCCTGGGCGCCGAGTGCAGCCCCTGGGTCAGCTGCCTGCCAGCTCAAAAGGCATGCTGGCTTTCTGCATGGGGCCCCTCACACAGACACCCCCAGCCAAGTCATGGAACTGGGGGATGGGCCCTGCTCCTTTTCCACATCCCCCTTCTTGCCCTCTGCTCCACTCCCAGCCCACAGACACAGCTGCCCTCCTGCAGCCTTTCCACCTCCCCTGTCAGTGCTGCGCCCCTTTTGATTCCCACTCAGGGTGGGAATGGGTAACCAGGTAACCGTTACCATGTGAGCATCACTCTTAACGGGTGATGATCACGGGCTAATGGTTAGCCATACCCACGAGCAACCCTCCGCCCACAGCCTGCCACAGGCAGGGGGTTGCTTCAGACCCCCAGGCTCCACCATGCAGTGCTGCTGGCTCCTAGCCTGCATGGGGCCAGGAGCCAGAGCCAGCAGCCCTATGCAGGGCTGGAAACAGCTGGGCTGGAGTATCCCCTGCCTGCAGTGGCAGGGGGAGGTCACTGTAGCCTGACTGTGGAGGGCAGAGGGACAGTTGTAGCCCAACCAGGCTGAAGTCCCCCCTGGAACGCCCCCCAACCCCTTTAATTGTTTACCATTTAAATGGTGATAGAGATGTAGCCGTGTTAGTCTGGGGTAGCTGAAGCAAAATGCAGGACAATGTAGCACTTTAAAGACTAACAAGATGGTTTATTAGATGATGAGCTTTCGTGGGCCAGACCCACTTCCTCAGATCAAATAGTGGAAGAAAGTAGTCACAACCATATATACCAAAGGATACAATTTAAAAAAATGAACAAATATGAAAAGGACAAATCACATTGCAGAACAGGAGGGGGATGCGGGGGGGGGGGGGGAGGAAGGAAAGTAAGTGTCTGTGAATTGATGATATTAGAGGTAGGGAGAGTGGGACTCTCCCTACCTCTAATATCATCAATTCACAGACACTTACCTTCCTTCCTCCCCCCCCCCCCGCATCCCCCTCCTGTTCTGCAATGTGATTTGTCCTTTTCATATTTGTTCATTTTTTTTAATTGTATCCTTTGGTATATATGGTTGTGACTACTTTCTTCCACTATTTGATCTGAGGAAGTGGGTCTGGCCCACGAAAGCTCATCATCTAATAAACCATCTTGTTAGTCTTTAAAGTGCTACATTGTCCTGCATTTTGCTTCACCATTTAAATGCTACATTTAACCAATTAAATGGTATTTTACATCCCTAATTCCCACCTTCAGGCTAGTGGGTCGGCTGTTCCACGAAGTCCCAGCTGCCAGAGTCATGGAATTAAAAGGGCATCTTTGCTTCCCTTTGTTTAAAGGAAACAGGAGTTTCTAAGTCTCATGGTAGCAGAGCAAAGTTTGTAAATGTCACTCTCGTAAAGGCTCAGGAGCAAAAAGGAAATACAAAAAAAAATCCCTCCATTAATTATTTTTAGGGCCGTATTGAAGCTTTGGGAACACACTACCAGACCACCACGAGGGTGGCAGAACACACTACTGCACTACCACAAGGGAGGGAGACAGAATACGCTATCAGATTACACGGCACAACAATCCCCCCCACTATCAACACAACTACTCCATCTTCTGCGGGCTGCCATCGACACTCCGGTGGGGCTAACAACTGTGCCCATTTTATTTGCAGCCCCCCAACAGGCTTCCCCCCCTGTTGCATTTCCCCTTGTACGGGCTGGAAATTACTCAGGGTAGAGAAACGCCACTTCCTTCTCGCAGAACTCTCAGACAAGACCAAATACCCAAATTCAGATAGGAAATAAGCAGCGAAAATAACCACATAAGCCATTGGGACAACTTCCCAAGGGCCGTGGTAGATTCTCCATCACCGGTGATTTGTAACATCAAAATAAATTCCCACCCCCGCCACGATCTGCTCTGTTTCACCCAGGATTTATTTACAGGAAGCTCTGTGTTATACAGAAAGGGGAAGGTGTCCCAGACTACAGGGTCGCATTGGTCCTTGCTGACCTTTGCAATTGACCAGCTCAAGAACTGAGTAGGAGTTGAGCTAAATCAATGGTGCAACACTGTGGCAAACAAAGCAACCATCATTCTGTGATCTAGCAACAGACATGTTGCAAGCAAGACAGGAGAAGTCATTCTTCTGCTCTACTGATTCGGCCTCAGCTGTATAACTGTCAATTCTGGGCATCACATTTCAGGAAAGATGTGACAAACTGAAGAAAGTCCAGAGAAGAGCAGCAAAAATGATTCAAGGTCTAGAACAGAAGAGTTATAAGGGACAATTGAAGTAACTGAGGGTATGTCTACATTACAAAGTTAATTCGAACTAACAGATGTTAGTTCGAATTAACTTTGATAGGCGCTACACAGGCAAACTGCTAGTTCGAACTTAATTCGAACTAGGTAAACCTCATTCTACGAGGACTAACGCCTAGTTCGAATTAACTAGTTCGAATTAACTAGTTTGAATTAAGGGCTGTGTTGCCACTTAATTCGAACTAGTGGGAGGCTAGCCTTCCCCAGCTTTCCCTGGTGGCCACTCTGGGCACCACCAGGGAAACTCTTCTGCCCCCCTCCCGGCCCCGGAGCCCTTAAAGGGGCACGGGCTGGCTACAGTGCCCGTGCCAGGTGCAAGCCTGCCAGCACCCAGCCAGCAGACCCTGCACCTGGCACGGCTCGAGCCAGCCACCCGCTGCCACCCAGCCCTCCACCTCTTCCCGGGACCAGGCTGGCGGCTCCCAGGAGCCTGCCCAGGTCCGCAAGAGGTGGGCGCCCGCCTGGTCCAGTGCAGACATCGTGGACCTCATCCACAACCTCCGCACTAGGCACAGGAAAGTGGCCATCTAGGGCAGGATAGCTTCCAGCCTGGCCACCCAGGAGCAGGTTGGCATGAAAATCAAGGTGGTCCACTGAGACCCCCGACCCTGAGCCCTGAGCTTACAATGGCCATACTGGGTCAGACAAAAGGTCCATCTAGCCCAGTAGCCTGTCTGCCGACAGTGGCCAACACTAGGTACCCTGGAGGGGATGGACCAAAGACAATGACCAAGCCATTTGTCTCGTGCCATCCATCTCCAGCCTTCCACAAACAGAGGCCAGGGACACCATTTCTACCCCCTGGCTAATAGCACTCCATGGACCCAACCTCCATGACTTTCATCTCACTTCTCTTTAAACTCTGTTCTAGTTGTAGCCTTCACAGCCTCCTGCAGCAAGGAGTTCCACAGGTTGACTATTTGCTTTGTGAAGAAGAACTTTCTGTTGTTAGTTTGAAGCCTGCTACCCATTCATTTCATTTGGTGTCCTTTAGTCCTTCTAGTATGGGAACTAATGAATAACTTTTCTTTATGCACCCTCTCCACACCACTCATGCTTTTATAGACCTCTATCATATCCCCCCTCAGTCTCCTCTTTTCTAAGCTGAGAAGTCCCAGTCTCTTTAGCCTCTCTTCATATGGGACCTGTTCCAAACCCCTCATCATTTTTGTTGCCCTCTCCTCTCCCACCCTCTCTCTTCCCCTCTCCCACCTTCTTTTCCCAGTCTCCCCGAGTTTTGTTCAATAAAGAGAGTTTCTATTTTTGAACACACGTGTCCTTTATTTTGTACATCAGGAAGGGGGGCTAGGGAGGGATAAGTGGAAGGAGGTGAGGGAGGAATGGGGTACGAGCCCCCGATGGGGAGGACTGGGCTGGCTCTGCAGGCACCTCGGGGTGGAAACTCTCCTGAAGCCCCTTGATTGACCTCCTCCCCCTGCCCAGATCGCAGCCTGCGGCAAGTACAGCTGGGCTGATGGCTGAGTGCTGTGATGTGCCGAGTGTGGGCACTCAGGGCACTCCAAGCCAGGACTGCTTTGCAAGCAGGGAACCCCTGAGAACTGTCTGCCTGGGGTGGGGGTCGGGTCCCTTTAAGCACAGCCCTCGGCTAGCCTGAGACAGCAGCTCCATGTCCTAATCTGATGCCCTGCCGGCACTGCTTCCGGCCATCCTTAACCTCAGTTCAGGGTCCACTCAGTGTGGACATGCTAGTTCGAATTAGCAAAACGCTAATTCGAACTAGTTTTTAAGTCTAGATGCGCTAATTCAAATTAGCTTAGTTCGAATTAACTAATTTGAACTAAGTTAGTTTGAATTAGTGCTGTAGTGTAGACATACCCTGGGTGTGTTAAATCTGGAGAAGGGAAGACTAAAGCCATGTCTATACTTACCTGCAGATCAAGATGCCAGAGGTTGATCTTTTGGTGTTTGATTTAGCAGGTGTAGTAAGGACCTGCTAAATCAAATGATGAGGGTATCCCCGTTGACACTAGTACCCCTCAAATCGTGAGGAGTAAGGGAAGTCAATGGAAGCATTTCTCCTGTCGACCTCCTGATGTGGGGACTGTGCCAAAGTTTGAATTAAGGTATATCGACTCCAGCTACGCAATTAACATAGCTGGAGGTGTGTATCTTAATTTGAATTTCTCTCCTAGTGTAGGCCTAGTCTGAGAGAGCACATGATAGCAGCTTTCAAGTACCTAAAAGACTGTTAAATGGAGGAGAGAGAAAAACTATTCTCCTGAAACTCTGACGATAGGACAAGAAGCAATGGGCTTAAATTGCAGCAAGGAAGGTTTAAGTTAGACATTAGGAAAACCTTCCTACCTGTCACGGCGGTTAAGCACTGGAATAAATTGCCTAGGGAGGTTGTGGAATCTCCATCACTGAAGATATTTAAGATCAAGTTGGACAGACACCTGTCAGGGATGATCTAGATGGTGCTTGGTCCTGCTTTGAGAGCAAGGGACTGGACTGGACAAACTCTCAATGTTCTCAGCCAGTTCTAGTTGGCTGAGAGATTGGAGCAGAAGGCCAATGCTTATTCATGCTGCTTTCAACAGATCCCACCAAATAACTCACACTGAAACATTCGCTCCCTCCTCCCCCACATGACATTGTCCTTGTATACGTTATGGAAATACACTTTGAAGAGGAATACAACCGGACTGGAAGATACTTTATGTAAAATACTTCATGGAAAATATGCTTTAAAAAGTTGTAATCTGCTAAGCGTGTACATTCCATTCGTGTCCATGCACTAGGCCTATATCAGAAGTTAGAAATACAAAGTACTGGAAGATTTAGCCAGTGTTGCTCGGGTCCTTATGAGGTTGGGGATGAGGGGTGCCAGGATGCAGGCTGCCCTGGAAGAGAGGACAACTCCAGCTCTCTCTCCCTGCAGCAGCTCAGGAACAGGCAAGAAGTGCCTCTCCATGACTTCTGCAGCAGGTACAGCCAGGGGACTGGTGCATGTCCCCTGCCAGGGCAGATGCACGTTCATCTGCTCCCGGTGCTCCCCAGCCAGAGTGAGGAAGGTAGCAAACTGCACTTTCTCCTCGCTCCATGACAAAGGGGAACAGCCGGCAATGTCCCCATACAAATCAGGAGGAGGAGTGGGCTTCTCCTTAAAGTGTGCCTAGAGGGTGGGAGGCTCAGAGCTGGGGCAATCCCAGACAGGAGAGCAGAGGAGTGGCCCCAGCCAGTCTCCCTCACCTGCCTGGTGATTGTCTCTTTTCTGTACAGTTTTGAGTGTCCTCAAACGCATCGGGATAATGGGGCAGTTTTGGCACAACCAAAGCCAAACCCTGACCCTGCTGTAAGTTGTGATAAGCAGCAGCTGCACTCCAGCTGTGGCGGTCCTAGCACTCCTCACAGACAAATACATGGACAGATTAGCTCTTCAAATAGATAGCAGAGAAACCTGTTTATGACTCCAGAGGTGCTAAGTGAGGGCTATCAGTAGGGCTCAAGGAGCACAGTGGTCCAGTATTTTGGACCAGAGGTTCCCAACCACTGTGCTGCAGCCCACTGCCGTGCAGCAGGCCTCTGGCTGCTGGGCTACAGCAACTCTGAGGGCCGAGGCTGGGATACACTGCCCAGCACCTCCCTTCCCACTGCGGCTGTTGGGAGAGTCGTGTCCTCCCCACCTCTCAGCCAACCAGTGCTGGGAAGGGGCAGGGTCTCCTCCCAGACACAAGAGCAGTTCAGGCATGGTGGGAGGGTTGCCCGGAGCCCGGCATGTCAGCCTGGGTATGTCTACACTACCCCGCTAGTTCAAACTAGCAGGGTAATGTAGGCATACCGCACTTGCAAATGAAGCCCGGGATTTGAATTTCCCGGGCTTCATTTGCCTAAGCGGGGCGCCGCCATTTTTAAAACCCCGCTCGTTCGAACCCCGTGCAGCGCGGCTACACGGGGCACGAACTAGGTAGTTCAAACTAGGCTTCCTAGTTCGAACTACCGTTACTCCTCATTCCACGAGGAGTAACGGTAGTTCGAACTAGGAAGCCTAGTTCGAACTACCTAGTTTGTGCCCCGTGTAGCCGCGCTGCACGGGGTTCGAACCAGCGGGGTTTTAAAAATGGCGGCGGCCCGCTTATGCAAATGAAGCCCGGGAAATTCAAATCCCGGGCTTCATTTGCAAGTGCGGTATGCCTACATTACCCTGCTAGTTTGAACTAGCGGGGTAGTGTAGACATACCCCCTGGGAGCAGCTGCAACCTGGGCAGTGTCTGGTAGTGGGGGGGCTTTAAGGGGCAGCACTGAGGCTGGCACTGAGGCATTTGGGATGGGGGGCTGGCACTGGGGGGTTCTGAGAGTGGGAGGTTAGCATGGGGAGGTTGGGTGCAGAGGACTCTGGGGTCTGGTGCTGGGTAAGTGGAGGAGTGGGGGGCTCTAAGGGTTAGGGCTGACAGACTCTGGAGGGCCAGGTATTTTGGTGGACCAGTAACATTGTATTTGCATGTTTTCATAATGAATATGCAAATGAAATGTTACCAGTCCACCAAAATTTGTGAATGGGTTTGCAGGTCCCCAGTATAAAAAGGTTGGGAACCACTGCTTTGGACAATGATCTGTGAATAGCCTTGTTTTTCCTGCAAGTCTCAACTATGGCTGGTCCTGCCAAGATATGTGGTTAGGTCACCTGCTGCTCAAACCAACGTTCCCTCTAATTTTTCCATCTATGTGTGGAATAATTTTAATGTGCACCAAGGCATGCGAGAATGCGCACCACCAGTAGAAACACAAGACCCAGCTGTGGACACTGGGCTAATCAGTTGGGAAGCATTTGAATCTCTCCTGAGATGGTACACAAGTGCACAGCTTATAGGCAACACTGGCTGAAACCTACGTTGGATGATGTACTGTTCCACTGGCAGTGTGAAAAGTTTCAAGTGAACACAAAGGATCCCCAGCTTGGGCAAAAGGAATAAAAAGGGGGGAAAACAAACAACAGGGGCTGCTGCCTGATGCTAGGAGACTCCCATTTACCATCTCAGATGGGCTGCTGCACCCACCTGGAACTGAGCATTGTGAAGGGTCAGGGTCAGGCTGGGAGGCTGCCTGGCTTGCGAGAAGGGGTGACTAGAACTATTGTGAGGGTAAAAACTGGCAGAATTGGCACATTAACACACATAGTGCGTTAGGCCTGGCTGGCAGGCTGTGTTTTATTTTGCTCAATGACTCATCTTTGATTTGCCTGCTATCATGTGCAACCACTTAAATCCCACTTTTTACACTTAATACACAAAAGTGATCTTATTAATAAACCCAGTGTAAATAATTGTTAGCTGGGGATCTCCCTCTTTCAGTGATAAAGAGGGTAAACAATTTAGGAGTTTGCTCTGTGTACAACCTTTATACCAGGTAAGACAGCTTTATCTGGGGTTCTGGCCCCACTGGGGCTGTGTACCTGGTTGCTCTGTCAAGTCCTTGTGATTAAGCCATGCCAGAGCTGAGCAGTTATCAGTGTCTGTCACAGTCTGATGTGTGCTGGGACCCCAACGCTGTGCCTTAGCCAGAGGAGACCAGAGGGTTCAGCTCCGCAGAACAGGTGGAGTGCTCCTGACAGCAGGCAGGCCGGCTCAGTGGTGTGATTAGCCCATCAAGTGACAGTCTCAAGGAGATCTGTGACCCAACCCATCACATCCACAACCCACCTAGCAGGGGTGCAGCATGTTTTCACATGCTGACCACTTACTCCCACAACTGAGAGTTTAAGACCAGGCCGCGGCGCCACCTGGTGGTGGATTTGTGTCCCTCAGGCGGCACTGTTGCAAGCAGGAGTTAACTCTTGGCTTTGGTTTCCTAGGAGAGCAGCTGGGGCTGTCGGAGCACACCATGTCACCGAGATGCCGCAGCAGGCAGGGGTTAACCAGACGCAGCTGCCCGGAGCAGGGTTAAACTGTGGGTTCCCCAGGCCGCACAAAGACTTCGGCAGGCCGGCGCGCACACGAGCCGCATTCATTGAGAGCCGGGCACCCAGCCAGATGGCAAGGCATTACTGCAGGCTGTGCTTCGTGTCTGATCCCGCCCCCCATCGTCTGGGGCAGACGAGCGGGGGTTGGGAGGGCCGGGCCAAGTGCTCGTTCAGAAAGGGCTCAATGAGAAAGGACAAGCACCTGAGGCGGGGGGCACAAACCCACCTCACCACCCTGGACACCTGGCGCTGTGGTTCACTGCAGTCCAGTCACCACACTGCTGAGCGTTCAGAGCCCCATTCCATTTTGTATCACAGGGACAGAGATTTCCCCCCTCCACCATAGTGCTGGATACTCACAAACCTTCCTGGTTGAGAGCAGGGCCCCCATGAGGCCAGGTGCTGCACAGGTCTCCCGCCCTGACCAAGGCCGTTCCTCATCCCTCCATGCCAGGCACTGCCAGATGCACAGCAAGAAACCAAGTCTCTGGGATCCCCCACCCCCCACACTATCAGCTGTGTTGTAGCTTCACCCCCACACCCACGGCAAGGCTGAGCCACGCAACCCCTGGCCGTCACTCCTGGCCCCCTGTGGAGAGACGCGTGTCTCCCAGCTGCAGAGCCCCTCCCCCCAAGGACTGATCTGCTCATTCCAGGCATAGTTCTCATAGCTGTGGCTCTGAAGTTGCTGTGGGGTGTGCTGGGGACAAGGCTGGGGGATGGAGCAGGAAAAAAAAATCCCTCCCTCTTCTCGCGGGCTGGAAAAATGAAAGGACCAAGGGGGGGAAGAAAGGGGAGACCTGTAGACACCACAGATGAAGGCCCTTCTCTCATCAGTGCCCATCACCTCAGCATCAGGCTGGAGGTTGAGTCCCATAAAGGCAAGAGACATTTCCCAGCACAGACCACCTCCTCCACAGGTCCATGAGGCAACAGCCCTCTCCTGCCTTGGGGCTACACCCGTGCTCCCAGCTACGCCAAGATTAACCCCACACTGCCTGGCACAAGAATTAAACACCAGTCTGGCCCACTGAACTCTGGGTTTTCATTCCTGGCTCTGCTGGGCCCGCAGCAAGTCAGGAAAGTGGGAGCAGCCCAGGGGTGGCTCTAACATACACCTGGGACTGGCTGGGATGCAGAACGCCAGCACTAAAGCCTCTGGCTCAGGATCAAAGCAGCTGGGAACCAGGGCTGGTACAACCGGAGAGACAACAGCTTGCAACACCAGGGTCAGGGCGTAACCGGGCCCCTTCTGGGCAACTCAGGGCAGGTCTGCATTCTCGTGCCACCGCCCAGAGAGGGGTGGATTAGGACATTTCAGCCCACAGGAAACAGAGCTGGTGTGCCCCCCAGGCTGTGAGCAGGACAGAGTGGGGGCTCCAATACCCCTGCAGTGGCAGGGGATTACCAGGTGAGTCATGCCCTGTGCCACACTGGAAGGGGAAAAACACGCTCGGGCCCCGCCAATCTCACCTTGAATGCAGCGATTGGTTAGACTCTGAGCATGGGAGACAGACCCCCACAATCTGGCCACACATCTCTGGCCCACCCCGGGCAGTCAGGTTTAGGCGGACTTGGTGGAGGGAACGAGGCCACATCTGTGCTACGGAAGCTATGCTGCTGTGTGCCCCTGGATGCCAGTAATCCACACCCCCAAGCAACACATCCCAACCAAGTCCAAGTCTGGGGAGGGGTTATGTGATGGGAGAACAGGACCCAACCCTGCCTGATTTTAGGGAAAGTCTCACTAGGAACAGGGGTGGAGTTACTTCTGCCTGAGCTGCTCAAGGTGAACACACCAGTGCCTAAGGGAATGACCAAGTGGTGGAGTGCTGTTTGAGGAAACTGAGGCAGGCAGCGCCTACTGTAGCGACGGCCTGCCTCCTTGCCGCAGCTTAGAAAGCGTTAAACCTAGCAATGCTGAGTTCCTCTGCACACGCCCCCGCATCCAAGAGCTGGCCTCTGGCCCTATCCCACACCCCCCCCAAGGCACAGAGGTACTCACAGGTAGTTTTCCCTTGCATCTGGATGACACATTTTGCGTCCCGGCTGATCTCCCGGGAGTTGAAAGGCCGCACCCTCACAGCCACCTTGACAGAGGCGCTGGCCATGGTGGCTTTCCTGTGAGCCTCAGCACTCGCCGTGGAAGATCACGTCCTGCCAGAGAGGAAGAGACATAAAAAAAAATAGTAGCACAGCCTGAGGCTCTCCCACAACTGGGAGGGTACTCTCGTGAACACCTGGGTTTTCCTGCTTGCTCCCTGGTGACCCTGGGAGGCTAGCTGCCATCCTACCCTGTGCCTCAATTTCCCCACTGGTATCACCACTATCTTTGTGCAGCGCAGCGAGGCCTTGTGGGTAAAAGTGTCACATAAATTGAAGGCACTCTCAAGACAGAGCCAGCTGGAACAAAGGGGACTCGTTAAAGCCGAAGGAGAGGACAGTGAGTCCAAGCAGGGAGCTAGGCAGGGCTCAGAGAGAGTAGAACCAGGCCTTACATTCTCCCCCTTCCTAGCAGGTATGGTTGAGTCACTACCCCCTTGCCCCAGCTCCCTCCCCTCAAAACTCACATCCAGGCCAGGCCTGCCTCTCCACAGCAGCTCAAGGCAGGGAGGGAGGGGTGGCCAAGCAGCAGGGCCATGGGTCTAGACAATGGAGCTGTGTCTGCAGCACAGGAAACCGGCACCATAAGGGGCACACGTAAACAGAACAGAGAATCAAAGGAGAGCACGTTCCCGCTGACCAAACGCCAGGCAGGCCGGGTCAAAAGCCCTCACCACAGCTCACAGCATCCAGTTCCTGTGGTACCCCCCCCTTTCCAACCCAGAGCCAGAGAGAGAACCCAGGAGTCCTGACTCCCAGCCCTCCCCTCACCCATCAGCCTCCCTCCCCTTCCAGCTCTTAGGACTCCTAAAGTTACCACGATCACCCCTTGCATGTCAACAGGGGGCGCTGCACCAAGGAAGAGAAATAATTTTAATGACGTCTGTGCTACAAAGGATCCTAGTGCTGAGTGGGGCTCCTTACAGAAATCCACCAGCTGACATCAAGCAAAGCTACCACAGGAAAAGGTAGGGGTGTCTCCTGCCTTCCTATAGGGCTGGAAACAGCTGGCTGCTAATTCCACTGCTAACACCAATGCCACCCTCCCTCCACTGCAGGCTCTCACAGCCTGCCAGGACACAACACAAATACCCCCAGATGTTTAATCAATGTTTGCATCAGGCTCACAGAGGCAAAGCCATGGATAATCACCACTTGTGATGCACAACAAAGGAGGGAAATTAATCCATCTGCTTGTAAAGTGGCGTTGGTTTTAAACCTGATGAAGGATTTCCCACACAGACATGAGAGTCACCGGCCTGGTGTCACTGACTGCTGCCTATGCTGCTATAGGCCAGCCTGTCAGTCCATCCCCTTCACAAACTGATCACGCTCCATCCTCACACTTTTCGGTTCAGTAGCCATTCCTGGGTCCCCCTTCCTCCACATCCTCCCCTCGGTCTGCATTTCTCCAAGCTAAACCCACGACAAGCTCAGCTTTGGTAAGACCGGCTCCCCTTCTCAGGTAAGACCTGAGAGCTCAGAATTTCCACCCACTCTGAATAATTGGGTACCCTGCAGAATTAAAGATAGAGATGTAAAAGTGTAGTCGATTAATTGATAAGCAAAAGATTATAGGTTAATGCTATAGACTACATACATTTCCTCCCCCCCCCCACCACCAGTAACTTTTCTAGCAGGCTGGCCTGCAGCCTGGCTCAGTCCTGGCTTGTACCACTGCTGTGGCTCTGCATTTAAAGCACATTAGGAGCCAGGCGGGCAGGCAGGCAGCCCAGCTCAGTCCTGGCTCATGCTGGGTCTGGGACTTCAGATCCCCTCCTGGACAGGGGCTGCTGCCACCCCATGCTGCTGCCTCTGATACAGAGGCAGCAGTTTGGGGCGACAAGCAGCCATTCTTTGAGGGGAGCTGGTTTTTAAACCTGCACCCCTCACAGACCAGCTCCCACCTGGCACCCCACAGAGGCAGCAGCACAGGGTGTCAGTGGGCTCCTTGGGAGTGGGGCCAGATTGCACTGACTGCCAGCCCCGCTGCCGGGGACTACAGAATAGTCGAGTAACTAATAAGAATTCATGAGGTTAATCGACTATTCAATTAACCAATATTTAACATCCCTAACTAAGGAGGGTTCAGAGAATCAGAGGCCCAGACAAACTCTGTGAGGAGAGATTGGGGTCATCTGCCTTAGAGAGGGGACAAGGATAGCAGGCTATAAAATACTGACAGGGATAGGAAAAAGAGACAGGTTCTCCCAGTTCCTTAACACAAGAGACAAGGGGACATTCACCAGAATTGAAAATGTTGTAGCTTTAAGATTGTGAGCAGAGAAAATATACTTTTTCCAAGAACGCATAATTAGTCTGTGGAACTCTCTGCCTCACGATACTTCTGAGGTAGAGAATGTAGCCAGAATCAAATCAGCGCACTGGAGATTTATCTAGATAATGAGAATTGCCTGAATTGGGATGGTTAATGTGGAGGGAGATTTGACCTTCTGCTATGCAAGATAACTATGAGACTTGTGGCCATATCACATAGTAAGCAGTCATCTTTCCTCAGCATCACAACAAAGATGGATGTGGAAAGAAGTTGTTGAGGTAGCTTTGCGGCTGTTTATGGGGAGCGCCTCCTGGCCCCAAGAAAGCACAATCCGTACCATCGCTTGTCTGAGAATTTTAAACGTGTGGGCGACAGACACTGGGACATGGCGAGCAGCCCAGAGGCGGGAGCCAACCCTTCAAGAGCGAACGGAGAGGATGTGTCAGGTGGGGAGAGACCAAACGGCCACAAAGACAAGCAGCTGATGCACATAGAAGATCATGCAGCAATATTTCGAATGGATCACTGGCCAAAGAGCTGCACGTGGCATTTCACCCACCATCACCCCTCCGCAATGCTGTCTACACAGAACTGTGTGGCTTGGCTGTAGTTTTCATGCAATGTGATTAGCATTAATCTGCCAGACTGCAATGCTGTCATCCTCTGCTCTGAGTAGGGCATTCAAAGATTACCTAGCTCACGGTGCAATACCACAGCAGGTAAGGCACCAGCCCAGACGCTAGGCAGATGGGCAGTGAGGGAACACTTGCAACAGTTACAAATGCTGAGCTGGTGGCACCACCTACTACTAAGATTTCTCAAAGCTTCCTAGAATAACATTCTGTTTTTGGTTGATTATCACTTTGCCAAATTTTAACCCTTGGTGCTGAAGCTTTCCATGCCAGGAGTCTGCTTTAGGCAACATTTCTCCAGGAAATTTCAACTCGAATGTTTCAGCTGTGGTACATCTCCCATCGCTCTGTTACCTCGTCAAGTCACTAACCAAGAGGCTTTCACAGTTTTAAGGCCTGGTTCTTGGTTCTGCCCCACAGTTGCCCAGTTCTGAGAGCAGACAGCTCTAGTAGCCGAAGGCAGAATGAGGTCTGGCCTCCAACACGAGACAGCCAAGTGGGAATGGGGGTGTGTGGAGATTTTTACACCCATTGGGAAATTCACCAGTGGAACAGATTCTGCAGTAGATTCCCACCACTACTGGTGAGTCCTTCTGGTACCTTAGTCTGAGAAAGCTAGTTTAAGTGACTGGCTCAGCATGGGAATACTGGTGTGAAAGTCTCTGGCCTGAGCCAGACTGGACCTCAGACTGGATCTGGTAGTTGCTTCTGGCTTTAAAACTCTCAATAAAACTTTACCACCGAATTACTCAAAAACGTCATCTCATAACAAATGTTCCCACTACTCTTTTCCATCCACGTGTGCAATACATTTTGTTCTCTGCACCAGGGCATGTGTGGATATGCACCACCAGTGGAAACACATGGTGCCTGCTGCGGGCACTCTGCCAATCAGCTGGGAAGCATTTGAATCTCTCCTGGGAGACCGCCCAAGTGCTCAGCTTACAGGGAATACTGACTGCAGTGTTCCCTCTAAGACACACAGCAGCCCAGCTTCACAGGTGATTAATCAGCCCCTCCCCCTTCTCCCCCAGTCAGAGGCTAAGGGCATGGAGCTAACTGACTGGTGGGACTGATTTGTGGCTGCCATGCAGCTTAGAGGAACACCAGCGACAGGCAACCATCCAGTCGGTTTGCAAAACCCTTCAATGACAGAGCGTAACTAAATTGGAGAGAAAGTGTTCCCTAAAGCATGTGCGGCAGATGATGCCCTCTGTTCCCCATCCTACCTCCAACGGATACAGAGAACAAAACCAACCCCCACCCACTTCAGAACAGTCCTTGATGTATTTGACAGCTGCAATCAATATGGGTCTCCTTGTGTCTTTGTACGCGTGGGGGGAGGAGGGGCACCGCAGAGACAGTGCTGGGGGGGAACCGGCTTTTAAGCTTAGGCTTATCAGGTAGTTGACTAATTGCTTACATCCCTAATTGCCACTGATGGAGAATCCACCAAGACTCTTGGTCAAATGTTCCAGTGGTTAATTACAGCACCGTTAGACACCTTACTTCTGGTCTGAATGGGTCTAGCTTCAAAATTCCAGCCCTCAGCATGGGTTAAACTGGGGGGTTTCCTCAAGCTGGGGTCATGACCAGCAGTCCCTGTAAGCTGGATGCTTGGGCAGCTGCTCATGAGATTCCTGTGCCACCCAGCTGATCAACAGTGTGCCCACAACTAGGCTTGTTATTTCTACTGGTAGTGCACTTCCACACATGCCTCAGTACACAAAATTTATTCTGCACATGGATGGAAAAGGATTAGAGAGAACATTGGTCATGACCCTTCATGGGATCACAATATGGTTACATCTGGGTCGCAAGTTGTGAACTCTATATAGCGGACAGCACCAAGTCCCCATTAAATCGAATCTCCCCCGCCACTCCCCCATTCGCCAGCCGCCTGAGTTTTATTGCTGTGTGAAAGGGATCAGTCATAAAAAAAAGTTTGAAAACTGCTGGGTTAGACCAATCTCTTCCCCACACTGATCCCTACAGGCTGGGATCAGTCAAGCCTTCATTTTCTCTTCATTATGATAAATAGATGGTGCTTCTGCACCTCCCACTATAAAACAAGTTTCCTAAACTTCCTCTTGGCTTTTCTCTGAGCCCTCTCTGATGGATCAACAGGCTGCTTTGACCAGACACAGCATTCCAGTGGTGGTGGAACCCTGCCAAACCTGGGGGGAGGAGGGGGAAATAACCTCCCTGTTCACACCTCTCAGGATCACATTAACCCTTTCACATGGGCAGGAGCGGCCCAAAGCCGGCTGTGGCAGTTGGCGCCCCAGGCAGGCGGCACGATCGCCGCCCCCGCCTGCTTGTCCTTCAATGGCCGTGACGTCATCACGGGGTGCCCCATGACATCATCATCGGGCGCCCGGAGCAGCAGCGCTCTAGGCAACTGCCTAGTTCGCCTAGGCTCAAGGGCCGCCCTGCCCATGGGAGTTCCTGTTTGGCTAATTATATGCCACATTCCCTCAATTTTTTCCCAGCAACACTGCTTTCAAGGTGACAGTCCCTTAGCCTGTAACACTGGGCTCCATTGTTTGTCCCTTGATGTTTGCATACAGTGCCTAGCCCACAACTGGGGGCTTGAAGCAATACAGATAAGAAACGCAGAGGGGAAAAGCCGACAGCGTCAAGTTCCCACTGCAGCCTCATCTCCTCCTTGCCCACTGCAAAGTCTCGGCGGGCTGGGTCCTCCAGTAGTCTGAGGAGTAAGGCATCGGCCTTGGAGCCTGGGCCTTCGTTACACAGCCGTGCAGAAAGTGGCGCGATTTGCTGAGTCGTCTCCAGGAGCAGAATGCAATGTTCCCAGCACTGAGCCAGCTGGGCTGATGTGTGGGTTCCCGGGACAGCACGAGATCAGTCATACCAGGATGATTGGTATTTATAGGGTCCAGGAGACCTCAGGAGCCATAGTGCTGGGCTCCTGCTGTCCATGCCTGCCTACGTTGGAAGCCTCTCTGCTCAATGGCACCTCTTGAATCCAGCGCTTTGCGCCCAGCCTCCCTGAGAGGGCACCTTCTCTCAGGCTGCGGCGGGAGCCTGCAAGCTCACACGTCTCTCAGCCCTTGTGCCAGCTCTGAACTGCACCCCAAAGGGACGGATCTGCTTGGCTGGGGTCTGTGCAGAGGAATTCCTGCAGAGGGATGCACAAGGGAGCCATTCTGCACCCGGCTGCGTGATCACATGCCAAAACTTGCATGCCACGTGGTGCCCAGCTGAACCGTACGTTCATGCTAGCTCCTTTGCCCTGGAGCAGCATGGCGCAGGGCTGCACCACAGCGTGATGGGCGGTGGGTGGGTGTCTCCCAGGGTCCTGGCACTTCTCACAGCCAAGCTACGTTCCGGGCCAGTTCCACGCTGGATTGCGGGATGGACTGTCACAGCCTGGCATGATCCCACAATTCACCTGGCACCAGTGGGATTTGCCAGACACTCCCTGGCAGCAGGGTTCCCTGTAAGCTGAGTGCTTGGGCAGCCGCCCAGGGGAGATTGCAATGCCACACAGCTGATTAGCAGAGCACCCGCCAGCAGTATGTGTTTCTACTAGGGGTGCACATCCGCACATGCCTCGGTACACCTTACAAAATTTATTCTGCACATAGATGGAAAAAAGTAGAGGGAACAATGCTTGGCATTATTGTAGACCCTTAAACAAGATGAGGAGAGCACCCCTTATTGAGCCTTTGTCCAACTCCCTGCAGCACAGCGCACCCTTGTGTGCCAGTCGGCCAGTGCCGACCCGGGAGAGCACTCCCAGCTGACCATACTCTGAAGGTCGCATCTACACTAAAAAAATCACAGCAACTTAGCTATCAAACCACTAGCACATGCGCCTGCTCAGCCTCTTATCTCACGGCACGGACTTACCGGGAGCATCAGGAACAGTCGACGTAAGCAAGGCAGCATCTGCATGAGCCTGTGTCGGCCTGAATGGCATCGACTGTGACTTTACATCACCCGGGGTGCTCTCCTGCATGCTTCCTAGTCTCCGATAATGGTGCAGAGAGGACCTGATGCTGGCCAGTTTAAGAGAAGACCATTCCCTAGGCCTAACCGTGCAGAGCAGACCTGGTCTAAGTCAGGAAGCCAGCTGGAACTGTTTCTCCAGGGCTGGCTGGGGAGAGCCGACAGGTAAAGAGTGCAATCAGGGGCGGCCCTAGACTAGCTGCCAGCAACTGGCACCCTAGGCGAACCATGCAATCGGTGCCCCCACCCCCCCATATTGCACCACCATTTGGCACCCCATTTAACTTGGCGCCTTAGGCGACTGTCTAGTTTGCCTATATGGATGGGCCACCCCTGAGTGCAATCACCCGGTGCTGGGCGTGCCAAGGGCTGGGAAAACAAGTGGCCATGAGTCACCTTGCTCCCTGTGGGATGAGGCGTTCAGACAGCAGATGGCTTTTCACAGGCTGGCTGTCTCCTCCCAGGCACACAAGCGCCTTGCAGACTATATGGACCACCCAGTTGCCACCCAGGCAGAGGACTGGGCTGCCCTAACATATCCCATGCACTATCCCTGGCAGGAATGGGGAAGAAACATGGTCTGGGTGTGCTAAGGAGCTAAACGGGGACTCCAGAGATCTGGATTCAGCAGAGTCCCTGGCCTCAGCTGCTGACTGCAGGGAGCAATTCCCTCCCTCTCACTGTCTCAGTGGCTCCATTTGTATGGCGGCACCACCACCTAGGAGCCCCAGCCCCAGCCCAGAGCCGCCCTCTACAAACACAAACAACACAGAAATGCCCTGCCTCAACCCACTCATAATAAAACAGGAGTAGAAGATTCCTGGACTTATAGGGAACCATTACGGCTCATCCACTCTGACCTCCACAAAGCACAGGCCAGATGACTGTTAAGGGAATGCAGATTGGATAAATGGACAGTAAGATGGATAGAAAGATGGCTGGAAGGCCGGGCCCAGCGGGTAGCGATCAATGGCTCGTTGTCAGGATGGCAGTTGGTTTCTAGCAGAGTGCCTCAAAGTTCAGTTCTGGGACTGGTTTTGTTCAATATCTTTATTAATGATCTGGATGAGGGGATGGCTTGCACCCTCAGCAAGTTTGCAGATGACACTAAGCTAGGGAGAGAGGTAGACACGCTGGAGGGAAGTGATAGAGACCAGAGTGACAGGCAAATTGGAGGATTGGGCCAAGAGAAATCTGATGAGGTTCAACAAGGACAAGTGTAGAGTCCTGCACTTGGGATGGAAGAATCCCAAGCATTGTTACAGGCTGAGGACCAACTGGCTAAGTAGCAGTTCTGTAAAAAAGGACCTGGGGGTTACAGTTGATGAGAAGCTGGATATGAGTCAACAGTGTGCACTTGTAGCCAAGAAGGCTAATGGCATATTAGGTTGCATGAAGAGGAGCATTGCCAGTCGATCCAGAGATGTTACCATTCCCCTTTACTCTGCTCTGGTGAGACCACATCTGGAGTATTGTGTCTAGTTCTGGGCCCCCAATTAAAGGAAGGATGTGGATGCGTTGGAGAGGGTCCAGTGGAGGGCAACCAAAATGATTAGGGGGCTGGAGCATATGACCTACGAGGGGAGGCAGAGAGAGTTGGGTCTATTTAGTATGCAGGAGAGAAGAGCGAAGGGGGATTTGATAGCAGCCTTCAACTTCCTGAAGGGACGCTCCAAAGAGGCTGGAGAAAGGCTGTTCTCAGTAGTGACAGAGGGCAGCAATGGTCTCAAGTTGTGGTGGGAGAAGTCCAGGTTGGATATTAGGAAAAACTATTTCACTAGGAGGGTGGTGAAGCACTGGGATGGGTTACCTAGGGAAGTAGTGGAGTCTCCATCCCTAGAGGTGTTTAAGTCCCAGCTTGACAAAGCCCTGGCTGGATTGATTTACTTGGGATTGGTCCTACTTTGGGGCAGGGGGCTGGACTTGATGGCCTTCTAAGGTCTCTTCCAGCTCTATGATTCTATGAGTGCACCGAACAATCCCTCCTTCCAGCCCATATCTGATGGTTGAGCTAGCACATAGACCCAATGCGCATTGGCTGTACAGACTCCAAGTGACAGAGAATCCGCCCTGTTCCTTGGTGAGTTGTTTCAGTGGTTAATTCCATTCCCTGAATGTATCAAGCTTCAGCCTCCTGCCTTCAGATCAGGATAAATGCACCAACAGTGAGGTGTTTGAGAAACTCTGGCAGTCTCAACCTGAACTGTAGATTTGGGCTACTGTACCTCTCTAAACACAGCTCGGAAGCAGTAAGCTAGAGAGACGTCTAACTCATTCTGAGCTGAGATTCCACTTAGGTCGATGTCCCAGTCTAAACCTAGGTTGACCAGATGTCTTGATGTTATAGAACATTCTGATATTTGGAGCTTTGTCTTACCTTGACCAGGTACCCTTTAGGCCTTCAATAGGGGGAGAGGGGGAAAAAAAAAAAAAAAAAAAGTAAAATCCTATCACGAAAACTACATGATGCCTTGGGCTTTCACTAGGATTTTGGCTAATATAAGTAAAGAACTCTCTCTCACTGAGAGAGACAGAGAAAGAGACACAGAGAGAGAGAAAACTGCCTTAGAGGGATCACGGGCCAAGTTAAGAAATCAAGTCAAAGGCTTTCCCTCATTGCTTGCCTGCTATGATCCCAGGTCCCTTTAAAACAAAGCTGCACTGCCCTCTTGAATGTGACTCCAAGGGTGTTTAGCAACCCAGCAAAGAGAAGAAAATCATCAGTGTACATGGTGAACAAGGACATCTCGAAAACTTATTTTTAGTTCCACAGCTGTTCTTGGTGAAGCAATGGAGAAGGGAGGTGAAAACTCACCACCAGACTCACGTGGATCTCAAGGCTCTCTGTCTATATATATTGAGAGAGACAGAGACACATCTTAATCATTTTAATGCAAATTTAAATGATTGGTTGACAGTGCAGAAGTACAGACTTTGGTTTTAGCCCCAAGGGATGTACAAGAGGGCAATGGAAAGTTACCCGCAGCACCCTGCAAAAAAAAAAAAATCTTTCACCTCCACACCCCCTGCCACACACTACAAACATCCTTACGACTGGTTTCAAGTTATCGTGTAGACTTAAATTGCCTCCCTCCTTAAGCTACCTTCTTTATGCCACATCCCAATTTAGAGGGGAGCAACTAAGCTGCAGGAAACTAGCAAGACATCAACTGGCTTTTAACAACTTGTGTAACAAACTAAATGATGCCCAGTGCTAGTAAAGTGATTTAAGCCCAGCCATCAGCATGCCCCAAAACTTCAACTGGCCTTGTTTTTCAAATCACATACCCTCTGCCCCACCCTCTGCCCCATTATGAAATCCTGACAACAGGGCTTAAATCACAGGACTACTGACACACCTTTATTTGCCTACAAAATAATTTGTCTGAAGACTGAGTTTGAAAGATTTATGAATGTTATAAGGGGCAAGGCTGTCTGACAGCAGAGGGATTGGACTTCCAGTCCCATGTCCCAATAGCATCCCAATCAAAATCTAGATTAGAATTTAGCTGCTAAATGTTAAGCTGTCTGCTGAGCATGTGCAAACTGCAACTTTTCAAACAAGGCCTCACTTACAAAGTTTGTTACACTAATTAGGGATATAAAAGAATAGTTGATTAGTCAACTACCTGATAAGCCTAGGCTTAAAAGCCAGTTCTCCCCAGCACCCTCTCCGCAGCGCCACTCCCCCCAGTAAGGTGGGGAGTGCAGGGAGGCTGGCCCGGCAGCAGCCCGTCTCCAGGGTGTAGTTGGGACCCCCCACAGACAGGAGATACTCCTGTTGGGCCCCCCTCCCCAAGTACAGGGGCTGCTGGATCCAGCATGAGCTGGGACTGAGCAAGCCCAGCTCAGCTCCAGCTCACACCAGGTCCAGGATAGGGATGTTAAATTTAGATTAATTGGTAGGGCGCCTCCACCTTTGAAGTGTAGCAACAGCCCCAGGGCTACTGCTACACTTCAAAGGCAAAAGCGTTGTGGGAAGTCCGCTGCTGGCCCCCATGCTCCCCACGGTATTTCAAAGTGGTAGTGCTGCATGGAGCCCAGGGTCAGCAAAGGAGTCCCCAGCTGGCCCTGGGCTGCAAGTGGCATTTCAAAGCAGCAGACCCTGGGGCTTCATGTTGTGCTGCCACTTTGAAATGAGCTGGGGAGCCCCAGGCCGCATGTGGCGTTTCAAAGCGGCAGTGCCCTGTACAGCCCAGGGTCAGCTGGGGACTCCCATGCTGACCCCAGGCTCCCTGTAGCACTGCCACTTTGAAGCACTCCCTCTTCTCCCCCCCCCCCCCCGCTGCCTTTTTCTGATAGACAGAGCAAGGGGGAGGGGGGGAGGAGCGACTAGTGTGTTGACTGTCCAATAAGTTGTTCACATCCCTATTCCAGAGCTACTCCCACAGCAGCTCTGCAGTTTAAATGTAGTGGGAGACAGGCTGTCTGCATGGCTACAATTACCCGCCTCTAAACAGCCTCAATACTAATACTGGAAGATTTACCTGGAGCTGCTGGGGTCCTTTGTCATTTTATTTTCCAAAAAACAAAAATGAATTATGTCCATGCCTCATTTAAATCATTGCTCTGGGATGGGGCTGAGGAGGTCAGTCTGCAGGCTTCCCCAGGGTCACAGGACAACCCCAGCCCTCTCTCACCTTGGGGTCAGGTGAGAAGCGACTCGCCATGGCCGCTGCAGTGCCAATGGGCACAGCTGGGGGAGGGGCATATGTCATCCAGCTGGAGCAGGTCCAGGTTCATCTGCCTCCCATCTCCCTGGCCAGAGTGAGAAAGGCAGCAAACCGTGCACTTTCCCCTCACTCCCTGACAAAAGGGAACAGCCAGCAATGTCCCCATATGAATTAAGGGGGAGGGGAACTTCAGTCCCCACCCATCTGCACACCCTAAAGGGCACCTGGGAGGCTCAGGACAGGGGAAGTCCGGACAGGCCTGCCTCCAGCCAGCCCCTTTCACCTGCCTGGGGATTCCATCTCTTTTCTGTACGGTTCTATGAGAAGCAATCCCATTGCAGGCACATCCCATTGTCCCGGTACAACCAAACCCTGATTTTTCTGTACGTTATGATAAGAGAACATTGTATACTGAATTGGGTGGTCCTAGCTCATACCCCACCCCCTCTCTCTAGATAGCTATCACTATTAGGGGTGTGTTTTTAACTAGTAGTTATACCACATAATCCCAGCGTAGAAACCATGAGATTGGTATAGAACAAGGCAATAATTTTTTGCCAGGGGCCACTTCGGAAATTTTTCAAGTGGCCCCGGGCTGCACAGGAAAGGGTGGGGGCATCAAGCGAAAGGGGTGGTGCCCCACTCCAGACAATGATTGGTCTGGGGGTGAGGGAGTCCCCCTAAGGAAGGCGCGAACTCACTGGCAGCAACAGAAGGACTGGGTTACAGGGACCTGACAAAATGAATCCCACCAGGGAGGCGACCAATGAACCTACACTGATCTCTTCTTCGTCATCTCCGGTCTTCCTAATGCCATTGGGGACTCTTGCGTCTTATTAAATCTTCAGCTGTCTTTGTTTTGTGCCATAAGCCACTTACTACCTCCCCCCTTTACCCCCCAATCCTCCACACACACTTATGTCCCATCAGCCTCTCTCCTAGGCTAAGAGATTCTCTGATTAATGGCTTTTCTGGTTCATCTCTCCTGTAACCTTGTTAGTTCTTTATGCTGCCACAGAACCAAATGTGTGTCCTGGCAGCAGTTTGCTAAGAACATTTAGCTCAGTGAACATCAACCTACTTGGTAAGGAGGCACATGTCCAAAGAGGACTGAGGTGTGCCATGGCAGTCCCACATGCACTCCCTGCTCAACCAAGAAAGAGTTAAAAAAACCCACAAGCAGCCCTCAAGGAACAAGGGACTATCCCTTCAGAACACGGGAAGGTCCCTGAGCATAGTGGTTTCCCAGTCCTCAGAGTGATTCAAGCAACAGGGGATTGATCAACCCTGAGCTCAGCACAGCCAAGGGAGGATAAGACTTTGCACTACAGGATCTAAGGTCTTTTGCATTTGGTTTGTGCAGACCTAGGATCCCAGCAAGAAGGAACGTATGGAAGGGAAGAGGCTGCGCGCATACAGGGTGGGACGTCGTCAGTCTTGCTCCTTGCTCAGCTTTGCATCGTCACTGCGCACCAGCCACAAAGGTGCTCCACAAACACCCCACACTCCAGGGTGACTCACTCTCCGGGGAGCCCCTGTGCGGGGAGGTGGGGGAGCAGCAGCACCGGATGCATGGTGGTTCTTATGAATTGGGACCACCAGGGCAGAGGATCACTCCGTACCCAGATGCGGGGATTTGCACCTGCTGCTGCGCAGAGCTCTGCAGGTCAGCCCTCCCTGTGTGCAAAGCCTGCCAGCAGCTGTGCCCCTTTCCTCACACTGGCGATCTGTCTGGCCAGGACCCTCTTCCCTTCCCACCCCGCCGGGCTCAGCCTCTCCCAGGGCAGTGCAGCCCGACGTTGGAGGAACCCCCGCCTAAAAGCCTCCCCTGCCCTGTCAGCTGCTGCTTGCAAGGGGCAGAGCGGAGGAGGCTTGGTGTGCTCTTCCTGCCTCCAGGCCAATTAGAGCCTGGGGGAGGGTAGCAGCAGGGCCTCCGCAGGCCACATCCACCCGCTTAAGGGTCCAGATCCAGCCCATGGAGACCCTTTTGCTCACCACTGATATAAAAGGTGACATATACATACTTAGATCTGGAAGAATGATTGTTAGTAAACATTATTTTCACTGTAGTTACACAAAAACAAAGGGAAAAAATTTCAATCCATCAGAACTGAAGTGTCTAGATAGGCAGAATCCCAGAGAGTCTACTTCAGAGCCTGGCAGTTTGATTTAAGGGTGGTTACTTTGTGTTTTAATGTACTACTCTGTAAACTTGTTAGCATCTCCTGTCACTGATAAGTATCTGGCCCATCCCAAAAATGTCCTGTAACTGCAAATTTACACTAATATAATCGAACATGCTTAAAACCTATCATGTTGCACAACTATCCACCTTTAAATGGATAAAAACTGGGGAAAAAAAAGCTTAAAAATAAACATTGATTTTATCCACTGAAATTATATTAAAAAAGCATTGAATTCTGTCAGTTGCACTGGTATAGCTCATTCCCATGCAAGAATAAACTTGTCACTGCATCTGCACTGCAGGGGAGGGGGGAGATACCACTTTTGCAGCACAACAATTTTCTTTTAAATGCAATAAAACAGTGTGAAAATTATTCCCCCCCCCCCGCATCAGTGTTACTAACAACCTTAGATGCATCATTTTTAAGAGTCTAGCTTGATTTTCCAACATTTCTGCTCTCCGTTGACTTCCTGAGTTATTTAAGTTAGGCACCTGTTTGGCCCCTGCCACAGACGTTTGGATACCTCACAATTTTTAGTGTATTCACAACCCCCATGAGGCAGGGAAGCGTCGCTGTCCCATTGTCCAGGAAGCGAACAGAAACACGAAAGTGGAGTAACTTGCTCTAGGCCACACAGGAAGTCTGACTGAAGAATGAGGCAGGTCTCCACCCCAGCAGCAACATCTACACAGCTACTTCGAGTCCTGCAGCAAGACTCTGAGTCAGCTGCCCCAGGGTCTGGGACTCATTGATGGGGGTTTTGCACAATGCAGACATACCCTAAAACACAGGGTAAAAGGCAAGGCCCTCTCCTGGCTCACTAACTGGCTGAAAGACAGAAAACAAAGGATAGCAATAAGTGGTTGGTCTCTACCATGGAGAGGGCCCCAGCGCTCTGTACTGAGACCCCCATGCTGCTTGACTAGGGATGTTAGAAATCGTTTAATTTAATAGTCATGTAACTGCACCAAATCTTGGCAGTTAGATGATTATTTGCTGGTTCGTGGGGGTGCTTCCAGCAGCACTCCTGGGGAGCCCCCTGCCACCTCTCTGCTGCACCAAGGCTTGAAAGCCGGCTCCTCAAGTGCACCGGCCCCATAGTAATCTGGCCTCCATTCCCCCTCCACCGCACACACTTTCTGCTTGAAGTTATCTGCAGATGCGAAGCACAGAGATCAACCAACCAACCAACCACCTTCTCGCCCCCTCCCTAAAGACTGCTCCAAGCCCACGACCGATGGCACTATTCCATGTGAGGACTCCCAGGGTAACCCTGGTGCCTAGTGCTCTCCAAATCCACCAGGGCCCCCTGGAGCCGTGAGGAGACCAGAGCAGACGAAGATAATAGCTTCCAGCCTTAGGAAATAAAAAACCACCAATGAATCAGAGGAGGGATGTTAAAAATTATGCAATGGGGTAACCGTGTAACCGCTGAAAATCTCGGCAGTTACACAGAAGCCTCCCTGGGAGCAGGGCCACCAGCTCCTGCTGGCCTGGCTCCCAGGGAGAAGGCTTCACTGCATGTAACTGACACAGTCATCTGTTAACTGGTGAGTCACTTGCACTCACGCCTGCTCTGCTCACTGCACCCTGTTCTGCCTTCCCGTCCTCCAAACACGGATAGAAAAGCTGGGAGCAAGGTGGGGTTTTGTTGTGCGCATGTGCGCACTCTCCTACACACACGGGGATGAGACAAAACTGAAACCAGGTGTGGCTCTGCAGGAAAAGCCGGTCTCGAAGGACCTTCTTGGCTGAAAACAGGGGAGTTGGTTTCCTCTGGAGCAGCAAGGAGCAAAGTGCAGCAGCCACAATAGCAGGGAGTGAGCAGAATGAGAACAGACTGTTATCCCCACAGCAGATTGGGTCATCCTGAGCATTGGAGGCCTCTTACCAGGTGCTCATATTCTGTCAGAGGCCCCTACAGGGGCTGATCATACACCCTAGGGATGTTAAAGACTAGTCGACTATCTGATAAGGCTTTGCTTATGGGATAATCTTTTGACTAGTCGATATCTTCCCTCCCCCTTGCTGCCTCTATGAGATAAAGGCAGCAAAAGGGGGGGGGGGGAGAAGGGGTACTTCAAAGTGGTAGTGCTGCACAGTGGTGCTGCCACTTTGAAACCCCAAGGTGGCCGCCTTTGCGTGATTCAAAGGAGCAGCCCTGGAGCCTGGGGTCAGATGGGAACTTCCCAGCTGATCCCGGGCTGCTTGCGACATTTCCCCAGAACCCAGGATCAGCTGGGGAGTCTCCAGCTGACCCCGGGTTCCAGGGAAGTGCCCCAGACTCCTAGCGGCATGCAGTGTAGCATGGAGCCTGGGATCAGCGGGTGATAGTCCCCCACTGACCCTGGGCTCCATGGCTTTGAAATGCACAAGAGCCCTGCTGGGGACTCTTGTGCATTTCAAAGCAGGCATGCCACATGCAGCCTGGAGACAGCAACCCACAGGGGCTCTTGTACATTTCAAAGGAGGAATGTGGAAGTGCCTATCGACTAGTTGATGGAAATTCCATCGACTGGCTGACTACTCAATTAACCACATTTTAACATCCTTAGTACACACACTCACCTCCCCTCTCCCTGATTGTTCCTGCCCTGGAGAGCTGATGATTTTAAATTGGCCAGAGACAGGAAAGACAGTTACTGCTATAGTTAACACATGGGAGGGAAACTGAGGCACAAAGCAATGATGTGCCCAGTCCCACAGGAAGCCTGTAGGACAACCAGGACTTGAAACCTGAATTTCCTTCTTCCCAAAGCTAGAGCTTTAAGTCAGAGATAGGGAAATGGCTAGGGCCAGACATCTGGGTTCCATCCCCAGATCAGCCCCCCACCCTACCCTGTGACCCTAGGAAGTCACTATCCCTTTGTTTCCCTTCCTACTTTCCTCTGCCTGGCCTATTTGGGAGCTCTTCAGGGTCTCTCACTATGCAAAAAACAGAGCCTAGCATGACAGGCTCGATACGCTGCCATAATAGGAATCCCCCCCCCCCGCACCATGTACTTTGGAAATAGAGATAGAAACTACCAGAAAATAAACCTGCTGATGCGTTTAGTTCTACTTCTTTTCAGTACCTCACGCTTCTGAGTGGAGGCGAGGGTCTCTGCAGCAGGCAAAGGGCATGTTTGCAAAGTTAATGCTAGGCAGGGAGGGCAGGAAGAGCTTCCCCACCACACCCAATGGCCAGTGCTCTTCTAACAAAGAAGAGACCAGCCCACACCCCTGCGCTGTTTCTGCCCCTTTTCCTCAGAGGCCAGTGTTGGGGTTTTGTTGTTGTTCCCCACCTAGGCTGTTGACCAGACAAGACACTGGCCTGCTTTCAACCTTCACCTCCCGGTTTCCCATGCCTTTTGTTCTTGATCCAGAGAGCTGCTCCAATGAATTCCTAAAGCTGATTCTTGCATCAAACTTCTCTCCTCCCACCAGAAGCCAGACACTTATGTGTCCCTCTTCGCACATGGTGAGAGGAGACCAGTTCATTAGATTGCCCACATCGACCAATTTTAATGCAGTGTCCTTTGGGTCCCATTCAGGCTTGTAAAATCCAAATTCTTCTCACCACCCCCGAGCACTTAAATCAATCCAGAGACGGCAGAGCCCAGCTTTTGTTTGATGTACCACCCAAGAAGGTCTGCAATAGGTAAATCATTCTTCTTTTCCAGAGACCCCCTTAAAAAACACACATCAAAACATGCAGCCACCCAGCCGCAGGGGGCAAACTGCAGCTGCTTCCCTCAAATCCTTCCACATCTGGTTTCCAGGCTGCAGCCCATGGAGAAAAGCAGGGCTAGGAGACCTGGATTCTGTGGACAACCAGACAGCAGGCCTTCAGACCTCTCTTGCCACAGACCTTAAACATTCATTGTGCATGGGGGACCCCAAACACCACTAGGGATGTTAGCTATCGGGTAACTGAATAGTTGAGTTACCACATTAATTCTTATCAGTTACATGAATATTCGTTAGTCCCTGAGGGTGGCCCCACTCCCAGATAATCCCCTGCCCATCCTACCCTGCAGCCTCTATATCAGAGGCAGCAGCATGGGGTGCCAGGTAAGAGCCGGTTCACAGGGGGAGCCAGTTTAAAAATCAGCTCCTCATATAGTCCAGCCGCCTGCTGCCCTGCAGTGCTGCCTCTGACATGGAGGCTGCTGCGGGGGGAGGAGGAGCAGGGGAGGTGACCACAAAGGAGCTTCTAGCCATGGCAGCCTGGGTGGTTCACAGACCAAGGCTGATCCAGAAGCAGCCCCTGACCATGGGGAGCCCAAGCTCCCCGTGGACAGAGGCTGCTCTGCCTCCCATGGAGCAGCCTCTGTCTGTGGTGAGCCGAGGCCCGCCACGGACAGAGGCTGGTCCACCAGCAGCCCTGTCTGCAGGGAGCCCAAGTTCCCCACAGACAGAGAGATTGTAGATGTTTTAGACACAGGCCTGGTCTACAGTACAGCAGAAGTTTGAAGAAAGATACATAGCTGGAGTCGACACATCTTAAATTGCATTTCCACGCCGTCCATACGATGGGAGGCCAACAGCAGTAATCCATCCCGCTGTCTTCCCTTACTCCTTGTGAGGAGAAGGAGTACTGGAGAAGCAGGGGTGCCATCTGGGTTCAATTTAGCTGATCTATACTAGACCTGATAAATCAAACCCAGGAAGATCAACCACTGCAGCCTCAATCTTCTGTGTAGTGTAGATGTGCCAACACATTTATTTTAAGTTAAGGATCTGAAAATAGCTCTTTGTTTTACATGCCAGAAGTGAATTATATTATAGTAAACTGACAGATCTACCCGGCGTTGCCCAGTAGTGCTGAAACAGAACTACAGGCAGTCCCCGAGTTACGCGGATCCGATTTATGTCGGATCCACAGTTACGAACGGGGATTTTCTCACCCAGGAGGACTGGAGCGGCGGGATGCCTGGTCCCGCCGCCCGCCTCCTCCGGGGCAAGAAAAGCTGTCCCCCGTCTCCCTGGTCTGCTGGGGGAGCCAGCAGACCAGAGAGATGCGGAGCAAAGCGGCGGAGGACCCGGGCCGGACCCGCGGCGCTGATCTGGAAGCGCCGCGGGTCCGGCCCGGGTCTTCCGCTGCTTTGCTCAGCGTCTCCCTGGTCTGCAGACCAGGGAGACGCTGAGCAAAGCCGTGGAGGACCCAACCGGACCCGCGGCGCTTCCAGATGATCTGGAAGCGCTGCGGGTCCGGCCCCGGGTCCTCCGCCGCTTTGCTCCACGTCTCCCTGGTCTGCTGGGCGGGGGGACACAGCTAGTGCCCTCCCCCAGCAGACCAGGGAGACGTGGAGCAAAGCTCGGGGCCTGTGGTAGAGCAGGTGGGGCGCTGCCAGTTGGTCCCGCAGCACCGCTCCTTGGCGCTACTGGACCAACCCGGCATCACCCGAGCTGCTCTGCCCCAGGAGTCCTGATTCAGCCGCTGCTGATCAGTTTCAGCAGTGGCTGAATAAGGACTCCTGGGGCAGAGCAGCTGGGGTGCTGCTCTGCCCCAGGCGTCCCCAAGTCAGCCGCTGCTGAAACTGACCAGCGGCTGACTACAGGAAGCCCGAGGCAGAGTTGCTCTGCCCCGGGCTTCCTGGAATCAGCTGCTGATCAGTTTCAGCAGCAGCTGACTTGGGGACGCCTGGGGTTCTTAAGTTGAATCTGTATGTAAGTCGGAACTGGCGTCCAGATTCAGCCGCTGTTGAAACTGATCAGTTTCAGCAGCGGCTGAATCTGGATGCCAGTTCCGACTTACATACAGATTCAACTTAAAAACAAACCTACAGTCCCTATCTTGTACATAACCCGGGGACTGCCTGTACTCCAAATGTCTGTTTCATCTCTTTTCTGGAAGGTTTATTGAGCAGCAATCCTATTCCAGGTTCACCCGATGTTTATGGCTCATCTTGGTTCAGTCTCTTTCAACACTGGTTCAGTTATATCAGTTGTGAGGACTGTACTTGCTCTGGTGATTGTCTCTTTCCTGTTGGGTTTTATGAGAAGCAAACCCATTCGAGGCACATCCCATTTTCCTGGCACAACCAAACCCTTACGTTGCTTTTAGTTATGATAAGAGGAAGCTATATCCCAAATTTGGCAGCCCCAGCTCTTACTGTTTAGGAAGGGTTCTTGATCAAACAGAAAGAGACAGACAGACACACACTCTAAAATACACAGTTGATAAAAATTACACCTTGGTCAAACAGGGAGGTAAATTAACCGAAGGCTTACCAAGATATGGGGCAGATTCTCCATCACTTACAAGGTTTTTCCTATTCAAGACTAGATTCCCTTCTAAAATCGTAGCGTGATTAGTAGTTACAGGCTTGATGCAGGAATCTCTAGGTTAAATTCCCCGCTGCATGTTCTATAACAGGCCAGACTTAGGTTCTTTTGCAGATTTTCCCCTAGATCCCATTTTCAAAAGTGACTTCAGCACTTTTCAGAAATCTCACCTTTTGATAATCACAAGAGTCCCTTTTGGCTTGAAAAAATCTCTCTTGCAACATCTGAAAGCAGCAGAAGACAGGTGTCCTCACGTCTCACAGAAGAAATACAAAATTCTACTTGGAACTTGCTTTAAAAAGTAGGGGGAGAGGGTTAGCTCAGTGGTTTGAGCATTAGCCTGCTAAACCCAGGATTATGAGTTCTATCCTTGCAGAGGCCATTTAGGGATTTGAAGCAAAAATTTGTCAGGGATGGTACTTGGTCCTGCTGTGAAGGCAGGGGACTGGACTCAATGACCTTTCAAGGTCCCTTCCAGCACCAGGAGATAGGCAATTTCCATTAATTTATTTAATTTTAAAAGGGTCTTTGTATTTGAGGCTCTGCATCCACCTCACCAGGGCTTTTCAGCTCACTGCACACCGGAACCAGGCATATTCCCACCCCTCACCCATCTCCACAGCAGCAAGATGTGTGTGTTTAAAACATTTGCTGTCTCAGCTTTGCTCCCAGCCTGTCTGCATCTTACTCCAATTACATGCCATGTTCACAACTGCTGCTCAGACTGCTACAGGGGACGGTGGAGAAATACCCCCCCCCCCCCCCCCGGCAAAAAGTCACAAAATAGTTTTGTGAAGTGATCCCTGTAAGCTGGGCACTTGGGCAGCCACCCAAGAGAGAGCTAAATGCTGCTCAGCTGATTAGCAAAGCGCCCACAGCTGGCAACATGTGTTTCTACTGGTGGTGCACATACTCACATAGCTTGGTGCACATAAAATGTATTCTGCCCATGGATGGAAAAAAATTAGAGGGAACATTGGTCTTGAGCAACTCTAAATCCAATACATAAAGTAAGAGCCAATCTGCAATCGAAAAAGGTGGCCAATGTTACTTAGTACTCTGAAACAGGAATTCCCTATTACCTAGCATGTCTGAATTAGAGGAAGCCTTCTTCAATGCACCAAAAAGCCTCTGTTATCCTGCAAACGTAAACCAGGAGTCATTTCAGCCACATGCAGAGTGAACATGCGGTAACAGTAAGACACGAGAAGTAATTCTTTTACTCTACTCCTTGAGGATCAGGCTTCAACTGGGCACTTCAGGAAAGAAGTGGACAAATTGGAAACAGTCCAGAGAAAAGCAACAAAAATGATTCAAGGTCTAGAAACATGATCTTTGAGGAAAGACAAACTAAAAGGGTGGGGTTGTTTAGTCTGGAGAAGACAGAAAAGGGTGGGGGACTACATAATGCCTTTCAAGCGCATAAAAGGTTGTCACAAGGAGGAGGGAGAAAAGTTATTCTCATTAACCTCTGAAAATAGGGCAAGAAATAATGGGTTTAAATTGCAGCATAAGAGGTTAAGATTGGACATTAGTCCAATCCTAACAGTCAGGGTGGTTATACACTGGATTAAATTGCCTAGGGAGGCTGTGAAATCTCTACCATTGGAGATTTTTTAAGAGCAAGTTAGACAGATACCAGTCAAAAATGGTCTAGATACTGGCAGGAATAAGTATGAATGCAAGGGGTTGGACTAGATGTCCTCCTGAGGTCCCTTCCAGTCCTAGGAATCTCTGATTCCAGGGAGCATCTTCCAGAGACAAACACATCAGCAAATTTACCACCCTCCAAACTCTTTTCTGCCAGGACACCAACACATGACTCAACAACGTGTGTGGAGATCCCCGTCTTTCAAGGTGACCAGTGTTTTTCTTGTACTCCCCTGTTACCTTGTACTTCGAGTGAAATCTCTGTGGGAGAGGAGTCCTATCTTTTTACGCTGTGTTTGTACTATACTTAGCACAACCGGACGCAAGGGCCTTGCCTGGAGCTACTAGGCATTACAGTAACCTTCTATAGAGAGAGAACAAGATTCAGAACATGGCTGAATGATCAGTCTAGCACCTTGCTATAACAACAGGGCTTAAAGCAACTTTATTCCAGCAGAGACAACAAAAATTTAGACACGGAGACTGTCACCCATCAGGGGTTTAGGAAGTTTGAAGATCTTCTCCTGCCTTTAATCCTCACTCCATAACAATCTCAAGAGCAGTTCCAAAACCTGTGATTCTGAGTGTCAACCCTGTCTATTATAAATCGCTGTGGAGAGGCTTGACAGAAGCAGTACTTTGAAACGGAAGTATTTGACCATTCCGGAGGTATGGGGGAGGGGGATCCACTAGTTTGCCTGGCGAAGCTGAGAAATTGGAGTTGTAAAGTTCTGCAAATCCCAAGTGCAGAGGTCTGGGTGCTGTCAGGGAGCGGAATCCTCACCCCCCGAAAGCAGACAGGTTGGTAAGAGTTATGAAACAGCTCTCCCTCTTGCTGAACAAGGAAGGGTCCAAAAGAAGAGACAGCTCATCAAAAGGTTGCACTCCTTGGAGGGAGTTCTGGATTTGGTTCGTAACACAGGAATGCACATGCAAGTGATGGGGGCACCTGCACATTTTGAAAGGCAGCAAGAAAACACAAGTCCTTCTCCCTTCTTTGGGAGAGTCTCAAGACACTACTTAACTTGTGCAAGGGAGCCCAGCAAAGCCTTTGATTTCTGCAAAAGCCAATCCCTGCTTATCTCTTATCGCTGCTCCTCTTACCCCTACACCAGGGGTGGGGAACGATTTGGGTTGGGGGCCGCTGACCCACAGAAAAATTAGTTGGGGGTGCACGCAAGTGAGAAGAGAAAAGAAACAAACAAACCCTCACTGACATGACCCTGACTGAGAAGGAGAAAGACACTCCTTACATTCCTCCTTGCACACCAGAGCCAAGGGGGGCCAAGGCTCGTAGAGTGTATGTGTTCCTGCCCTAGGGGGAGGGATGGCGTGGGGGAGGCTGGAGCGCCAGCACAGGCTTCCCAGTGCTGGGAGGGAGACCCAAGCCTCAGAAGACAGATCCAGGCAAGCTGGGGGCTGCATCCGGCCCCCAGGCCTTAGGTTCTCCACCTCTTGCTAAGCAAGCCCCATGGCATTTGTTTAGGGCAAACACCCTCTGAATGCCAACGCTCCCACAAACCAGCTACAGTCATTTATCATCCCCACCGCAAGCTGTCATCCAGAGGGGTTTGTCACAGCAAATCACAGTTGTTTTGCGCACAATGCACTCTGATTCAAGAGATCTGGGTTTGAACTCCTACTCCTAAGGCAACCTTGGGAAAATCTTTGCTGTGCCTCAGTTTTCTTATATGGAGGTCAGTGTGCATAAGCCTTCCTTCCTCTCTTGGAACACAGATTTTGTAGCAAGATAAAACATCGTACTGGGATGGCTACCAATGCAAGCAAAACACAGGTGTGGGTACAATTATCCTTGTCTAAATGGCTTAAGGCTTCTTCAGTGTAGCAGAGAAAGGTCTAACAAGACTAGTGGCCAAAAAGTGAAGCCAAGCAAATATGAATGGGGAAATAAGGAACTTTTTTTAAACAGTGAGAGTAATTATTGGAATAACTTGATATGGTTTGAAGTCAATGTTCCCTCTAATTTTTTTTCCATCCATGTACACAATAAATTTCGTTATGTGCACAGAAGTATGTGTGGATGTGCACCACCTGTAGAAACACACACTGCCAGCTGTGGGCACTCTGTCAATCACCTGGGCAGCACCTGACTCTCTCCTGGGTGGCCCCCCAAATGCACAGCTTACAAGGAACATTGGTTGTAGTGAATTCTCTAGCACAGACCATTTTAAAATCAAAATGGGATATTTTACCTACAGACCCATTCTAGTGTAGCCAGGGCTCTCTGCCGTGCATTATAAAGGAAATCAGATAGGATGAACACTAGGGATGTAAAAGAGTATATTTATTGGGTAGTCGAGTTGACTACTCGCATTTCCGGGGGGGGAGGGGGGAAGGAAGAGTAGGAGCCAGTGCTGGGGGGAGTCAGTTTCTGCAGCACCATCTCTGCAGTGCATTGGGAGGGGGGCAGAAGTGCAGCGGCCCTGCCTTTTAAATGTAGTAAGAGCTGGGACAGTGCGGAATGCAGTGCTAGCTGGGACTGAAGCAGTTCCGGCTTGTGCTGGATCTCAGACCTACTACCGCTATAGCTCTGCAGTTTAAATGTGGTAGGAGCTTGCACATCCAGCTCCTACTACATTTAAGCTACAGCACCCCCTTATCAACTGTGTACTTGATACTAATTGTATTGAGTACATGATTAGTCATTTACACGATACTTAACATCCTTAATGACCACAGCTATACCTTTCGATCCACGAATGGACAGCATCTGAAAATTTCTACCCGAGGCATAAATGGGACATTTTGCAAACAGCTCAAAAGCATACTGAATGTCAGGACAGTGATAGAGATGCAGCCGTGTCAGGACGAATTTGAGAAATAAATTGATTGAGGAGTTATACTCATTAGATGTGGAAAAATACAGACATACGGCAGAGGTGGAAATGTCACACATTTGAAGATAGTAGTGCTTCCCACAGGAAATCTGAAATCATCTTCCAACTACCACAATGCATTATGTGTACTGGTTACCACTGTTCGTACCATCCTGAAGTTTTCTGGCAAAGCAGGAGTTATTTGAACAGCTGCTGCAGCTTCAAACCCAGTCACAAGAGAAGGATCAGCCATGCTCACAGTATACCAGCAGCACTAGACAAGAATGCCTGACAAAAAGGCGAGGCGATAAGAAACAGAGAAAACTGCAGCAGCCCAGATAACCGCAACCTGCCACTCTTCTTGCTTAAAGCCACAAATCAAAGTCAACCCTAAACCGCTTGGGAAAGAGAAACAGAAAGGATTGGTTTCAAAGTTATATTAACTCACCAACCTACATAGAAACAAATAAGGCATCCAATGAGTTCTGGTAAGCAAAAGTCAGGGTGGAAATAAAGGGATGAAACAGAATTTACAGATGGATCAAAAATTACAAAGCCCACCGTAGACAACTTACTGAGAACTGGAAAGTGACACAGAGAATTCCTAAACTGAAAGTGATTAAGTGGATTTTTTCTCCTCTTCTCATCTCTGAGCTAGCTGGCATTCAGAAGTAAGGCAGTTTCCAAAAAACAGGATCCATTCCTGGGATTACACCAGTGGTTAAGAACCAACAGTTCAATTCTTGGCTGTCACAGACTGACAGAATTTCTCCAGACCTCAGTTTTTGCTTCTGTAAAATGGGAGAACTAGTATGCCTCATCTCCCCAGAGGTGTTGGGAGGATACCTTGGTGTGCAACACACTTAAAAACAGCCTACTAAAAATCCAGTGGAGCCTGGAAGTGTACTTGCAGCAAGTGCTAATTTCAGACAAACAGTCCCTCCATAGGAGCCAAGCCTGTGATCATCTGGCAAAAACAAAATGAAATGCTCCTCATGTCCATCAGGGATTGGTGTATGGAAGCGCTTTAGCCACTCCTCAGCCTGACTGGTTATCAGAAGCTAATGGCATATTAGGTTGCATTAAGAGGAGCATTGCAAACAGATCCAGAGATGTCATCATTCCCCTTTATTTGGCTCTGGTAAGGCCACATCTGGAGTATTGTGTCCAGTTCTGGGCCCCCCACACTACAAAAAGGATGTAGATGCATTGGAGAGGGTCCAGCGGCAGGCAACCAAAATGATTAGGGGGCTGGAGCATATGACCTATGAGGAGAGGCTGAGGGAGTTGGGTATGTTTAGACTGCAGAAGTGAAGAGTAAGGGGGGATTTGATAGCAGTCTTCAACTTCCTGAAGGGAGGTTCCAAAGAGGATGGAGAAAGGTTGTTCTCAGTAGTGACAGATGGCAGAACAAGGAGCAATGGTCTCAAGTTGTGGTGGGAGAGGTCTAGGTTGGATATTAGGAAAAACTATTTCACTAGGAGAGTGGTGAAGCACTGGAATGGGTTACCTAGGAAAGTAGTGGAGTCTCCATCCCTAGCAGTGTTTAAGTCTCAGCTTGACAAAGCCCTGGTTGGGTTGATTTAGTTGGGATTGGTCCTGCCTAGAGCAGAGGGCTGGAGTTGATGACCTTCTGAGGTCTTTTCCAGCTCTATGGTTCTATGATTCTAAGCCTCTGGAAGGATGGGGAGGCATGTTCCTAACAGGAGCCCAGCCACAGCAGGGCACATGTGTTTGCCATTGAAGGCTGATGAAGTTCATCAAGAATGTAAGTATGTCAAGAGAAGCAGCTAAAAAAAGCAATCCAGGGGTGGCATGGGGTTAGAGGGGACTCTTTTCACAGCGTATTCTCTGTGCAAAGTGCAGCACTGGGATGAAGTGACAGGTTAACGATTCGAGGAAATTTCCTAGCATGGAGTTCTAGAGTAGCCTCTCCCTGGTGAGGATAATTTACAAATGAAACCAAGCATCCACTATCTTCTGGGGACCTAAAGCCAATCTTGCGCGAAGGTGTTCCTACTCTAAGAGACAGAGGTCTGAACGCTATAGAGAAATTAGCAAGACTGCACATGCTGGGATTTTCAAGGGGACCACTACAGGCCAGTCCTTAGGATTTATGGCAGTGATCACCAACCAGTTGATAGGGATCAACTGGTAGATCTTGGAGCCTCTGACCAGTGATCCTGACTGGTTGGACAAGAGGTTATCAAGCCCACCACTTCAGCTGCCCCTCCTCCTAGACTGTTGCTCCTCTCCTGCCCTTTGCCTTGGAGCTGTCCCCTCAGGAACCTCTGCTTTCTGTGTAGGGCAGAGGAGACAGAGGAGGGGTGCTGATATCAAGGTGCCCCCTCTCCCATCCTGTATCCTATCTCCACAGAGCAGAGACAGGGCACAGCAGGACTTGGAATGGAGTTTTCTGGCTGCTTCTGGGAGTAGTGCAGGGCCAGGACAAGGGCGAGCCTCCATTAGCCCCACTGCACCACCACTCAAGAGCCATCTGAGGTAAGTAGGGTCCAACTGGAATCCACTTCCCAAAACCCTATCCCAGTCATGAACCCCCTCCTACACCCCCAGTCCCTGCCCTAGCCCCAAGCACCCCTCCATCCAACCACCCTCCCAGAGACTGTACCTAGAACCCCCTCTGGTACCCCAATGGCCTGCTCCAAGCTCAGCTCAGAGCCCCTCAGACTCCAAATCTCTTAATCCAAGACCAAAGCTTGCACCCCAACCTGCTGCTCCAGACTGGTCAAAGTGAGGGAGGGTGGGAGAGGGAGAATGGAGTAAGCAGGGGTGGAGCCTCAAAGGAGCACAAAGGAGGCGGGGCAAGGATATTTGGGTCTGAGGTAGATCTCAGATTGCACTTAAATTCAAAAGTGATCTCATGCTTAAAAAGGTTGGAGACCACTGATTTATGGGCTCTAGGTAATACTGTTAAACTGGTGCCCCTATACCTGAGAGCAGCCTGGGGAATGATGATTTTTAGAGATGTAACTTTATATTTTTTAGCAACAGAGCAATGAAATATCTAAGGTCCTGTCAACTCAGTCAATTCAGAAACTGACAGTATCTACCTGGGGCTGGCAAATGCCTGTTAAATGGCTTCATTACCACTTGAATGACCTTTTCAGTGGTTTGATGTTTTGCTAATAGGTCTGGCAGGCTCGCTCTCTTAAGTTAACTTGATCCTCTCTGCAGGAAGCAGAGCCACAGAACAGGGATAGGAAGAGGTGGGTGGGTGGACATTAAGACCCAGTGGTATCCCAAATTTCCAGGTGCTCTATGCAACTCCATATTCTGCATATGGGTAAGGATGGCCCTGGACTTTTATGAAAGCAGAAATAAGCTTGTCAATCTCTACAAACTTAGGCCCAACAGTTAAGCTTTCCCACCAGACCTACCCTAATTTTCCATGCTATCTATCACAAGTATCTAAAAAACCAGAAGCAACAAAAAATTCTAGCTGTGTCAGTTTACTGAGATGCTTTCCAACCAATCCAATTTTTGGAGCCCATGTGGGGCAGACAAGTGGGTGACTAGCCTTAGCTGGCCCTGCCCCAAACCCCTGCCAGTCGGACTTGGCCAAGAAGACCAGCAGGATCCCTCTGCCAGCCTAGCAGACAGTTAATCAGTTAAAAGTTTAAAATTTTGATGTTTAATCAGTTAACTATTTAAATGCTTTTTAGCATCTCTAATTCACAGACCCCCCCCCCCATAGGACCTACAGACCGTGTCCAAAATGTTCAAAGGGGTTATACCTCCATTCAAAATTTCATAAAAAGGTTATGCCATTAGAGAGTTGTCTGAAGTCAGATCTCCTACCACATAGGTGTACGCAATGTCTTTAGATGACACGTTTTCGCGTTTGTGAATCAGAGGGCAAAGAGGGGAAAAGAAATCCTCACTTCACACTTCTAAAAATAATCCATGACCACACAACTTTGTGTTCTGAAAACCTTCCTGTCCTTAAATCAATCGGGAGCCATACAGCGCAACCTGCTGTCCCCCAAAACAGCATCCACACAGTTCCTGGAATTGGGGCGGGTTAGCTGTTCACCATTTTCACCAGTATCCTTTCAGGATCTATTATCCGTGCTCAGCCAAGCAACTATCCACCACCCACTCCTCTCAAATCTGGTTAGTGACATCCAGAAAGTTGCTATCCTGAACAATTAGTGTTTACCCAGTTTCCCCACACCCACAGCACCAGTCCCGCCTGGCTCCTTGCAGAGTAACCTGCTCCTTATGGGTGTGTTTAGATTACTGAGCTTTTTAAAAAAAACTTCCCATGTCTAGACTGTTGCTGCTTTCTTTCAAAAGTAAGTCAAAAGAAGGCGGCAGTTTTTTCGACTGTGGAAAACCTTATTTTACAAGGAATAACACCTTTTTTCAAAAGTGCTCTTTCAAAACAAAAAAAGGAGCTATGTAATGCAAACTGTGCTTTTCAAAAGAGAGCATCCAGACTGCCTGGGTGCTCTCTTTAAAAAAAAAAAAAAAAAAAAAAAAGCATCTTGCTTTTTTGAAAGTACTGGTTGTAGTCTAGATGTTTTTTCGAAAGAGGCTTGCAGTCTAGACGTAGCCTACCCGATCCTGGAGCAGCATATGTGCAGCACGTGATCCAGACCAGGTCTCCCACTTCAAACACCAGCCCTCCTTCAACTTCCCCAAAGTACCAGCAAAGCGCTTCCCAGTGCCCACCCCCTCCACTGCTTCTCCCAAAGGGAATCCGGCTCCTGCCCCATCCTGTGTCTTTCTTTGCCTTCTGACAGACAACGGACTCCTGCCCTTGGCACCCCCTAAGTCCCATACAGCATGGGTCAACTAGGTGTCCCTCTCCCCTATGGCAATGCCCCCTCCCCCCGCATCACCCAGCATAGGGGCCCCTTCTCTCCCACATCGCTCAGTCAGGGGGTCCCTGTGCGCTGCCCCCATCACCACTCCGCATCGCTGGGCCACGGGGTCCCCCTCCTCCGCCCTGGCCCCACCCCGCATCGCTCAGCCATGGTCCCGTCTCCCTTGCCCCCCACGGCCACTTACCTTTCTTCCCAGAGGTCCCGCCGCACCATCCCTACTCCGGGTGCGAGAGGGTGGGCAATCGAGCTGCAAGCCCCCCGCCCCCTCCCCTTAGGCTTCTAGAGCTGCGCATGCCGGCGGACGGGCGGGGGGCTGCAATGACGGGCGGGGGAGGGGGGGCTGCCCCGGCTTTGCACTGGGGGAACAGCAGCGGCCGGCGCCGCCGCGCTGGGCACAGGGCGGTGCACGGGCCCTGGGATGTCGCGAGACTGGAAAGCTGCCGGCCCCTCCCCGGGAGGCCTTAAAGGGGCGAGGCAAGGGTTGGGCCTGGGGCACTGCGGTGCAATGTTTGGGGGCATGCTGGGGGGCAGTGTCAGGGAGATGCTGGGGGGCAGTGTCCGGGGAGATGCTGGGGGGCAGTGCCTGGGGGATGCTGGTGGGCAGTGGCTGGGGGGGATAATGGGGGCAATGTCTGGGGGGCAGTGTCAGGGAGATGCTGGGGGGCAGTGCCTGGGGGATGCTGGTGGGCAGTGGCTGGGGGGCAGTGTCTGGGGAGATGCTGGTGGGCAGTGTCTGGGGGGATAATGGGGGCAATGTCTGGGGGGCAGTGTCAGGGAGATGCTGGGGGGCAGTGCCTGGGGGATGCTGGTGGGCAGTGGCTGGGGGGCAGTGTCTGGGGAGATGCTGGTGGGCAGTGTCTGGGGGGATAATGGGGGCAATGTCTGGGGGGCAGTGTCAGGGAGATGCTGGGGGGCAGTGCCTGGGGGATGCTGGGGGGCAGTGCCTGGGGGATGCTGGGGGGCAGTGTCTGGGGGGATAATGGGGGCAATGTCTGGGGGGCAGTGTCAGGGAGATGCTGGGGGGCAGTGCCTGGGGGATGCTGGGGGGCAGTGTCTGGGGGTATAATGGGGGCAATGTCTGGGGGGCAGTGTCAGGGAGATGCTGGGGGGCAGTGCCTGGGGGATGCTGGTGGGCAGTGTCTGGGGGTATAATGGGGGCAATGTCTGGGGGGCAGTGTCAGGGAGATGCTGGGGGGCAGTGCCTGGGGGATGCTGGTGGGCAGTGTCTGGGGGGCAGTGTCAGGGAGATGCTGGGGGGAAGACCCTGGGGGGATTCTGCAGTGCTGGAGCCCGGAAGGCCCATTGCTGATCCAGGCACAGGTGAACCTGGTAGAGGAAGAAATTTGTGGGATCCATTGAAGAGCTGTTGGGCACTGCCTGGTGTGGGGGAGGGAGTGTCACCCTAGCCTGCTGTTAAATTCCAAGCCCAGCCTGTTTCCAGTTCAGTGACCCAGCAAACACTTTGCAGACTAGTCTGTGTGTGCCATACCATCCATTCCCTGTCTTTCCTGCCACAGGAGTCTGTCCCCCAGGTCACCTTTCCGCCACACCCCAAGGCACTGGCAGAGAGGATAGAATCATAGAGCTGGAAGAGACCTTAGAAGACCATCAAATCCAGTCCCCTGCCCAACGCAGGACTAACCCTAATTAAATCATCCCAGACAGGGCTTTGTCAAGTTGAGGATGCAGGCAGACCTGTCATTTGTTTTCTTGAATCGCAGCTTTCATTAAAAAAAGGGTGTGGAACCAGAACAGCAAGAGACTAAGGCCTGGGCTGTCCTAAAACTTTTAAGTCAACCCAGCTGTGCCACGCAGGGAAAAGTCCGCCCCACTGCATGTGACAGAAACAGCAGTGTCTGCGGAGAGCCTAAGCCCATGGCTCTGAAAGGATGTCAACCCAAGTATGACCCAGGTTGCCTGAGTCAGCTGAAAGCCTGCATTCATTACTCTGAAAGGGGAGAGCTGGCCCCTAGCATCAAAATTCACTCATGCCAGCGCCGACACTTGAAACCTCAATGCTATGTTGCTGCTCGTTGGAGCCTCTCAGAAGAGAAGCATCATACAATGGTGGTCTGCCCACACATTTCCCAAAGTGGTGGGGTGAAGGCACACCCCAAAAGGATTAGCTAGTTGAGGGAAGAGGAAGATACATGACAAGGGCCTTACTGGGTCAGACCAAAAGTCCATTTAGCCCCGTAATCCTGTCTTCCAACAGTGGCAAGTGACAGGTGCCCCAGAGGAAAGAACTGAACAGGGAATCATCAAGTGATCCATCCCCTGTTGCCCACTCCCTGGTCCTGGCAAACAGGCTAAGGACACCATCCTTGCCCAGTCTGGCTAATAGCCATTGCTGGACCTAACTTCAATAACTTTATTTAGTTTGTTTTTGGCCTGTTATAGTCTTGGCCTTCACAACATCTTCTGGCAAGAAGTTCCATTGATTGACTGTGTGTTGTGCAAAGAAATACTGCCTTTGGTTTGTTTTAAACCTGCTACCTATTAATTTTATTTGGTGTCCGCTAGTTCTTTTGTTATGGGGCAGGGAGGTCTTTAACAATGAAGGTATCCCAGTTACCAAGCATACAATACAAGTCTTTGTGCCTTTGGGACAGGGGCAGATGAGAGTTTTGTGGGGCCCAGGGCAGCACAATTTTGCGGGGCCCCCCTTTGGAGACAAAATAGAAAAAAAGCGTCAAATGCACAAATTGAAGGCTGTTTTTCATATTAAATGTTAATTGGGTAAATTTGATAGAAACTTAATTTAGTTGGATAATTTTTATTTTAATTATATTGTAATTCATTCTTAAACAAAATTCTGCATTAATAATTAAACATTTTCATGTGTATTTAAGTCTACTATAGCTGTCTAGCTCTTTTGGTAGCACATTCTTCAATTATGTCAGTAAAGTCCATTTCTTTACAGGTCGTTTTCAATCGATATAATCGAAAGACCTACAAAATGCTCCTGGCTCACAGTAGATTCTCTTTGGCTGCCCATGGCTGGTATTTGCCAGGCAACGTTGGGTGTTCCGCAGCTAGGCAGCATTGGGACTTGCGGGGGCTAGGTGGAGTGTGGGTGTTGGGGCTTGGGGGGCCAGGCAGCATTAGGTGTTGGGATTTGGGGGGGCAGGCAGTGTGTGGGTGCTGGGATTTGGGGGGCAGGCAGCATGTGGGTGTTGGGACTTTGGGGGGCAGGCAGCATGTGGGTACTCAGGTTGGGGGGCAGGCATGGTGTGGCTACGTGGAGGATGGTGCACAGATGGGCCATATGGAGGACCAGCGGGCAGGGGTGTCTGACTCATCAGACAGGCCAAAATGACCATTTCAGCCTCTCAAACAGCTCCTGGCTGGGCAGGGGCAGCTAGCAACTCCCCCTGCTCCCAGGGACATGTGGGGGGGGGGCGCTGTCTGTGGAGCTGGATCGCCCTGCACCCACAAGTGGGGGGAGGTGGGGACTGGCGGGAGGAGATGGGGGTGTCCCTGGCGGGCGGGTCGCTCTACCCCCAGGCGCAGTGGGAAAGGGGTCTGGATTCCCCCGGAGGGAGAGACCGCGCCACCCCCAGCCTCTCTCTGGGTGGGGCAGGAGGGTGGAGCAGCGGGATACCCGGGCGCCATGGGCAGGCGTCCCCCTTCGCCTCCATGGCAACGAGCCGCCACCGCACGCGCCACTGGCTAAAAGAGCTGCTCATGGACCCGCAGTGAAGGGCAGCGGTGGAGGCAGCTCCAGTAGGTAAGGGCAGCAGCGGCAGATATACGGCAGAGTGAGCTGGGCTGGCATGGGGCCTATAGAAGCGCGGGGCCCGGGGCAGCTGCCCTGCTCACCCTGCCCTATATCCGCCACTGCTTTGGGGAAGATGAGTAAGAAAATCTGTGTGCGTATATAGGAAGCCTCTGTGGAAGTTTCATTGTTTTTTCCATTATTCACATTTTTACTCCCCATCATTCTCCCATCATAAAGATCTAGATAATTTTTTTAGGAGGGTTAGAAAATAAAAAAAATTGATCTTCCGTCATTATCCTTTTAATCGTTTCCCTGGCACTTTCAATCTTCTTGGACAATAAGCCAGCCGAAAATGTTTGTAGCATAGAAAATTACAATGAAACTCAGGAAAGGATTGTAAAGGGCTTGGCGAGATAAGGTGTGAGCTGTTATATTAGAGACAGGCCGCCCTCTGGTGTGTTTCTAATGTACAGCACACCCACTGGGAAAAACAGGGCCCTGTCAAGGATGTTCTAAAAAATGGTGCTTGGTCCTGCCATGAGTACATGGGATTAGATTTGATGACCTCTTGAAGTCCCTTCTGGCTGCATCATGAGTGGGGGTGGGGAGGGGGGGAGTTGGCACACAATTGGCTTTCAGCTGTGGGAGTGTTTTAAGGAGAGATTTGAAGGTAGATGCTGAGGTAGCTTTGTCGCTGTTTATTGGGAACGCCTCCCACACAGGAAGGGGAGAAACAAGAAGGAGCAGGTCTAGTAAGAACTTACTAAGTTGAACACTGAGGGCACCCCCATCAATCCCAGAACTCCTCACAGTCACGGCTGTGAGGAATAAGTGAAGCCAAAAGGAGAGTTTCTCCCAACGACCTCCCACTATCATGCTGCCCCAAAAAATGGATGCAAGGGCATCCCACCTTTTTCCAGCCCCCCAACGACTCTTCCTGCTTTTCTTCAAGCCACCCTCCAACAGCTTTTCCCAACACCCCAACGACTCTTCCTGCTTTTTTCCCATCCACCCTCCAACAGCTTTTCCCGCCTTTTTTCCATCCCTCCCAACTGTTGTCCCCGCCTCAGACTTGAGCTGCCTGAGGTGAGGAGAAACTACCCCATGGGCACCCGGGGGGAGGGGCCTCACACCCTGTTCCCATGGCTGTATGTAGGGTGTGGGACAGTGCCCCCCAACCTTATACAGCCCCCCAACTTACCCTGCCTTCTTCTGCCCCACATACCACATCCCTCACCAGGGAGAGGGGAAGCCTGACCACCCCTCCCCCAACACATGGGTGCCCTGAGGCATTGGGTGGGTCAGCCGTGGTAAAGCAAGGAGGGGGCATTAATGGGATGAGAGTGCTGAAGGGGGAGGTACCAATGGGGCAAGGGTGCCGAGGAGGGAGGTATCAATGAGGTGAGGGTGCCGAAGAGGAAGGTTTCAAGGGGGTGAAGGTGCTGAGGAGGGAGGTACGGATGGGGCAAGGATGGCATGGAGGGGGTACCAATGAGGCGAGTATACCATAGAAGGAGAACTGATGGGGTGAGGGTTTTGTGGAGGGGATACAAATGAGATGGGAGAGCAGCCAGATACAGGCTTTCGGGTGGCACATGGCTGGTGGGGGGCAGTACATCAGGGCATAGGAAGGGATGCATTACAGGCAGGAATGTGGATGGGTAAATTGGAGGTGTGCCCTTGCACAGTTCTAGTACCCACTGGGATGTGTCAGTTAGAGGGCAGCAGAGTGGTACCCGGCAGGCGCTGCCAGCCCTGAGTGATGTGTCACCACACAGCAGTGATCTGTCCCATGCAGGATTGAGGAGGACTGAGGAGATAAAAGGAAACCCTGCAACTCTCCCAGCAGTGGCCAAGCATGGAGGAGACCCACACATCCCTCATCCCATTCGCAAAGTACGTTCACTGAAGGCTCCAAAGTGGGATCCGTTCACAGGGATCTTTTGGTAACAATCCATTGGAGGGGGGGGGCTGAGCTTTCAGCTATATTGGTGTGTTTTGGGGAATCTGGGGCCATATAGATAGAATGAGCATATGGGGTAAGACAAAGAAAAGGACAGAAAGAGAGATAGGTGTGTGGGGATAGATAGATAATATGGAGATAGACAGATAAATGGAGTTTACAGGGTTGGATGATAGATAATATGTGAGATGAATGGCTATATATGCCGCTGGAGAGCTTCCACATGGGTGGAAGGAATGACTAGATGGATCAATTGATAGATGTATTTGGGGATGGAAGGATAGACTGGTAAACATGTGTGGGGATTGATGGTGTGGATCCACCTGTCTGTCTCTCTGTGTTCTGTATGTCTGGTGATCTGGACAAATCTGTGCCTATCTATCTAATATCTGGACAGCCGAAGATGAAGTTGGTGTTTTTTAAAATGTTTTTTCTGTTCCTATAAAATTGGGACATCTGCTCACCCTGCTTCCAGTCTTTTACTGAAGCTGAAGTGATGTAAACTCTCTTCTGAGCTAAAACTAAGGTCCACACGCCTCGTTAACAAACTTACATATCAAACTAATGTTTGATTAGCATGACATGAAATGGCAGCATGCTGAAATGCTCATGTTATATGTGGAAAGACTGGGAGCTTTCAAATCTCATTCTTCCCCCTATGTTTCATTAATCAAAAATTATATTGTAATGTGCTGAATATAAGAACATAAGAACGGTCATGTTGGGTCAGACCAGAGGTCCATCTAGCCCAGGATCCTGTCTTCTGACAGTGGGCAATGCCAGGTGCATCAGAGGGAATTAACAGAACAGGGAATCATCAAGTGATCTATCCCTTGATGCTCATTCCCAGCTTCTGACAAACAGGCAAAGGACATGCCCAGTATGGTTTTCGATCCTTCCCATCTTGGCTGATAGCATGGACCTATCCTCCATTAATTTATCTAGTGCTTCTTTGAACCTTGTTATAATCTTGGCCTTCACAACATCCTCTGGTTGGGAGTTCCACAGGTTAACTCTGAATTTTGTGTGAAGATATACTGCCTTTGGTTTGTTTTATACTTACTGCCTGTTAATTTTGTTTGCTTACCTCTAGTCCTTGTGTTATAGGAAGAATTAATTAACACTTCCTCATTTATTTTCTCCACAGCAGTCACAATCTTGCAGCACTTTATCATATCCCCTTTTTGTCATCTCTTTTTATCTCTTTTCTGAGCTGAAAAGTCCCAATCTTATTAATTTCTCTTCATATGGCAGCTGTTTCAGACTCCCCCAAATTCTTATTGCTGTTTTCTGAATCTTTTCCAATTCCTGTATAAATTGTCGAGTCCCCAGTTTTAGCTCCAAAATTTGCATGGTAGGTGCTTGGACCTAACTTGTATCAGTGAACACTTGGTGTCACGTCCCACTGGGTCCCTCCTGAAACCTGACTCTTTCTCCAGCTCCATTCCTCATCCTACAGCCAGGGGGATTGTTTTCCCTCCATCTCCCTCTAGCGGTGGAAAAACACTACTCATGAATAAGCAGCAATAGGAGACGCTAATGTCAAGTACATGGACTTCATTTATCTGCTCACAGAACAGTGGGAGCTCCCAGCATAACTAGCGTTTAAAGAAATGTAACTGGATGACCAAAGGCACGGATCACTGTTGCCACCCAGCGCTGGATAAAGACTCTTTTTGTTTAATGTTTTAGTATTATTAAATTTAATGATCCCCTAAATAATACACTCCACCAGGAAGAGAAGACAGTGTTACAAGGATATTATCATCTTGGCTTCATGCCACAGGTGAGGATGGGTAATATTGAAATTCTGTTTAGCTACCAGTCTAAATTTCTTCCTTTACTTGGCTTCATAACCTGCATGTTTGCTGTTTGCTTTCATTCAGCCATAGAAGGTTCATAGGCAAAAAGGCCAGAAGTGAGGGACTATTTGACAATCTTCCATCATATGTCTACGCTTGTACTTGATTGACAAAACTATTGCCGTTCATGAGTGCTTAAATCCCTTTCCTCACCCCCATGAACTACAACGCTTTGTTGTGACAAGTGAGAGTGTGAACACTACTTTGTCGTACAGAGTGGAAGTATTTTGTCCGTAAAAGTGTGGATAAGCAGCATTCACACACGCTGACTTTTAGTGACACAACACAGCCTTTTCACAAGAGGCTGCATCGTGTAGACATAGCCCTAGTCTGACCCTTTATATAACATAAATGCACAGAATTCAACCCCATTCTCTTTGTCTTGAGCCCAGTAACTTGTGTGGAACTAGGGAGTTTCTTTTAATGGTTAATCATTCTGTCTGTGAAAAAAATTGTGCCTTGGTTTCTAATTTTAATTAATCTGGATTTAACTCCCAAGCCAGGTTCACATTAGAAAACTTTTGCTGGCATATACTTCAGAGTTATGAACGCCAAAGTTACAAATTCATACATCAATTACACACTTCATTTCTAGAGCCCTGCATGGATACAAAATTTGTATCCATAGCTACATCTGCAAAAATGAATTGCAGATATCATAGAATCATTGAATACTAGAACTGGAAGGAACCTTGAGAGGTCGTCAAGTGCAGTCCCCCTGGCCTCCCAGCAGGACCAAGCACCGTCTAGATCAGTGGTGTACAACCTGTGGGTCGCAACCCCCCCAGGGGGTCGCGGATGTCTTCCTGGGGGGCCGCCAATGGCTGGGGCCCAGTCTCTGGCCAGTCGAATCTAAGCGCTGTGCCACACTGTGGGGCCGCCAATGGCTGGGCCCAGCCCCTGGCCGCCCAGATCTAAGTGCTGTGCTGCCCTGCTCAAATTATCTTGGGGGTCACAACACAAGTATATGGGGGTCGCAGTTGAAAAAAGGTTATGCACCACTCGTCTAGATCATCCCTGATTCAACCTGCTCTTAAGTATCTCCAATGTTGGAGATTTCACAACCTCCCTACGCAATTTAGTGCAGAGTTTAACCACCATATCTGCATTGACATCCACTGAAGAGGATACCCACAGCTATAAAGTGGATAGCCAGAAATTTGCAGGGTTTTAGATACAAAATTTGAATACACAGCTGCAAAAATGAACTGCAGATAGCCACATTCACAGATGTGGATACGCACGGACATAAAGCGGATATCTACAGATTTGCAGGGCTCTGCTCATTGGAATAAGAAAGACACAATCTTGCAGCAGCATAGTTATTTAAAAATGCAAATACAATGTTAAATATCAACTGCTAAAAGTATCAAGAGGATAAGAATAACACATTTTTCATCTGCATCGTAAAGTTTCAAAGCTGTATTAAGTCAATGTTCAGTTGTAAATTTTTGAAAGAACAACCATCATGTTTGTTCAGAGTTACGAACCTTTCAGAGTTATGAACAGCCTCTAGTCCCAAAGTATTTGTAACTCTGCAGTTCTACTGTGCTGTAGATTCGGAGTGTGATTTTTTAATATGTTGTCTACACTGGCAAGAAATTCTTTTTGCTGGTATCGCTTATTTCATAAAGGAAATTGGTAGAACATATACTGGCAAAAGAAATTTTTGCCAGCATAAGAGGCATGTATACTAGGTAAATTTGCCATTGGCAAATCTTTTCCAGTGTAGATTAGACTCCCAGCTGTTGCTTGTTGCAATGCCTTTCTCCACTGGATTACAGAATTTATATTTAGAGGGATAGCTGCACTACTCTGTGCAGCAAACACAACAAAAGAGTCTAATACTTTAAAAACTAACACATATATTAGGGCATAAACTTTTGTGGGGGCGCATCTGACGAAGTGAGTGGAAGCCCATGAAAACTTATGCTCCAATAAATGTGTTTGCCTTTAAAGTTCCACAGGACTCCTTGTATCAGCATTTAAGAATTTCAAAGCATTTTACAAGCATTAGCTAATTAATCTGCATCTCTACACTGTGAGGAAGGTTTTCTCACCCTGTTTTGCAGGGGGAGGAAATCGAGGCATGGTTACCTTCACGTTTTAAGACATCTCACAAAGCTAGGTGACTGGGCAACAAAATCACAGACGAAATTTAATGTTGATAAATGCTAAATAACGCACATTGAAAAATATAATCCCAACTATACATATAATATGATAGGGACTATATTAGCTGTTACCACTCAAGAAAGAGATCTTGGAGTCTCTGTGAATAGTTCTCTGAAAACATCCACTCAATGTGCAGCGGGGGTCAAAAAAGCGAAGAGCATGCTAGGAATCATTAAGAAAAGGATAAGAGAATAAGACAGAAAATATTTTAATGCCTCTGTATAAATCCCCCTGTGGGAGTTCGGGGGTGCGATCACCCCCTCTCGGCCCGAGAAGGGGGTTCGGTGAACCCTCTTGTCCCCTCTTGGTTCCACATCAACTCTCGGGTCCCCGCTATGGGGCCCCTGATAATGGGTGCGATCACCCCCTCCCGGGAGGAAGGGGGGGTCAGCGAACCCTGCAATAGTTACCCGTCTCTGCGGGGTGGGGCGAAAGGCCCCCGGTTTGGAATTTCCCCTTGCGGGGTTGTGCCTTGTGTCTTCCCTTCGTCAAGGTCTTGGGGAGAGGGATGCTCCCTTCAGGGAGGGAGGGGGACCCGGTCCCACCCTCTCTCCGGGTCCCAGCCCGGGGCCCTAAGTGGCGGGGCGTGTTAATGCCCCGGCACGGTGGACGAGGGGGTCATTCCCTCCGCAACTCGTCCACCCATGGTCGCCAGAAGCGCCCCGCCCCGGGCTCCTTCCTCCCTCCGAGTGGCTCCTGCCGATCGTGCCCGGCGTCCCTGAACCTACCCTGGTTCGGCGTCCTGCGGTGTCCCGCTCCCGGGTGCGGCCTCCGGGGAGAGCTCTCGGGTCCCGATCCGCCTCTGGTTGTCCCACTCCCTCCGGGTACGGCGTGGCGGTGTTCGCCCCCCGTCTGCCGAGGGGCTGAGCGACCGCCAAGGGCAGTGGCTGTCTCGGAGGCCTCGGGACCAGCGCCGGGCCGACAGCTGTGGGATGTGGCGCTCGGGCTCCGTCCTGCTGCCGGGGCTGCTCCCCTGCCTCCGCGAGGAGCCTGCGCCCTGCCCCGCCGGCGGTGGGCCCTTTTGAATGGGCCCACCGCGCCGACCGCTACCCGGGGCCCCGCCCCTTCCGGGCACATCCCAGCACGCAGCCCGGCCAACCAGCCGCGTTGCTCCGCCCCGCCCCCGCCATCCGGGGCCGCGGGGAACAGGCTGTGTTCCTGCAGCCGGCGCAGGCGCGGGGGTAGTGCCCCCGGCCGCCGCCGCCTCCGGCTTGCGCTGGGGGAATGCTGGGGGGCCCGATCCTGGCCGTCAGCCCCCTGCCGGCGGGGGCTCCGGCCGCCCCGCCCCCCGACCAGTGACAGCCCGTCACACCCCCATTTACACCCACATCTTGAATACTGCGTATAGATGTAGTTGCCTCATCACAAAAAAGATAGCTTGACATTGGAAAAACTTCAGAAAACGGCAACAAAAATTACTAAGGAAATGGAATGGCTGCCACATGAGGAGAAATTAATAAAATTGTAACCAGTTTGGAAAAGAAACGACTATGGGGGGATATGATAGAGATCTATAAAATCATGATTGCTGTGGAAAAAGTGAATAAAGAAGAGTTATTTACTATTTCCCATAATATGAGAACTGGAGGTCACCAAATGAACTTAATAGGTAGCAGATTTAAAACAAACAAAAGAAAGTACTTTTTCACACAATGCACAGTCAACCTGTGGAACTCCTTGCCAGAGGTTGTTGTGAAGGCCAAGACCATAACAGGGTTCAAAAAAGAGTTAGATGAATTAATGGAGGATAGGTCCATCAATGGCTATTAACCAGGCTATGGGGATGGTGTCTCTAGACTCTGTTTGTCAGAAGTTGGGAATGCACCACAGGGGATGGATCACTTAATGATTCCCTGTTCTGTTCATTCCCTCTGGGGCACCTGGCATTGGCCACCACTGGAAGACAGCGTTCTGTGCTAGATGAACTTGTAGTCTGACCCAGGCTATGCTTAGACTGCAGGCTTCTTTTGTAAGAAGCTTTTCCAGAAGAGAACTTCTGAAAAAACTTCTTCTGAAAGAGAGCATCCATGCTGAATGGATGCTATCTCACATATAAGCTGTGATTAGTATGGACAGAGTGGCCACCAGGACACCTGTGCTTTTTCCTCTTTCCTCTTCTTTTGAAAGAACTCCCTCTTCCCCGTCCACACATGCTTTTTTCCAAAAGAGCTCTTTTGGAAAAGGAGTTCTTCCTTGGAGAAAGAGGTTTACCGATGTCAGAAAAACCCCTCTGTTCTTTTGATGTTTTTTCCGAAAGAACGCGATTGCAGTGTGGACGTAAGTGAAGTTTTTTCGGAAAAACGTCCGCTTTTCTGAAAAAACTCTGTAATGTAGACATAGCCACAAACTAGCCATTCTTATGTTCTTATGATTTGACTGTGTTATTCTGTGTTGTCTTCTTTCCAGTTGTTTTAATTAGGCATGTGCACTTAGCCTTGCTGCTCCGATGGGAAAGAACCTGGGTAGTTAATCACAACCATTATTATCAGCTCACTTATTTGCTTTCTGTGCCAAAGTTGTACTTAGCTGTTGGAAAAGAAAAACCAATTTCAGGGCAAGTCTGGTCTGGTTGCCCCTTTTTAAGTGTCTAATTTGGCATGGGGACTGTGGGATGGTTGTGCTTATGGTAACTGATGAAGACAAGCAGTCAACCAAAGAGGTTGAAATGGAATGAGGTTAATTTTCTCACAGTGCAGAAGAAGAAGAGACTCGTGTTGCATGAGCGAGAGAAGGGAACAAAAGTAATCTGCATCCAACCCTCTCTCCACTGAGTTTCGACATCTCAAAACCTTTCTGTGAGGGTTTTGGGGTGCGATCACCCCCTCCCAGTCCGAGAGGGGGGGTCTGCGGACCCCTTTTGTTCTCCTTTTGTCTGGTGTCGTTCCCAGATCCCCGATAGGGGGCCCGGGCCCCTTGGGTGCGATCACCCCTCCCGGCTGGATGGGGGGGGTCAGCGAACCTTGGCAGTGAGTACCCGCCGAGCGGGGTGGGGCCGAAGCCCCCGGCTTTAAGTCCTCCCCAGTCCGGGGTTCTAGGTTGGTCCCTTTCATCTAGTGTGGCTGTTGGGTGCGGGACGCTCCCCGTGTGGAGGGAGGGGGACCCGGTCCCGCCCTCTCTCCAGGTCCCAGCCTGGGGCCCTGAGCGCCGGGGCCACTAGCGCCCCGGCACGGTGGACGGGGGGCGGGGTGAGGATTCTCCCTCCTTTGGCTCGTCCCCCCACGGTTGCCAGAAGCGCCCTGCCCCGGGCTCCTTCCTCCCTCCCGTTGGGTCTGCCGGCCGATCCCCGTCGCCCCGGCGCCTACCTTGACTCGGCGGTCCGCGGCGTCCGACGTTCCGGCGGAGTCTCGGGGGCGAGTTCTCCGGCCCCGGCGCGCTCCTGGCCGTCCCGGTCCCTCCTGGCTCGGCGCGGGAGGGGTCCGCCCGCCGTCCGGCGAGGGGCTGAGCGCTCGCCAGGGGCAGTGGCTGTCCCAGAGGCCCCGGGACCAGCGCTGGGCCGGTAGCCGGGCTGTGTGGCGCTCACGCCCTGCTTCTCCGGCGGCGGGCACTTTTAAACGGGCCCGCCGCGCCGGCCGCCGCCCGGGGCCCCGCCCCTTCCAGGCACGTCCCGGCCGTTGGCCCTGGCGAGTGGCCGTGCGCCCTGGCCCCGCCTTCCCCGAGTGAGCCGGCGGGGGGCAAGCCGCCCGTCAGCTGCCGGCGCAGGCGCGGGGGGAGCGCCCCCGCCTGCCGCCCCTGGCGGCTGGGGTTGCAGGGTTGCTGGGGGGCCTGGGGCTGGAGCTGGCCGGCAGATCCCCGCCGGCGGGGACTCCGCTTGCCCCGCCCCCGGGAAAGTGACGGCCGGCGGGGGCTCCGCTCACCCCGCCCCTGGGCAGGGGACGGCCCGTCACACTTTCCCAAAAGTTTTCCCAGTTCTTAACAAATCTAAACCCCTCCTCCCTACACTATTGATCTCATAAAGTGAGTCCCTGCAGTTCTGCCTGTCAACCTGGCCCTGCATGTGGAAGTGGAAGCATTTCAGAGAATGCTACCACTGAGATCCTGAATTTCAATTTTTTACCTAGAAGCCTAAATTTGGCCTCCAGAACCCCTTTCCTATCCTTCTGTATGCCATTGGTACCTACATGTACTACGAGCACTTGGCTCTTCCCCAGTACTACATAAAAGTCTATTCAGATATCTTGAGAGATCTGCAATCCTCACACCATGACAGCAAGTGATTCTTCTGGCCATTACAAATCCAGCTGTCTGTTTCTGATGATTGAATCCCTCATTACTAAATCCTGTATCTTCCTAATAATTGGAGTTCCCTTCCCAGAAAGGTATTTACAGTGTGAGAGGATACCACAACATCATCTGGAAAGAGGGCCCCAACTCTGGAATCATCATTTCCCTTTGCTCCAGTTGGATAGTCTCCTTCCCTGTGACTTTCACCTTCCTCAACAACAAAGGATGTCTGACTGGAGGTGGGACAATTCTACTGTGTCATGAAAAATCTCATCGGTGTTCCTCTCTGTCTCCCTGAGCCTCTCCAATTCAGCCACCCTGGTCTCCCTGAGGGCTAGGAGCTCCTTGCACCAACTGCACACACATGCCATCTGCCCAGGGGCACGTAATCATACATTCTACATTGAGCATAGTAAACTGGATAGTCCCATTCTGTTGATGGGCTTCTGCCTGTATTCTCTTTTTATTCCTCATCCTTTCTTGATCTTTTTTAAATCAGGAGGTTTTGGTTTTAGTTTTAAAAGGTTTAAAGAATGTTAACTGTATCTAGCACCCTCGGACTTTGCTTCCACAGACCCTAGCAAAACTCCCATTAGCCCATTTTTTTGTTTCTTTTCTTTTGACTGGAGAACCTGACAATGCTTTTGGGGTCATCGAATGATCCGTAATTACCCTGCCTTGGTTTATAAACAAACTTCCTGCTGCAAAGGCCCTGCTGCTCCCAGCTTCTGAGTTCATCACAGTTACACTCCGGCTGTGTTGCAATTAACATTGCTGGATCTGAATTCATCTGTGTGGCCGTTAAAGTTTCTGGAGCTGAAATGCTCCCCCTCCCTGCTCCTTCATTTGGCCCTGAATATTCATGGCCTCTATGGGAGTAGCAGCTGGTGGATTAGAGCAGGGGGACTGGGAGACAGGACTCTCAGGTTCTCTCCCTGGCTCTGGGAAGGGAGTGGAGACTATGGGGTTACAGCGGGAAAGGCTAGGTGCTAGGACTCCTGGGTTCTGCCCCCAGTTCTGGGAAGGGAGTGATGTTTAACCAAGAGGGGAGGCTCTTGCTACATGATACTGGGGAAAATCACTTCACTTCTCTCTTCTCTGTGTATAAATAAATAATACTGATTCTCAAGTACATAGAAACTTTGGTTCACCAAAGTCCTTAAGCAGACAACACAGCTACCTCTCTGAAACTTAAGCAGCTATGTTTCAGGGAGGGATAGTTCAGTGGTTTGAGGTTAGGCTGCTTAAACCCAGGGTTGTGAGTTCAATCCTTGTGGAGGCCATTTGGGGCAAAAACTTGCCAGGGTTGGTACTTGGTCCTGCTGTGAAGGTAGGGGACTGGACTCAATGACCTTGCAAGGTCCCTTCCAGTTCTAGGAGATAGACAATCTCCATTAATTTATTTATCCACCTAATCTCTGTAGATGGACAGCTAGGTCTGGATGGATGTGCATGGAGGAGGCTAGATGGATGGGTTTGCACAGGATGGATGAATGTGTATGGGTAGGAACAGAGCAACAAATATAAGTGGGGATGGATGGATCTATCAATCAAATCAGGGCCATGTTGAGTAACATTGGCAAGCAACTATTTTGCATTTCTTTAAATATATTAAGTTTATCTTGAGAGTTTTTCCTTTAAAACATACTCCCAGTTTTCTCCCCCTGTTCACTTCTATTTATTACTTCCCGCTTGCATGCTTGCTTACAGGCAGTCCAGGATGGTACGTCGATATAACCCAAGAGCTGGTACCATGGGGCTTCCCACCCATCATCAAGGCATGTGCTACCACAGCGATGAATTTTGGAGCCAGCTTAGCCAGTGGCCAGGGTAGGGAATGATGTACTTCTTAGCCAGTGGCCAGGGTAGGGAATGATTGTCTTTCTTCTCTGCCTGATTATATTATGGTGATAGCTCGAATGCAAGCATATTCGACCCTGTTAGATAATCCTTTCATGCATGTGCCTCGCTATGGTACGGCAGCACACGGGCGGATTCTAACAATAGCTTCTCTGCTGAACGGTTGTGGGACTGGCTTTTTAAACTCCATTGATTACAACCCAGCTCTGTGAAATGGAAATGCTTTGGGCTTAATTGGCCTGGCTAGTTTAATAAACACCATCTATTCCCTGAACTGGCAAGTGGCTCTATGCCAGTGGTCTCCAACCTTTTTGAGCACAAGATCACTATTTGAATTTAAGTGCAATCCAAGATCTACCTCAATCCCAAATACTCTTGCCCCACCTCCTTCCTGCCCCTTTTCTGAGGCCCCGCCCCTGCTCACTCCCTCCTCCCTCCCCCACCCTTTATCCCTTTCACCAGGCAGGGGCAGTGGGTTGGGGTGCAGGCTTTGGTCTTGGATTAAGGGACTTGGAGTGTGAGAGGGGCTCTGAGCTGAGCTTGGGGCAGGCAGTTGGGGTGTCATGGGGGTTCTAGATGCCAGAGGGTGTTTGGATGCAGGGGTTCTCAGGGTGCAGGAGGGGGTTCATAACTGGGGTAGGGTTTCAGGATGTGGGCTCTGACTGGGCCCTGCTTACCTTAGGTGGCTCTTGGGTGATGGTGCAGTGGAGCTAAGGCAGGCTTACCCCTGTCCTGGCCCTGCACCACTCCCAAAAGCAGCCAGCAAACTCCATCCCAAGTCCTGTTGTGCCCCCTCTCTGCCCTGTGGAGATAGGATACAGGGTGGGAGAAGGAGGCACCCTGACATCAGCACCCCTCTTCTGACTCCCCTGCCCTGCACAGCAATCAGAAGGCTCCTGAGGGGACAGCTCCAAGGCAAAAGGCAGGAGATGTACAGCGGTCAGGGGGGCGGAAGGGGGGAGCTGCTGAAGTGCTGGAACTTGATAGCCTTTTGGGCAAACCAGTCAGGATCACCTGTCAGAGGCACCAAGATCTACCGGTAGATCCCAATCGACTGGTTGGTGACCACTGCTCTATGCTATAGAAAGAAATTTGAGGCACCAACACTCCATGTTCCCTGAAATCCCATTATTTACACAGATGTTACAGATAATTTCAAGGGGTAACCTCTGAGCTTGGGACCCTAGTGTAGCTGTCCCACCTTCCCTCTCTCCCATTAGTTTAGCTCAACCAATGCCATGGCAAGTTGCTGCCACACTCTGTGCCCAGTTTCCCCTCCCGACCTTTGTCTCTGTTTCCCAGATTGAAATCTTTCTGGGTCAGGGACTGCTTCTGGCTACATGTCAGCAGAGTGTGGACCTAACTTCAGTTGGGGTGTTTCATTGTTATTTTATTAGAAACAATGACATGTAAGAACGTGATTGTATTATTGTTATCTGTATTACTGTAGTGTCTATTAGCCTCAGCCATAGACTGGTATGCTGGATGCTGTACAAATAGAGAAGAAAAAGACAATCTCTGCTCCAAGCAGCTTACAATCTCTATGTCTCTTTATTATTGTTCCCTTTATACCATATATATTCATGCTTCTCCCATTCGTTCTCAGGTTAGGTGTCATTAGCATAATGGATTAGGCATTATGCAAATTCAATGCAAATTAGACACCAGTGGTGTGTCATTGGTTTTGCAACATTTGGACACTGCTGAGTTATACAGATGATGGAATTAATCACAGTGGGTGTTTGAAAAGCATCTGCCAAGATTTGAGCTGCCGCTTTTATCCAAACCCTTCGGTTATTTCTCCAGCATGTGCTGCTGGCTAATGAATGTATTTTCTCTCCAAGTTACTAACGAACATCTTTAGGAATCATGAAGTCGCAGCTGAAGCTGCATTTATTTATCTTTCAGCCCGCATTGGATGAAGGAATACAGGGAAGCAACACCCCCGCTGGTATGTTTCCATATAGGCACAAGGGTTTTTTAATTATTTGCTCAACTCCAGTGGAACTAATATAGCGTGTAAAAATAGGCACATGCAAATAGAATTCATCTGGATTGGTGAGGTTTTTGCAAACCTAATTTGCTCACAGCTCCATAGGTTCCAAACCCTTCTGAGTGCAGTCATGACATGAAAAATGGGAAACTGATTCCTTACCCGATCAAAGGGCTTCTTATACACTGCTGTATGGGGGGGCCACACAGACCCTGACCAAGATTGTGACTCCATTGTCCTGGGTGCTGTGCAGTCTAGATCCAAACTGGGCCAGATTTTGATTGCATTTACACTGTGTAAGTCCAGAGCAACCCCTCTGACTTCAGTGGTGTCCCTCCAGATTTATATCAATGCAACTGAGAGCAAATTTGACTTCAAGCCTTCACCGGAGTCATTCCAGATACCAGTTTGGTCCTCACTGTGTGAATTTCAGAGGAGTACCTCCAGATTTACATCCATGGAACTGGGCTCTACATTGAGCTCGTATTCTCAAAGAGTTGTGGGAGGGAGGGCTCACACAGGAGCATCAGCTCCCTGGATAAAAATATTTTACCTCTTTTCCTGTTTATTGCTACCAGGACTATGAGAGTAGCTGTTCTAAATTGTCATGGCTAGTGAAAAAGCTATTTCCCACCTCACCTCCCCGATTCCCTTCTCTTTAAAAATATTACTCATGTTATTTTGCCTGCCAATTACTGCCCTTCTGAGGCTCCCTGAGTGTGCATGGAATTTATCTCCAGCAGGCACATGACAAATACCTTGTGTACCTGCATAGTCATCAGTCCCTTGAGTATCAAAGTAGAAGCTAACGGTGATCTGAGCAACAGATGTTCACTCAGGCCCCAAATTTCTCTCCTCTCTTTGCTATGGTCTCTCTCTCTCCTCCCCCAAGACATTCCTGACACAAACCATCTCCCCCACAGTCCCTCTCACCCACTCATCAGTTGGTGTAGTAATGGAGTTAGCCCCCACGATTAATGATTTGAAGTTATGCATATGGTAATTGCTTTCCATAATTTGTGTGGGCAATGATTCCGCCATCTACCTCCCCCCTTCCTTCTGAAAAATGTTCACTTTGTAATGCTGAGCCCCGCAAAGGATGGCTTCATGGATCTCCAGGGGAGGGTGTGTGCGCAGCAGGGGGTAGTTGGGATTGGCAGAGAAAGTACAGTAGAAAAGAGTATTTAGCATTTAAACTTTTGAAATTTGTTGAGAGTCATGTCTGAAATGTGCATATGTATGCTCCAGCCACAGAGATACATTTTTATTTGAAATACAGTACCAACTATGGACCCCAACTGAGATCGGGCTTCCCATTGTACACAGCTGTGTGAGATCAGGGCCCTGTTGTATTTGCTCCCTAGGAATTAGTTTCTGCCTCAAAAAGTGGACAGTCTAAATGCCAGCCTAAGTGACCAAAAATCCTCAGTGTCTCCAAAGATGGCCTGTGAACGTGATTTCCACAAGTTTTTAAAAATGTGGGAAGAGTCAGTGTTATTTGGTTGCTAATATCATTAGGGACCTACAAAAGGAGATCTGAGACAAGCTGCTAAATTTCTTAAAAGGACACTGTGTTAATTAATTTTAACTCATAAACTAATTAACAGGTTTGCCTGAAAATGTTTAACCACCTCATTGCATGCCCAAAGAACAAGAGCTGGAATTTTAGGAAGGATGAATTGTATTTTGCAGAAATCATAAGACAGTTACAAGTCTCAGAGAGATAGCTATATTAGTCTGCATCTGCAAAAACAATGAGGAGTCCCTGTGACACCTTAATAGATCTATTTGGGCATAAGCTTGTGTGGGGCCACAAAAACTTATGCCCAAATAAATCTGTTCGTCTTTAAGGTGCCACAAGACTCCTTGGGTTTTTTTTTAATAAAAAGGTTGGGCCCAGCTTTAAGTGCAAAACTCACCTTAATTTTGGCTATGAAGCCTTGACTGGTGTCTCCGTGACACAAAAGATAAGACACAGAGGTGGGAGTGAAAGCACAAAGACAGAAAGCGAGTTAATCCAGGTCAGCGGCTGACCTGGGAAATCAGAGGCTTCCTGACAAAGTTTGAAGCCAGAATAACTCATTAGATGAACTAGTCTGACCTCTTGTGCAATGCAGGTCATGGGATCTCAAGCCCCAGACATCTAGATGTTTGAGTAAAAGGCAGCCGGCCTTGACGTAAAGATCGAATCTGCTATCTCCCTTGATAAATTGATCCCTTGGTGAATACTGCTCCTTGCTAAAAATTGGTCTCTTATTTCTAGTTTGAATTTGTAGACCCCTGAGCAGACACAAAATATATATCCGCATATGCATCCATAAAAATGATCCATGGATATCTGCATCCACATCTGCAAATGTGGATACCCATGGATATAAAGCGGATATCTGCAAATTTGCAGGGTTCTAGATACAAAATTTATGTCCACATGTATATCTGCAAAAATGAGCCTCAGATACCTGAATTCACATCCATGGATTTGCAGGGCTCTAGGAATTTATCTAGCCTCAGATTCCAGACAGTGGATCTCCATCTGCTTTTTGCTGCCAGGTGAAATAACCCTATGAAAAATCTTCTCACAAAGGAGGTATTGATAGACCGAGATCAAATCACCTCTTCTTGGATAAAATCAATTGAGTTTCTTTAATCTCTCGACTGTCCAACTCTTATGTCATTTTCACAGCTCTTTTCTGAACCCTTTCCAATGTGTCAACACATCCCAACTGGATGCTGTATCCCAGCAAGGTAGACATGGGTGACCTCCCTACTTCTGTTGGATAGTCCCCAGCTAGCACAGCCCCTCTCACTCCAAAGCCTGGCGTTGTACCAGATTACAAGTCCCTGAGATGTTTTCAGAGAATGGTTAAATATACCGCCTACCTGCAAAGCAGTGAGGAGGTACCAGTAAATCTCTCTCTCAAAAAAATTAAAAATGCAAGCTGTGTTTTTCTCCCCCCTGCCACTGACTAGCTCTTTAGATTAATTATCTTTGTAGGGCACCGAGTGCATCTCTGAATGTTGTTGTTGTTCCCCATTTAGCACTGCTACTCCTGTTAATGAGGAAAGCTCTTGGCTTTGGGGAGTTGATTTTTAGCTCATTAGCAGTTAGATGGAGGGTGTAGCGGGTGGTAAGAGCAATTTGCAACTGGCATGCTTATTAGAAGAGGCCAGAAATCTTGGTGGGAGTCAGGGGCCAAGGCAAAGCAAGAGGAACATGAGCAGCCTGATTTGGGGAGGGAGGAGGTAAGGATGGGGTGGTGGGACAGAAGTATATTCCTGTGTACTGGACTTACATTCTGGTACCATTTGCAGCTCTGGTGGTGGGCCCCATACCAAAAAATTATTGGCCAGCAGCCCTTTCTTGGTGTACAGCTAAGAGCACATCTGCTGACCTGAGCCGGGACAGTTTGTTTTCATGAAACTGTGGTGGATTGAAAACTGTAAAAAAACTGACAATGTAAATCCTTAGGGGTGCCTGGCCAGGGGTGTCTATAAGGCAGCATGCAATCTGTGTCCTGAGTAATCATCCTGCCGAGGTGGCCAAGTGAGCTGCTGACTCAGGAAGCAGTCTGCTTTCTCTCTTTGTTTTCGACTCAGATGTTAATACCCCTGAGCAACACAGTTATACCAATAGAAGTCTGTAGTGTAGACCAGACTTTACAGCCATTCAAGAAACACACCAGTGCCATTTGTGCAACACTGATTGAATACCCCCATCAGATAGCTCCTGCATGTGCCTCTGTGCCCCTCTTCGAAAGTCTGCAGAACACTGCAAGCTTAAACACTGCTCCTGACTGGCTAAGAAATGCAAGTGTCATTATTTTTGTCACACTGCCTCCCACCATGACCTGATTTTTTTGTCTCATCCACCTGTGATATCTCATAGCTTGGGAACAGGGACTACATCTCTGTACAGCATCTGGTACAGCTGGGTTCCTCTAGCCTGACTAGCTTCTAGGTGTTCCCACAACTTAAATGTTTATTTATAGTTTCTGGGTGGTTCCTGATTTTAAAGTTTAGGATCCAATGGCAGGTATTGGAAGATGCTTAGAAAAGAGAGAGGGACCCCAGAATAGTCTGGTGGTTGGGGCACTGAACCTTGGAGGAGACCCAGGATCACACCTTGCTTTGACTAATTTAGATGAGAAATGCTACAAAGTCTTTCGTTCACTCACTTTCTTTTTCTGTGAAAAAGTCTCAATTTTATCCTGATGCAAAATGGGAAAGTTTCACAAGACAGGGAAAACCATTTCCTACCTGAGTGTAGGCATGATCTCCATTAAGACCTGGAAAAACTCTCCTTTGGAGGGAGATGGAAAAGACTGTGACTGTTCCCCACAAAAAGGAAGTGAAGAAGAGGGGATTTGCTAAACCATGAAAGGCGTAGAGAAGAGAATGCCTACTCTCTCTGCCTCACAACACAAGAATGCAGGGACATGCATGAAACTGAAAAAGGGTGAATTCAAAATGGATTGATTTCCCAGGCAGTGCATTGCAAGCCTGCGGAACACTCTGCCCCTTGATGTTACTGAGGCAGAGGATGCAGCAAGATTCAAAGAGGCGCTGGCCATGTATATGGATGAGAATAACCAGAGGTATGTTAGCTAATGCTATGAGATATTAGACTTTGTGCTTCCTTGTTTAAGCCAATCCCTAGCAATTAGAGGCTGGGATGAGACCTACTGTGGGGCAGATTAGCCCACTTCTGAGAGGGGATACTGGGTCTGATCCAGACTAGCAGTTCCTGTGTTCTCTTTATCTCCTAGATGTCTAGCTCTGCCATCCACAGGCCTGATGCTCAGATAGATGCAGGCTCCTGGGAAGTGCTGTCCATCCCTCCAACACTTCCCTCTCCTCAGGAGCTGTGTAGGAGAAGTGGCAGGCTGAAACGAAAGAAACTGGAGAGCAGTAGTGTGATGTCGGTCTGTTATCACCTGGAGGAACTGAAGAAAAGGCAAAGCTGCATTGATCAGTATGGAGCTGATTGGACGTATGAGGGAGGGGAATGTGTGGGACTTGTTTTGTTTCTATATTTATGCTTGCACAGTTTCAGGAAATCAACATATGTGCAGCAAAACACTAATAGTGTGAAAAATTAGAGCTCCATGCATATCTGAGTAAAGGGCTAACTCTGTGGGGGTTTACTGGTGCACAGAGCTTTCATCATAGTTCCATCGATCCATACCCAGTAAGGCCACAAAGTGACTATGTAGTTTGACTTTTTGCTTGTAGCAAGCCTGCTAGAAAAATATCCTATTTTGATTTAAAACCTGCGCATAATGAGGCATCCAACACAGCTCCTGAGAAATTGTAAAAAACTTACACCTTATTTCCCAGTCTGAATTTGTCTAGCTTCTCTTTCCAGCCACTGGATCATGGTGGACCTTTCTCTGCTAGACAGAAGTGCCCTGAATCGAATTAATGTTTGCCATGACAGAATATGATCAAGTCACTACAGGCAGCCCCTGTCTTGTGATGTGATTGGTTCCCAGGGAAGCATCGCAAGTCGTGGGCGTCGTAATTCAAACCCTCATTTACGATAAGTGTCATACGCTGTCAAAAATGTGGGCCAACAACATAAGTCGGGGGTTTTCGGCCCCTTCCACACTTACAAAAATGGTTATAAGTGGGGGAGAGGAAGAGTTTTGCAATTTGGGTGGTCGGAAATCGGGAGTTTCCTGTATTAACCTTCTCTTAAAGCAAATAGGTTGAGCTCCTAGAGTCTGTCACTACATATTAAACCAGTGGTCTCCAACCTTTTTAAGCATGAGATCACTTTCTGAATTTAAGTGCAATCCAAGATCTACCTCAAATCCAACCTCTGCCCCTTCTTGGAGGCCCTGCCCCCTGCTCATTCCATCCTCCCTCCCTCCCCCATCCTCCTTCCCTTTCACCAGGCATTGGGGCACAGGCTCTGGTCTTGGATTAAAGGATCTGGAGTGGAGGAGGGGCTCTGAGTTGAGCCTGGGGCAGGCAATTGGGGTTCAGAGGGGGTTCTAGGTGCAAGCTCTGGGAGGGGTATGGATACACGGGTGCTCAGGGCTGGGGCAGGGACTTAGGGTACAGGAAGGGGTTCATGACTAGGGTAGGAGTTCAAGATGTGGGCTCCATCAGGGCACAGCTTATCTCAGGTGGCTCCTGGTTGGTGGTGCAGTAGGGCTAAGGCAGGCTCACCCCTGCCCAGGCCCACTCCCTAAAGCAGCCAGCAAACTCCATCCCAAGTCCTGTTCTGCCCCCTCTCTGCTTTGTGGAAATAGGATACAGAGTGGGAGAGGGGGCACCTTGGCATGAGCACCCTTCACCCTCACCTGCCCTGCATAGAAAGCTGGAGGCTCCTGTGGGGATAGCTCCAAGGCAAAGGGCAGGAGGTGAACAGCAGTAGGGGAAGAGACAGCTGAAGTGATGGGCTTGATAGCCTCTTGGCCAGACCAGTCAGGATCACTTGTCAGAGGCTCCAAGATCTACCAGTAGTTCCCAATCGACTGGCTGGTGACCACTGTGCTAGTGGGTTCTGCACTGGGAGGGATAGGAGCTCAGCTGGGAGTCTCCCCTTGCCATTAGTGCTGACTGCGAAGCCCCGCTTGTCTTCACAGATATTTGCAATCATTCAATAATTCATTGCTTTTTAAGTAAAGTGTCTTGGCCAAATTCTAGCCTGAGTAATTATAGTTATAGGGTGACTTAATTGCAGTCTATAAGTACTTACAAGGGGGAGCAAATATTTAATAATGGGCTTTTCAGAATAGTGAAGAAAGATCTACCACGATCCAATGGCTGGAAATAAAAGCTAGACAAATTCAGACTGAGAATCTACTCTATATTTTAAAGAGTTTGTTTGATCAAAAACTCATCCAAAACAGTACGAGCTAGGACCACCAAATTTGGTATACCGCTTCCCCGTCTCATAACTTAAAGCCAGGCCAGGATTTGGTAGTGCCAGGAAAATGGGATGTGCTTGCAATGGGCTTGCTTGTCATAAAATCATACAGAAAATAGACAGAATCAGCAAAGCAAGTACAACTTGTAAAAAACCAACGAGGAGTCTTGTGGCATCTAAGGGTACATCTAGACTACAGGCTTTTATAGATACTGTCAACAAAGCTTCTGTCGACAAAGTGTCTAGACTACATCCAGCGTCTAGACTACATGAGAGTGTAGACGCAAAGGACTGTATAGATGCAATAACGCCTTCTGTTGACAGAACTCTGTCGACAAAAGGCATTATTCCTCGTAGAATGAGGTTTACCATCATCGACAAAACTGCCGTTATGTTGACAGAACTTGGTGTAGTGTAGACGCAGGTATAGTTTTGTTGACAAAAGCCCACTTTTGTCAACAAAACCCTGTAGTCTAGACACACCCTAAGGGTATGTCTACACTACAATGTTAGTTCGAACTAACGGACGTTAGTTCGAACTAACATTCATAGCCGCTACACTAGCGCTCCGCTAGTTCGAATTTGAATCGAACTAGCGAAGCGCTTAGTTCGAACTAGGAAAACCTCATTTTATGAGGATTAAGCCTAGTTCGAACTTACTAGTTCGAATTAAGGGGTGTGTAGCCCCTTAATTCGAACTAGTGGGAGGCTAGCCCTCCCCAGGTTTCCCTGGTGGCCACTCTGGCCAACACCAGGGAAACTCTATGCCCCCCTCCCGGCCCCGGACCCCTTAAAGGGGCACGGGCTGGCTACGGTGCCCATGCCAGGTGCAAGCCTGCCAGCACCCAGCCAGCAGACCCTGCACCTGGCACGGCACAGAGCCAACCACCCGATGTCCCCCAGCCCACCCCCTCTTCCCGGGACCAGGCTGGCGGCTCCCGGGAGCTTGCCCTGGACCGCAAGAGGCGGGCACCTTCCTGGGCTAGTGCGGACATCGTGGACCTCGTCCACGATCTCCGCACTAGGCACAGGAAAGTGGCCGTCTAGGGCAGGAGAGCTGCCAGGCTGGCCACCCAGGAGCAGGTGTGCATGAAAATCAAGGGGGTCCACTGAGACCCCCGACCCTGAGCCCTGAGCTTACAATGGCCGTCCTGGGTCAGACCAAAGGTCCATCTAGCCCAGTAGCCTGTCTGCCGACAGCGGCCAACCCTAGGAACCCTGGAGGGGATGGACCGAAGACAGTGACCAAGCCATTTGTCTCGTGCCATCCCTCTCCAGCCTTCCACAAACTTTGGGCAGGGACACCACTCCTACCCCCTGGCTAAGACTACTCCATGGACCCAACCTCCATGACTTGATCTCACTTCCCTTTAAACTCTGTTCTAGTTGTAGCCTTCACAGCCTCCTGCAGCAAGGAGTTCCACAGGTTGACTCTTTGCTTTGTGAAGAACAACTTTCTGTTACTAGTTTGAAGCCTGCTACCCATTCCTTTCCTTTGGTGTCCTCTAGTCCTTCTTTATGGGAACTCATGAAGAACTTTTATGAATGCACCCTCTCCACCCAACCCCTGCTTTTAGAGACCTCTATCCTGTCTCCGCTCCATCTCCTCTTTTCTAAGCTGAACAGTCCCAGTCTCTGTAGCCTCTCTTCATCTGGGACCTGTTCCCAACCCCTGATCATTTTAGTTGCCCTCCCCTCTCCCAGCCTTTCTCTTCCCCTCTCCCACCTCCTTTTCCCAGTCTCCCCCAGTTTTGTTCAATAAAGACAGAGTCAATGTTGGAAGAAACGTTATCTTTATTTTGTACATCAATAAGAAGGGGGGCTAGGGAAGGGTAACTGGAAGGAGGTGAGGGAGGAATGGGGTACGAGCCCCCGATGGGGAGGACTGGGCTGGCTCTGCGGGCTTCTAGGGGTGGAAGCTCTCCTGCAGCCCCCCGATTGCCCCCTCTCCCCAGATGGCAGCCTGCGGCAAATGCAGCCGGGCTGATGGCCGAGTGGTGTGATGTGCCCAGTGTAGGTACTCCGGGCAATCCAAGCCAGGACTGCTTTGCAAGCGGGGTACCCCTTAGAACTGTCTGTCCGGGGTGGGGGTCGGGACCCTTTAAGCGCAGCCCTCGGCTAGCCTGAGACAGCATCTCCACGCTCTACGTCCTCCTCTGATGTCCTGCCGGCACTGCTTCCGGCCATCCTTAAGCCCTGTTCAGGGTCCACTCAATGTGGACTTGCTAGTTCGAATTAGCAAAACGCTAATTCGAACTAGTTTGTAGTTCTAGACGCGTTAGTTCGAATTAGCTTAGTTCGAATTAACTAATTCGAACTAAGTTAGTTCGAATTAGCGCTGTAGTGTAGACATACCCTAAGAGACTAACAAAAATATACATATAGTATCATGAGTTTTCCTGGGCAAAACCCACTTTTTCAGATGAGATGATCTTGAGTCTACTCATTGTTTTTTTAAAAGTTGTTTTTCAAGTTACTGACTAACTTGGCTGCCCTCTGAGACTTTCAAAGCAAGTACAGGCCTCACAACTGACATAATAAACAAATATTGAAAGAGACTGAACCAAGATGAGCCAGAAACATAGGATGAACCTGGAATTGGATTGCTTCTCAATAAACCTTCCAAAAGAGATAAAACGGAGACATTTGGAACAGTACTCTGTTTTGGCACAGCTACATCAGTGCTTAGGGCTTGTAAACTAGAAGACAAATGTTATTGCAAACCACATTTACTACAGCCCTTTTTTGTTAAACTGTAGTGAATGACTAGTGCTTATAATGATGAAGAAACAAAAGATGCTTAATGGAATTCCTGAATGATGGACCTGAGCAATGCAGGGTGACTCTGTTATTAAGGCATAAATGTTTAACCATGAGAGTAATTAAGCATTGGAACCATTTACCAAGGGTTATGGTGGATTTTTCATTACTGTCACTTTTTCAATCAAGATTGAGGGTTTATCCTACAATTTCTGCTTTAAGGTTTATTTCAGGGCAGGTCTCTGGCTTGGGTTCTATTGGAGGTTACAGGGATTGATTGCCTGGTCCCTCCTAGCATTTGACTCCATCAAACTTGTCATTTAATGAAACACAGTGAGGCTTTGGTACAGGAGAAACCTCTGCGTTACGAACACCTGTTATGAACTGAGCGACCAACCCTACTCCTCATTCGGAATGGGAAGGGCACAACCAGCACAAAACATACAATACAGGCACTCCCCATGTTACAAACATCACACATACAAATGAAAGCTCACTGGCAGCTGCAGGGGAGCTGGGAAGAAGCACAGGTGGTGGCGAGCGGCACAAGTACTGTCTAGAAGACTCTGAAGAAGCAGGGGCTGGTTGCGCAGCTGATGGCTGAAAAGAAGCAGTGTTTTGAAGAGGAAACTGGGGCTTCTTTCCAGCCAGTGGCTGCATGGCCGTCCCTGCTCCTCTAGGATCCTCTGGCCCATACTTGGGCCACTTGCTACCTCCTGCTGAATGGGGGCTGGATGCAGCCTTTGGCGGTGGGGGGCGGGGAGTGGAGATGGGGCTGGCCGCAGGAGCCAGTGCAGAGCCTGCAGGGGAGGGGAGGCTTGGCAGCTAGATGCCCAGAAGTCCCCTTCCGAATTTCCATCTACTTCCTCATCCTCCTCTAATTAAACCTGCCTTTTCTCAAGCACCAGAGCTCAAGGTTACATAAAAAACTATTTTTACTATTTTTCATTGCAAATATACAGTATTTCAGCTACATTACATGTTCAATAGAGTTTTGTGAGCTAGCCTGGGAACCTAACTAGCATTTATCACATTGTTTCAATGGGAAAATGTGTTCTGAGTTCCAAACAAGCGACTTACAAATGAACTTTGGGAACACAACCTGTTTATAAGTTGGGGACTTCCTGCACTGTGTTGAAATGCTAACTACTTTAAAAAGAGAAAGAGAGAGAGAGAGAGAGAGAGAGAGGCAAAACAGCTTTTTTCTTTTGTATTATTAAACATCAAAGCTGTACTAAAGTCAATGTTCAGTTGTAAACTTTTTCAAGAACGACCAGAATGCTTTATTCAGAGTTACGAACCTTTCTGAGTGATGAACAACCTCCTATTTCCGAAGTGTTCATAAATGTGAGGTTCCACTGTCATGTTTCATAACCCTGAGTTTGCCGGAATGGGTGAGCACTTTAAGATCTGCATTTTCCTGTTCCCAGCACTGCAGCAGGCAAACCATTGCATCTCTCAGGCAAATATTGGTCTCTTTGCTCCTATATGGCCCCCAATCTGCCATTGTCACGCTACCCAGCTTTTAGCAATATGGCTGTGTCTTTTTTCAACAAAACTCTTCCACCCTCTCCAAGCAGTGTTTGCTTTTTCGGCAGGAGAGCTGTTCACACTATTACTTGTTCTGGCAAAACTATTGTTGTTCGGGCATTTTTTTAATCATGTGTGAACAACAAAAGCTTTGTCACTCAATTGCCAGTGTAGACAAAGCTTCAGGTCAGGCCTCTAGGGCAGTGGTGCCCAACACGGTGCTCGGGGGCACCATGGCGCCTGCCAGGCCATTTATGTGCGCCTGCGGAGCAATCTGGGCTGGCCCCGCCCCCGGGCGTGTGGCAGGTGCCAGCTGCGGGTGCATGGGCGGCCTCTGCCCCGGGGTCGCGGCAAATGCCGGTGCTGGCCCAGGGCGTGCGGTGCCTGGGTGGCCCCTGCCTGGGGTCGCAGCACATGCCGGTGCTGGCCCCGGCCCCGGGTGCGTGGCACATGCCGGTGCCAGCCCCGGGCATGTGGCACCTGGGTGGCCCCTGCCCGGGGTCACAGCACGTCCCGGTCCCGGGCGCGCGGCGCATGCTTGGCCCCACTGCCAGGCCTGTGGCCCGTGAGTGGCCCCGCCCCTGGATGCATGGCGCATTAGCGGCCCCGCCCCTACGCACCCGGCAGCCCCAAAACATTGGGGACCACTGCTCTAGGGGATAATGTGGCGTGTTCAAGTGTTTGCAAACCCTATTCTATGCTTTGCACATGATGCTATACAGGCTGAAGAGGCTGAAATGGGGTGGATACGGCTCCCCCACCAACGCTGAAGGGCTCAAAGGTACAGCTGAATCTTTAGCAGAAGAAATACTGAGTGGAAGAGACCTGCCCAGCCACGAGACCAAGCCAAGACCTTTGTGGATCTCTGAAGAGAACTCTTTCGCTAACAGCAGTGGCAGTGGGCTGGTGAGCGGGGTGTGTAGATCACAAAGCTATTGACTGTGTGCGGTGAACATTTCGATTTTTGTTCAACACAGAAAACAGTAGCACTCAAAAGTGTCTTTATGATCAGATGTGCTCATTCATGATCTGGCTAGTCCTATAACTTGTTCCTAATGGTGAAACAAGAATCCCCACACAGGAACTCTATTCCTTACCAATGTTCCCTCTTGTATTTTCCATTCATGTGTAGATTTTTCCATCCATGCGCAAAATAAATGTTGTTATGTTCACTGAGGCATGTGCAAATGTGCACCACCAGGAGAAACACAAAACCTAGATGTGGGCACTCTGCTAATCAACTGAGCAGCATTAGAATCTCTCCTGAGTAGCCGCACAAGCACCCAGCTTATATTTACAGGGAACACTGTTCCCAATCCTTGATTATTTGGGGATCAGTTCATGCCTCAAAGCAGGAGGAGTGCTTTGAAATCCTGATTAGTCTAACTCTGGATGCTTGCTTACTTTGAAATCCTGATTAGTCTAACTCTGGATGCTTTCTTTGCTAATCACAGAAATGTCAGGCTAGGAGGGACCTTCATCTAGTCCAGCCCTTTCCACTGAGGCAAGAATGAGTGAACCCGGGCCATTTTGCTGATAGGTTTTTGTCTAATCTGTTCTTAATAACTTTCAGGAAAGGGGATTCCATGCCTCCCTAGGTAACCCTGTGCTTATCTATAACTGTACCTGTGCTTATCTATCCTTATAGCTAGAACATCCTTCCAAAGATCTACACTAAGGCTAAGTCTACACTGCAGAGTTTTTGTGCAACAACTCACAGAGCGGCCACACCTCAAGCACGTTTTTGCGGAAGAACATTTACAGTGAATCAACAGAACAAAGGAGGTTTTGTGGTATAGGTATTCCTCTCTCTACGAGGAATAACTCCTTTTTGCGCAACAGCTCTTGTGCAAAAAGGTGTGTGTGGACAGAAAACAGGGTTTTTTTGCAAAAAACCTGTCAAAAGAAGCGCAGGTGCCCTGGTGGCCATTCTGTAAATGGCAATCAGAGATTTCTTGTGAGAGAGCATCCATGCAGTCTGGACGCTCTCTTGCACAAAAGTGCATCGCTTTTCCAATGCACTTTTGCAGTGTGGATGCACTCTTGTGCAAGAAGTTTTTGTGGAAGGTCTCTTCTGCAAAAAGCGTCTCGTGCAAGAAGCCTGCAGTGTAGATGTAGCCTAAATCTCCTTTGCTGACAACTAAACCACATCCTTCTTGTCTTGCTCTTTGTGGACTTAGGGTGTATCTAGACTACAGGTTTTTTTTAAAAAAATTGGCCTTTTTTCAAAAAAACTTCACCTGCGTCTAGATTGCTGCTGCGTTCTTTCAAAATTAAATCTTTCGACCGCAGAGTACCTCATTTTACTAGGAATAACGCCTTTTTTCGAAAGTGCTCTTTTGAAAAAAGGCATTATTGAACACAAACAGGGCTTTTTCGAAAGAGAGCATCCAGACTGCCTGGGTGTTTTCTTTCGAAAAAACAGCTTGCTTTTTCGAAAGAAGTGGTTGCAGTCTAGATGCTCTCTTTCGAAAGAGGTTTGTAGTCTAGACGTACCCATAAAGAACAATCGATCATTTGCCTCTTTATTAGAATGGTTAACAGATTTGAAGACTGTTATCTGGTCTCCCTGCTAATTCTGAAATTTTTCATCTTTGATTGTCACTTTTCTCTTTACATTTATTAAATTATAAACAAATATAAATTTCAAAATAAAAAAATCATTTTGAACCCTGATTTTAAAAATGTCAAAACAGGAGGTTTTGCACAATGTAAAAGCTTCCCTTCAATTTTTGTCAAAACAGGAATATTTGTTTCCATTCTAAATGTTTCCATTCTGATGAACTGGCATTTTCCACCAAAACATTTTTTTTTTTAAATTGAATCATCCAGCTGTAATCACATCCCTTCTTATTCATCTCATGGTCTTTTCAAGTAGCTGTGTAAATATAGCCCTGTCTCTCTTCTGTGGATGACTTTAATTGCATTCAAATTCACTCCTTTAAGAAGTGCAGGGCCAGCATAGGAAAGCTGCCTTCAGTTCTGCCTTTGACATCACTGACAGAATTTTCTGCTCAGTTCCATTTGGTCCCTCTTTATACTGATGATGATAGAGTCCAAGGCAGAACAAACCTGGCTGGATTTTCAGATCCCAGGCAATGTCTGCTGATTAAAGGATTCATAATACTGTGTTTCATAGAATGAGCAAATTTTCTCTGGAAATCGGATCCTTACACAGATGTAAATGGGACTTAGGCCTTCATACCACTGCCTCAGCATGAGGGGATGGGCTAGATAACTTCCTGAGGTCTCTTCCATTCTGACATTTCTATAGCCCTGGGAAATGGTCCCCAACTTGTATAGCAGCTCTTAGGAGAAGCCGTCTTTATAGTAATTGGAAGAAAGGTTGCCAACTTTCTAATCCCACAAAATTGAACACCCCTGCTTCGTCCCTTCCCTGATGCCCTGCCCCTTCCATGAGACTCTGCCCTTTCTCCAAGATCCTGCCTCTGCTTGCTCCATGCCCCCCACTCTTACTCTCACCTTCACCCAGCTGAGGCAGGAGGTTGGGGGCAAAAGGGGCGTAAAAGTTTTGTCTGGTGGTGTGGGCTCTGAGGTGGGATGGAAGATGAGGGTGTGGGGTGCAGGGGGATGTTCTGGGATGGGTCAGGGGGTTGGGGTACAGGAGGGGGTAAGTGTTCTGGTTCAGGGTGTAGGCTCTGGGGTGGTGGGGTGGAGGATATGGGTTTGGGGTCCAGGAGGGAGGGGAGTGTTCTGGCTCAGGGTGTAAGCTCTGGGGTGGTACGGAGGATGAGGGTGTGGGGTGCAGGAGGAGGTTCTGGGATGGGTCAGATTTAGTCTTCAGAAGAGAAGAGTAAGGCGAGATTTGATAGCAGCCTTCAACTTCCTGAAGGGAGGTTCCAAAGAGAATGGAGGGAGGCTGTTCTCAGTAGTGATGGATGGCGGAGCAATGGTCTCAAGTTACAGTATGGGAGGTCTAGGTTGGATATTAGGAAAAATTATTTCACTAGGAGGATGGTGAAGCACTGGGATGGGTTCCCTAGGAAGGGGGTGGAATCTCCATTCCTAGAAGTTTTTATGTCTTGGCTTGACAAAGCCCTGGCTGGGATGATTTGGTTGAGAGTAGTCCAGCTTTGGGCAGGGGGTTGGACTCGATGACCTTCTGAGGTCTCTTCCAGCCCTATGATTCTATGATTCTAGAGGGTTTGGGTGTGGGGGGGGGTGAGTGTTCTGGCTCAGGGTGCAGGTCTGGAGGGGACTTTGGGGAAGCAGCTGACAGATCCCTGTGGCCCCTAATGGTAAGGAGGCTTTGTACGCCGCCATCACACCTGCAGGCATCTCCCCTGCTGTTTCCGGCCAATGGTAACTGTAGAGCCAGCACGTGGGGCAAAGGCAGCTTTACAGAGTTTCTTTGCACGTAGGGGCTGCAGCAACCTGGTAGCTGCTTCTGGAAACAATGTGGAGCCAAGGTCAGTAGGGCTCCTGCTGCACTACTGACCAGACTTTTAACTGTTTCTGAGCCCTCTTCCTGGAAAAAAATGCTTTTCCCCACCTCTTTGTCTGGCTTGCCCCCTTAGCCTACAAGTTCTGACTCGGTGCAGCATTTCCTGTTATTCTAGTAACCCTTCCTGCTTCCATTGCAGCTGGCCTGCCCGCCACCAAGCCGCCACCACGCCGCAGAGCAGCAGTGCAGCCCCCTGGAAATCTCGACATTCCCCTCCGTTGTGGCTGCGACTGACCAACACCCATTGCCGGTCAGGTGCCTGCCTCAGGAAGCCTTCTGGGGCTATGGGCACCAGCCAGAGGAGTGATCCATCGTGGCAACCCAGGCTAGCCTGTTGCCTTTTTGAAGTGCTCAGTGTGAGCATGGGAGCTCTTGCCTGTGCACACTTGCAACAGGCCATGTATTGAAAGGGTATTAGTGCTTGGTGCCTGGTTATTGGCTATTTGTCCCTTGGTTTTTTTTTGGCAAGGAAAGCAGCTGCTTTGTTCTTGGCATTCTCTGGGCGCTCTCAGTAGCCAGAAAGACATCAGCAAAGACTTCAGGATTGTTTCCATAGTGATGCAGTGCAAATGGAATAGAAAAGGAAGCTGTCTGCATTATACCCCGCCCTCTCTCTCCCGCTCCTACATGTTTTAGTTATCCAACGCTCAGAGAGCAAATCAACCTAAGCAACAATGTCTAACGCACCTGCCACCTACAATACCAGGAAGTCATGAGCTACCCCGACGCTGGATGAGACAGATGCTGAAATGGTATCAAAGCAATGTCCCCTTGATGCCCTCTACCCCAGGAAAGATTCAGATAAGCCTTTAACCTGGGAGCTTGTTTGAACCTGAGCTGAAATTTGGAGCCACTTTCCTCCCATACCTGCAGCTACAGAGCTGTCTCTACCCGATGGAAGGCTGCCTTGGCCATTGCTGGTGAATGACAGTTTTGCGGGAGACAGCTTGCGCTCCTCTCTTCCTGCGGAAAAAGCAAAAGTCATGGGTGGCAGGATCCCCAGACGCTTGCAGATGATTCTCTTCTCTCCAGTGAGAACCATCCAGGAGAGGTAAGTGTGGGGCACTTAGTGAGAGGCTAACCTGTTGGACTTCTCCAAAACTTCATGTCATGGAGAGGGGTGTGAATCAGGCCCAGATCTTCTGCTGCTCCTGACCCTAGTTTCATGGTAATGAATTATAAATCGTGCCTCCAGGAAAACCTTGAGCCCATGGAATCCCAACACCTTTTTGAAAACCCAATCCCCTCCTGGCTCATTTGGAAGGTGAATGAAAACAGCTAGGATGAAATTCAGTTAATCCCTTGTGCTGCCACCCTTCTGAATGGGGCATGAATTTTCCCAGCAGAACACTCTGGGTTCTACCCTCCAAAGGAAAGTAGGGAATTTTGAAAACCCCACTGCAAACTTTTAATAACACCACCTATTTATTTTTTAAGAAAATGAGCTACAATCTTTTTAAACTTGGGCCAGAGAAAGTACTTCCCTCCCTAGAATTGGGCTGTGTTTTCCAGCATCCACAAATGCACATGACCTTTCCAGTGCTGTGCAATAAAAGCATATTCTTGGCAAAGTTCAAACACACCCTATATATTGGCATTGTAAAATGATAAGCATTGGGCTTTGGAAAGCACTGCGACTATTCTAGTTGCACCAAGACCTTTCTGTATTGCAGGTAACTTACTTTGGAGAGGTTTTTAAATTCTACTTATGTTCCCATGCAAGTATTGATTGATATATATCAGATGGTTGCCGAGCATTTAAGTTACTGCTCACACATTTGGAAAGGGGTTTGAATCAGGCCCTATAGAATTAGTTCATGTTGTTCAGTAATATTTGAGGTACCAATTCAGTAAAGAACATAAAGACATGCTTAATTTTAAACACGTCTAAGCTTATTGATATCCAGCAAAATATACAAGCACCTAGCTGAATCCAGACCCTGAATGAGTCAGGTTTTTACTGTTCTGTAACATTTAATGTTCACTTTTTGATCTTTGCAAGTTCAGTAACAGTTAACAAAGGGGTCTATTGTTCAAATATAGGAAGATTAGTGACCCTAACAGTTTATTGTGCAGGTGAGGACAATTCCTTCGTTTATCTCACTGTTCAGCTAAATTTGTTATAGAATTTGTGTAGCGATTTTGCTCCTATTTGATGTCTTGTCTCAAGAAGTTATTTAGAAGTTCATTGTACTATTCTGTACTAGTTATGGGAAATGTTCCCTCTTATTTATTATCCCCACTATTAAACAAAGTGGAAACACTTGGCAGTATTTATATTTTATTTCTATTGAAAGAGCATTGTGGAAATTAGTGGTAAACGTGACAGAGCCAAATTACTGCCAGACTAGCACTCTTTGGGGCCTCCCTTATGCCCTATGCTGGGCAGACACAGCACAGGAGATTGAGAGCTCTTCAACGAGAAATGCTGCTGCTGGCCAATGCTAGTGTCCCAGAGGATAGAGGAACAGGATCTTGTTGGTGTCGTAATTTTTCTCAGGCTATCTTGTTGTGCATAACTGCAGGTGCCCAAGATGTATCTGTTGGGTGCAGATTATCTTTCCTGTGGAGTTAGATTAATGAAAGAAGCTGGCAACACATGGGGGGAGGGCAGTGCAAAGGGTTACAAATTACTTTTACAATTACTTCAGGTTTCCAAGTCATTCCTTCCAGGCATCACAAGACTTTTTGGCTTTGGACCAGCAAGAAAAAACAAACAAAACCCCCTGAAGTAAACACATGACGGGTATGAGGAGATCGAAAGCACACACTGAACTGCCCAAGGAAGGCCATGTGTGCTTGGTAAAAGTGCAGATTATCTCATCCGATTCAGCGTTCCAACCTAATCCACACAGAGAGGTGCAAATTCCCCTTCTGATTCCACTTCCTGGAGTTGCCTGTTTGCTAACAATGGCCGTAATACTTTCATGCCAGCCTGTCCACTTCCAGGAATGGGATGCTGTGCCAAGAAAGAACTGCTTCCCTAAGCTCCCACTTCAGTGAGTGGCTGAGGGTTCTGAAACAGCATCTCTCCCCAGGCTGTTACAGTACTTGTAGTCCTGGGGCCACTGTTAGGATCCAAATCCACAGATTTTCCATCCAAACTTTTTGGGGATGAAAAATTAAGAATGAGATGGAATTAAAATGTCCTCAGAAAAGGAATGTATCCTTTGACAACTGAAAAGTTTTCCACTGAAAACCCCCAAATGACATTTTTCCACTTGGAGGAGTTTGGGGACTAAAACATTTTTTTTAACATTTTTGGTAATACTTTTGTCAAACATTGCTCACTTTTTGGAAGCTTTCAGCTAATGTTTCTTATTTATTTAGCCAAATTGGTATTCATTTTCAGTTGCTTGAAAACAATAAAATAAAATAAAATAAAATAAAATAAAATAAAATAAAATAAAATGGAGGGTTTTGGCCAAAAGTCAGAATTTTCAACTGAAAAAGTTGACAGTCCATCACTGTATCTTTGGCTGGTGTTGCTCTGATTCTGCGACTGAGATTAAAACCTGCAATATTAACAGCTCCTTTTGACAAGTATCAGAGCAGAAGTTGTGTAAGTCTGTATCTGGAAAAGAATGAGGAGTTCTGTGGCACCTTAAAGACTAACAGATTCATTTGGGAATAAGCTTTCATGAGCAAAAAACTCAATTAGATGCTCTGCTTTTTGGTGACATTAGGACTTGACTACATTGAAATTTAGCTTGGATTACATTTTTCCACCGTAACTCTTTAAGGCTGTGTCTACACTGGACCACTTATTCCGGAAAATCAGCCGCTTTTCCGGAATAAGCTGCGAGCTGTCTACACTGGCCCTTGAATTTCCGGAAAAGCAACGACGCTCTACTGTACAAAATCAGCTGCTATTCCGGAAAAACTTCGCTGCTCCCGCTCGGGCATAAGTCCTTATTCCAGAACACTGTTCCGGAAAAGGGCCAGTGTAGACAGCCAAGTAGTCTTTTCCGGAAAAAAGCCCCGATCGCGAAAATGACGATCAGGGCTCTTTTCCAGAAAAGCTCATCTACATTGGCCACAGATGCTTTTCCGGAAAAAAGGGCTTTTCTGGAAAAGCAGCCTGCCAATGTAGACGCTCTTTTTCCGGAAATACTTATAACAAAAACTATTCTGTTTTAAGCATTTCCGGAAATTCATGCCAGTGTAGACACAGCCCTTGGGTCTAGCTCTTCTAGACGCGTGCAACAGTGCTGTCCTTCAGTAGTGCTTTCTATCCCTAGCTCTCCAAAACCTTCACAGAGGAGACCCGCATCAGATGGGACTGTTGTGATCTAGTGTCAAACCCCTGGATCACACAGGCCAGATAACTGCCCCAATGTAATTCGCAGAGCAGATCCATTAGAAAACCATTCCATCTTTGTTTAAAAATGGTCTGTGATAGAAAACCCACCATGGCACCAGGTGAGTTGTTCTATTAATCACTCTCCTCATCAAAAATATATGCCTTGAATTTGATTTGCTTCGACTTCTAGCCATTGGTCCACAGGGATGTTAATATTGGTTAATTGAATAGTTGATTAACCTCATGAATTCCTATCGGTTACTTGACTATTCCATATTCCCAGGAGTGGGGCTGGCAGCCAGTGCAATCTGGCCCCTCTGCCATTCTGTGCTGCTGCCTCTGTGGGGTGCTAGGAGGGAGCTGGTCCACAAGGGGAGCCAGTTTAAAAATTAGCTGATAAACAAGCAGCAGTGTGGTATGGCAGCAACCCCTGTCCGGGGGGAGTCTGAACTTCCAGATTTGTCATGAGCTGGAACTGAGTCAGGTTGCCTGTGTACCTGGCTACTAATAAACTTTACATGTAGGTAGGTCGTGCAAGCCAGGACTGAGCTGAGCTGCTGGACAGCAAGCTAAAAAATTTGCTGGCGGCAGTTGGGGGATGGGCGACAGGGGGAAGGCCAGGAAATGCGTTTAGTCTATATCATTAACCAATAAGCTTTTGCTGATGACTTAATTGACTGCACTATTACATCTCTATTGGACCTGGCTATATCTACCTGTCTCTGTTAGATTGAAGAGCCTGTTACTAAATATTTGGTCCCCCTGTAGGTTATTATAAACTGTGATTAAGTCACCCCTCTTAACCCTCTCTTTGGTCAGCTAAATGTATCAAGTTCCTGGAGTCTTTCTTATAAGGCACGTTTTCCAATTCTTCCTTCCTTCTCATGGCTTCTCTCTTATCCCTCTGGTTTTGCTCCAGCTCTGCTCCCAGGCCCCAGCACAGAGGGTGCTCTGCTCTATGGGCTCCTCTCTGCTCTAGGAGAAGCAAAGTATGCTTTAGCACAGCCATAAGGGTGCTCTCATTTACCTCTGGGGACAAGAGCCAAATAGGGTGCATCTATACTGCAGGGCTTAACTCGAAATAAGCTACACACATTGAGCTCCATCAATTGCATAGCTTATTTCAAAATAAGGAGCATCTGCACAGCACTTATTTTGAAATAGAGCATCCTTCCTCCGACTTCACTTACTCCTCATACAATGAGGGTTACAGGATTTGGAGTAAGAAGTCTTCCAGCTTGACAGTATTTTGACATTATTTTGAAATAACTGCCTGCTGTGTAGATGCAGACTAAGATATTTTGGAATAACACTAGTTATTTCAAAATAATGTTGCTGTGTAGACGTACCCATTCAGAGAATGCATAGTTACCTCCCCACCTTGCTCCAGTTCTGCCCCAGCCCCAGAAACTGGACAATGGAAGACTGGCCCTGATTCCTCACTGATTACCCTTTAACATTGGCTTGGCTCAGGCCTAAGTGCTGACATGTGGCACAGGTGAGGGTGGGGAATCCGTCTCGACATGTACACTGCAGGCCCTAGAACTGGTCACTATGCAAAACTTCAGGTCATGTGGGAACCAGACCATAGCAGCCAGTGATGGGATGTACTGAAAATTATGTGCGATGGGGTCATATCATGGAAACTAAAGGAATGAGCAGCATGAGTAACTGTGCAGTGAGCCAGGCTGTTTGGCTGTGTTTAACTGGTTAACCACATACATGAGGGGGGGGCGGGAGGCCAGCTGGGATGGAATGTCTCCCACCCGCATCATGGCGGGCTGCTCCACCCAGGCTGGAGCACTGGTTAACCGTAAGTGATAAAGATCACCCAGTGAGGGTCATGCTTACCGGTTAACCATTTACATCCTTTACAGAAAACATATCCTGTACATCAGTGGCTCCCAGTCTCTTCAGGGATATGTTAAATCTACTAAAATTTTACAGACCCCCTCCACCTCCGAACTACATAGCTGTGCCAGCAGCCAGCAAGTCAATCAACTTGTGCTGCTTCCTGAGCCTTCAGCACAGGTTGAAGGATATGCTGGCTGCAAGAGGCACTGTGCAGACACCTTTATGGTACCGCCACAGACCCCCCAGGGGTCCCTGGACCACAGGTTTGGACCACTGGTAGATCACAGAATCATTTGCTGTGGGCCCTATAGCCAGGCCCCATAGAGACTCGCTGCACCACAGTCCTACACCAGGGTCCCGTGGAGACCTGCATGCCGTGGTACCTACACTGGGTGTGATGGCATGTTGGGGTTCCCCCCAATCCTGCAGCCCTGTAGGAGCAAGAACAAACTCCACCAGCCAGTAGAATAGAGAGGGTTTATTGCTTCTCCAGGATACAGCACAGCACAGCACAGACGTGATGTGGTTACAGGAGTCAGGGCCCGGATGCCTCAGATCCCTTGGGTTAGGGGGTCCATCACCCCCTCAACCCTCCGCACCCAGCTTAGTCTGTTCCCTTCATATTTTCTAGCCTGAAACTGCCTCGCTCCCAGACTCTGCCCCCCAGCCAGGTGTTCATTTCTGCCTCCCTGCCTTTGTCTGTCCTCTGGGCAGCGGTATCGCATGTGGGTGAGTCAGTAGGAATCACACATCACAGCACAGGAGAAGCACTGCTTACAGAGCAGACAGCACCCCCTCTACGTTACACTGGGGGCCTAAGGAGACCTGCGTGCTGCGGTCCCTACACCAGGGGCCCATGGAGACTTGAACCATAAAATCATAGAATACTAGAACTGGAAGGGACATCAAGAGGCCATCAAGTCCAGTCCCTGCCCACACAGCAGGACCCAGTACTGTTTAGACCAGTGTTTCTCAACCTTTTTTTGTTCATGGCTCCTTTCTGAGCCTCATTCATCATGCACCTGGTAGTCAAGTTTGGGTGGCCCCCTACTGTTCCGTTGTTTTCCATGTGGCCCCCCCTAGAAGTAAGGCATGGCCCCCCCGGGGAGCCATATGGTCCACGTTGGGAACCACTGGTCTAGACCCGCCCCGATAGACATTTATCTAATCTCCTCTTAAATATCTCCAGAGATGCTACAGCCCTTGCCTGTGCTATAGAGCCCCTGCACTGCGGGCCCTGCGGCCCCATGGAGACTTGCATGGTGCAGCCCATATGGACTCTACAGCTTGCACATCACAGCCCTATGCATGCTTCGGCGCCCCCAACGCTACAGAGACCCACGAGTGTGGTGCGGGCCCCTTAGGGAGCCTCACGCTTGGTCCCTACGCGCCCCATAGAGCCCCACTCACCGCCCCCGCCCGCGTGCCCCTTAGCGCCCCACGCACCCGCTCCCTACACGCCTCAGAGCGCCGCCCCGCCCTGCCCCGTGACGTCACGCTGACGGCCCCGCCCCGTGCGCGCTGCGCTCACACGCAGCCGGGCGGCGGGGCCTGGGCGCTGAGCTGCGCTGGGCGATGGCGGCCGGCGGCGCGGGAGGAGGCCGCCGCGAAGCCCCGGCAGGTAGCGGCCCGAGCGGGTACTTGGGTGGGGGGCGCGCTGGGAGCGGGGCTGTACCAGGGTAGGGGGTTCGGGGAGGGTACCGGGGTGGGGCTGTACCAGGGTAGGGGGTTCGGGGAGGGTACCGGGGTGGGGCTGTACCAGGGTAGGGGGTTCGGGGAAGGGTACCGGGGTGGGGGTGTACTGGGAGCGGGGGTTGTACCAGGGTAGGGGGTTCGGGGAGGGTACCGGGGTGGGGGTGTACTGGGAGCGGGGCTGTACCAGGGTAGGGGGTTCAGGGAGGGGTACAGGAGTGGGGGTGTACTGGGAGCAGTGGTGTACCAGGGTAGGAGGTTCAGGGAGGGGTACCGGGGTGGGGGTGTACCGGGTAGGGGGTTCAGGGAGGGGTACCGGGTAGGGGGTTCAGGGAGGGGGTGGGGGAGTACTGGGAGCGGGGGTGTACCAGGGTAGGGGATTCAGGGGGGGGTACTGGGGTGGGAGTGTACTGCGAGCAGGGGTGTACCAAGGTGGATGGTGCACAGGTGGGGGTGTACTGGGAGTGGGGAGTGGTATCAGGGTGCACTGGGGGGCAGGGAGTGGGTGATGGGTGGGAGATGTGCTGGGGGTGGGGTGATGGGGGAAGGGGCTGGTGGGAGTCTGGTGCAGCAGGGCATAGGTGTTGGTGTGAGCATACACTGGGGATGGAGACTTGGGGGCAGGGAGGGGCTGATGGGGGGGTCTGCATATTGCTGGAGCTGGGGAGTGGGTGTTGGGTTGGGGCTGGATTTGGGGTGAGGGTTTGCATGGGGCAGGGGCCAAGGAGTGAGTGCTGGGGTGTGTGTCTGGCACAGGGATGGGGTAGTGGGGAACAGGGAGCAAGTGCCAGGTTGGGAGTGCACTGTGAGCTGTGGGCAGTGAGGGGCTGGTGGGGGTCTGTGTAAGAATGGGTGTTGGGTTGGGGAATGCATTGGTGGGCATAGAGCTGGTGGACACAGGGATGGGTTGTTGGGGGGATAAGGAACAGGTGCCAGGTTGGGAGTATGCTGGTAATGTGGGAGGTTGGGGCGCAGGAAGGGGCTGGTGGACACTGGCAGTGTGACTGGCCCTGTGACTCCCTGCCCTGATCCTGAGGATGTACTGACACCCCCTGTGGCCCCCTCCCCAGCACCTAGACTGGGTGCCTGAATGGTTGGCCTGGATCTGCGCTGGCTACATCTGAGATTGCCCCTTCCCCTTGTGCCAGGAGCTGCAAAGACCCCGGGTGAAGGGGTCTGGGCCTGGGCGCAGGCTGGGTTATTCTCTGCGCTGCACATGTCACTGCTGCAACCACCTCAGGGCCAGGGTGGCTGGTTACACAGGGACCAGCGCAGCTGAGCTTTAAGAGTGAAGAGGGGTGGTCAGGTGGTTGGAGCCGGGGGCAGGAAGGGGGTCTGGATTCTTTCCTTAGCTCTGGGGTGGGCATTGGGGCTGGCTTTCCTCTTCCCCGTGTGCTGTGTGTCGCTGCCCCGGGTTCCCTGATTCACCCAGCTCCTGAGTCGCTTCCCCTCTCGCTGGCTGCACTTCCCCTTGACCTGGCTCTCTGGGAAAAACTGGGGAGAAACCTCCTTGCACTTGGGCCCTGGCGGGACTGAGCTGCAAAGTCACTGGCCCTGGCTGCTGCCCTATTAAAAGGGCAGCTACAGGGAAATCTACCACTATAAACCTCCCTCCTGCTGGGATCTGAAAGCTCCTTCCAAAGCGCAGGGCTGGGTCTGAGCCCGGGATAAAACCCAGGAGTCCTGGCTCTTTCTCCTCCACCCCCACTCTAACCCAGTAGCCTCCACTCTCCTCCCAGACCCCAGGAGAGAACTCGGGAGTCTTGGCTCCCAAGCTTTCTCCACTCTAACCCCAGGAGTGTTTCCTTTGTCCCCGGGCTGCTTGTGAGGAGCAATGATGTAGGGTGGGTTTATTTTTCTAGGGTCTCACATTGCCTGCTCATGCCCTGCAGCATTGGGGGTGTTCCCCCAGTAACTCTTCCTTCCAAAGTGGGTGAAGCTAAACTTAGCCCAGACAAGAGGGGGTCCACATTTGGGAAGGGATGAAAAATCCCATTTAGTTAGTTAACTGCATCCCGACTGCGCTGGAGTGGGGCCCCCCCATGTCATTTGCAAGCAGGGGTTGCTCCAGCCCAACCTAGCCTGTGGCCCCTCCTGCCACAGACAGAAGCTGCTCCTGTGAAGCATCCGGGCTCTCCGAAATAGCCCCCAACCACAGTGGTCCCGCAGGGCTGGAGCAGCCCCATTAAGGATGAGGCTTACCGGTCAATCGTTCACATCCCTACTTTCGGGGCTGTGGGCGCTTGTGAGGAATGTGCCGTGTGCTAGAGAGGCACCCACTAACTACTGCATGCTGGCTTCCATCAGTGGCAATTGTCAGCACTGGTGAGGCCACAGCAAGAGTACTGCATCCAGTTCTGGGCCCCCCACTACAGAAAGGATGTGGACACATTGGAGAGGGTCCAGTGGAGAGCAACCAGAATGATGAGGGGGCTGGAGCCATGACTCACAAGGAGAGGCTGAGGGATTTGGGCTTATTTAGTCTGCAGAAGAGAAGAGTGAGGGGGGATTTGACAACAATCTTCAACTTCCTGCAGGGGGGTTCCAAAGTGGATGGAGAGAGGCTGTTCGCAGTTGCAGGTGACAGAATGAGGAGCAATGGTCTCAAGTTGCAATGGGGGAAGTCTAGGTTGGTGGAGAAGCACTGGGATGGGTCCCTAGGGAGGGGGTGGAATCTCTATCCCTAGAGGTGTTTAAGTCCTGGCTTGACAAAGCCCTGGCTGGGATGATTTAGTTTGGGTTGGTCCTGCTTTAGGCAGGGGGCTGGACCGATGACCTCCTGAGGTCTCTTCCAGCCCTAGCATTTCTATGAGGTGTCCCTGTATAACTGGCAGCCCCACCCCAGAGGTGGCTGCTTCTCAGCACCAGGCATGGGGACCCTGTGTAAGCAGCTGCCTCTCCCCAGAGGTGGCTGCAATGTTGCAGTGGACCAGGAGTCTCTGGATAAGCAGCTCCTACCCTGACCCTGGAGGTGGCTGCATTTCATGTGGCAGTAACTGGAGAAACAAATCCTAGGCATAGTTGGAGAGAGGCTGAGGACTTTGATCTGCTGCACTGGGGGGCAGTGAAGACCAGGCTGGAGGGTCCGGGACTTGGGCATAGGTGTCCTGGCTGAATGGGTTGATCCCTGGCTGTGTGTGACGCATAGTCCTGCTTCTCTTCCCTCCCCAGGTCTGAGTCCTTTCCCTGCGTACCATGATTTGAGCCCCACATGCCAAGAGCTCTAATCCCCCTGCACCAGGCCCTGATGATGAATAACAAGGAAACCACAGAGGTCTCTGGTGAGTTAGAATGGTGATGAGGCCCCCCCGAGCTCAACTTACAAGCCAGAGAACCCAGGAGTCCTGGCTCCCAGCCAGCCATGCTCTATCCCACCAGGCCCCGCTCCCCTCGCAGAGTCGGGGAGAAAACTAGGGATGTTAATTAACATTTCAAATGTTAACTGGTTGTATGTTAGGTTTCATTGGTTAACCCTGGGGCAGCCCCCCAGCTGTGGCATGACAGACTGTGGGGGGCTGCTCTGGCCCCAGCCCTGCTGTGGATGCAGATGAGGGGGAGAGGTGCTGTTCCAGACCCACCGTGTGCTTTGGCTCTGGCCCTGCTGCAGCTAGAAGAAGGCTGCTCTGGTCCTGGCCACAGGTGGTGGGGTTCACCTAGCGAGAACCCAGGAGTCCTGGCTCCCAGCCCCCTGCTCTAACCCACCAGCCCCCACTCCCCTCCCAGAGCTGTGGAGGGAACCCAGGTGTCCTGGCTCCTGGCACTGTCTGCAATGCTGGAATTTGTGTCCCCTTGTCTCTGCAGAGAAGAGCCACCACTTGAAAGTATTCCTGCCCAAGAAGCTGGTGGAGTGTTTGCCCAAATGCCCTGCCCTCCCCAAGGAGCGACTGCGCTGGAATACCAATGAGGTGGGAAATGGGGCAGGGGCCCTGTCCCCTCTGCTCCCACCAGTCCTCAGGGCAGGGACTGGTTGGCTCGGGGGCAGGGAGTGGGGCTGGGGCCTGGTCCCTCTGTTGAGCCTGTGGTGTTATCCCCAATTTGCCCCATTGTCAGGCACTTGGACCCTGAGTGATGGGGCACATCAAAGGGGGAATTCGTGGGGGGCGCCTCCCACCCTGAGCTGGGCATTCTGGTCTCTCTTAGGAAATTGCCTCCTATCTGATCACTTTTGAGAAGCATGAGGAATGGCTCTCCTGCTCTCCCAAGACCCGGTGAGCATCCCACAGGGAGTGGGGGTATGGGAGGCCGGGTTTGCAGTTATAAAGGGGGGCTGGGAAAGAGGTGGGAGGTGGCAGGGAGGACCAGAGAGCAGCAGGTAGGGATGCCCGGGGTGGCAGGGAGAAGCTGGGGTACACTGGGGGAGCCGATCTCTGGGAGACATTTGGTGGGAGCTCAGCTCAGCCCCGCAGTGACTCCTCCTCTTATCCGGCATCAGCCCCCAGAACGGCTCCATCATCCTATACAACCGGAAAAAGGTGAAGTACCGCAAGGATGGCTACTGCTGGAAGAAACGCAAGGACGGCAAGACCACGCGGGAGGACCACATGAAACTCAAGGTGCAAGGCATGGAGGTAGGCTTGGGGTGGGCCCTGAATACTGGATGTGGGGCTGGTGGTACTGTGGGAGAGAGGAGCTTGGGCTGGGTCTCCCTTACAGGGGGCTGTGGGGCAACTTGGAGCCAGGAGGGAGTAGGGGCTGGGAGAGACCAGGTTGGTGTCCTTAGAAGCTGAGCCCAGGGATGTGGGAGGAGCATGGTGGGGATTGGGCACCCTCCAGAGAGGGGATGGGTTACGCAAGCAAGGGTCTGGCTTCCCTTTGGGCATGGGCCATAGGCACCAGTGTGACCATGCCTCCCTATGGGTGGGGAGTGACCTAGACTGCCTCCCCCCGAGTGCTGAGAAGTGCCCTACTCTCCCCCTGTCTCCCCACAGTGTCTGTATGGCTGCTACGTCCACTCCTCTATTGTCCCCACATTCCACCGACGGTGCTACTGGCTACTGCAGGTACGGGGAGTCGGGCAGCAGGGTCTGCATTAAAACACCACAAAGAAATCTCTGAGGGCTCTGAACAAGGATCCCACAGCGTTTCAGAGCTCCCAGCCCCCCTGCCTTCCCAGAGCAGAGGAGGGAACCTGGAATCCTGACCCTGACCCTGCACCTGCCCCTGCAGAATCCTGACATTGTGCTGGTGCACTACCTGAACGTGCCGGCGCTGGAGGACTGCGCCAAGCTCTGCGGGCCCATCCTCTGCTCCATCAGCAGCGACCGCAAGGAGTGGCTGAAGTGGTCGAAGGAGGAGCTGGTGAGCCAGCTCAAACCCATGTGTAAGGAGAGGGTGCCAGCTGCGGGGCCTTGGGTGTTGAGGGTGAATAAGGGCCCCGGTGAGGGTGCTGTGCAGAAGGGATGAAGCCTGTGAGGGGCAGGGATGGGACAGAGGATCGGGGGGGGGGGAAGCAGCCTGGTTGCTCTCTGCTCCATGTCTCTGTCCCCTTCTCCTGCAGTTCACGGGATAAAGTGGAGCTGCAGCAACGGCAACGGGACCACAGAGTTCTCCATTGAGCAGCTGGTGCAGCAGATCCTGGAGAGCCACCAGGCCAAACCCCCACCCCGCACGCATGCCTGCCTCTGCAGTAGTGGCCTCGGTCAGTGCCTCCCCACCCCACCAGCTGTGGGACCTAGGCATTCTCCCAGCCCCCCCTCCCCCACTAGGACCTACCAGTCCCCACTTCCCTCCCAGAGGTGGGGGGGAGAACCCAGGTGTCCTGGCTCCCAGCCCCCTCTGCTGTAACCCACCAGCCCCCGCTCCCCTCCCAGAGCTCATGGAGAACCCAGGTGTCCTGGCTCCCAGCCCCCTCTGCTGTAACCCACCAGCCCCCGCTCCCCTCCCAGAGCTCATGGAGAACCCAGGTGTCCTGGCTCCCAGCCCCCTCTGCTGTAACCCACCAGCCCCCGCTCCCCTCCCAGAGCTCATGGAGAACCCAGGTGTCCTGGCTCCCAACTTTCCCCCTCCTCAGCAGGGAGCTCATCTCTGCCTTTGGTGGCTCAGGGTTCTGCTGGCACCCCCTAGTGGCCAATGTGAGGTACAGTGGCCAGCAGTGCCTGTGCTGTCACGTACCCACAGCCCAGAGCCAGCCTCCCCATCCCTGGCTGACTGCTGTGCCCAGTCCCTCCTCTTCCACATCCAGGGCTGGTCTCCTGGGATCCCATCAGCCTGGGGGCACCGTGGGGGTACCCTAATGTCCATCCCACTGTCTGTCCCTCCACAGCTGTCTCCCTCTGACTTGACCCTGCCCTCCCCACAGCCCTGTTTGTCCATCTGCCCTTCCCCACACGCTGCTATCTGTGTGTTTGTCTGCTGTGACCCTGCTGGCGCATCCCCACAGAGCCTGTCTGTCTAGCCCCCCGATGGCCCCACTCTCAGCCTGCCCCCACACAGCTGCATCTGTCTGTCCATCCCACAGGCAGCCCAGGCCATGTCCCGCACAAATGCAGCAGCACCAAGCACCGCATCATTTCCCCGAAGGTGGAGGCGCGGCTCTGCCCAGTCCCGGCACTCCCCGAGCCACAGCGTGTGCCTGAGCCCAAGCCGGAGCCAGAGCTGGCCAAGCCTGACAGAAAAGAACCCCCAGCGCCCACCGAGCCCTCCTCTTCCTCCTCCCCAGATGCCCCTCGGCCTTCATCTGGCGTAGGTCCACCCAGCAGCTCCTACCGAGGTGAGCGGCCACCAGCTGCTGTGGCACTGTCAGTGGGGCTTCCGGGCAGTGCCGTCCTAGTCATGACTGGCCTGGCCGGGGCCCCAGAGAAGCCGCTAGGCCTCACACCCAGCCAGCACCTGGTGGCGAGTGATCCTCCAGCACCCGCCGGCCCTGTTAGCCTGGCCCTGCTGCCAGGTCCCGGCCTGGTCCTGTCTCAGAACCTGGAGGCCAGCATGGAGACAGGGGAGGCCGGCTCCAGCGCCTTCGACCCCGACTGCTTCCTCAACAGCCCCGCCCGGGGCCAAACCTATGGGTGTCGGGCACCGGAGCCACCCACCCCGGCCTATGCGCCCCCCACTGCTGGCAACTGCTTCTTCATCCAGGACGACGGGGGGGCGCCAGGGCGGGGCACCCAGCCCTCCTCCCGGGAGAAAGGGGAGACACCCATGGAGACGGGGGCGTCCCGGCCAGGTGGTGGGGCAGCGACGGAGCAGCTGCAGGAGGAGCTGTACTCCATCATACAGACGGCAGGGGCCAGGGGGCCGGACCTGCCCTTCGGCCTCTCCTTGGACAGCTTCATCTCGGAACTCATGACGGAGGAGGCTGGGGCTGGGGGAGGGAGCAGCCCCCCACGCCCAGCTCTGCCTGACACCCCTGGTGAGGCTGCTCCTCCAGGGGGTGAGGTGACTCCAGGCCCCCAGCCTGAGGAGCTAGTGAACATCACTGATTTCTCGCCGGATTGGTCTTACCCAGAGGTGAGTCAGGTGGTAGGAGTGTCGGGGGGCAAGGGGAGCAAGAGATAAAGGGGACCCCCTGCAGGTCATTAATATGGCTCTTTCCCACCCCTGTAGGGCGGTGTCAAGGTGCTGATCACGGGGCCGTGGATGGATGAGACAGACTCCTACACCTGCCTCTTCGACCGAGTGGTCGTGCCTGCAGCGCTCATTCAGTCGGGTGTCCTACGCTGCTACTGCCCCGGTACGGGCCACAGGGCCTCCCCCTTCTTGGGAGCGCAGGCTCCTACCCATCCCTAGGGCAGGGACTGGCTGGCTCGGGGGCCAGGAAATGGGGCATGGGACCTGCTCCCTCTAGGGGGCGCCAGATCCCATCAAGCCCCAGGGTGGAGACTGGTTGGTTCAGGAGGACAGGCCTGGTCTATGTTGTCCCCTCTCACTGCCCCTCCTCCCATAGGCCATGAGGAGGGGCTGGTGGCCTTGCAAGTGGCCCATGGCTCCCGGCTGGTCTCCACCTCAGTGCTGTTCGAGTACCGGGGCCGTGGGTTTCTGGCGCTGCCCAGCACCCAGCTGGACTGGCTCTCCCTGGATGGTGAGTGGGATGGGGGCTGGGGGAAGATGAGGGGCAGGGAGCAAGTGAGGGGGAGGCTTTTCATGTGACTGTGGGAACTAATAAGGGAGCAGGAGAAATTCAGAGGGGCTTAAGTCATTGCAAACAGGGATAGAGATTGGTCTCTTCCCTCCCCTTGCCGTTTTCAGATGGTTGTAGGGAGGGAGCAGGGCTGGAAGCCAGGAGACCTGGATCCTTTCCTCATCCTCATGAAACTTGCCTTTCCCTATGTTCTCCCTGGTCTTAGCATCTCCCCCCGGAAGGGGGGGAGCAGGAAGTGATTGGAGAATCGGGGGGTCCTCATACTCCACCCCCCCCCCCAGCCAACCAGAAGACAGCTATTCCAGACAGAGCCAGCAGGTGGCAGCATAGCCCCAGTGTGTGTTTTGGGCATGTAGGGCTGGGAAGGGAGCAGAGCACGAACATGGGGTCCTGGGAATGTGTGAACCTGTGGGAGTGGTGGGTAGCCATATACATCAGCTAGGCCAGATGTAATCAAACTAGACAGAATTCTCCACCCCGCCTCCAAAACTGAGGGTAGTCCGCTCCAATGCAGACACCTTTGGGGTGGGGCGGCCAGTTTACAGGCACCCCTCACCCAGCGCTGAGATGCAGCCACTTCTGGGGCAGGGTGGCTGGTTACACAGGGACCCCTCCCCTGGCACTGAGATACAGCCACCTCTGGGATGTGGCATGACAGGTGTCTCATAGCAACGGTGCACCAGACTTTAGGACAGGAAATGAAGGCAAACGTTCCATGCAAGTGAAACTGCCACTGCGATTTCAGCAGGGTGCCCAGATATATTTTTAGCAGTGAGGTGACAGACCCCAGAACATGGTGCCTCCTGCTGTACAGTGCTCTTGGGGTTCCTGTTCTGTCCTGGGAAGCTTTGGGAATGCACTGGGGAGGGAGCTCAAAGAGGTGGCAGGTGGGTTCTGGGCCATGGGTCTGGCTTGAGCCAGGTGTAGAATGTGTGGTTGAGTAATAACTGGGAGGGGGGGATGCCTCCCCTTCTGGGATGAAAGTTCTGTCCCCTTGGGACAAAGGAGAAGAGGCCTGGTGCTGGCATCCTGTCCTCCCTGTGCTTGTCTGGGTCACGGGAAACGGGCGTGGCTGGGAGACCTCTGTGCCCCCACAAATGCCCAGATAGCTGGTCTCCAACTGCAACCACCAAGGGGCAGCAAAAGTTACAGGAGGCTGCTCAGTTTGGGCTCAACCAGAGTGTGAATGGGCTCCTGCTCTCACCCACCAGCCCCCACTCCCCTCCCAGAGCTGGGTCTCAGGACTCCTGAGTTCTGGCTTCCAGGCCTCCAGCTCTGACCCCTCCTGGCCAGCGGACAAATCCCTTGATGCTGCTGCATGGCAGGCCGGGTAGTTCTTGGCTGTCGTCAGGTGCACACCCACAGTAGCCCATGCCTGTGGGGGTGGAATTTCCAGTGGGGTTGGGCCGGGTGCCCGGTTTCCATGGCCATGAGTCACCGGCCTCAGAATACCTTGGCTGGCTGTAAGGGGACACCTTCCCCAGCTGCCTGGGTTTGTTTCACTGCTGCTTGGCGTCATGGCTGCCAGTGACGCAGCCGGGCAAGGGGGTGGAAGTGCAGGGGTCTCAGGCCACTTTCCAGGGTGTGGTCCCATCCTGCTGAGGTGTGAACCCCGGTGTCTGGGCTGGATTGTTAAATAGGGGCCATGTTCCACCCCAGAAAGGGAGTCATAGCTCAGTGCTGGCTCTCAGCCCACCCTGCTGTAAGTCCCAAGACTCCAGGTCCCTCCCAGAGCTGGGGAGAGAACCCAGGAGTCCTGGCTCCCAGCCCATCCCCCTAACAGTGCTGAACTCCCTTGTGCCCTCCCAGTTGTATCCCCCAGACGCTTGCCCACGTGTCCACACAGATGCAGCCTCGCATTCCCTGCATGCATGCCTGTAGTAATCCCTGTCCACACACACAGGCCCATGTGCCCAATCCTACGCCTGACCTCCACGCGCACAGTCGTACAATCACATACCTTACCCCCGGACACCCTGCCCAACAGTGTCACACTAGCCTCAGTCATGTTCTGCACAATTGCATGTTACCCCCCAGACAGTCCTGCCCACAGTTGCACACTGCACAGTCATACACCTTGGCCCTGGACACCCCTGCATACAGTCACACACCACGCGGATGCCCCCAGATGCAGTTGCACACCTTACTCCCACACACAGTTGCACATTGCACAATCACACATTCTATCCCCAGACATCAACACACACCTCAGTCACACCGCCCTCCCCCATAGATGCAGTTGCACTCTGCCCCTGCACACAGGCACACAAGACAATCATGCATACTAGCACTGCACAATCACACCACCTATCCCCAGACACCCCTGCAGACAGCTGCACATTGCACAGTATCACCCTCCTTCCCGCACCGTCACCTCTCCTTACACCCCACCCCAGCAGGAAGGGGTTAACAGTCATCTGGGCTTTCCCCAAGGAGCCCCCCTCCTCTGCCCTCTGTTAGCAGCTTGGGGGGGGCAGCCCCTCCTCCCCATGGCTATTTCTGTCCCATTGAGAGCCAGGGCAGTGGGAGGCCCTGTCACAGTGCAGAGAAACCGCACTGCAGGCTGGAGACAGACTGACGCCCTAGGGGCTTGGCCTGGGGATCTCCTCCCTTCTCCCCCCGCTGCCCTCTTCTTGAGATGTCACCGGACCTCAGGGGAGTTTGGGAGGAGCAGTTTTTTTTTGCCACCTTGTGGGGCCCCAGGACTCCTGGCTGGTAATTCCACCCTGCTCCTTGCTCGTGCATATGTGAGTGGGGGGAGCCAGCCCCCCATCCCTGCCAGGAAATTCCAGCTCCTGCTGGGAGTCATTTGAACACGCCCGCGGGAAGGACAGAGCCATGGACAAGGAAGGTAGCAAGGTTGGGGGGTCAGGAGGTCCCACCCGGGAGCCAGTGAATCATGCCTGGAGTACCCCACTACACTGTCTGGGGGGAGGTGGCTGGGGTACTCCAGTGTGCTGTCTGGGGGGAGGTGGCTGGGGTGTGCCAGGCGGGGTACCCCAGTGTGCTGTCTGGGGGGAGGTGGCTGGGGTGTGCCAGGTGGGGTACCCCAGTGTGCTGTCTGGGGGGAGGTGGATGGGGTGTGCCAGGCGGGGCTGGGGAGAGCAGGGTGGGTGAATGGGGTGTATTTGAGGGGCGTGGCAGTGGATGGAAGGGGGTGTTATTGTGTGACAATGGGGATGCAATGGCAGTTTGATGTGGGTATTATGGGGAGTGAAGAATGGGGGTGCACTGATGGTGTATTGTGGGAGGAAGGGTGGGGGTCTATTGTAAGAGTGTATAGGGGAAGGGCGGGGGTGTATTGAGAGAGGGAATTGGGGGATGGGCGGGGGTGTATTGTGGGGTCAATGGGTGGGGGTGTATTGTGGGGTCCCATGGTGTCTTGTGGAGTGCGGGGCCACACTAGAACCTCAGCAGGACCCCCCTCCACTACTCCCCCACTTGCCTCCACCAGCCCAGCACTGTCTCCCCATAGCTCCACTTTCAAATGGGATGAGGGGCTCAGCTTTCCCTGCCTGGTGTCAGTACAGGAGTGGGAGGGGGCGCTACACCCAACCTTGGGGGTATTTCCTGTCTGGCTAATCCCTATGATATGCAGATTAGCCGCCTGGCCCCACTCCACTGTCCCCGGAAATTAACCAGGCTAATCCCAGCAGGAGAGATGGGGCGGGCTCAGCAGGTTTTTGTTGCCTGGACACTTAGGTTCCCGACCCGGCTCTGGGAGAGCTGTGGGGACTGGTGGGTTGGAGCAGTGGGACGCTGGGATCCAGAACTCCTGGGTTTTCACCTCACTGTTGGGAGGGGCGTGGGGGCTGGTGGATCAGAGTAAGGGAGGTGGGAGCCAGGACTCCTGAGTTTCAGGGGTGGGGGGATGTATTGCTGTGCACCCCCCCTCACACACACACACACCATGTCCCCAGATAACCAGTTCAGGATGTCGATCTTGGAGCGCCTGGAGCAGATGGAGAAGCGCATGGCAGAGATGGCAGCGTCCTCCCAGCAACAGCGGGGGGCTGCCGGGGAGTCCCCCCACACCCAGGTGAGCCCCCAGGCAGGATTCTCAAGGGAAGAGCCGCTAGTGCTGGGTTGATGGTCTAGTGTGTCAGAAGTGTTTGGCCGGCTGGCTTCTTGTAGTCAGGCCAGTTCCGCTCACTGTTTGTTATTACTGCGGCTGAGTTTATTGCAAGGTGGTGTGGGGGGGGGGGGGGGGGGTTCCAGTACAACTCGGGTCAGTTACTGTACAAGCCCCTGGGTGTGCCCAGGCATGGGAGTCCGAACACCTGGTTCTCTCCCTGGCTCTGGGAGGGGAGTGGGGACTGGTGAGTCAAAGGAGGGGAGCTGGGAGCCAGGGTCCTGGGTTCTCTGCCTGGCTCAGGGAGGGGAGTAAGGACTGGTGGGTCAGAGCAGGGTGACTGGGAGCGAGGTCCCACTGCTCCTTCCATCCCCCCATGCTGTGCCTGGCTTGACGTCATACCCCCCCATAAGCCTTTATCTGTGCTGCTATTTCGGACCCTGAGGGGGGTTAATTTTAGCCACGTGGCGGCAGGCTCGGCAGGGTGCCCGGCGGCTGCTCCTTGCTGGGGTGGGGGGGATTACAGAGGCATTTTCCAGCCTGCCCAGCCAGGACAGGACAGGCATTCTTTCCAGCCTGAGCAAGGGGAAAATCAAGACCTAGAGATTGGCTGCAATCTGGTGGGCTGTGTTAAGTCATGGGGGGTGAGATCCCGGGGTTCCCTTTGTGGGGCTTTATACAAGCCTCTCATGGCCAGGTGAGGCCAGACACTGAGCCCCCTTTCTGTCTCTCCTCCCATTTCGGGGATCTGCTGGGTCATTGTAGGTTCCTCTGTCCCCTCCAGAGATCCAGGGGTGCCTAGTACCAGGCTAACCAGCTCCCAGCACCGAGATGCAGCCACCTCTGGGGTGGAGCAGACAGTTAACTAGGGACCTCTTCCCACAGGCCACTTCTGACTCCTTCGAGGACCGGATCGTGGCCCTGTGCGAGAAGATGATGTCTCGCTCCTCCTGGCTTCACTCTGACACCCTGGTCCATGACATCAGCTTCCGGGGCATGACTCTGCTGCACCTGGCAGCTGCCCAGGGCTATGCCCGCCTCATTGAGACTCTCATGAAGTGGAGGTAAGTTCCCCAGGCTGCTGCAGGGCAGCCTGTGCTGTAGGAATAAGGGGGGAACCCTTATCCGTGCAGCTCGGGTGGGGTCTTTGGGGGGGGGATCGCCCATTCTCCACTTGAGTCAGGGATCCTGCTCACCTGATTTTCCTGCAGGAACCTCAGTGCTGACAGCTTGGACTTGGAGCAGGAAGTAGATCCTCTGAATGTTGACCACTTTTCCTGCACCCCGCTGGTAAGTCGGGGACCTCACCCTGGAAGGAGCTGGGGGGGGGGGGAGTAGATGAAGTATGCACCAAGGGGAGGGACTTGTAGATACACCCATGTGGGAGAGTGCCCCCACCCAGCTCCCTGTCCTGCAGCACCCCCTGATGGTGCCGTGGGGCCAGCCCTGCTTATGTGGGAGAGCGCCCCCTACTGAGCCCCCACCCTGCACCAACCCCTAGCACAGCCCTGGGGCCAGCCCTGCCTACCAGGGGGGAGCGCCCCCTGTTGAACTCCTGCTCCATGTCCCACAGTGCCCTCTAACTCCTTGCTTTCTACCCTCCAGATGTGGGCGTGCGCCCTGGGCCACATCGACGCAGCCCTTCTGCTGTACCGCTGGAACGGCCAAGCACTCTCCATCCCCGACTCACTGGGCCGGCTACCTCTGACTGTGGCTCGCTCCCGGGGCCATGTGGCGCTGGCTGCTCGCCTGGAGGACCTGCAGCGCCAGGAGCCAAGTTCCGAGGGTGTCGCGGACAAGGGCTGGGGGCAGCAGCACCCAGCTGAGGCCTTGCGCATCCCCTCTCCACTCTCTGCCAGCCCCGACACTGGTATGGTGCCCGCCGAGTGTGGGAGTCGGGTGTCTCTGGGTGGGTAGTGCTCTCCAGGGCTCTCCCGTCCCTTGCTGACCCCCCTCATCCCTTGTCCCAGGGCTGAGCACAGTGAGCAGTGTCTCCTCACCCTCAGAGCTGTCGGACGGCTCCGTCTCTGTCACCTCGGCCTACTCCAGCGCTTCTGCTCTTCGTGACTCACCTGCCGGCAGTCCTGAGCCAGATGGCACCATGGACTTTGGCACTGCCCCTGAGGGCCCAGCCAGCTGGTACCTGCAGGAGACCCCCAGCCCACCTGGCCTGCGCTGCTCCCCCGGTGAGCCCCACTTCTTCATGGAGTATGAGGAGCCCTCCGAGCCAGAGCTGCTGTCATATGCGGAGAACACGGAGAATGAGGACTATCTGCCAACTGCTGATGTGCTGCAGGTAGCAGGAGGGGGGGAGGAATAGATTGGGAGAGCTGGGTGCAGTGGTGGTGGGGGGAGGCGCTAAGCAGGCTAATGGTTTGTGATGGGGGGGAACATGGGTTCTCATAGTAAAGGAAGGGAAACTCAGGCAAATTGACCCCCAAGTCACCAGCTGGAGTGGAGCTGAGGAGAGAACCCAAAGGTCCTGGCTCTCAACCCCCCTGCTCTGACCCACCAGCACCCCTCCCCTCCCAGAGACAAGGAGAGAACCCAAATGTCTGGTGTCTCTGCCCCCAGGTGGACATGATCACACTGGCAAGGCAGATCATCGAGGCAACACCAGAGCGCATTAAGCAGGAGGATTTCAGCTCTTCAGCTGAGGTGCCGCTGCGGGAGCGAAGTGGGAACATGGGGCTGAGCGAGACCATGTCCTGGCTGACCAGTTACCTGGAGAGCGTTGACCAGCTGCCCAGCTTCTCCCAGCACAGGTACTGGGCCTGCCCTCCAGGGGGCACTGGCTCCTATCCCCTCCCAGAGCAGGACTGACTGGCTCCACGTGCCAGGTCACTGGGGTCTGTGTCTATCCCTGCCCTCCAGGTCGGTGCCCTCGTCACGAGTGTGCCTGAGTCCCCTGCAGACCTCAGTAGGGGAGCTGTCTTTTGACCGCCTGCCCCCACCCCCCACGGCTGCTGGGTGGGCCGAATTCCTCAACGCCTCGGCCAATGGCAAGATGGAGAGCGAGTTCGCGCTGCTGACACTGTCCGACCACGAGCAGCGGGAGCTGTACGAGGCTGCTCGCATCATCCAGACGGCCTTCCGCAAGTACAAGGTGCCCCTCCTGACAGGCCCCCTGCTTTAGCCCGAGTGCCACAAGCATCTGGCCCCTTCCTTGCCATGCTGTGCCCCTGGTAATGGATCCCAATGGCAGTGGGTATCCTGCGCTGTACCAGCAACCAGGATCTCTCACTATGGTATCCCCCAGCAACCAGGATCTTGCAGTTCCCTGGCAACTGGAAGCCCCATAGTAACAGGCATCTCCTCTCCTCCCTCTCCGCCCCACCTCCTCCCCACAGTGCCCTGCCTGGCAACAGGGAGCCCTCCTGCCAGCCCTGAGTGCCTGACACCCTCCACTCTCCCTCCAGGGCCGGCGGCTGAAGGAGCAGCAAGAGACGGCAGCTGCCGTGATCCAACGATGTTATCGCAAGTACAAGCAGGTAAAGCCCATCGGGGGTGCTTCGTGCTGCCTTTTTGGGAGATGCTGGCTGGGGATACTGCTCCAGGAACCATGGGCCAGCTGGCATCACTCCTGGAGCCAGACCCAGGCTCCCTCCCTACTCCCCCAACAGAGCTGTAGGTGTAAGCTGAGTCTGTTGGGTCTCATCCTGGGAGATGCCCTTGCCCCACTAACTCACCTCTTCTCTGTCTCGCAAGCTCACGTGGATTGCATTGAAGGTAACAAGTGGGGGCTGCCATGGAGAGGGCTGCACATGGGGGTGGGGGAGGGTGGGATACACTGGGGGCTGTGTGTCTGTGTGTGGGGGGGGCATGAATTGCTGCTTTTTTCCCCAACTCTGGGAGTGGAGTGGGGGCTTCTGGGTCAGAACGGAGGGCTGGGAGCCAGGACTCCTGGGTTCTCTCTCTACTCCTGAGGGAATGCTTAAAATTCTGCAAAATTGGACATATTTGATTTGTCAAAACAGCACAGATGCCACTTAGGGTTCTGTCAGCATGTCTGTAACATAGACACCAAAAACAACGAGTCTGATGTTTTGCTTTGACAAACGGATCCCTGTCTAAGTAGATGAACACAGATTCCATGGAGTAATTCACGTAAGGTGCAACCCAGCACCATGTTTCCTTCCTTGTGTGAGGCTGGGAGAGGGAAGGAGCCTATTGTGATCCTGTAGGAGGTTTATCTTGGGAGAGGGGGGGAGCGCCTCCCCCATGCTGACCCAGAGCCTCTCCCATTCAGTCAGACACATCTGTCCCTGTCCTTAGTCTGGTGCCACAGCGACCTCAGGTGGGCAAAAGGTGGAACTGCAGCACCTTTGGGTCAGAAACATCTGTGGGAGGTGGAAAAAATTCTGTGGAACACATGAATTCTGCATATCTGCAGTGGCACAGAACTCCCACTGGAGTATCTCCGTAGATCTAGTGGCTGGTGGGTTAGAGCAGGGGGGGCTCCTGGGTTCTCTCCCCAGCATCGAGGGGGGGACTAGGTTCTGTCACACTGCCCCGTCTGACCTCCCTGTTCCCCTGCAGTATGCCCTGTATAAGAAGATGACACAAGCTGCAATCCTGATCCAGAGCAAATTCCGTAGTTACTATGAGCAGAAGAAGTTCCAGCAGAGCCGACGGGCCGCAGTTCTCATTCAGCAGTACTACCGCAGCTACAAAGAGTATGAGAAGCTCAAACAGGGCCACCGAGCCTCCGCCACCATGCAGCAGAAGATCAAGTAGGTGCCTGGACTCCTGGGTTCTCTGCCTGGCTCTGGGATGAGTGTGGGGGCTGGTGGGTCAGAGGAGGGGGGCTGGGAGCCAGGACTGGGTTTTGTTCGCTTCGTCTGTTGTCCCTTTCCTCCTTTAGGCTGCAGTGCCTGGTATGGAGCCCAGCTCTCCACTGACATGTTCTCTCCTAGCTCCAGGCCACTCATTGCTCAGTATCTACAGGGCCATGCCTCTTTACAGGCTTATGGGGCAGGGAGCCAGTCTGGGGAAGCTGTGCCTCCAGTGCCCTCTGGGTCTGGGCAAGGTGACATCCACACCCCACATGTAGGATCTGAGCTCTTCCTCAACCATGGATGCTTAAATCGCCTGTTCTGGACTGACCTGGTCTTCCAGGAGAAACCAGTGAAGGACACCCACTGCTGTCATATCCCTGGCTATGAAAAGATCCTACCCCACAGGTGGTTGCTTCTCTGTGCTGGGCAAGGACTTCCTGCGTAACCAGCCATCTGCACCTTCACTTCTTATCTTCTCTCCCCGTAGGGGCACGTTCCTTACGAAGAAGCAAGATCAGGCTGCCCGTAAGATCATGCGGTTTCTGCGCCGCTGTCGACACAGGTATGTGGGGCAGGAAGCGAGATGGTGTCAAAGAACTGGGATGGGGGGATCCTAAGCAGGGAAATGGGGGGGGGGGGAAAGCTGGGATAGGGGCAGTTTTACTGGGGTGGGAATGTGGTGCATTAGAGGGGCTATGGTCGGGTGGGGCAAGACGGTAAGTGGGGGATTCAGGGAGGGTGTACTCCCAGAGGTGGGATCTGGAAAAAGAGGGACCCTTGTGGGGTGGGATTGAGGTGTCAGTGGGGCCCTCACCTCCTCCCTCTTTCTCCACCCCCAGGATGAAGGAGCTGAAGCAGAGCAAAGAGGTGGAAAGTTTACAGAAGCGAGGTCTTGCTACTTAGCTCCCCCATGCTGACCCCATCCTGGAGGGTGACATTCCTCCTGGACCCCTCCAGTGGCCAGCTAAAGTCCAAGGCAGCCCGGCTGGAAACCCAGGCATCTGGGGTTGGCTGCCTCCATCTTTGCTCTTTTTTTCGGACTGCGACAATGGAGTCTTAATGGATCAGACCTCCTGTCTTAATGACTGTGCAATAGCAACTGGCTGTGGTGGGAGTGAAAGGAGGACTTGATCTCCATGGACTGGGGGGGAGACCCCCCCCAATGGACATGAGGACAGTGCAGGTGGGAGGGGAGGGGGAAATCTTTTCAGAACTGAGGTATCAGCTGTTATGCACTTGTTCTCCCCTCCCCAAGCTCTCCCCTGCTCACCAACCTCACCTTATCTTTGTGCCAAGTTATCCCCTCCGGTTGGGGGCCAGGCCCCTGGCTGCTCTCCCTGGCTCCGGGAGGGAAGTTGGGGCTCGGGGTTAGAGCGGGGGGGGGGGGGGTCATGTAGAGTTCAGTCTGAGGTGAGCCCCTGCCTTGCTGTACTTAAAGGGCCTGGTTTGATCCCATGTGACCGCCCCCAGTCGCCCCTCCCACCTGGCCAGCGCCTGGGGCCCGCTGTGCTGAGAACTAGTCTCGTCAGCCCCGCCCTGCCTCGTACACACGCTGATTCCCAGCTCGCTCCGTACCCCCCCCCCCCCCCGCATGGTCTCTGCAGATTCCCCGGGCCCCTCCCTTGCATGGTCTCGGCCGACTCCCCCGCCCCCGCATGGTCTCGGCCGACGCCTCGCTCCCCACCCCCCCCCGCATGGTCGGCGCGTGCTGCAGCGCGGCCCCTGCCCGGGCCTGTACATAGTTGTAATATACCGCGCGCGTGCACGCCGGGCCTCGGGCGAACGAGCGTCCCGCCTCGCGCTCGGGCTGTTTGTAATATTTACATTAAAAGGGAAAACGCAGCGTGCGGTGCCGGCGGGACTCCCTGTGCTGCACCGCCCGGGGGTGGGGGAGGGGCTGCGACGTCTCTATGCGCCCTGCACCTCCCCTTTAAGGGGAGGGAGGGGCTGGCCTCCCCTTTAATTTACTGGCTGTTGTCCTCCATCGCTGCCGCTCACCTCCCCTTTAAGGCTCCCTGTCATTACTACGGGGTGGCACGTCCCCTGACGGCCCGTTGAATATGATTCAGCGCCCCTTCAAGGCTCCGGCGTCCGCGGGATTATTTCCCGCCCGTCTTTAAGACGCTACGGGCGGGGTGTTTTTTATCCTCCGACAGGGCACGGAACCTCGGCTCTGCGCCTTTGGTTCCGGTGACGTACGGAAGGGGTGGGGCCCGGATGGTTCCGGGTTCCGGTGGCCCGCCGGAAGGGGCGGAGTGTGGCGCCATGGCGGAGCTGGACCTGCTCGGCTCCATCCTGAGCTCCATGGAGCGGCCGCCGGGGCTGGGCGACCAGGAGACGCGGCGCCGCGCGCGAGGTCTGACGTCACGGTCGAGGGGCGGGGACCGGAGGCGCGAGTCGTAGCCAGCTCCGCCCCCTGGGGCCTGCCCCGCGACCCCCGCTAACTGCCCCGCCGGGACAGGGCCCCCCGGCAGAACGCGCGGCCCGGGGGAGGGGCGGGGAGTTCGCGGACCCCGAGCTGGGGGGTGCGAGTGCCTCGGCGGACGGGCCAGAGTTCAAATGACCCGGACAAACGGGCTGGTCTGAGCTGAGCGGGGTGAACTTGAATAAGGATCAATGCAAATTACTGCACTCGCAAGGAACAGCCCGCTTCAGCGGGAAGCCGCTGTCTAGCAAGGAGCACGGCGGAGAGGGACCCAGGGATACAAGCTAAATACGGCAACGGGTCACTCTGAAAAGCAGACCTGATTCTGGGCTGCATTGGCAGGAGTGTGGTGAGCAAGACAGGAGAAGTCCTTCTTCCGCTCCGCTCTGCGCTGATTAGGCCTCAAATGAAGTATTGTGTCCAGTTCTGGGCACCGCATTTCAAGAAAGATGAAAGAAATTAGAGAAGTACCATATAAGAGCAACAAAAATGATTCAAGGTCAAGAAAACATTACCTAGGAGGGAAGACTGAAAGGACTTAGGGGGGAGGGATAGTTCCGTGGTTTGCACATTGGCCTGCTAAACCCTGGGTTGTGTGCTCAATCCTTGTGGAGGCCATTTAGGAATTTGGGGCAAAAATTTGTCAGGGATGGTACTTGGTCCTGCTGTGAAGGCAGGGGACTGGACTCAATGACCTTTCAAGGTCCCTTCCAGTTCTACAAGATAGGCAATCTCCATTATAAAATAAACTGGGTTTGTTTAGTTTAGAAAAGAGAAGTCTGAGGGGGCCACGATAGCAGTTTTCAAGTCCTAAAAGGGTGTCCCAAGGAGGAGGGAAAAAATTGTTCTTGACCTGTGCCGCAAGAGAGGTTTAAGTTGGACATTAGGAAAAACTTCCTAACTGTCAGCGTGGTTAAGCACTGGAATACATTGCCTGTGGAGTCTCAGAGGGGCCATGTCACTCCTCGGAAGAAGTGGGTTGTGCCTATGAATGCTTGTGATAATTTAGTCTCTAAGATGCTACAGAACCACTCTTTTTTTTAAGTTTTTTTGCTTAGGGAAGTTGTGGAATCTCCAGCACTAGAGATATTTAAGAGCAGGTTAGATGGGCAACTATCAAGGATGATCTAGAACAGATGGTGCTTGCCCTCATGGCAGAACCAGGGGACTGAACTTGACCTCTCGAGGTCCTTTCCCGTTCTGGTATTCTGTGATACTATGACCAGGCTGTAAATAGAAATGGGGGTGGGGAAGGGGCCGGGGTGAGCAATAATTTTTGTCTAAGGGCCACTAATTTTTGAAGTGGCCCTGGGCCATGCTGGAATGGGCAGGGCTTCAGGTGGAAGGGGTGGGGCCAGGACCCTTCTCCATTCACAGAGCCTGATTGCCCTGGGGCTCCAGGAGCATGCAACGTCTCTTCCCCTCCCCCACCCCCAAACCGCCAGCTGTTCTGAACAGCTGGAGGTTCTCTTTAGGTAACTCTGTCCCTGGTGGTGGGAGGAGACTTTGTGTGCTCCCCCCTGCTGCCCCTGGGTCAATACTGTCAAGGGCTGGGGAGGGGGAGCACATGAAATCTCTTGCTCCCTGTCCCTGCTCTGCAAGGGAATGCAGAGCTTAGAGTAAGACACCAGCTGAGCAGCAGCTTGCAGTTGATTTTAAGTGCTTAGCCCAGGAGACTTCATGTGCCCCTTCTCTGCCCCCAGGCCCTGATTGGCTCCGATGACCAGATCAACTTGCTTGGCAGGCCAGATCCAGCCTGCAGCAGCCCTTTTGCCCACCCCTGGTCTGGGCTATAAACAAAGATGGGGGAGGGACTCTGTACAGATGGGGCTATAAATAGAAGCAGGGGTGAGGGAGGGATACTGTAGAGACCAGGCTATAAATAGAAGCAGGAGTGGTGTTGTACACAGAATTGGACATGCCTGGTGCTCACTGGCAGTGCTAAATGGTCCCTGTTTGACACTGACCCCCATATCCTCAGGATTCCCTCCTGAAGACAATGTCTGGCCCAAGACCTCGAATAGGATCAGCAGCTGGAGTCCCACTGGTCACTATGGCGGGCATTGCGGTCTGAGCAAGGCAGGAGAGACAGACCTTGACTGGACTTGCTCTGGGACCGGAGCCCTCCATATCGGCTGGGGCAATTGCTGAGACCCACCCACATACCTCACAGACTACAGGGGTAGCCCTTGGGGCGGCACCAGAGGGAAGGGCTTTTATTTAAAGTCACCTAAAGGAGAAAACCCAGGTGTCCTGTCTCCCTGCTCCCCCTGTTGTCACCACCAGATTCTGAGCTGCTTGTTGTCTTGCCCTGGCAGAACAAGCTGCCCGGATGAAGAAGCTGCAGGAGCAGGAGAAGCGGCAGAAGGTGGAGTTCAGAAGGAGGGTGAGTGACCCACAGAGGCTTCCTTTGGGCAAAGTGGGAGCTGGCACCCCCAAGAGGGGACAAGACCTGGGCCCCATTCTCCACCCCGTTGAGCCTTCCCTTCCGTGTCTCCTTTCAGATGGAGAAGGAGGTGTCTGATTTCATCCAGGATAGCACGCAGACCAAAAAGAAATTCCAGCCTATGAACAAGATTGAACGCAGCATCCTGTGAGCCACTGGGGGCATGGGGCATATGTAGCGGGGAGAAGGTGGGAACGTAATCCTTGGGCAGCTACATGCCAGCTAAGAGGTCCCTGTGTAACTGGCCATTCCATCCCAGAGATGGCTGCATCTCAGTACTAGATGAGGGGTGCATGTGTAACCAGCAACTCTGCCATCTCAGCACTGAGTGAGGGGTCTTTGGGCCCAGCACCTGGAACACTGGCTCTGCTCATGAGTTCCATGTGCAAATAAATGCATGTTTTCCTCTCTCATCCCAGGCATGATGTGGTGGAAGTCGCTGGGCTGACATCCTTCTCCTTTGGAGATGACGAAGAGAGTCGTTACGTCATGATCTTTAAAAAAGTGAGCAGTGCCCCCCCACCTTCTGTTGCCCTCCCAGCAGAACCCGGGTATCCTGGCTCCCAGCCTACTCTGCTGCTCTATCCTACCAGCCCCCACTTCCCTCCCAGAGCTGAGGAGAGAACCGAGGAGTCCTGGCTCCTAGCCCCAGGCTCTTACCCACCAAACCCCATCTCCTTCTAGAGAACCCAGGAGTCCTGGCACCCAGCCCCCTGTTCTAACCTTCAAGACACCCTGCTTCCCCCACACACACACACACCTTCCCTCTAAGAGCCAGGGAGAGGACTGAGGAGCCCCAGGCTCCCTGTCACACTGGGGCTGGAGTGGGATCAGCGTGTGGGAAGTTCTAGGAGTTCTGCTCTCCACTCCCTCAGGGGCTTTGGGGTATCTGACTCTTTCCCCTGCCCCCTAGGAATTTGCCCCATCGGACGAGGAGCTGGAGGCCTATCGCTGTGGGGAGGAGTGGGACCCCCAACGGGCTGAGGAGAAACGCCGCCTCAAGGTGCGTTGCCCCCTGGCTATGCTGCCCCCAGGGCAGGGTAGGAGTGGGGGGGCTGGGGCATCTCCTTGCCTGTCTGTCCATGGGTGGACAGGAGTGGGAGTGGGGGAACGACTTCACTCTGCATGGGGATGTATCATTCTCTGAGAGGGCAGGGCCTCCCAAGGTGGGTGGCCAGGGCTCAGGTGTGACTTCCCTTTCTGTGGAGGGGTGTTGTTCTATGAGTTGGAGCTCCCAGGGTGAATGGGTGGGACCTCCTATGATGGGTGGGGCTGGGAGCAGGTCTTGCCCATGGGCAGGGTGGAGGTGTGACCTCACTCTCTCTGGGGGGGGGGTTACTCTCTGTTTGGGTGTGGCTCCTGTGGCAAGCGACCCTGGGGTGTGTCCCTGCCCCATCTCACACATCCCTGCTCCCCTCCCCCCCAGGAGCTGGCTCAGCGGGAGGCAGAGCAGGAGGCACTGAGGGGTCCAGCTGTGGTCAGCCCAAACACCGACTACAAGGACAAATACAGTCACCTCATCGGCAAGGTGGCTGCCAAGGATGCTGCACACACTATGGAGGCCAACAAGGCCTACGGCTGTGGTGAGCACTGGCCCAGACTTCTGGGTTCTCTCGGGGGGCTGACACCAGGATGCCTGGGTTCACAAAACTGAGAGACTGGGCCACAAAATGGCAGATTACATTCAATGCTGATAAATGCAAAGTAATGCCCATTGGAAACTACAGTTTCAGCTAGACACAGAAAACAAGAAGGGCTAAATCGGATGGTACTGCTTGAAAGAGATCTTGGAGTCACTGCAGGTAATTCTCTCCAGACATCTGCTCAGTGTGCAGTGCATGGCGAGTTGGCTACCAAGGCTAGGAACCTTGAGGAAAGGGATACAAAATATCACATTGCCACTACAAAAATCCATGGGGCACCTGTCCCATGTATTGGAATTGGAAAAGGTTCAGAAATGATGAGGGGTCTGAAAAAGCTTCTATGTGAGGAAAGATTAGGAAGACGGGGACTTTTCACCTTGGGAAAGAGATGATGTGGAGAGTGGATGTGTGTTATGATAGCTATAAAATCATGACCAGTTTGGGAACAGTAGCTATATACATAGGCGTGACTACCTACCCTTTCCTGGTTACTCTTTGCAACCAATCCACAGTCATGTCCAGTAAAAAATATATATAATATAAAATATAATAATCCAGATTAAGTATTTATTAAATAAATTAAAATCTTCATATATAAAAGGACTGGTGAAAATGTAGTCATGGATATGGAAAAAAACAAAGTTAAGATATGTAGAAATATCTCAGAGGGTAGTCCTAAGGTGCCAGAGGACTACTCGTTTTATGGAGAAATATGTACAATTATCAATCTAGTAGGATACAGGGAAAGGCGCTCCGGGGTCACTCTTTGTCACTGAACATAACACTCATGTTGGTAGTGGCACACAGAATGAGTCTACGTATATTTTCCTTAAATTTTTTCCACTCTCAATTCCATGGAGCTGTAAAAATTTATCATTACCTTGGCTCCATTTGCCTCACACCCCAGTTACAAGGCCAAAAAAATGGACATTTCTACTCCCAGTTAGTTCTTTAATATCCTCCTCCAAATTGGAGTAATAAGTCGCCTTTTCCCTGTGGGCCTTCTCCAAACTATCAGAATTGTCTTCCCATTGAACAGGAATGTCCTCCACCCTGGCAGTTTTCTAACAAAAACAATATCAGGCTTACTTAAATGGTCATCTTTATTTCTTAAATACAGTTCCACTACTGTTTTCCATCCCAACTTACCCATTTCATCAATCAACGTAGCTACTACCCTGTTACACCTTTTTATCCAAGCACCTTTCCTGGATATATGCAGGCTTGTTTCCCTAACCTTCCCACACCATCTACACATATCATTTCTGCCTCTAGCTAGTGTGTATCTGGTAGAGAAAACATTAGCACTTAATGTAGTGCAGTGATAAATGAAGAGGATTTAACAGAAACGATCTAATAAGAACACAAGAATGCCTTCATACTGGGTCAGACCAAAGATCCATTGTGCTGCAGTGTCCTGTCTTCTGACAGTGGCCAATGCCAGATGCCCCAGAGACAGTGAACAGAACGGGTAATCATCAAGTGATCCCTCTCCTGTCATCCATTTCCAGCTTCTGACAGAGGCTAGGAACACCATTCCTACTCATCCTAGCTAATAATTATTGGTGGACCTATCCTCCATGAATTTATCTAGTTCTTTTTTGAAGTTGAAGTCCTGGTCTTCACAACATCCTCTGACAAGGAGTTCCACAGGTTGTCTGTGCGCTGCATGAAGAAGAACTTCTTTTTGTTTGTTTTAAACTAAGGATGTTAAGGACTAGTCGAGTATCCGATAAACAAAAGCTTATTGGATAGTCAGTCAACTAGTCGATTCTCTCCCTCCCTCCCTCCCCACCCCCTTTGCTACCTCTATCAGATAGAGGCAGCAAAGGTGGGGGGTGGGGGAGAGGGATACTTCAAAGCGGCAGCATAGCTGAGCCGGGGATCAGCTGTGTGGCTGCTTTGAAACCCCAAGGCGGCGTTTCAAAGGGGCAGCCACCACACAGCTGATCCGCGTCTCAGCTGTGCGGCACTGTCCCTTTGAAACACTGAAGCAGCGCTCCGCGCAGGGTCAGCTGGGGACCCCAGTTCCAAGCAGCATTTCCCCAGAGTCCCTCTCTGACCCTGGGCTCCATGGCCACTGGGGACTCTTGTACATTTCAAAGCAGGCACGCCACGTACAGCCTGGAGTCAGCAAGACTTCCCACTGGCCCCAGGCTGTACACGGACTTCTGCATTCCTACTTTGAAATGCCCCAGCATTGGCTCTTATACATTTCAAAGAAGGAATGTGGAAGTTCCTATCGAGTAGTTGATGGAAATTCCATTGACTGTTCAAATAGTCAATTAACCTCAATTTAACATCCTTATTTTAAACCTACTACCTATTAATTTCATATGGTGACCTCTAGTTCTTATGTTATGGGAACAAGTAATAACTTTTCCTTATTTGCTTTTTCCTTACCTGTCACGATTTTATAGACCTCTTATCATATCCCCCCTTAGTCTCCTCTTTTCTAAGATGAAAAGCCCCAGTGTTTTTAATCTCTGTTTATATGGCATTTGTTCTAAACCCCTAATCATTTTTTGCCCTTTTCTGAACTTTTCCAACACCAATGTATCTTTTTAGAGATAATGCGGCTACATCTGTATGCAGTATTCAAGATGTGGGTGTACCATGGTTTTATATAGAGGCAATAAGATATTTTCTGTCTTATTCTCTATCCCTTTTTAAATGACTCCTAACATTCTATTTGCTTTTTTGACTGCCGCTACACATTGAGTGGATGTTTTCAGAGAACTATCCACAATGACTCTAAGATCTCTTTGAGTGATAAGAGCTAATTTAGTCCCCACCATTTTGTTGGGATTATTTTTTTCCAATGTGCATTACTTTGTATTTACCAACATTAAAATTTATTTGCCATTTCGTTGCCCAGTCACTTAGTTTTGTGAGATCTTTTTGAAGCTCTTCACAGATCAAAAAGGAATGACTAATCAGGTCATTTAAAAAATATTTAATCCCAATTCCCTTTCAGATTCCACCTCCCTCCACTTTTTTGTATTTGGGGTAACCGCTCTCTACATTATCAACTAAATTTTACCCTGCATCTATATACAATATATCTATCCATCAGCTCATGAAACAATATGCCTTCTCCACTTCTGAATTAGCATATTTGGGGATTTGAATACTAAATCTCCCATCTCTTCCTCTAGCATAAAATAGCCCATCAGTCGTGTACTAACAGAGGTGTAAAATCTTAACAACTTTCCTCTTTATAATATCCAAATTATCTAAAATATAAAAAGGAGGCTCAGTTAAAAGCAAATTATAAATCGTCCTGGGTAAAACATATGTCATAAAATCATCAGGTTTTGGGCAGGTTTCAAAGGTGCTTCACATAAATTTATTGCACCTGTCAGTCATTTTCTCCTTTAGCAATATATCACCCAGCCCTGCCGAAGGGTCTGTCTTTGCACCCAAATATTTTTCAAACTGTCCTGGTTGACAGTCTGTCTTCTCTTTGCCCAATTTCCAATTTTCCTTGGGATTAACCATGTAAATCTTACACTTCACCATTATGTGAAATCCCTTTGCTTTCCTAACATTTATCTTCAAACTAGCATTTTGGCAGAAACAGTCTAGAACAGTGCTTCTTAAACTGTGTTCTGTGGGACACCCATGTGCCGCAGAGAACAACAGAATTAAAAATGGTCACCCTTAAAGGGGCAGGCAACCTTTTTACCTCAATAACTTTCCCCTGACCTCCCCTTCTCTCTCCCCCCGCCCCCGACTTTTTTGCTCAACAAAAAAAAATCCTTGGTGTTCCTATTAAAAAACATTGTTTGGTGTTCCTCAGTCTTAAAAAGTTTAAGAAACACTAATCTAGAATCTCAGGTTCCTAATCATCCTTTGAAATGTCCCACCTAAAATGGCCACATCAGCAGCAGAAGTCAAGGCCACAAAACTTTTTCCTAGAACACTGAACCCCAAGCCCTCAGTCTCCAGTTTAACCAGCAAAGGATCAATGGCTATTAATGAAAATAAGGAGTCTCTGTGTTTGCCCCTCTTCTTATGTTAATGGACCCAGTGCACTTACCACCTACCCGCACCCTAGTGATGCAATTACTATAAAATCCCTAACAATATCTATAAATCCCTCATTAATCCCAAATCTCTTAAGGCCGGCATAATATGTTCATGCCCTATTGAGACAAATGTTTTGCCAAACAGCTAGCTCCTGTCCATTTCACTTAGCCCCTTTAATTAACTTGTCTAAAATCACTATTTCTTCACAACCTGGTGCCAAAATAAAACCTTTTTGTCTACCAATGAATCTTAACGGTAGACATCAGTCTTTTTACTACCATTTTTGTATATAGCCTCACACAAACAGAGCCAATTGTTAATGGCCTCCAGGAGGATAATTTAGACAATTCCTCCCCAGTACCTTTGGGATTAAAATAGTCCTATTTTCTTAAAAACCGTCAGCAATCTGTTAAGTTAAAAACCCTATCTTAAACATTTTAACAAGTTATACAAGAGTCCAAATTAAAAAATTGTGTCCAGTTCTGGGCCCTCCACTGTAAAAAGGATGTGGACACATTGGAGAGGGTCCAGCGGAGGGCAACCAAAATGATTAGGGGGCTGGAGCACATGACCTATGAGGAGAGACTGAAGGATTTGGGTTTGTTTAGTCGGCAGAAGAGAAGAGTGCGGGGAGATTTGATAGCAGCCTTCAGCTTCCTGAAGGGAGGTTCTAAAGAGGAGGAGGGATAGCTCAGTGGTTTGAGCATTGGCCTGCTAAACCAAGGGTTGTGAGTTCAATCCTTGCAGGGGCCATTTAGGGATTTGGGGCAAAAATTCATCAGGGATAGTACTTGGTCCTGCTGTGAAGGCAGGGGACTGGCCTTGATGACCTTTCAAGGTCCCTTCCAGATCTAGGAGATAGGCAATCTCCATTATAAAAAAAATAAAAGGATGGAGAGAGGTTGTTCTCAGTAGTGGCTGATGGCAGAACAAGGGAACAAGGAGCAATGGTCTCAAGTTACAGTGGGGGAGGTCTAGGTTGGATATTAGGAAAAACTGTTTCACTAGGAGGGTGATGAAGCACTGGAATGGGTTACCTAGGGAGGTGGTGGAATCTCCATCTGTGACGTAGTGGGGGTACTTGCTGGGCTGTGGTGACCTCTGCTGTCTGGAGCAAGACCCAGCAGGGAAAACCTCATTATGCAAAGGTGACTCAAAAACCTGTCTGACCTGCGGGCCCCCCATGGAGAGAAACAAAGAGAGAAACAAAGGGAGGTGGAATGCTGGGCTGGAAGAGGGGGAGTTAGTTCCTGGCTGGAAGGCAGGGAAGAAGGAGCTGGGGAGGGGGGCTGGGACTCCCCTATCTCAAGGGGGGCACTGAGGCCTCTTAGCCCCAGTTCCTGTAACCAGACTACATCTGTGCTGCGCTGTGCTGGAGGAACAATAAACAACCTCCATTCTACTGGCTGGTGAAGTCTGTTCATGCCATTTCGGGGGTGCAGGAGATGGGAAAATCCCGACGCGTCGTCACACCATCCCTAGAGGTTTTTAACTGTCATCTTGACAAAGCCCTGGCTGGGTTGATTTAGTTGGGATTGGTCCTGCCTTGGGCAGGGGGCTGGACTTAATGACTCCTGAGGGGGCTGGACTTAATGACTCCTGAGGTCTCTTCCAACCCTAGGATTCTATGAAAAATTTCCCATAGATCCTTAATAGTAACTTTATCCTTGCCTGGGTCACTGTCTTTCCAAATGTCTCTCAATCAATCCCTCACCTCCTCCCCTGAGATCAGACTCAGTAATATCATTATCCACCATTTCGGTGGCTGGAGGCCATCTTATCGTATTTTCATGTCCAACTTTCCCTAATATCCCTGTATAATTCTCTTCGGTCTCATTCAGGGAAATACTACACCTAGGCCTGTCTGGCTCACCCATAATAATACATCTCTTCTCCTTTCCAAAGAGTTGCTGATAAGATTTATTTGATAAGATTATAATGTATAGTGCAGTTACGCCGAACTCAAAAAAGTGGAGGGAGGTGGAATTTGAAAGGTGGTGCACCTTAAGATGCCAGGGAACTGGGATTAAGTATTTTAAAAATGACCTGATTAGGAATTATTTTTGATGAGACCATATCTTGCCTAAGAGAGTGTTGTTTACTCCTCCTCATAACACATGAACCAAGGCCACCAATGAAATTCATAGGCAGCAGGTACAAAACAAGCCACAGGCAGTATTTCTGCACATCACGCAGAGTCAGCCTGTGGAACTCTCTGCCAGAGGATGTTGTGAAGGCCAAGACACTAAAAGGGTTCAAAAAGTGCTAGATAAATTCCTGGAGGGTAGGTCCATCAGTGGCTAATAGCCAGGCTGGGCAGGAATTGGGCCCCAGCCTCTGTTTGCCAGGAGCTGGGAATGGGCAACAGGGGCTGGAATCACTTGAAGATTCCCTGGTCTGTCCATTCCCACTGGGGTGTCTGGCATTGGCCACTGTGGGCAGACAGGACACTGGGCTGGATGAACCTTTGGCCTGACCCAGTCTGGCTGTTCTGATGTTCTCTCTTTTGTTCCCACCAGTGAGAGCTGGTGGGTTAGAGCAGCATGGGGACTGGGAGCCAGGACTCCTGGCTTCTCTCCCCAGCTCTGGCAGGGGAGCATGGTCTGGGGGTTGGAAGAGGCAGAGCCAGGACACCTGGGTTCATCCGCTCACTCTCTCCCCTCCAGTTCCCGTGGCCAACAAGCGGGACACGCGCTCCATCGAGGAGGCCATGAACGAGATCCGAGCTAAGAAGCGGCTGCGGCAGAATGAAGACACAGAGCCAGGCGGAGCTGGGACCTCCTAGTGTGTGTGTGGGGGATGGGGGTCCTGCTCAGAGCCAAGGGTGGGAGGGATCCCTGGGACTGACTTCACACCTGCTGCTGTGTGTAAACCTTATTTGGGGCATCCCAGACGGCGAGGGGGGATTGCGCTCCCCCTCTCCCATATAACCAGGTACCCCACCCAGTATTTACCTCGTAGCCTCTTAATGGTTTTAGGTTTTCAAGGGGGGAATATTTTAAAAGATTTGTTTGGCATTGTTTCTATCTGTAGTGGGAGGAGGGAAGTCCCCAAGCATGGGGAGGGGAAGAGTCTCTCTTTGGGGTGTGGGAGAGTAGAGAACTGGGTACAGTGTCCCTTTCCTCCACTGGAGAGCGCCTGGGCCCCATGGCAAGCTGCAGTATCCTACTTCTACCACCAGAGAGCAGTGCTTCCCCAGCCCTGCCAGAAGGTCCCAGCTGTGGAGCTATTGGAGCCCTGTCGCTCGTGGGAGGGGAGCCCATAACCTGCATGGTGGGGGAGCACTGGAAATCTGTGGGGGGAAGGGAGGGGCCCTAGTGCCACAGTGTGGGGGGGGCTGGGATTTTAACATGTTCTCCCTACTGGGAGCTCTGGGCCCCTCAGTGAATTAGTGATGGGCGGGGGCTGTTTGTTATTTAAGTGTAAATAGAATCAATCCCCCCACACACACTCTAGGGTGCAATGAGGGGCAGACAGAGCCCAGGAAGTCACCTCCCCCTCCCAGCAGCAGCAGCTCCCTGGCGTGTGTATGGATATGTGCGGTGATGGGGGCCGTAAGGGGAGCTGTCCTGGCCCAATAAACTGTCTCTGTTGAATCCAAGTCACCCTGTCTCCCCCTGCTGGGGTGGGGTTTAAGGGTTACTCTGTATGCCTGTGTCAGTGCGCCATACTGTGTGCTGTGGAGATTCCCCTCCCACCCACAGAGCTGAGTCCAGATGGGGTCAGACATCTCTGCTGGAGCTTTTGGGCCAGGAACAGCATCAGCTGGAGACGCCCCTTCCCCACAGCACCTGTCGCTACCATTAGGGGAAGCAGTTTCCTGTCAGTCCCCCAATGACCTCGTCACATCCCACTCCCCTCCCAGAGTTGTCCTGGCTCCCAGCTCCTGCTCTGACCCACCCACTGCCACCCTTCTCAGAGCCAGGCAGTGAGCCCCGGAGTCCTGCCCCCAGATAAGAACCACACAGTCTCTGTGTCCAGGTGCCTTTATTTGGAGCTCAGCGCTGGGGGTGGATAGTGCTGGGCCCAGAGGTACCATCGCTCGCGAGTGACTTTGTTCTGCCCTAGATGGATCCTGGTGCAGAGGGTCCCTCCAGCCATGGGCCTGGGCTGTGCCAACGCTGGAGTGAATGGTCAGAGCTCACTTGGCACGAGGATTCCTGAACTTGCGCCCAGCAAAATGAGCTTTGTCACCCAGGGCCTCCTCGATCCTGGGGGGAGACATGCCAGGGTGAGCTGTTGGGACCATGAGAGGGGGATACCCTATGCCCAGCCTGAGAGCCAGCTGCCCAATGTTGGGAGCATGCATGGCATGGCTACCCCGCTCCATTTGCTCCCACCTGACCCAACCAATCCCTGCCCTGGGGCTGGAAGCTGAGCTGGTACCCCAGCTGCCCCATTCCCTGCCCCCCCCCCAAGCCAGGCATTTCCCACCCTGGGGCTGGGTGGGAGCGAGTGCCCCCTAAAGGGGACAAGCCAAGCCCATTACCTCATCAGCTGGTTGTATTTTGCCAGTCGCTCTGATCGGCAGGGAGCTCCAGTCTTGATCTGGGGAGACAGGCAGAATGGAGGTTAGGGGCTGCCTGTTACCTGGAAGGAAGGGGAGTGTAGCCCCCGTGGCTCACCTGCCCAGTGCACAGCCCCACCACCAGGTCTGCAATGAAGGTGTCTTCGGTCTCCCCGGAGCGGTGACTCACCATCACGCCCCAGCCATTGCTCTGGGCCAGCTTGCACCTGGAAGAGAATGGGGGCAGGGGGGAGGCAAAGAGGTAAGTCCAGCTCTGGGGGGATCCAGATCTAACCTTCTGTCCCCCAGTGCGACTGTCCAGCAGCTCACCGAGCGCCGTGCTATTGGCTACGCACAGAGAGAGAACCCCAGAGTCCAGGCTCCCAATGCCCCCGCTCCACTCCCACAGCCAAGGAGAGAACCCAGGCTTCTTGGCTCCCGACCACACTCCCCCAGAGCCTCCACCCCCAGGCCTGCTCACGCCTGGATGGACTCGGTGACGGAGCCAATCTGGTTGACTTTTAGCAGGAGGCAGTTGCAGGCTTTCAGCTCCACGGCTTTCTGAATGCGTTTGGGGTTGGTCACAGTCAGGTCGTCGCCCACAATCTGGATGGGCACCTGAGTCAGGAACTTCTGCCAGGTCTCCCAGTCATCCTGGTCGAAGGGATCCTCGATGGAGACCACTGGAGGGGGGGGGGCAGGGTGAGATACAGCACCCCCTGGAGTGTACAGGTTCCTCCCCGTTTCCTGCCCCCTTGAGCCATCCAGTACCTGCCCAGAGGCCAGGTAGGAGCCGGTGCCCCCTAGAGAGGACAGGTCTCTGCGCCCCTGAGCCAGCCAGTCCCTGCCCTGGGGCCAGGTGGAAGTGCCTCCTAGAGAGGACAGGCCCCTTACCAGGGTAGTTCTTAATGAAGCTCTGGTAGAGCTCTCCCAGCTTCTCTCCGCTAATGTAGCGCCCGGGGTCGTCAGGGGATTTGAAGTCCAGGTCATATTTCCCGCTGCGGTAGAACTCGGAGGCGGCAACGTCCATGCCGATCACCACCTTGTCAGGGTAGCCGGCCTTCTCAATGGCCGACTTCAACAGCTCCAGTGCTGGGGTCAGGAGAACACACAGCTAGTGAAGTCTACAGACACAGGTGTGTTGCCCCACCCCAGAAGTGGCTGCATCTCAGTGCAAGATGAGGGGTCCCTGTGTAACTAGCCCCCCCCTGCCCCAGAGCAGCAGACCCTAGCATGCTGTGACCTTTCCTGGTCCATGCTCCCCACAGCTCCAGTTACCAGCAGCTGCACTAATTATGGCTGCGACATTTGCTGAGGGAGTTGGGCTGAGTCTATAACCCAGCCTCAGAGAGTCTTGAAACTCAACCCCAGATCTATAAGTAGCTGCTACCCCCTTCCTGTCAATCTGCAGCCAAAGAATGGGGTGAGAGAAAACCCAGGAGTCCTGACTCCCAGCCCCCACTCCCCTCCCAAGAGCAGGGAGAGAACCCAGGCATCTGGTACCTTCATTGTTCTCCAAGATGTTGGGGGCGAAGCCGCCCTCGTCTCCCACGTTGGTGGCATCCTTGCCGTACTTGCCCTTGATGACGGCCTTGAGGTTGTGATAGACCTCCGCCCCGATACGCATGGCCTCCTTGAAAGTGGCTGCTCCCACCGGCAGGATCATGAACTCCTGCATTGCCAGCTTGTTCCCTGCGTGCGAGCCCCCGTTGATGACGTTGAATGCCTGCCGGGGAAAGGACAGGTTATAACCCATGCGTCCTGGCTGTCCACTCCCCTGCTCTAACCCACGAGTCCCACTATCCTCCCAGAGGAAGCTGGTGTTTGGGGCTCTCACCGGGACAGGCAGGATGAGCTCTGCGTTACCAGCCAGGTCGGCGATGTGTCGGTAGAGGGGCACTCCCTTTTCTGCAGCCCCAGCCTTGCACACCGCCAGTGACACTCCCAGGATGGCATTGGCCCCAAACTTGGCTGTGGGGGAGAGAGACAGGATTAGCCCCTTCCCACAGTCAGGTACCAGGGAGAGCTGCGGAGGGAAGGGGCGGGGATGGGTTTGCTTAGGGGACTGGAGGAGAGGGACCCAAGTGGGCATTGGGCACTGGCAGAGGGTCGATGGCAATGCCTCGTGCTCACATTTGTTCTCCGTCCCATCCAGGTCGATCATGATTTTGTCAATTTTCTCCTGCTCCACAACGCTGAGTTTCTGAGGGGGATGAAATGGGGGAGGGGGTCACATAGGCACCATGGGGAGCTGCCCCCCACATCCAAGACTCTTCACACTGACCCTTTCTTCCAGGTACCCACATATACATAGCTACACGATTGCACTCAGGGACCCCCACAACTCATCTCTCCCCTCCCCCAGCTAATCTCCCCCTGGGTGTCCCTAATAGCTGGGCTTGCGCTTCCCAACCTCCTGCCATAGCCAGGTATCCCCAAACCAGCTGGGCACCATCCACCGCCAGGTACCTTTCGGTGCTGCCCTCCCCTTGTAGCCAGGCACTGCTCCATGCCCATGTACTGCCCCGCCCCTCATAAACACCCCAACAGGCACGAGTGGGCGCTGTTACCTTCTCAACGAGAGCTGGAGCAATGGTTTTGTTGATGTGCTCAACAGCCTTCAGCACCCCTGTGGGGAGAAGGACAAAGATTTTGTACCCAGCGGGTGTCTTGTTCCCCACTAGCTGCCCCTGAGCTCCCCACCTGTCCGCCAGCTGCCTGGGCCATTTTCATTTGGACAAGCCATGACATCTTTGGAGTTCATTTTAGGAGATGGACATTTTTTAAAATTAACTAAATTCTAATGAACAAACTACCCAAGAATGCACCATCCAGGACCTTTAACTAGCTAATAAACCAATCAACCAATTCAATCAGTCAACTAATGAACGAAACAGTCAACCCTACCAGCCATTCAACATCGCCAGTAAACCAATCAGCCAACCCTGCCACCCAACCATCCAATGAACCTCTCGGCCAAGCAGCACCCCTACCACGCAGCCAGTCAGTGTCTTGGCCAACCAGCCGATCCTAGCAACCAACCAGCCACTGAACATCTCGGCCAGTCAGCCACTCCTACCAATCAACCAGCCAAGGAATCTCTCAGCCAACCCTACCAAAAACATGGGTTTGAGGCTTTTATCACCTCTGGACATTTATCCAGCAAGCGATGGCACCTTGAGCTGACCCTGCCCTGGCTTTGGCTGGATGGAGGAATAAGTCTCCCCCTCCCCAGTTAGCATCAGTGTCCCCACTTGCCAGCCCCTTACCTTTGCCCAGGTACCTGGACTTGTCTCCATCCCTCAGCTCCAGCGCCTCATAGATGCCAGTGGAGGCGCCGCTGGGGACGGCGGCTCGGAAACGACCTGGGGGAAACAAGGGGAGTAATTACTATAGGGTTCCCCACCTAGCCCAGGACAGCCTCATTCCCATCAGCTTCCCCATCTGGCTTCAGGATCCCCCCATATCCCAGCATTGGGATAAACCACCCTGGCCCCATCAGACTCTCCCCATGCATCCACCCCCACCACACAACCCAGCCCTGGCCCCCACGCACCCTTGGCTGTGTGCAGATCCACCTCGACCGTGGGATTCCCACGGGAGTCCAGGATCTCTCGGGCATAGATCTTCTGGATGGACATGGCTGAAAGGACAAGGAAAAAGAGGAGGCTTCAAACAATACAGACCCAGGAATTGTTCCCCACATGCGCAGCCACCCTCTTTCAGAGCCAAGTAGAGAACCCAGGAGTCCTGGCTCCCAGCCCACTGCTCTGACCCACCAGCCCCCCCCCCTCTCAGAGCCAGGGAGAGAAACCAGCAGTCTCACAAACCCTGGATCCTCATCCTGTCCAAAGCATGTCTGAACCCTTTAAAATTTGCTCTCCCACCCACCCCACACACACATCCTGGGCAGCTGCCAGGGTTAAAAATAGAGTCACGCAGTTCCTGAGGGCTGGCAGCTTGAGAGAGAGGTCACCCCATCCCCTCATTGAGACCAGGCAGCCTGTAGCTGGAGCCCAGAACAGACAGGCTCTGGGGTCCCAGCCCCCCAGCGCCCCTCACTCCTGACCCTCAGGCCCTGCCAGCCCAGCCCTGGGCTCCCCCCGACCCTGCCGGTACCCCTCGCTCCTGACCCTCGGGCCCTGCCAGCCCAGCCCTGGGCTCCCTCTGACCCTGCCGGTACCCCTCACTCCCGACCCTCGGGCCCTGGCAGCCCAGCCCTGGGCTCTCAGACCCCCAGCCCTACGGGTGCCCCTCACTCCCGACCCTCGGGCCCTGGCAGCCCAGCCCTGGGCTCCCCCCCACCCTTCCGGTGCCCCTCACGCCCAGCCAGTGCCCCATACCTGCTCCTCTGATGTACAGAATAGACAAGAGGGAACCTTACTTGGTTGGGTCTCGTCTCTGGCCGGTGGCTGTCAGGGGGGTGGGCAGCTGACAGTGCCCAGGCTGTGGCTGCCTCCACCTTTTTATACCCGGGCATCCCCCGCCCACTAGAGGCCAGTTAGGGACAGTCTGTAAGTGTCCTGCCTGTGCGACACAGGCCAGCTCTGAGACAAGCCATTGGCACATGCACAAGTATGTGGCCTCATGAGAAATCTCACACACAGGCCCCCACCGCCCAGCTGTAACCCTCCCACCCACACTCACTCCCCTCCCAGGATTGGGGAGAGAACCCAGGAGTCCTGACTCCCAGCCCCTGCTTAATCCTATCAGCCTCCCACTCATCCTCCTGCTCCTGAGAGCTGGGCTAGAATCAGGCACTGGGGCATTTGAGGGCCCTCTTCCTACCATGGCTGGCAGGTTATTAGCCCTGCATCCCCATGGCCTCACTGTGAGGCCCGGGGGGTCCGGAGGATGTGAGCAGGTGTCCTCGGGAGAGTGGCTGGGGGCAGCATCGAACCTGGTGTGGACACTCCACACAGCTGCTTTCCCAGGCTGGCCAAGGCCCATGTGTGTGCAGCATGTCTGCCCTGCACAGCTTGCTCTGGGGCAGCGCCCAGAGCCCCACAGCCTGGCCCCTCTAGGGGGTGCCAGCTTTCACCTGGCCCCAGGATGGACTGGCTGGCTCAGGGGGATGGGGAATGGGACGGGCCTGTCCCAGCTCCATGACTCACACTATCCCATTCATAAGCTGGAAGGAGCAGCTGATACCTTGCACTCTGGGGAGCTGACCCCCCAGGGGGCGCTGTCCCTGTTGCTCCCTCCCATAGGGCCTGGGGGATCCCCACCCACCTTGCTGGCCTCTCCAGGCAGCTGGGGTCCCTCACAGATGCTCCCTTGCCCTATATTTAGCCCCTGGCTAGTTCGCTAAAGGTCAGAGGTGCAGGGAGCCCATTCCAAGCCTTGGGCAAAGGACAAGGCAACCTGAGCTGCTCTCCTTACATAGAGCACGGGCCTGAGGCGATGGGGGGTTCCCGGCACTGGGGGATCCTCAGCCTGGGGCGCTGGGGTTCGGCGTGAGATGGGGGTGGGTCGTAGCCATTCACCGAGCACCTGAACCTGACGGCATCAGACTGAGGTGCTTGGAGGGTTAGAGCAGGGGCCTGGGTTTACTGTCTGGCTAGGGAGGGCTGGGGGGTCGCTGTAGCCAGTCTCCAGCACTGGCCTGAAGCACACGGGAGTTCATATGTTTTGTACCTGCAGGAACAGGAGCGTTACCAAGTGGCCATGCCAGGAAGGTCACCTGTTTCCTGATAGGCTAGAGCAGGGGTGGCCAACCCGCGGCTCTTTGCGCAGAGACATGCAGCTCTTAGGGTTACAGCGCGACTGGCATTCGGAGCCACGCACCCAGACTGCTCATGGCCGCTCGCTCTGCGCATACGTCCCAGCGCCTGGAAGGGGAAGCACGTGGTGGTGGCTCCGGTGAGACCAAGCTCTGGGGGAAGAGGAGGGCATTGGGTTAGAGCGGGGGGCTGGGAGTGCCTGGCTCTGGGGGAAGGGAGGAGGATAGGGTTAGAGTGGGGGGTTAGGGGGACTTGGCTCTGGGGGAGGGGAGGGGAATTGGGTTAAAGAGAGGGGCTGGGGGTGCCTGACTCTGGGGGAGGGGAGGGGAATTGGGTTAAAGCGAGGGGCTGGGGGTGCCTGACTCTGGGGGAGGGGAGGGGAATTGGGTTAAAGAGAGGGGCTGGGGGTGCCTGACTCTGGGGGAGGGGAGGGGAATTGGGTTAAAGCGAGGGGCTGGGGGTGCCTGACTCTGGGGGAGGGGAGGGGAATTGGGTTAAAGCAAAGGGCTGGGGGTGCCTGACTCTGGGGGAGGGAAGGGGAATTGGGTTAAAGCGAAGGGCTGGGGGTGCCTGACTCTGGGGGAGGGGAGGGGAATTGGGTTAAAGCGAGGGGCTGGGGGTGCCTGACTCTGGGGGAGGGGTGGGTGCATTGGGTTAGAGCCGGGGTGGGGGGAGCTGAAGCACCTTTAACTCAAAGTCTTTGTGGATGCAGAATAAGGCAGCCAACACAGATGTCATATTTCATTTCCAGGGCAAAACAAGAATCAGCATGTGCCTGGTTTACACTGTATTTCTTTAAAGAAAATGCAAAGGCTATTGTTTGCTATGCTGAAGCAATTATTCTGAGATATGAGTCTCTCCCATATTTTTGAACCGCTCATATTTGCAGTCTGAGACAGCTGAATTTTTAGAACTATAAAAAAGCCATAATCTTCATAAGTAAAAAAAATGAGGAAACCAGACCAGAAATCAACAGGCTGAAGTGAAACAGGCACTTCAAATTGTGCTCTTGTCTGAAATGTCCTGTAATGTTATTTTTATCACTATATTTTGTGTACTATATATATCTATATGTCTATATCTCTATATATAGATATATAAAAATAAATATATAATATGTGGCTCTTTGCACTACTATCCACAACTATTTTGGCTCTTAGTCTCTAACTGGTTGGCCACCCCTGGGCTAGAGCCCCTATTGCTCAGCAAGATGCATCCATTAATCATGGGAGAGAGGCTCTGGGGGATGGGGGATAACAGAATCATAGACTCCTAGAACACTAGAACTGGAAGGGACCTCGAGAGTCATCGAGTCCAGTCCCCTGCCCTCACGGCAGGACCCAGCACCATCTATCCCCAGTAATTGTCTATCCCACCTGCTCTTAAAAGTATCCTGAACTTTCATGGGCACAACCCACTTCTTCAGATGAATGGAGCAGTTTCACTGGCAGCAAAAATATGTGCCAGGAGTGGGGGACGAAATGTGTCCAGCTTGTCTCTTCATAAAGAGACGTTCCGCCAGGACGAGAGTCGAAGAATGCCCCAGGCTGGCTTTCCCACAGCTTATTTGGACGATACTGTGATGAGCTCCCTTCCACGGCAGCTTCTTTTGCCTTTGTAAATGTGCTGGGTTTGCTACAGACCCCAGTGCCTCTCACCGGTGCACTGCAAGCTGCTGGCCCCACTCGCGTCAATCAGATACGCACAGTCCCCTCCTTCTTGGATCTCGAACCTGCAACATAGGGAGCTGGTGTTAGGCAGGAGCTGGGCATTTCCGCCTCCCCCAACATCTGTAACAGCCCCTGGAGATTCCCCTTCCTGCCCCAGCACCTGGCCACACCTCCCAGAAGGGGGCAACAAGGCAGAAGGGCCAAGAGGGTCCAAGATCAATTGGAGTGGGGCAGGGGCCTGTCCCCTCTAGGGGACACCAGCTCCCACCTGGCCCCAGGGCAGGGGCTGACTGGCACAGCCTATGTCCACACTATAGAGTTCAGGGAACATGTCTGCGCTTCTGAAATTTTTTTGGAAGAGCAGAGGTGCTTTTTCAGCTTCCCTGTAAATCTCATGTTACGAGGCAGAAGGGATGTTCTGAAAAAAGTTTTTTTTCCAACATTTGGTCCAGTGTAGACGGGCCAAATGTCGGCAAAGCCTCTTCTGAAAAAAGAAGTGGAAAAAGCTACACAAATTGCAAACCTCAAGTTGTGTAGCTTTCTCTGGAAGAACAGTGTAGTGTAGACATAGCCTTGGGAGGCAGAGAATGGGTGTGACAAAGTGGGGATTCCTGGGGGTCCGAAGGAGTTACCTGCAGGGGTGCACTCAGTGTCCCTGGCTGTTACTGGATTAACAAGGGGAGAAGGAGGGAGTTTGTTATTCTTGGGACCAGCACAGAACTGGGGACCGCAGCGACTGGGAACCGGGAGACCCAGCCGGGATGGCACGGCTGGATCTGGCCAGTGGGAGGCCAATGGGAGAGGATCCCGGAGTCTTGCCCAGCAGGTCCCAACTGGGGGGACAAAGGACGGAGAAGAGGAGAGACAGAAAAAAAGGGGGTCCTAAGTGACTCCGGTTACCTGGGAAGAAGACAGAGGCCGGGGAGGGGCTGCTGGGGAGGGATTTGGGGGCTGGGCTGGGAGGAGGGGGCTGCTGGTCTGGGCAGGGGGAGCAGGCAGAGCCCACCTGGCTGCAGGGGAGACTCAGACGTGCTGGGCTGAGGGGGGCCAGGCCTGCAGGCCTGAGAGTTCCTGTGCTGGGTTCAGTGCTCAATGAACCCTCCTGTGTGCTGCTGGCGGAGAGTCGCTCCGGTCTGAGAACAGGGCTGCACTGGCCCCCCTGCGAGTGGAGGCCCTGGGGCCCCAGGGCAGAGCCAGGAGCTCTGGGAGCTCTGGGAGCTCAGAGAGGGGCAGACCCCACAGGAGAGAGTGGCCCCCCGAGAAGGGGCTGTCGCATTGTCGGGGGTTTCTCCTGGGGACCGATGGGCCAAGCGTGGGCACCACCTGTGAGCTGTGCCGAGGTGGCAGCAGAGGCTGGTGTGTGGTGCACCCTGTAGGTAGCATTGCCAGGTCTCCGGTTTTGAACCGGTCAGTCCAGTACTTGAGCTTTCTGTTCGGGAAACAAATTGAGAAAATAGAAGTGTCCGGTATTTCCTTACGATGTGACGTAGATTGTGATGGAATGTCAACTATTTGGTGTCCAGTATTTTTGTTGAAACCATCTGGCAACCCTACCTGTAGGCCGCTGGCTGCGGGTGCTTTGCAGCGAGCGGCTGCCAGTGACAAACGAGGGTGTTGAAGGAACCAGGGGGGAAATGGCCTGTGCCCGGCTCTGTCAGAGCGACCTGGCATGTCTGTGCAGGGGGAGGGGGCTGAGCCGTGGGAGGCTCACTAAGGAGCAGCTGATGGCTCGGCTAGTGGAGAATGGCCTTCCAGATCCCAGTGGGGCTCCCATGCAGCCCGAGGAGCTGGGGGCAGCCACGGGGGCAGACAGGGTGGCAGCCGGGAGTCCATCAGACCTGATTCCCGGGTCAGCAGGATGGCCCCCGATCCGGGTTCTCCCCAGAGGAGCTGCGGAGACAGGCTGGAGCTGAAAGCGAAAGAGCTGGTGCTAGGGGAGCGGAGGCTGGTGGACAGAGAGCGACAGGACCCTGCTGCATGAGCTGGGGTTGGGGGAGAGGTGGCCAAGGGGGTAAGTGGGGGAAGGGTGCTGGGGGCCACTCCGCAGAGGATGTGTCACCTGGTGGGGGTGGAGCAGCTGTAGGGGATTTGCCCTCCAGCCCTAGGGGTGTGGCCGGCCGACTGGCAGCCCAAAGATCTGCGCAGTGCGGGGACACTGGCCAATGGGCTTGCGCCAGCAGATCGGAGCAGGGTGGGGGAGACCCACATCGGGGGCTCAGAGGTGGAGTCACCCAGAGACCCCTCGAAGGTGGGACTCTGAGAAGCCCAGCCCAGGGTGGCCCTGAACGCTGGGGCTGGCTGCCCCCCCCAGGGGACTAGAGGGACCTGAAACGCAATTACTGGGGCCAAAAGGGACAGATGGTGACACAGGGCTGGGGGATGAAGGAAATGGCAGCCAGGCGGAGCCTCCGAGTCCCTGCTGGGTGGGAGCCCAGGGTGGGAGCCCACCTGGAGGAGGCACCACCTGCCCGAGGGAGGATGCAGTTGACTGGGCTGTGCCAAGGGGAGGGGACCCCCAGGCCAGGCCAGGCAAGCTGGGGAAGGTGGGGAGCCAGCCCCAGAATACCCGTACTCAATCCGAGTGTGGGACAGGCCCCGGGAACAATCACCACATCATCCCCACTGAGGTGGGGGGAAGAAAAAAAAAGATCTATTGGCATTGGAAAAGATTCAGAAAAGGGCAACAAAAATGATTAGAGGTTTGGAACAGGTGCCATATGATGTGAGATTAAAGAGACTGGGACTTTTCAGCTTAGAAAAGAGGAGACTAAGGGGGATGTGGTAGAGGCTATAAAATCATGACTGGTGTGGAAAAAGTGAATAAGGAAAAGTTATTTACTTATTCCCACAATATAAGAACTAGGGGTCACCAAATGAAATTTATAGGCAGCAAGTTTAAAACAAACAAAAGGAAGTTTTTCTTCACTCAGCCCACAGCCAACCTGTGGAACTCCTTGCCAGAGGATGTGATGAAGGCTAGGACTTTAACAGGGTTCAAAAAAGACCCAGATAAATTCATGGAGGTTAGGTCCATCAATGGCTATTAGCCAGGATGGGTAGGAATGGTGTCCCTAGGCTGTTTCTCTGGAGGTGGGTGACAGGGAGGGATCGCATGAGGATTTCCTGTTGTGTTCCCTCCCTCTGGGGCACCTGGCATTGGCCACTGTGGGCTGACAGGACACTGGGCTGGATGGACCATTGGTCTGACCCAGTCTGGCCGTTCTGATGTTCTTAAGGAATGTCTGGGACATGGGCGTGGCGTGACACTGGCGCGGCCCCAGGCCATGGGCCCAGACCAGCTAGTGCCTAAGGATGTTAAGTAATGGTTAATTTACTACTCGTCTAGTCGATAGGCATTTCTGCAGTCCCGCTGGGGCTCTTGTACATTTCAAAGGAGGAATGCGGAACTCCGCCTGCAGCCTGGCCAGCAGGAAGTCCCACTGACCCTGGGATGCATGCGGGTGCCAGCTTTGAAATGTACAAGAGTCTTGTACATTTTGAAGCAGCAGCGCAGCATGGAGCCAGGGTCCGTGGGGGACTCAGATTTGAATTGCCACACAGAGCCTGGGCTCCATGTGGTGCCATAGAGCTGATCCCAGGCTCAGCTGTGTGGTGCTGCCGCTTTGAAGTGTCCCCTCTTCCCTCCACTTTGCTGCCTCTATCTGATAGAAACAGCAAGTGGGGGTGGGGGGGAACCAACTAGTCGACTAATCCTTAACATCCCTACTAGTGCCCAGCACATACCTGACCCTGAGGGAGTGTTTGGGCCAAGCCACGGTGCCTGTAGCAAAGATACACCTGAAATGGGGTCTTAGGAGAGGCCCAAAGAGGCTGGGGGGCATGATCAGCTACCCACGCAGGAGCTAATGGGTAACGACCAGAGGACTGGCCAGAGGGCACTCAGAGCACCCTGGCCCTCACCTGGAGCCAATCAGCCAGGGATGCAAGCAGGGCCAGTCCTAACCAATTGGCGGCCCCAGGAAATTGCCTGGCTTGCCCGTAGGGTTGCCAGATGGTTTCCAAAAAATACCAGACCAAAAAAAAAAGGGGTCGGGGAAAACCTGGGGGGAGGATTCAGGAGGTTGGGCCAAAACGCATTGTGGCCTGCCCCTAAGACTGACTCTGTTGGCAGCCCCTTGAAAATGGCAGCCCCAGCCGACCACCCAGCTCACCCACCCCTACGATTGGCTCTGGATGCAAGACCTCCCAAAGGGGGGAGTGAAACACTGAGGGCAGGGCTAGACAGGGGAAGGCCAGAACCTCGGGCCCAAGGTAGGGAAACTGAGGCATGACCCTCCAGAGCCCTCAACCCCAGCAGTGGAATTCCAGATGTAGCTACACAAGGATCCCTCCTCGGAGAAGCTGAGGCCCCTGGCTGGCCACGGGGGTGCAGGATCCAAGGGGGTGGACCATAGGGAGAGGTTCTTGTGGGAGCCGGGAGTCCTGTGCCAGGAATGGATTGGCCCGGAGCAAACTGAACCTTGGAAAGCCGGAGGCAGTTGGGGGTTCCCCAGCGGTACCACCACGGGCTGTTGTACCTGGCCCACGATGTCCCCTTTTTGGGGCATCAGGGACTCCAGTGCACCGGGCAGAAGCTGCTGCAGAAGCCTTTTTTGGTGGCCCAACAATGCTGGACTCCTGCTGGGAGGAGGGGGCGGCCCAGGATAAGTCTAAAGCAGCTTTGAGGGCCCTGCCCATCACAGAAGGTGGCCCTGGACACAGTGGGGCCCCTCAGCCAGGCGACCTGATCTGGGAAGAAATACATCCTGGGGGCAGTGGATTTCGTTATTTGCTACCCCAGGCTCTGGCGCCATCCTCTTTCAAGGCAGACACTGCGGCCGATGCTCTGCTGGCCATTTTCAGCAGGGTCGGGTTCCCCAAGGAGGTCCCAGCCAGGGCACAGAAGGGGCAGAAAGTCTGGTACGACGGCTCCGCACGTGCCCGTTCCTATGCCACAGGGCCAGGTGATGCATCTCATCCCCGTGAGGACGACCAAGCTGCAAGCGGCCTGGGACGGCCCCTTCAGGGTCATCAGAGAGGTAAATGAGGAGAACTACGTGGTGGAACCTCCAACTGGGCACACAGCCACCCGGTCACCATGTCAGCATGATGAGCCGCACGGGGACAGGGAGAAGTTGGTGCTGGCTGTGTGTGGGCAGTGGGGGGACAGGGAGAAGGGATCCCCTGGTGGGTCTCTTTCCAGAGGCCAAGGCTGGCACCTCGCTGGAATCAGTTCCCCTCTCAGACCAGCTAACTCCTGCCCGGCACACAGAGATCAGAGAGCTGCTGCGCTCCCACCAGCGGCTGCCTCTGTCTGGCCTGGGCTCACTAACCTGGCTGTTCACCAGTGGGGACAGGAGCCCATCACCCCTCAGGCATAGCCCATCCCGGGACACTGGGAAAGCAGCCCAGGATCCGGAGAGAGGGGTCGGCGACAGGCCGGCTTTAGGGGCGATCCCCCCTTTCTCTAGCCCTGGGCCTCGCCCCTGGTGTTGGTTCCCAAGAAGGACAGGACAATCCGGGTCTGGGTGGACTGTTGGAAGCTCCGTGCCATCACCGTGTCCGACGCCTCCCTCATGCCCAGGCCTGACGAGACTCTAGACAAGTTGGGGGGCCCAGGACCTCACTGCTGTGGATCTCACCAAGGCTACTGGCGGTGGCTTTGGACCCAGAGGCCAGGGCACAGTCGGCCGTCACCACCCAATAGGTTCCTTCCAGTGCCTGGTCCTGCCTTTTGGCCACAGGGGGGCGCCTGCCGCTTTCTAGCGCCTGGCGGAGCAGTTGCTGAGGGGGTGCACAGCTTGGCTCTGGCTCATAGTGACGATATCTGTGTCTCTAGCCAGACCTGGGGCACCATGTGTCGCAGGTGAAGAAGGTGCAAGGCGGGGATGGCAGAGGTGTCCAATCTGGGCCACAAGGTCGGCGTGGCCATCTGAAGCCGGAGCCGGCTAACGTGGAGGCCTTCAGGGCTTGGCCAGTCCCCAGACTAAGAGGCAGGTCCAGGCTTTCACTGGGATGGCGGGCACTACCGGAGGTTTGTGCCCCTTTAGCACCCTGGCAGCTCCCCTGACAGAGCTGGGTGGGACGGGCCAGCCGGCCAGGGTGGCTGGACTGAGCAGTGCCAGGGGGCTCTCTGTGCGCTGAAGGCGGCACTAGTCCAAGGCCCACCGCCGGTCAACCCGGGTTTTAGCAAATCCTTCCTGGGGTTCACCCAGCCCCAGAGCCCGGGCTGGGCGCGGTGCTGATGCAAACTGGCCTAGTGGGGAGAAGCGCCCCACTGTGCACTCAGCAAGACGCTGCTGCCCCGGGAACAGCGCTCCGCGGCCAGAGAAGCAACGCCAGGCCCCGGGCTGGGCCCTTCCAACGCTGCAGCCCTGTCTATTTGGGCGGAGATTCCCGGTGTGCGCTGACCCCGCCCCCTGACCTGGCTGCACCAGGGGAAAGGGGCCAACGCCCAGCTGGGGCCTGCTCCTGCAGGATTACGACATGGAGGTGGGTCCATGTGAAGGGGAGCGCTAATGTCACAGCAGATGCTTTACCCCGGGGCGGGGCCCTGCACTTCTCCAGGCCACCGGCCAAGTGACCCTGCTCAGTTCAGACTGGAAGGGGAGAGTTGTGACAAAGTGGGGGATGAGGGTATTGTGGGGGTTCAAAGGGGTTGCATGGAGGGGCAATCAGTGTCCCCAGCAGTTACTGGTTTAAGAGGGAGAGGGGGAGGGAGTTTGTTCCAGGGACCAGCACAAACTGGAGACCCCAGCAACTGGTGACTGGGAGACCCAGCTGGATGGCACAGCCGGGTCTGGCCAGTGGGAGGCCAATGGGCTGCAGGAAGAGGACTCAGGTGATCTGCTCAGCTGGTCCAGAGTTGGGGGGGGGAGACCGGTGGGGGGAGGTGGACAAAGAAGGGAGAAGGGGGGAGGTGGAGAAGGGAGGGGCCCAGGCAACCCTGATTACCTGGGCAGAAGACAGAGGCCAAAGGAAGGGGCTGCTGGTAGGGTTGCCAGATGGTTTCAACAAAAATACCAGACACACTTGACATAACATCACAATCTACATGACACCTTATTTATAAAATACTGGACATTTCTATTTTCTCATTCATATTTTTTCAGTTGGGTGGGGGCCTGTCTCCTCTAGGGGTGCTGGCTCACACCCAACCCCAGGGCAGGGACTAGCTTGGGGCGGGGTGTGTGAACAATGGATCAGGGGCTTATCCCGTGTCCTGTCCGTCCCTGAATGGGAACTGGGCAGGGAGTGGCTGGCTCCAGCCTATTTGTATCTTGAGTCCTGAACACAATTTGGTTTCTAGATGAATTAGACTCTAGGATTTCCCTTCCCTTCCAGTCCCATGTGCTCCAAAGTGGGGCCCAGACCTGGAGTGAGGGAAGGGGGTCATGAGCCCTTATTGGCCAGGCAGGTGTGGCATGGAGAGAAAGGGTGGGTGTGCATCAGGGGGGCTGCTCAGAGCTGTTCCCCAGGCAGTAAGTGCCCCCATGTGCGGGCTGGCTGCTGTCAATGTGCCCACATGAACCATCAGTCCTTACAAAGTCCCAGGCCTCTCAGGGAGTGAACTCCAATGTCCTGGGGAATCTTTCTGCCAGAGCTGGGTAGAGAGCTCAGGGGTCCTGGCTCCCAGCTCCCGCTCCCCTCCCAGATCTGGACCCTTCGCAGTGGCAGGTGAAGCGGGAGGGACAGCTGCTGAGTCCCTGGAAGGCCTTGGTGCCGGTGGTGTGAAGTGGTTTTCTAAAGGCTGCACCAAGCCTGGCCCCATGGGTGCATCTCGCAATAGGCTGCTGGCTCCACAGGCGCTCTCACCACCTGGCCGGCCTTGGGGCCTGAATCCCTGTGCAGCTCCCTGTGACCTACCCTCCTCCCAGTGCCCCCTAGAGGGAACACGCCCCTGCCCCATGCCCTGTCCCCCTTACCCAAGTCCTGGGCCCCTCTGGAAGGCCTATATATCACGTGATAACTCCCCATATGGACCCAGCCCGGCATGACTCACACTTGGACCATGCCCACCCAGCGGGGCCCCTGACGCCTACTGTGGCTTTACAAGGCCCTGTTGAGAGTTCACAAGGGTGCTGTGGTGCGCTCCGAGACCTCACCAGACTGCTGGCTCCCTGCTGCCCTCTGCTTTCTCCTTGCCCTGTCTGTTGGCCAGATCTCTGCACCCCTTCCCTCCCCTGCCGGCCTCGTCCTGCCTCCTGGCCGGACCCCCCATACACCTTTGGCTCAGGCAGTCTTTGCTGCCTACCACCTGTGGGGCCCACCTGTCACCCAGAGCGGGTGCACGAACCAGGCCAGTCTGGGGTGGATAGTGTGGGGGCTCGGCTAGGCCCCTCCAGGCAAGTCAATTCAGCTCCTTCCCCATTCCTTACCTCACCCTGACATCATTGGGGCCCATCGCCTCCCAGAATCCCCCTGGGCAGGAGCCACATGTCCTGGTCTGGGAGTGGTGCAGACCCAAGAGCAGGGGCTGCCTCCCATAAGCTCCAAACATCAGGGACACCCCATGCTTCCCACAACAACCTCCCCTTCCCTCCTCTCCCCTCCCCTCCCAGAGAGTGAACCCAGGAATCCTGGCTCCCAGCCCCCCATCTCTAACCACCTGCCCCCAGTCCCTTTCCCTCCCATCCCAAAGAGCTGGCTGCCTATCAGATCTCAAGGAATGCACCTATGTCCCCAGATGATGTTACTGCCCTCCAGCAAGGGGCTCTGCTCCCACACCATTGTGATGGTTTGGTCAGGCCCCTCCCAACAGAAAGCACAGTGTGGGGGAGAGAATAAAATGCTTAGCTGGAAAACTAATCAGAGAGCTCAGGGTGACTAAGCTAATTGCCCCGCTGATAAGATAAGGAGCTCAGGGGATACTGAGCCTGGATTTCCCTAGCTAGTGGCTCCAGGGTGTGAGACCAGGGTCCCAGTGTAAGCTGCCACCCTGCCCCAGAAGTGGCTGCAACTCAGCACCGGGAGAGGGGTCTCTGTGTGAGCAGCTGTCCCGCCCCAGACGTGGCTGCATCTGTGCCAGGTGAGGAGTCCCTGCATAACCAGCTTTCCTTCTCCAAAGGTGGGCACATCCCAGCAGCAATGGTCTGGGACAGGCATTATGTGGGGCTGTGGGGAGCGAGAGATGCAGGGGCCCCAGCTCAGTTTCAAAAGGCTTGCAGAGCCCATACTCAGCCTGACCCATCCCCCATCCTCTGCCCCTCCCCCCACCGACAGGAAGTGAGACTCTCCACCCCTGCCCCCCCACCGCAGAGGAAAAAAGTTGTACTGAAGAAGTAAAAAGTTGCAAACTGACATGTAATTCCTCCGCCAAATAGTCCATGACGCAACTTCTGGGCTGGGCCAATAGGAACCCACAGCTCAGGTTAGGGGTTTCCCTACCTGGTTCATAGGGAGCCTTGTGTGGCCTGGTGTGTCTGAATGGACATGTGTGTGTCTGGATGGGGGAAGGGTGGAGTCACATGTGTTAGCATGTCAGTGGGGAAGAGGGCTGCACATGTATGTCCTGGTGTGTAGATGAGTGGGGCGGATGTGATTGCTCGGAGGGGGGTGTTACCCATGTATCCATGCATACTTGCAGACAAGTGTGTGCATGCTTTTTTTGAATGCTTTGTGCATGGGCACAGTGGGTTCTTGCCTGCAGTCTTGGCCCAGCGTTTGCATGCTGACGTGTTGGTCCATGTTTGTGCGTGTGAGAGAAGCCTAGAGTAGCAGAATAGAGTTCACATGTGTCCATGCATGTCTGAAGTTTGCCTGTGTGCCCCAACATGTGAAATATTAAAATTCCTAGGGCCTGCCTGAGCATGCAGTTTGCCTGTGCTATTGGGCACATGTTGACATATATGATGTATGCATGTGGAAAGGAACATGGGCCAGTATATGACTTGTGGAGCCCTGTTTTGGACCTGGGTGCATTCGGGGGAGTCAGGCCCTCTGGCACTGAGAGGTTCATCTAGATGGCTCTGGGATTTGGACAAGGGGGATTTGAATGATATGGGGGGGCTTTCAAGGGCACATATGGGGGAGGGCGTGAAGTGGGAAATGAGGGAATGAGGTTGCCGGACAGACAGCAGATGGAGTATGGTGGGAATAGGATGCCCTGCTGAAAAGGCGGTACATGAGGGGGAAGTTGGTGCAATGCAAATAAAGGAGACCCTAGGGGTGCATAGTGCTATGGGGATACACGAGTGAAAGGGGGTACAGTCTGAAAAGGAGGTGCTGTGGGGTACACGAGGGAAAGGGGGTGCAGTGTGAAAAGGGGCGCTGTGGGAGCACATGAGGGAAATGGGTGCAGTGTGAAAAGGAGGCGCTGTGGGGTACCTGAGAGAAGGGGGGGCAGCGTGAAAAGGGGCGCTGTGGGGTACACGAGGGAAAGGGGGTGCAGCGTGGAAAGGGGCGCTGCGGGGTACACGAGGGAAAGGGGGTGCAGCGTGGAAAGGGGCGCTGCGGGGTACACGAGGGAAAGGGGGTGCAGCGTGGAAAGGGGCGCTGCGGGGTACACGAGGGAAAGGGGGTGCAGCGTGGAAAGGGGCGCTGCGGGGTACACGAGGGAAGGGGGTGCAGCGTGGAAAGGGGCGCTGCGGGGTACACGAGGGAAAGGGGGTGCAGCGTGGAAAGGGGCGCTGCGGGGTACACGAGGGAAAGGGGGTGCAGCGTGGAAAGGGGCGCTGCGGGGTACACGAGGGAAGGGGGTGCAGCGTGGAAAGGGGCGCTGCGGGGTACACGAGGGAAGGGGGTGCAGCGTGGAAAGGGGCGCTGCGGGGTACACGAGGGAAGGGGGTGCAGCGTGGAAAGGGGCGCTGCGGGGTACACGAGGGAAGGGGGTGCAGCGTGGAAAGGGGCGCTGCGGGGTACGCGAGGGAAAGGGGGTGCAGCGTGGAAAGGGGCGCTGCGGGGTACGCGAGGGAAAGGGGGTGCAGCGTGGAAAGGGGCGCTGCGGGGTACGCGAGGGAAAGGGGGTGCAGCGTGGAAAGGGGCGCTGCGGGGTACGCGAGGGAAGGGGGTGCAGCGTGGAAAGGGGCGCTGCGGGGTACGCGAGGGAAAGGGGGTGCAGCGTGGAAAGGGGCGCTGCGGGGTACGCGAGGGAAAGGGGGTGCAGCGTGGAAAGGGGCGCTGCGGGGTACGCGAGGGAAGGGGGTGCAGCGTGGAAAGGGGCGCTGCGGGGTACGCGAGGGAAAGGGGGTGCAGCGTGGAAAGGGGCGCTGCGGGGTACGCGAGGGAAAGGGGGTGCAGCGTGGAAAGGGGCGCTGCGGGGTACGCGAGGGAAAGGGGGTGCAGCGTGGAAAGGGGCGCTGCGGGGTACGCGAGGGAAAGGGGGTGCAGCGTGGAAAGGGGCGCTGCGGGGTACGCGAGGGAAAGGGGGTGCAGCGTGGAAAGGGGCGCTGCGGGGTACGCGAGGGAAAGGGGGTGCAGCGTGGAAAGGGGCGCTGCGGGGTACGCGAGGGAAAGGGGGTGCAGCGTGGAAAGGGGCGCTGCGGGGTACGCGAGGGAAAGGGGGTGCAGCGTGGAAAGGGGCGCTGCGGGGTACGCGAGGGAAAGGGGGTGCAGCGTGGAAAGGGGCGCTGCGGGGTACGCGAGGGAAGGGGGTGCAGCGTGGAAAGGGGCGCTGCGGGGTACGCGAGGGAAAGGGGGTGCAGCGTGGAAAGGGGCGCTGCGGGGTACGCGAGGGAAGGGGTGCAGCGTGGAAAGGGGCGCTGCGGGGTACGCGAGGGAAAGGGGGTGCAGCGTGGAAAGGGGCGCTGCGGGGTACGCGAGGGAAGGGGGTGCAGCGTGGAAAGGGGCGCTGCGGGGTACGCGAGGGAAGGGGGGTGCAGCGTGGAAAGGGGCGCTGCGGGGTACGCGAGGGAAAGGGGGTGCAGCGTGGAAAGGGGCGCTGCGGGGTACGCGAGGGAAAGGGGGTGCAGCGTGGAAAGGGGCGCTGCGGGGTACGCGAGGGAAAGGGGGTGCAGCGTGGAAAGGGGCGCTGCGGGGTACGCGAGGGAAGGGGTGCAGCGTGGAAAGGGGCGCTGCGGGGTACGCGAGGGAAAGGGGGTGCAGCGTGGAAAGGGGCGCTGCGGGGTACGCGAGGGAAAGGGGGTGCAGCGTGGAAAGGGGCGCTGCGGGGTACGCGAGGGAAGGGGTGCAGCGTGGAAAGGGGCGCTGCGGGGTACGCGAGGGAAAGGGGGTGCAGCGTGGAAAGGGGCGCTGCGGGGTACGCGAGGGAAAGGGGGTGCAGCGTGGAAAGGGGCGCTGCGGGGTACGCGAGGGAAAGGGGGTGCAGCGTGGAAAGGGGCGCTGCGGGGTACGCGAGGGAAAGGGGGTGCAGCGTGGAAAGGGGCGCTGCGGGGTACGCGAGGGAAAGGGGGTGCAGCGTGGAAAGGGGCGCTGCGGGGTACGCGAGGGAAAGGGGGTGCAGCGTGGAAAGGGGCGCTGCGGGGTACGCGAGGGAAAGGGGGTGCAGCGTGGAAAGGGGCGCTGCGGGGTACGCGAGGGAAGGGGGTGCAGCGTGGAAAGGGGCGCTGCGGGGTACGCGAGGGAAAGGGGGTGCAGCGTGGAAAGGGGCGCTGCGGGGTACGCGAGGGAAAGGGGGTGCAGCGTGGAAAGGGGCGCTGCGGGGTACGCGAGGGAAAGGGGGTGCAGCGTGGAAAGGGGCGCTGCGGGGTACGCGAGGGAAAGGGGGTGCAGCGTGGAAAGGGGCGCTGCGGGGTACGCGAGGGAAAGGGGGTGCAGCGTGGAAAGGGGCGCTGCGGGGTACGCGAGGGAAAGGGGGTGCAGCGTGGAAAGGGGCGCTGCGGGGTACGCGAGGGAAAGGGGGTGCAGCGTGGAAAGGGGCGCTGCGGGGTACGCGAGGGAAAGGGGGTGCAGCGTGGAAAGGGGCGCTGCGGGGTACGCGAGGGAAGGGGGTGCAGCGTGGAAAGGGGCGCTGCGGGGTACGCGAGGGAAAGGGGGTGCAGCGTGGAAAGGGGCGCTGCGGGGTACGCGAGGGAAAGGGGGTGCAGCGTGGAAAGGGGCGCTGCGGGGTACGCGAGGGAAAGGGGGTGCAGCGTGGAAAGGGGCGCTGCGGGGTACGCGAGGGAAGGGGGTGCAGCGTGGAAAGGGGCGCTGCGGGGTACGCGAGGGAAGGGGGTGCAGCGTGGAAAGGGGCGCTGCGGGGTACGCGAGGGAAAGGGGGTGCAGCGTGGAAAGGGGCGCTGCGGGGTACGCGAGGGAAGGGGGTGCAGCGTGGAAAGGGGCGCTGCGGGGTACGCGAGGGAAGGGGGTGCAGCGTGGAAAGGGGCGCTGCGGGGTACGCGAGGGAAAGGGGGTGCAGCGTGGAAAGGGGCGCTGCGGGGTACGCGAGGAAAGGGGGTGCAGCGTGGAAAGGGGCGCTGCGGGGTACGCGAGGGAAAGGGGGTGCAGCGTGGAAAGGGGCGCTGCGGGGTACGCGAGGGAAAGGGGGTGCAGCGTGGAAAGGGGCGCTGTGGGGTACGCGAGGGAAAGGGGGTGCAGCGTGGAAAGGGGCGCTGTGGGGTACGCGAGGGAAAGGGGGTGCAGTGTGGAAAGGGGCGCTGTGGGGTACGCGAGGGAAAAGGGGGTGGTGGGACCCCACTGGGGTGCATTGCGGAAAGGGGTGCCTAGTTCCGGGGTGCACGGAAAAGAAGAAATAGATCCGATCGGGGGGCGGGCCGGCGGATGGATTCCAGGCTCGCTGAGCCCCTCCCCCGAGGGGAGCTGGCCTATGTAAAAGCCGCGCGCCGGGCCGGGGGGGCCCATGCGTTTTGCCTTTTGCACTTCTGCCGCTCTCCAGTGCCTGCTCCTCCCCGCGCCCAGGCCGGAGTGGGCGAGTCCGGTACGTCCCCCGACCGGCAGCACCTCCCCCCACACACACTCCCGCCGCCGCGTGCCACAGGGCGCGGTTGATTCGGTCGCGTCCGGCGGGGCCTCTCCGGGATCGTGCAGGGCGCGCGCCCGGTCCACCACCAGCAGCAACAGCAGCAGCAGCCATGAGCGGCTGGTCCTCCTACATCGACAACCTCATGGCGGACGGCACCTGCCAGGATGCGGCCATCGTGGGCTACAAGGACACCCCGTCCGTGTGGGCCGCCACTCCGGGCAAGACGCTGGCCAACATCACGGTGAGGCCCTGGCGGGGGAGAGGGGTGCCTTGCAAAGGCAGGGGAGATGGCGAGGCGCATTGCAAAAGAGGGGCCCGGATTCCAAAGAGGGGAGGCAAGTGCCTGGGAGGGCTGCATTGGGAAAGTGGGGTGCGTGGCAAAACAGGGGACCCCGGGAGGGTGCACTGAAAGAGAGGGGAGGCAGGAAGTGCTTGGGAGGGCTGCATTGCAAAGAGGAGGCGGCTGGGGAATGACTGGGGGTATCATTAGAAAGTAGGGGTCCCTTGCAGAAGAGTTTGTGCAGGGGGTATAGGAAAGGGGGCAGGGAGCCTGGATTCCAAAGAGGGGAGGCCGGAAGTGCATGGAGGGCAGGGGGTGTATATAGCAGAAGGGGATAACGGGGACATTGCTAAAGAGGGCGGAGGGAAAGTAGGGAGTGTTGGTGTAAGTAGATGTGGGTGCACTTGAGAGAGGGAGATCCGCAGGAGGGATCAGGCCCTTGTGGGGTGTAGTGCACAAATAGGCCCGAGTGTATCTGGGTGAAATGGGGTGCTTGGAGTCGGGGGGAGGTGTTAGATCGCCAGGGTGAAAAAGAGGAACTGGAGGGACAGGGTGATGGACGCACATGGAGAGTGGGGGAGACCCTGTGGCTGCAAAAAAAGTTTGCAAAGTCTTTAGGGGAGGAAATAACCCACAGTTAGCAGCGAACAGCAACCCCCACGACTTCCTTCTCTGCAGTAGCCTCCCTTTCTCACTACCAGCACCCCTTTCTTTGTGGAAAGAAAGAAAAAGCCACTTCCTCTTGAAAAGCCTCACAGCATGGGGGGGACCTTGGTTCCCCCCCAGCTTCCAGTTCCTTCCAAGGCTGCTTTGCAAATAAGGGCCAAGAAGGACCCCTGGGGGCTCTCAGACTCCATCCCTCCCAGTGGGTGTGAATAGGGCCTAGCTAGCACCTTCTTGCAGGCTTTGCGGCCAGCCCCACCCTGCTGCTGACTACAGGGCCCAGGCAGCTACCAGGAGGAAATGACTCAAGAAGAGACGGAAGGGAGGCGGGGGGGGGGGGGGGAGGACATGAGGCCTATATCTGTCCCTGCCTGTGCAAGGCAAACTGGCTCCAAAGTGTCAGAATTCCCTGATGAGTCTTATCCCACCCTCTGAGACAGGGATGAAAACACAGTTCATCTGCTAGCCTAGACATGCAAGTTTTTAGCTTTATTTTTTTACTGCATTGGAAATCCGATTTCCTGGTTCTTTATGGTGCTTTCATGGCTGCCGTGCCCCAGAGATGGCTGTATCTCAGGGCCAAAGATCCCTGTAAGAGGAGCTGCCTCACCACAGAGCCAGCTGCAGCTGGCCTCCATCCTTGTGGCAGAGTTTTAAAAGTCTAACTTCATGTTGCATCCCTCAGAAGCCCCCCTCTTGTGCACTTTCAACCTGCATGAATTGCAAACTGCAGCATCAGGTTGCAGATATAGAGTTGGGGGGAGAGGGGGAGGCTGCCAGACTTGAGTGCTGGGGCTCAGCAGTTGCTGTCTTGAATCAGGAATTCTTGTGCAAAAAAATTCCCTTCTCTCCCCGCTAGCAGAGAAGAAACTCTTGTAAACTTCTCAGAAAGCCAGCTACCCCCTCTGCTGGGTTAATAAAAAGGGTGGAGGCGGGAAGCAAGTTTACCGTCTGTCTGTATTTAATCTTTTCCTTTCACTGCCACGTCTTTGCCTGCTGCTGCTGCGGGCCTGAATCTGTCTCTCTTCTAATCTTTCCAGATCTCCCTTTTTTCCTGTTCCCCTCCTCCCTGCTTGCAAAAACAAGTTCAGTTCAGCCTCTGCTTCCCATTTCTGTGTTTTAAAAAAAACAAATCCCCTGCCTCTGCTCCCAGTTCAGGGCCTAACTTTTTCTCCCTTCTTGTGGAAACTTTTTGGCTGAGAGTACAAAATATTTTCCCGCTTCAAATGCCTTCCTAGCTAGTGTCTAAGGCTGATTCCTCTCCCTTCCTGTCTGGAAAACAGTAAGGGTGTTTAGAGTCTCCTGCCATCTTGTCCAGCTGTCCTGGCCAGAAAGAGGATGGGAAACCAACTAGGATCCTGTTGGATTCCAGATGAGAGTGTATGTGTTTATTCCAGGCTAGGGATGTAACTGGTTAACAGGTAAGCTTCACCTTTACCTCACCATTATCTGGTAAGGGTGATGCTTACCAGTTAAGGGATCTCGGTTAAATGGTTAACTTTACCTTACACCAGGTAATTGGGACTTTACATGCCTACTTCAGGTCCTTTACAGGAGCGGCTCTGATCCAAAGTGACTTGGGTATGAGTCAGCACAGAGCTGGTACAGACCCATCCCTGTCCCGCTCCTGCAGTTGTACAAGTGTGTCAGCATACCCCCGCCCCCCCTGCCCTGGCTGCTGCTTTTAGATGGGTGAACATGGGGAGGGGGGATCTGGAACACTTCTCCCTTCCCCTCATTGCTGCCAGGACCAGCAGTCTCTACTCTCCCCTAGAATGGGTCAGGGATGAACTGCTCATGTGCTGGGGCCCATCTGGGCCCCCTCTTTTTCTAGTGCTGTCGGGAGGGACACTCACAGGACCTTAGCGAGGCAGATTCTGGCATATCCAGGTCACCTGAGGGGGAATACCATGCCCATAACATCCATGGGGATCCCCTCCTTAATATCTTGTCTCCCAGGATTTCTGGGTTCTCTCCCTGGCTCTGGGAGGTGAGTGAGGGCTGGTGGATTAGAGGAGGGAAGGCTGGAAGCCAGGACTCCTGGGTTCTCTCCCTGGATCTGGGGAGGGTGGGGGTTATGCTCTGGACCCTGTCCTAGTGTGCGGGGTGTCTGTCCCTGCCCCACATCTAATGGGACATGAAATGACACCCCTCATTCCTGTGCTCAGCAACCCTCCCTTCTAAAACCCCACCTTATCCTGTCCCACTGTCTTTAAAATCTCTCCTGGTTGGGGCCTCTCACCTGGCGCTGGGTTTAGGATGGAGGTTGGAAGAAGGGGGAGGAAGAGGGTTAGAATCTTAAAGCCCCCATTGTAGGGTGGAAACCGATGGGGGGAGGGGGGGAAGATGCGCATTAGTGGGGTGGAGGTGTTAACTGGGAGAGAGGGGCCAAGAGGCTATAGAGGAAATAAGCTGAGAATGTGGAAGGTGGGGGGCGGGGGGAGGTGCCTGCCCTGCAGGTGGGAGGAGCTGGGGAGAGCGGTGTCTGCCCATACAGGAAGCTCTAAGATGGGGGAATGCATGGGGGTGGAGCTAAGACAGCTCAGCTCAGCTGCCCCCTAGAGGAAGAGGGTGGAATTGGGAGACCTGTCCCAAGATACCCCATCACTGATTCAGCTGGGGCTGGGGGGTGCTATGAAAACTTAACAGTATCCTCAGTGCTGCATTTGCTGTCCCTCTGTGTGGAGGTGGGCTTCCTTCCCCAAGGCAGTATGAGGGGGAGGAGACTGCCTTAACTTGGGTCAGGGGGAGGTTTGGGGTATGAATTCAGGGCATGCCTCCCACTGCTGCAGGCATGGCAGGATTGCACCCTGAAGGGAGAACTCTCCTCCCCTACACCCTGGCTTCTGGCAGATAATAGAAATGGGGCTTGTTAGACTTAACAGCTGATCTGAGAACTTGAGGTTCTGCCCAGCTCTGGGAGGGTCAGACAGGAGGAGGGGGCTGAGAGCCAGGACTCTCCGTGGCAGCAGGCCACAGGGCTTTTGGAGGCAGGGTTCCCCTAGCTTGTGCAGCATGACCCCTAAGCTCTCTCCTCCTTACCCCCCACCCCTAGCCGGCAGAGGTGAACGTGCTGGTGGCCAAGGACCGCAGTAGTTTGTTCGTCAATGGGCTTACGCTGGGGGGCCAGAAGTGCTCGGTGCTCCGGGACAGCTTGCATGTGGAAGGCGAATTCACTATGGATCTGCGGACCAAGAGCTTGGATGGGACGTCCCCCACCTACAACATCGCAGTCTGCATGACCAACAAGAGTGAGTGCTGAACACCTGTGTCCTCTTCCTTCCCCCAGGGGGGTGCTAGCAATTGCAAACTAGGGTCTGCTGGCTGGGGAGGGGAGTGTGGGGGGTGGTGGACTAGAGCAGGGAGGGCTAGGAGCCTGGACTCCTGGGTTCTCTAATCCACTCCTTGAAGGGGAAGCCCAGCCTCCTTATCTCTTGCAGCTGGGACTGCCTGTCCAGCCCTCCCTTCCCCCCAATCTTGAAGCCAGCAGCTGTTGCTTGGGCAGCCAGATCCCTGGACCCCCCTCCCTCCCCCATGGTGGGGCCCACAACAGCTGTCCCCAGATCCAGCTGCTTAACCAGGGAAAAACGGTTGATTAGCCAGCCTTTGTGAACAGCTGCAAAGGAGGGAGGCAGCAGGACTCCTGGGTTCTTTCCCCAGTTCTGGGAGGAGAGTGGGAGCTGGTGGGTTACAGCAGGAGGGTCCTGCAGCTAGTCTAGGAGGGTGGCCTGGCTCCTAACTACTTTTTTTTTTTTTCCTCTGCTCCTGCAGCAATAGTGCTGGTCATGGGCAAAGAGGGGGTTCATGGAGGTGGTGTGAACAAGAAATGCTTCGAGATGGCCAGTCACTTGAGACGCTCGCAGTATTGATGCCTGCCCGCCTCTCCGCTGCGGTACTACTGAAGCCCATGCTGGCTGGGACCACCCGGGCCCCGCCCCCTGCAGGGGCACACCTGCCCCAGGCCTGGATCGCCACCCATTCCTCGCTTTCCCATCCCCACTCGGCCACTTTTTCTATCACAAAACCTCTTTGTTGCTGCCAAATTTTTTTTTCTGGTTTTAAAAAACAAAACAAACAGTTGTAGGGTTTTTTGGGGGGAGGAGGGTGGGGTATGGGAAAAAAACTATATTGCAACCAGAGAAATAAAAAGGAAATTTGAATAATTCTAAAGAGATGTCTGTCTAGTGTCTGCTCGCAGAGTGGGGGCCTTTGAACTTATGGGTGGTCTGCCCAGCTCTGGGAGGGACATGGGAGGGCTGTTGGGATAGAGTGGGGGCTGGGACCCAGAACTTCTGGGTTCTCTCCCTGGCTGGGGGAGGAGTTACTGCACCTTGGCTGCAGTGCTGCCGCCTACCCCCCCCCCCTCCTTTCCCCAGGTGGGGCAGGGGGAAGCCTGGGAGATCCCTGCCCTTGGATTCTCTCTTCCCTCCCCCCTCACTCCCAGGAGAGGCACAAAGTCCTAGACACACACCCTTTTCTTACACAGCCAAGCCTGAGTCATGGTGCAGGGAGGGGCTGATCAGCTGATGGGAATGGGCCAGGGATCTGCCAGGATTCTGGCTGGGATGGGCAAGGGCTCCCATTTCTGTTCTTGCCTGTTGTGGGGGTGATCTGGGCCCTTCACCCAAAGCCAGTCCTGGGCACCCTGCTGCAATGTTCCCATTCCTACTGCCCTGGGTTCTGGCTATTGCAGCAGTGGGGAGACTGGGGGTTATCAGGACACCTGGGTTCTATTGTTGGGGTGGGGGGGAGAAATGGTTGGGGCTGGGTTTTGCTGGTGCTTGAGGGGGTCTGTGCAGCTGGGTGGTCAGGGCTGTGTTGGGCACAAGGGGAAGGGCCCAGAGCTAACTGGCTCCAGATATTCCTGGAATGAAGCACCTCAGACCTGCCAGCTAACTTTCCTTCTACCTCCCCCCCCCCCCCCCCCCACAGTCCTGTGCTCACTGCCAGCGAGGGAACCATGCAGGAATGTCCTGTTGCCCAGCCTGTTCCAGACACTGGTGTCACTGTAGGGTCTGTCCCTTGGGGCTAGGATTTCTATTTCCTCTTGATGGGGCCAGAAGTGGCACATGCTCCTTGGGAGTGGCCCTTGAGATCAGCCCTGCTCGGTGGTTGAGGGGCATGGTGCAGTTCCCCACTGCCCTGGAGGTGCTCTGATATCCTGCCGTGGGGTGGGGAGTCAGTCCCAGATGGGAGGTGGAAGAGAGAGCCCTTCTCTCTCCTCCATGTCCAGGCCTTTGTAACCACAGCTGGGCCACTGTTGGGGACCATACTTCCTTAGGGGTCCCCTATGGCATGTGGGCACCCCAGTCTGCTCTTTGGTAACTTCCCAGCACAGCTCCATCCAACACAATGACCACAAAGAGGCATGAGGCAAGACAGAGCATGGTCCTTTTATTCAAAGCTGGGTCCAGCTGGTGGGGACCCTGCTGATGCCCTGGAGACTGGCCAGGGTGGTGAGACATCCCACCTCATACCACCAGTATGATTTAGCATGTGTTAATAAAAGCAGCCTACAAATCCTCTCCAGTAGAACCTCCCCAGGTGTAGTGTGAATGGCACAACCTCCTCTCCATGCTGACCAGGGACAGACACACATTAGTAGCCCCCAGGAACCCTGGGAGTGGGCTGCTAAAAGCACATGCAGGCACAGGGCATGCCCCCTTTGGTCCTGAACTCTGCAGTCTGCACTCTGCATCCTGTGTTTGAGCCACACCTACAAATCAAACTGGAGCAGAGCTCAGGCTGGCCCCAGGGACTAAGAATAGCTGAAACTTGACAGCTGTTCTCAGATTAAAAGTGGGGTGCAAAGGAGATAAAGCCCCTCCCCCTGCTAGCTACCTAACCCAACCGGGAGCCACTGTGGGCAAGGAGGGGTCTGGCTTTGGGTCCACCTTCAGCTGGGGCTGCAGGAGAACAGATAGGGGAACATGGGCTGAGACGAACACCCCAAAGAGTTCTAGGTAAAGCCCCCCCAGCAGGACTCAGGTAGCCAAAGCTCCCAGCAAAGGGGATGTAGTAGGAGACAGGATTCAGAGGGCTGAAGGATGCTGCAAATGGAGCAAATTCACTGGCTTGTCAAAGGGCATGCCTCACCTGGAGCTGGTGTGATGAGAACAGAGTCCTTCATTTGCCCAGACTGGGGAGAGGGGCCATCACTACATCATCATCTCCTCCTCCCCATCCTGGCCAGCAGGGCCAGAAAATAGAGAGGGGCAGTGGCTACCACTGAGTGGTGTGCCCTGCGGGGAGGCTGGGAGTGGGTGCAGGACCCAGCAGGAATGTGGCCAGGCTGCAGTGTTTACACCCAGCTGGCCACAACTGACTGGCTATGCAGTCAGCTCAAGACTGAGCCCAGGATGGGGGGAGGGGTGGTTGGTTTGTTTCAGTGCTGGGTTCCCACCCCTCCTAAGAACCCAGAAGTTCTGGCTTCCAGACCTGCCCCCCTCAAACTCAGACCCTATTCCCCTGACTACAGCCCCACCAATCCCAACTCCCCCTCAGAGCTGGGGCAAGAACCCAGCAGTCCTGGCTTCCAACTCTGACTAGACTGAATTTCCCTCAGCACTGGGAAACCGGTCTGCCCCCATGTTCCTCGCACCCCAAGCTGTGCAAAGCAAACCCTCCAAACCATCTTGCAAAGCCCTGACACCCCAAATTCACCCCAAGGCAAGCCCCAACACTGGAGCGCTGGCACATAATGGATCCTGTGGGCTGCAGGCCTGAGGTGGGACCTGGCCACCCCTTCATTCCTACAGCAGTGGGAAGCCCATGTTTTGTGCACAGTTTAAAATACAAAGAAAGCTCAGAGGGTAGATACCCCGCTGGGGAGTCCATCCAGCCACCCTGGCCAGGGATTAGACAAGAATGCTGCCCCGCGGGCCATCAGGGGGCTGGCCCTGGGGGGTACCCAGAGGCCTCTCTTGCTCCTCGGAGCCTCCCGCATCGGAGGGTGAGCCCTGTGCTGTGGCCATGCTGCCAAAAGAGGGGATGCTGGGGGAGGGGCCCAGTAGCGGGGCTCGCTCAGAGTTGCGCTCTTCCTCCTCCTCTTCGCCCTGCTGACGCCCCTCGCCATCTGAGTCCGAGTCCTCGGCCGTCTGCAGCACACGCTGCTTACACACGGGACAGGTCTTCTTGGTCTGTGTCAGCCAGTGGTCAACACACCGACAGTGATAGGCTGTGGGGGAAGGAGGGTTACACCCACCACCAGAGTGGAACCCAGGCATCTGGGTGACTCCCTGTCCCTGTCCTAACATCAGCCCTCACTCAGAGCTAGGGAGAGAACCCAGGATTCCTGGCTCCCAGCCCCCTTACTTTAACCACCAGTCCCTCCTCCTCAACCAAAGCCAGGGAGAGAACCCAGGACTGCTGACATCCTGTGCTCCATGCACTCCACTCCAGGACCAGGGCCCATTGGGAGTTGCAGTGTCTCTGGCCTGGCCCAGGTTGCCCCGGGCTGGCTGGCTCCAGCATCCTCGGGTCACTCACCATGAGCACAAGGCAGGATCCGCAGCCGGTCGCCCTCCTCATACTCATCCAGACAGATAGCACAGACATCGTACTCGTCTCCTGGCAGAGAGATGGGAGGGAGTCTTAGATCTGACACATGGTGTTGGGCTACTTAGGCACAGAGGCCAGGCCAAGCCCATACAGTGAGATAATATCTCCCAGCCTCCACTCCTCTCCCAGGGAGAGGACCTAGGAGTACTGGGGAGAGGCTTAGAACTGTATTTGGGCTGTGCTTAGTGTTGGGACACTGGATTCATGAAATACAGCGTCTCACAGAAGAGTATACAAGGCTAGAATTGTCCTTGCACCCACATCTCTGCTCCAGAGGTGGCTGCTCCTCAATGCCGGGTGAGGGGTCCATATGTAACCAGCTGCCCTGCCCCACAGGTGGCTGTATCTCAGCGATGGGAGAGGGGTCCCTGTTTAACTGGCGGGCCCACCATTTTTACAGAAGGCCCGGGCCTGACAGCACAGGGCCAGAGGCCTGAGTTCAGCTTTTGCCTGCTCAGCTCTACGCCTGGAGCGTCTCACGGAAAACAGGAAGCTTTGACTCCCCCCCCCCCTGCGCCTGGGAGGGGAAGTGGTCAGAGGGGCTGCAGAGTGAACCCAGTCGCTCCTTATAAGGTAAATGCAAGCACTCCCCAGCGCTTCCTCCCCAGCACTTACTCAACCTGAAAGGCCTTGCTCAGCGGCCCCACCAGGCGGTGAAATGGCTGCAACAGCTTAGGAAGTGTAGGACAAGGTTGGGGGAACAGGACTCCTGGGTTCTATTTTCAGACCTGGGAGGGAAGCGGGGCCTGGGGAGGGCCCATTCAAGTAGTAGAAACAGTATCAGAAGTCCTGGCTCCCAGCCCCCCTGCTCTTACCCACTAGCTCCCACTCTACTCCCAGGAGAACCCAGGAGTCCTGCCTCCCGACTGTGGACCCACAGAGAACCAGGAGGGGGTTTGGGGCAGTGTTCCCTCTAAGATTTTCCATCCATGAGCAGAGTGAGTTTTGTCTTGTGTGCCAACAATGAAGTCATGTGCACCCACCAGTGGTGCTGCTCCCCAAAAGAGACTCTCCCAAGTGGCACCTCCCACCTTGTGGGGAGAAGGTGAGGCATGCTCCTCCTCCCTCCAGCTGCTCCTCACTGCTGTGAGTCCCCACCTGGGGCAGAGGAAAGCAGCTGCCATCGCCCTGGGTTTGCAGGGAGTAAGGTGCTGGGGGGTGGGGCATTGACATGTGGGGAGGAGGACAGCATTGGGGGGGGTAGGGCGCTCTGAGGGGAAAAAGAGAAGTATGGGAGGGGGAAGGGAGACACAGGGGACTCCATCCCCAGTAGCAGCCTCACCACAGCCTGGCTCCAGCTTTGGGCAGCTGCCACCCAACCCACCCAGGGAATAGTCAGGAAGTTGCTATGTGGCCCTGGCTACAGCTACAGCCTTGGGGAAGGGGTGGAGCTGGCCCCAGGAGCACCCCAAGCCACTGAACAGCCCTCCTGCCATGCAACTCCGGCCACTAGAGCAGTCCCGGTCCCCGCCATGCAGCCCCAGGCTCCAGAACAGCTCCAGCCGCCAGAGTATCCCCGGAGCCCCACCATGCAGCCCACCCCCACCACAAGGGCCTGGCCAGCCCTGGCCGCCAGAGCAGATGCCGGCCACCCACCACACAGCTACAGCTCTGGCCCTGAGCGAGGCCATCAGAGCAGTTGCCACCCGCCATGCAGCCTGCAGCTCCAGCCCCAGGGAAGGACTGAAGCTAGGCCTAGAGCTGCACAGGGATTGTCCTGCTGCTCCTGGGGCAGGGCTGCCACTTGCCATGTGGCCCCACCCTGGAGCAACTTAGCAGCCACTGTGCAGCTCTGTTGAGGAGATGGGCTGGCCTCATTCTTGGTGCGCACCCGTGCAGGCACACACCTGAGTGGGAACACTGGTTTGGGAGAGGAATATGGGCTCCTGTAGCTCATGTCCTGACACCCACTGCTCTAGCAGCCTCGTGTCTCTCTGCTGTCCCCCCTTCCCTGCTGCACTGACCCCCTGCAGGGGCTCAGCAGGAGCCGGCACCAGTCAGCCTAGTTAGTGTGCCAGCTCCCAGCCCTGCTCCCATCCACCCAGGGACCTTCAACAGCTGGATCTGGGGGCAGGGTTCCAAGCCTTTGGCTGCAGTGCTCCCTGCCCTGCCTGCCCAGAGGGCCCCCAGAGCCTGCATGGGGAGTTGAGCCAGCACAGTCCAGGGAAGGCTGACCCCAAAATGGACCCCACTGTTCCAGGCCCACCAGCTCCCCCACCCCACTGTTAATAAGGCCCTGGGCTGAGTCTGGTGGGGAAGCATTTACCAGCCACGAGATGCCATGTAACCACACAGGTCACAGACCGTGGGGCCAGAACCCTTCCTTCGCCACTCTTCCAGAGCTGGGTCAAGGCTCAGCCATCTGCTGCAGCTGGGGAGAGACCTCAGGAGTTCTGGTTCCCAGCCCCCCTTGCTCTAACCCAGCAGATCCTCTCCCACTCCAGAGCTGGGGAGAGAACCCAGGAGTACTGGCTCCCTGCCTGTAGCCCACAAGAAGCACACCAGGAATCTGAGCATGGTTCTGACACGGTGATGGAACTGGAAGCCCTGAATATGCTATGCAGGAAAGAGGAAAATTCAGGCATCCCCCAAAATACACAGTGAGCATGTGAGCACAGGGGCTGCTGGAAGTGGGTGAACAGGGTGTGGGAAGAGTGCTCAGAGCCGTGGGATGCTACTGACACCCTCAGGCACAGTTGCTCGCCTCCACCCGGGCTGTGCAGGAAGCTGGAGAGGGTGTGGGAGGAGGCTCCTGTGAACCTGTCACACTGGGTGCACCCCACTTCTGAGGAAGCACCCACAGTCTCCTTTTCCTTCCCCTGTACTCTCAAACTTTCCCCACGTCCCTAGATCTGCCCCAGTTGCAGGGACTGTTCATTTTAATGGTGGGTTTGATCTCCCCCCCCAGTGAGGTGGGAGGGGATCTTGGTATGTGGGGGGGCTAGCCTGTTTCCCCCTCCCCAGTAGGAACCAAATGGGGCTGCTGAAGGACAGATGGACAGGCAAAAATGGAGGGAGTAGGGGCAGCTCAACTAGTTCCTAGGTGGAGAAGAGCCCTCTGGTGGGGAGACACTGCATTGCATTGAGTGGGTGGGGGTGGTTCTGGGTAGTGGTGGGGGGTGCCCTAGTATGCAATATGGGGCTCCCATTACATTCATTGCATGTTGGGAAGGGGCCCCTGCTGAGCCCATGCCCCACTCTCTACCCCACAGCACCCCCTAGCCCTGTCAGGGGAGAGTATCCCTCTGCTGAGCCTCCACCCCACAGTAACCCCTCTCGCCACCCTGGGTCCAATCCTGGCTGCCAGGGGAGAGTGCCCCTGCTGAACCACCCACCCTGCCCTCTGCAGTTCACCCAGTGCCACCTGGGCAGCTCTGACTCACATGGGGCAGCTCCCAAGGGGGCATGGCCAGTGGCAGCACCCCTTATTGTCTAGTTACCTTTCTTATACTTCTGGATGGGTATTTTTTTTAGTTGCTCCTTGGAGAGACGGTTCCGCTGCAGCCTCTTCCGGTGCTGCACACAGCGCACAATCTGCCAGCAGGGACGGGAGATGTCTTCAGGGAGGCTCCAAGACCCCCCAGTGCTCTAACCCACCAACCCCCACTTCCCTTCCAGTGCCAAGGAGAGAACCCAGAAGTCTTGGCTCCTACCCCCCACTCTAACCCCCAATACCCTCCCAGAGATGGGAAACCTAGGACTCCTGACTCCCAGACCCTCTGCCCTAACCCATCAACCCCAATCCAATCGCAGCACCAGGGAGCGAACCTGGAGTTCTGGCTCCTAGCTCCCCTGCTCTGACCCACCAGCCCCCACCTCTACTCCCACAACCCAGGGGAGAACCAAGGCTGGCAGCTCCTGCCCCACACAGTGTGGTGGAACAACTCACTAGGATGGTACACATGACAGCAATGATGATGCCGACCACGCCGGTGAAGGGGATAAGGTAATAGCCCAGCGGGAAGATGTACTCAGGAATCAGGATAACATGCGCGCTAGGGAGACAGAGATGGCGGGATTGGTCAGTGTGGAGATTCTGGCTGCTAGCCACCACTTTGCATCCAGAGAAGAGCCCAGGAGTCCTGGCTCCCAGCCCTTCCCCCACTCTAACCCACCACCCCTAGTCTCCTCCCAGAGCCAGGCCTGGCTCCCAGCTCCCCCCTCCCACTCTAATCCAACCTCATTCCTATTGATGGAGCTCCCAGGAGCTAGTGAGAACCCCGCTCTGCCCATCAGGGCAGACAGGCAGGCCAGAAAAGCAGCACCCATATGTCAGGTGGGTGAGACCAGGAGTGCTCTGAGGGGGTAGGGAGCTGGGTCTGCAGGGGTCCCTGTGGGCTCAGGGGATGGACCTTGGAGATCTGGGGGGGAGGGAAAAGAGACAGGTGGAGTCTCCTATCAACCCTTTCCCTGGAGGGGGCCCAGGCAGTGCAGTACCCAGGGGCAGGGCATACCCCTTCTCATAGATGAACATGGAGTGCAGGTATTCTGAAGCTGTCTGCCCCACGAAGACTGAAGGGATGGCGATCTGCTCCCGGATCCTCTCTGTGGGGCACAACGGGGATGGAAGGGGCAAAGAAATAGGACAGGGGTTCAGCCAAGCCCACAGCATTTGGAGTCTAAGCCCCACAGGAAACACCTCAACCTTCTCCAGTGGCTGCCTTTTTAGAAGGATCTGGCAGGGAGAGGCAGGATCGGGGTCAGGGGATCTGGCAGCAGGAAAGGCAGGCGGCAGAGGGTAGGATCGGAGGGGGATTCAGCAGCAGGGGAGGTGTGGGGCAGGATCGGGGGAGGATCCCTGGCAGTGGGGAAGGTGGGAGGCAGAGGGCAGGATGGGGGGGGAAATTCAGCAGCAAGGAAGGCAGGCAGTGGGGCAAGTGAAAAATGTGGGTCATGATGGGGGGGAGCCAACACCCACCCCACTACTCTGAACGTGGGGGCAGAGCCCAGGGAGAGCCAAATTCCCACACTCACCATCATTCCAGGCCATGTTGAGCAGTTTGTCGGAGCCAGTGTTATGCACCACGGCGGCGTGAAACCCTGCCTGTTGCGCGTGCCACACCTAGAGGGGCGCAGGGGGATGGGTAAGGGAGACAGTGCCCTCCCAGAACTGGCGAGAGAACTCAGGTGTCCTGGCTCTCAGCCTCCCCCCACAACCCAGGGGCTGGGGAGAGAATCAGGGCCAGATTAAAATATGCTGACGCCCAAAGCTATGTCAAATTTTAGAGGCCCCATGACACTACCAAAAGAGTGAAATTCAGTAATTTTTTTTTTGTATTTAGAGGGGCCCTTGTAACCTGAGGCACTAAACTGTGGCTTATTTGGCTTATGGATAAATCTGGTACTGAAGAAAACCCAGGAGTCCTCGCTCTTACCTCCCCTCCCCCCCTCCGCTCTAATCCACCAGCTCCCAGAGCTGGCAAGAGAACCCAGAAGTCCTGAGTGCAACAGATGTGTGAAAAGGGCTCTTGGACCTCATGGTTCAGGGCAGAAGCTGGGTGTGGGGTCAGGATGGGATCTGTCTAGGGGTCCTGGCAATGCACTAGGCTCTCCCCTGTGATTGCCTCCCTGGGACTCTCTCATACCTTAATGTCAAAGTTGCAGTTGTATCTGCGGATGAGGGCGATGAAGTGGGTGGCATTGCTGGGGCCTGGGGGCCCCTCAATGGGCTCACAGGCATTGCTGGGCTTGGCCTCAATCAGGTAGCCCTGAAGCAAAGCAGCACATAACAATCAATACCCCATAGGCCTGCAGCAGGACAGGATGAATCGAGAACAGAGTCCAGGAGTTCTGGCTCCCAGCACCCCTGCTCAAACACACCAGCCACAACTCCCCTCGCAGAGCCAGGGAACCCAGGACTCCTGGCTCCCAGCACCCCTGCTCAAACACACCAGCCACAACTCCCCTCCCAGAGCCAGGGAACCCAGGACTCCTGGCTCCCAGCTCCCCTGCTCTGATCCACCAGTCCCCAATTCCCTCCCAGCACCAGAAAGAGAACCCAGGAATCCTCCCTCCCAGTCCCCTTGATCTAACCCACCAGCCCCCACTCCACTCCCAGAACCAGAGAGAGAACCCAGGAGACCTGGAGCTCCCCTGCTCTAACCCAACAGCCCCCATTAAGCCTCCAGAGCCAGGGAGAGAACCTAGGAGTCCTGGAGCCCCCCTATTCTAACCACCATGGATCTTGCTGCCGGAGCAGCAGCAACGCACCACGAGTCCTTCCCTGGGCAGAAGCACTCCAAAGAGGGCAGGCAGGTCTGAGAAGTCCATAGTGAAGTTGTGATCCGTCACCTGGGGGGGAAGGATTAGGCTGGGGTGAGAGGGTCTGGTACCCCCCAGCTCGTCTGCACTGCTCCCAGGTACCCAACTTCCTGGTTCTGTTCTTACCCCCCAGGACCTGGAAAGTCCATTTCAACAGGGACATGCCGTGCCCTTGGCCACTCACCGCGTGGATGTAGGCAGCCACCGGGGGGAGCAGCAGGCAGGCTTGGAGCAGCAGGGTTGCAACTGAGCTGGGGAAGGCATGCTTGAGCAGCATACTATCAGCTGGTGGAGTCCTGTAGAGGGGAGAGCGTGAGCCTGGAGACAGCCATGAGACCCCCCCCACCCCACCCTGCCAACTTTCACCCCTACTCCCTTTTCCACCCCACCAAGGCTGGATCATCCCCACCAGCCCCTCTAGCCTGGTGTCAGGTGCTGAGAATCTCTCCGCATAGCGCCCGGTGCTGCACACATCCCGTATAAAACTGTCCTAGCCCCAATGGCCTTCCACAACATGGGTGTGTGGGGAAACTGAGTCACAGAACACTTGCTTGCCCAGTTAGGCCTAGCTAGGAGCAGACTCTGTCCCTACAAAATGTTCATCCAGTGATCCTTCCTGCCCTCCACATCAGCAGCTGCTGCCACTCCCAAACCAGCTGTGAGTTGCAGAGTGGCACTGCTAGGCTACGTCTACACTGGCCCCTTCTCCGGAAGAGGCATGCTAATTTCTAACTTTGGAATAGGGAAATCCGCGGGGGATTTAAATATCCCCTGCGGGATTTAAATAAACATGGCTGCCGCTTTTTTTCCGGCTTGGGGAAAAGCCGGAAAAAAGCATCTAGACTGGCGCGACCCTCCGGAATAAAGCCCTTTTCCAGAGGATCTTTTATTCCTACTTGCAAGTAGGAATAAGAGATCCTCCAGAATAGGGCTTTATTCCGGAGGATCGCGCCAGTCTAGACGCTCTTTTCCGGCTTTTCCCCAAGCCGGAAAAAAAGCGGCAGCCATGTTTATTTAAATCCCGCGGGGGATATTTAAATCCCCCGCGGATTTCCCTATTCCAAAGTTAGAAATTAGCATGCCTCTTCCGGAGAAGGGACCAGTGTAGACGTAGCCCTCAGGAGCTGGACTCTGCGGGCACTGCAATGCTTCCTCATAAACAATACTTCAGCAGGGTCACCCTGAGGCCCATGCCTAAGAGTCAAAATTGGCCCAATCTTCTGGCAGTGAGGAGGGAAGGAAGGACCCTGCATAGATGCTCAGGGTGGCGAGTGCACAGCAAGCCTTGTTGGGAGTCTCAGATCTGCCCCCCATTGCATCCCAGCCTGTTTGCACAGGGAGATGGCCCTGGGGCTCGTGGATAGAACAAAGGGCCTATTCATTACCCACGAGACTGTGTAACCATGGGCAAGGACACTGAGGTAAGTGGGGCCCAGAGCTCAGCCAGAACCAATGGGCTATCGCTCCATGGGAGATACTGGGGCCAGATCCCAGGCGGGACCAATCAGGGGCCTCAGATGCATTATACCCTCTGGGTAGCCAGCCCCTGATTTACAGACAGCACTGTGCAGCTTCACCACAGACCATACCAGGACTTCTGAGTTCTTCAGAGCCCAAGTGGATCCTGGCTACAAACTTTAACAATTCCCATCCTCTCATGTCAATTTATCATCCCTGGCTTCTCCCAGCAGCAGCAGATCCTGAGCAAGATCCAGGGTGACACTCCCACCCAGCTACCACCCTCTGGCTAAGGGGAAGAGAAGGCTGGCAGGAGGGCTGCAGGGAGGAAGTGAGGGGCAGGAACCCCGTGGTTCTTTCCCCATTTCCGAGGGCAGCTGTACCCAATGGGAGTGAGATTAGAAGGGGAAGCTGGTGGCCAAGGGCAGCTGTCTGGCAATGCCATGGCTGGGGACAGAGATGGCTGTGTATATGCTGCAGGGCCCAGGGCAGGGGCTGACATTCTAGAAGCTGATTAACTCAGGTGTAACCCATGCTGGATTTACACGTGGGGCACACAGCTGAAGGCACAAGTGGCAAACACAATTTGGCTGGGGCACCACTCCATTCTGGTTCCTTATTGATTTAACCCCACTCCCCGCCCTGAGGCAGGGAGAGAACCCAGGAATTCTGGCTTCCAGGCCCCCTACTTTAACCCACCAGTCCCCATTCCCCTCCCAGAACTGGAGCAAGAACCTAGGAGTCCTGGCTCCCAGCTCCACCTGCTGAGCTGCCAGCCCCCACTCCCCTCCCAGCATTGGGCAGAGAACCCAGGAATCCTGGCTCCTAACACCCTCCAACCACTAGCAAAAACTCCCTTTGAAAAAAGCATGATGGGCCCAGATCTCAGCTGTGAGGTGGGGTCAGCGCTTGGCCAGGCCCTCCAAGGGCCCAGATCTCAGTCAGAGGGACCTGCAAGGAGTAGGGATGTTATCATATAGTCATTTAAATGATTAACCAATATGCCTGGGCTTACTGGTTAATCCAAATGACTATATGCACACACCCCCTTGCTGCCTCTTGCTGGTGGGCAGGCAGCAATGTGGGGTGGCAGGGGGCTCCCCAAGAGTGGGGCAAGGAGTGCACTGGCTGCCAGCCCTGCCCCTGGAGAATATTTTAGTAATCGTGTAATGATAACGTTTTTGTGACGACGCGATTACTAAAATGAACATTAACATCCCTAGCAGGGAACCCTGACCTGACCAAACAAGTCTGGGTGAGGATCAGAGGCTGATGCTCTGTTTCCCAGTCTAGGCTGGGAGGTGCTTGGCTCCACCCTGGTAGAAGGTGCAGTGACATGGCTGCCGGAGGGATGCAGGGCTGGTCTCTTTATGCCATTGGCAGAGGACCACGGAGCAAAGTTCCAGGTGGCATGGCCAAGATCAGGAAAGGGCTGAGCAGGAGCAAAGAGCCAGCACCAGGCTAACAGAGTAGTGGGCAGGGCCAGGACTTCAGGGCAGGGGGAGATTTAAGCCCTGGCAGTTTGGAGCACTTAGCCCTGGCCCCACAGGGCAGTAGCCTTTGAAACAGCTCAATCCACCTCTAAGATTAGGGGTTACATTGATACTGGTGGCCCCCTGTAGTAGGGCACCACACACACATGGGGCTGTCCCTGCTTTGAAAGCTTACAATATAACCAGTGAGACAGGCAATGAGTGGGAAGGAAAACTGAGGCACGGAGATGCCAGGAACTGCCTAACAGGTCAGTGGCAGAGGAGAGAATGGAATATAGGTGTCCTGAGTCACAGACTTAGGCTGTGCCCACTAACCATTTCTGCCAGTCTTCTTTCCGTAGTCAGGGGTCATGCAAACTGCACTCCCTTTCCCCGGGGGGGGGGGGGAGGGAGAGGAGGGGTGCGAGGGGAGTCTTGGGCTGCTGCCTCAGCAGTGCCCACTTTGAAGGGGGCACAGGGCACATCTACACTGCACGGGGGGTGGCACTAGCTCACCAACCCAGCCCTGTGATGCAGCCACCTCGGGGCCAGGGCGACCGGTTACACACGGACCCCTCCCCCGGCAAGGAGATGCAGCCACGTCTGGGGCGGGGCAGCCAGTTACGCAGCGGGTCCTCGCCCGGCGCTGAGAGGCGCCCCAGCATTACTCCCTCTCCTGACTGTGCTGAGTATGGTCTCCTCTGTCTGACCCCAAACCGCAGCAGCACCCCCCTCCCCCAGAGGCCCTCTCTTGTTTAGCTGGTGCCTGTAGGGGCAGCCCCACACTGACCTGTGCTGGCTCCTGCAGCAGCAGGGTTCTCTCCCTGGAGCAGGGCGGGGTCTGGAGCAACGGCCCCCCGCTAGCTGCAACAAGGGGGGGTCTCCCCTCTAACACCTTCTGTTTACAAATCCTCTTCCCGGGAACAGGGAGCTCTCGCGAGAGGAGGCGGAGCAACCCCGCCCCACAGCAACCCGGGCGCCTGGGTTCTCTCCTGAGCTCTTTGGGGGGGGGGACTGGGAACCAGGACTCCTGGGTCTTCTCCTCGTTTCTGGGAGGGAGTGAGGCTAGTGGGCTAGAGCAGGGGGGCTGGGAACCGTTCTCTCCCAGGCTCTGGGAGGGGATCGGGGACTGGTGGGTTAGAGAGAGGGTCTGGGAGCCAGGTGGTCCTCACTTCTGATCTGCAGCCCCTTCTAGACCAGCCACCACCGCCACACGGCTCTGCATTTGTGGTCTGGGCTTCCTTTGAGCTGAGCAGTGCATCAGAGACTGGATAGGCTGAGACACACCAGTTCATGGCACGTGTGACTGTATTGGAAGCCAGCTTCACCATATCCCTGCTGATCTCCAAGCGGGACCTGATGTGTTGGTAACTGGTCATAGGAACGTCTGCAGGGATTTTCATGCAGCTGCACGGTGGTGTTACCAATTGTTGTACAGGTCATTTGCTGTCACCCAGTCTGCCCTCACCCTGGTGTTTGCAATAAGTGTGGCAAGCTCACTGACTGGGGCATGAAGAATATACATACCACAGACACCTGCAAAAAAATTGAACACAGTGGGTCAATTGTGTAGTTGTCCAGTTTTGTCGCATTGTTTCCCTGCCACTCTCAAGTTGGTTCTTGTCTGCTATGTTGATAAAGGGCTCTTTGTGGCGAGTGTGTTTGTACAGACCCTACTGTCATGGGTCCAAGGTGGAGGAGCTCCTGGCTGCTATGGTAAGACACCTAGGCTGTGTCTAGACTGGCAAGTTTTTCCGCAAAAGCAGCTGCTTGCCAGCTGTCTACACTGGCCGCTTGAATTTCCGCAAGAACACTGACAAGCTCATGTAAGAAATCAAAATACAGGACTATGTAGCACTTTAAAGACTAACAAGATGGTTTATTAGATGATGAGCTTTCGTGGGCCAGACCCACTTCCTTAGATCAAATAGTGGAAGGAAAATAGTCACAGCCAAATTTTCTTCCACTATTTGATATGAGGAAGTGGGTCTGGCCCACGAAAGCTCATCATCTAATAAACCATCTTGTTAGTCTTTAAAGTGCTACATTGTCCTGTATTTTGTTTCAGCTACACCAGACTAACACGGCTACATTTCTATCATGTAAGAAATCAGTGCTTCTTGCGGAAATACTATGCTGCTCCCATTTGGGCAAAAGTCCTTCTGCGCAAAACTTTTGCGCAAAAGGGCCAGTGTAGACAGCTCAGATTTGTTTTGCGCAAAAAAGCCCTGCTCGCAAAAATGGCGATCGGGGCTTTTTTGCGGAAAAGCGCATCTAGATTGGCACGAACGCTTTTCTGCAAAAAGTGCTTTTGCAGAAAAGCGTCTGTGCCAATCTAGACGCTCTTTTCCGCAAATGTTTTTAATGGAAAACTTTTCCGTTAAAAGCATTTGCGGAAAATCATGCCAGTCTAGACGTAGCCCTAGTCTATAATAAAAGTGACATAATTAGTCTAAAGAGGGTCAGGTCTGGAGGCGCTAAGCAAAAACCACCAGAGTGCTTTTTGGAGATGGAAGAAGGGATTAATTTCTAGGGGGTTCCCGCCTGCAGTGAGGGGAGGAGCTCTAGTCCCACCACAATGCCCTCTGTTGCTGTGCTGCTGGAGGTGGTCTCTGCTCCGTATCTGTAACCACACTGGCCCTGCTTCAGCTTACAGCCGTGCCACCCGTCTTGCTGCCAGGTGCTCTGCTGTTTCTCTAGATCCCAGCCCCTGTCTGCCCCATGGAGCAGAAAGAGAGAGGACAGTCTCTCTCAGCTCAGCCAATGGAGAAAGGAAACAGAGTCTGGGAAAACCACTAGGCAGTGCTTTTTAGGGAAGCCGGGGTTGGGGGGTTACCGGGCTGGCCTCAGAGTGTAGGAGTTCATTTTCCCCCCACCTGCCCCATGGCTTTGCCCAAGTCCAGATATGGTGTCACTTTCTGCCCCAGTCAAATTCCCCCTCCCAACTAGCTCACAGAAAGGGAGAGAAATCGGTGCAACAAAACACTCTAGGAGCTTGTATCTGGCCTAACTTTGCCAAGATTGCCACCTACAGGTGCTGGTTCCCAGTTCCTTCCCCTGCTCCAATAGACCCCACTACTCTCCCAGAGATGGGCATAAAGCCCAGGAGTCCTTAGGAGAGGGAAACTGTAGGCTGCAGCATGAGACCTGAGGCACCAGAAACACCACAAACATGGGGTTACTGGGCACCTTCCCAGACAGCTGGGTCTTTTTATTTGCATGGGCCATGGTGCCATCTAGTGCTAGATGCACTTGCAGCAATTCATGCCTCAGCACCAGGAAAGCACCTTTCCTCCCTCCGGGAGGCTCTCTTGTCTCTGTGCTGCGAAGCCACATGGAAGCAATGAGCAGGACTGTGCATCTAAGCTGAGCTTCCACTCTGGTTTGAGCCCAAGCCCCCATCCTGTCCACAGGCAAATCTGTTCGACTCAGGTTAGCAAGTGCTCCAGGTCCCAAACTCTGCAGGACCATAGTTTGAGCCCTGCTGTAATTCATGTCCAAGGCCTGTCATTTGGCAGTGATGAGAGGAGGCTGCATACCAAATTTGGTGGTCCTCGCTCTTACTGTTAAGGAGTTCTTAAACAAACAGATAGGAGTACATTTCTAAAGTATATAGTAGGAAGAAGATATATGTCTCACATCCCCAATTAGTTCAGCATCTGCTCTACTGAATGCATTCTCAACTCCAAATCAACAAACAAGCTGGGCAGGTGCTGGATCAGTAAGACAGCACACCTCATGGAGCAGTCCCACCTCTTGGAGCCCTAGGCATCCTGAGAGCACAGGGCTCTGTGCCTTGTCCCTGAAAGCTTTGCTGTTGGGGGGGGGGGGAGATCATCTTGACCCCATTCAGGACTCCCCTACAGCGAGACACTCTGCCCTAGGGAGGTGGAGGAAGCAGTACAAAACCTGGGGGCTGGACCCTGTTGGGACTCCCATTTCCCACTTTAAACAGAGCTTGCTTGCAAGCCTTTAGTGACTGCACTGAGTAGAATGGGGGAGGGGGGCTGAGACTCAGTGTAACCACCGTTTATCTTCTTTCACACTATTCACCCCCCAAACATCAATTTCTCTAATTTCAGCTGCTGTTTGCACTTGCTCTCAGATGGGGTAGCAGCATTCAAGCGACAGCAGTCAGAGGGAATGTAAGGTGCCTGGCACAATTTGTGGGGGGGCACTGAGACTGCTCCAGGAGGTGTGCTATCTTGCTGATCCAGCATCTGCCCAGCTTGCTTGCTGATTTGGAGTTGAGAATGTGCTCAGTAGTGCAGATGCTGAACCAACTTGGGATGTGGGACATATATCTTCTTCTTAGGGATGTTAAATATCGGTTAATTGAATAGTTGAGTAACCTCATGAATTCTTATTGGTTAGTCGACTAGTCTATAGTTCCTGGGGGAGCGGGGCCAGCAGCCAGTGCACCTCACTCCCAAGGATGCCACTTCCACTCCATGCTGCTGCCTCTGTAGCAGCTGGAGCTGGTCTGTGAGGGGAGCCAGTTAAAAAAACATCTCCCTTCACGGACTGGCTGCCTGTCACTCTCTGCTGTTGCCTCTGATAAAGGTCTAGGGTGGGTCTGAGCTCCTGGACTCAGTGTGAGCCAGGTCTGAGCCAGGATGCCTGCCTGCCTGGCTCATAATACACTTTAAATGCAGAGCCACAGCAGGGATAGGTCCTGTCGCAAGCCAGGACTGAGCCGGGCTGCTGGTCTGCTAAAAAATTTACTAGCGGAGGAGGTGGGGAGAAATGCATATAGTTTATAACATTAACCGATAAGCTTTTGCTTATCGGTTAATCGATTACACTCTAACATCCCTACTTCTTCTTACTATATATTTTAGAAATGTGCGTTTGTCTGTACATCTGTCTGTGAGTCTGTTCAAGAACTCTTTCTTAATGGTATGAGCTAGGACCACCACATTTGGTAGGCAGCTTCCTCTTATCAGAACTTAAAACAAGGTCAGGGTTTGATTGTGCCAGGACAATGGGATGTGTGTGACCTGTGATTGTTTCTCATCAAATGGAAAGGGGGGGGGCTGTGATAGCAGGGACAGTAATGTTCCTGAATGACCCCAGAGGGCAGAAAGCACATGGCACAGTTATCCCCCAGAATGACCCCAGGGGGACAGTAAGCACCTCAGCTCCAGGGAGCAGACACCGGCCGACCACTGCAGCCTCCTCTGCCCAGGCCTGGCCAGGGGTATTTCTGTGCAGTGCTATTTCAGAGGGGACACCAGTGGGGTATTTCCACGGAGTATTATTTCGGGGGGGGGAGTGTCACGGGGTGGGCTGTCACTGGGGGTGCTAAGTATCACGAGGGGGAACTGAGTACCAATGCCGGAGTAGTGTCTTTGACGGGGGTGGTAGGAACCAGACCCCGGATACTAGCGCAGGCGAAGGGCACCGGTCTCCAGCCCTGCTGGCCCCTCCCCCGTTGCAGGGTGCTGTGCGTCCCAACGGCCGTGCCAACCGCCCTTCCCGCCAAAATCGGCTAGCCCACCGCGCGCACCCTCGCTCAACACCCATCCCGCCTCGCCTCGCCTCGCCCCGCCCCGCCCCGCAGGAGCAGGCCAGACTGCGCGCGCACCTCGGTCGCTTCGTGCTATCCGGCGCGTCGCAGTCTCTCCGGCCCCGCCCCGCACCGGAGCGTTGGGTGCGTGCGCAGCCCTTCCTTGCTCCGCCCCAGCCCCCTAGCGCTGGGTGCGCGCGCAGCCGGTGTCACCTTGGTGCCGGCCCGGCCTGGCCCGAGCGATGGCGGCGGCAGGGTCCGAGCGTCCCAAAACCTCCCCCAAGGCCGTGAAGTTCCTGTTCGGCGGCCTGGCCGGGTGAGCCCCGCCCCTCCGGGCTTGACCCCCCCCCCATGACCTTCCCCCGCTTCCTCTGCAGAGCCGGGGAGATAACCCAGGAGACCCCGCTCCACAGCCCCTCTGGCCCCTCCCCCACTCTCCCAAGAGGCCTCGCAGCCTCCCCCAGCCGCACCCCTGGAGCCTGTTCCCATGGGGATGGGCAGCCCCTGGCGCTCAGTCCCCTTCCCTGCCGGGCTGGGGGTGCGCCTGGGGCCCTGCCCCCACAGTACAGTAGCCCCTGACACCCCTGCATGGCCATGTCCCCTTTCCAAACTCGGCCGCCTTCACTCTTCCTCCTCCCCCCACCTGCACATTCCCTCCTCAGCTCAGAGACCCCTAGACACAGTGCCTTTGGGGAGACCTGGAGCTAGGGCTCGGTTCTCTCCTTGGCTCTGGTATAGAGAGATCACTGGTTACATGATGCCCAGGGCACTGCAGCATTTAACCAATTAACTGATTAAACAGATTTCTACATTCCTATTCTGGGAGGGGAGTGGGGGGCCAGGACTCCTGGATTCTCTCACTGGCTCTTGGAGGGGTGTGGGGCTGGGAGCCAGGACTCCTGGATTCTCTCACTGGCTCTTGGAGGGGTGTGGGGCTGGGAGCCAGGACTCCTGGATTTTATGATGCCTGTGAAGCACACAAAGGTGTAGTTATTCTTCCAAGATCACAGAGTCAGTAGCTGCTGGGAAAGACTTTACATCTCTCTAGGTCAGGCCTTTGGAATATTTCTTCCCTTGTTTTCTAAAGCTGTCTGCAGCTCTTAGATGTGAGACCTGCAATCAGAGGAGGATGAAACCAAGCTCTGCCTTGGATGCCAAAATGAAGATTTGTAATTAGTAAGGTTAGGCTTTAGCTGGCACCATGAGTGCTTGTGTGCTCAGGACTTGGCAAACTGGCACAGTGTGGGATTGTGTGTCTAGCAAAGCGTGGTGTTAGCCACTTGACTTGGCCAAAAACGTTAATAATCCTCTTGTGCAGCATGAGAGTTTCCTTGAGCTGGAGGGACACGGATTTAGCATGACTAGGGCGTTTGAGAAGGACAACAAATGAGGTTTGAAAGCCTCCTTCCTCGTTAATTGGTATTTCTCTTACTCTTAATAAGCATTTCCTGATGACAGTTATTCTTCCACTTCTAGGGAGCTGCATGCAGCCTACCTATGCTGATTCAAAGAGGGAAAAGTGGACCAGCTAGCTCAGGGAAATTAGGGAATGGGCTAAGTCTTTCATCTTCAATAGGGCACTGGTTCGGGGGTAGAGGGCAGGCTGGCATGGGCAGGCTAGCATTTTCTAATGATTCGTGCTATCACCCATAAAACACTCCCCTTTGGATTGTCCAAAGCAAATGAGGCTAGTGTTTTCATTGATGACAGTGAGGCTGTCAGTATTGGCAGGGCTAGCTGCCATGGAAGGACCAGCTGTGGTGACCCTTCGGGCACCCAGGAGCCCAGCTGGCATGGCAGGGCCAGCAACTGGACCTGGGAGAGGGGTGCAGCACATGGCAAAGGGTGGTGACCCTTCCCTCCCAACCTTTGCATCCCCTTGTACCACTGGTTGAGAAACTCTGGTCTGAGTACCCTTAGGGGTACTCAAGAGAAGTCTGGTGGGTACATCAACACAACTGAAATTTGGAGAAAACTGAATTTTTGTTTTAAGTTTTACAGCTTTTTTTTTTTTTTTTTTTTACTTTTTACACCCCAAAATTTCATCGATTGAATTGTTTAAACAAATATGTTGCAATGGTAGAAAAAAAAATTGTGTGTCTGAAAACTGTAGGTACTGGAGATACTTATAATTTTTTTTAAAAGAGGTATTTTATAAAAAATAGTTGAGAGACACTGCCTTAGACACTTAACTGCATAACCAACAAAATTTTGACCTGTTACATGGTTAATGATTTTCTATATGTTTTTACATCCCTAATCCCCATACAGTTTATCACTTTAGATACTCATTAACTGCAGCATATATGCTGGTTCCCTCCCATCTGTCTTTTGTAAACCATTCTGTGTGGCTTCACAGCATGGGGGCAACTGTGTTTGTGCAGCCCCTGGACCTGGTGAAGAACCGCATGCAGCTGAGCGGGGAAGGAGCCAAGACCAAAGAGTACAAAACGAGCTTTCATGCAGTCAGAAGCATCCTCAGGAAGGAAGGCATCCGTGGCATCTACACTGGGTATGAGGGGCCGAAGGCACCTTTGAAAGGGCTCCTTTGTGCTGGCACAGAGATGTGGGGACATTCTCATCTAGAGGGCACCAGCTCCCATCAGCCCCAGGATGGGAGGTCGACTGGCTCAGGGAGGTGAAGAATGGGATACAGGGCCTCTCTGCTGTAAAAGGTACCAGCTCTGATCCGGTTTCGTGAAGGCAGACTGACTGGCTTGGGGAGGTGAGGAACAGGACATGGGGCCTTTTCCCACTAGGCTACACATTGCATGTAGTGACCAGACTTATTGCCTTATAGTGGTAGGCGTTGTCTGCCCCTGTAAGAAATGGATTGAGCCTGGTGAGGGTGTAGCATGAATTTTTGTCAGATCGGCACCTTTCTCCAGTACAGAGCTGGGACATGCTTTGTGCACATTGGGGTGATATTGAGTGAGGATGAGGGCACATGGGGTGCTGGCAGAAGACGCACCTTGTGTTGCTGACGTGACCCACCTTTCCCAGGCTCTTCCATGTGCCGGGCCTCAGGGCCTACGTGGAAATGCACCTAATTGTTATGTCACAGCTGGGCCCAGGCCTGGAACTTCCAGCTACATACAGGCCTGTAATCTTCCTGTTCTCGGCAGGCTGTCGGCAGGGCTCCTGAGACAAGCGACCTACACCACCACACGCCTGGGCATCTACACCATCCTCTTCGAGAAGCTCACCAAGCCTGATGGCACTCCACCCAACTTCTTCATGAAGGCGGTGATCGGCATGACGGCTGGTGCCACTGGGGCTTTTGTGGGCACACCAGCCGAGGTGGCGCTCATCAGAATGACGGCAGATGGCAGGTGAGGGAGCTTAAAGTGCATGTGACATGATGTTGTTGCCTCATCCTTCCCTGGCGGTGGGACTTTTAGCCCCCACGAAAAGCCTGGTGTCCCCTGTGCCTAACTGGCCTGGCACAAGCTCTTTATGGTCTCCTGATGTAACCCAGTAGGTCCCGCTCAGAGGTGGTCTGTGTGTCTGGGGACAGTTTGACTGAACAGCCACCTTGCTTCCTTCTTCTGTTTGTGTTCTTAGGCTTCCCCCTGACCAGAGAAGAGGCTATACCAATGTCTTCAATGCACTGCTGAGGATAACCCGGGAAGAGGGCCTGCTAACACTCTGGCGGGTATGACGCTGGTTAGAGGGCTAGGCCTGGTCACGCAGGCAGCCATGAGATTTGCTGGGTTTGTGGGATTAGTCTATTGGCAGACACATTTGAGGGGCTTGGTGTTAGTCTGGGGCAGGCTTCTTATAGAAAGCAAGCACTTGGATATCCCATTCCCCAGTGTCTGCATGCATTTCCTGCATCCCCCATTAACCACCCCACTCTCTTTGCATGGCAGGGCTGTGTCCCCACCATGGCCAGAGCGGTGGTTGTGAACGCTGCCCAGCTAGCCTCCTACTCTCAGTCCAAGCAGTTCTTGCTGGACTCTGGTAAGTCCTGTTTTGTTGTGACTGACAACATAGTAACACTGCAGATAGGTTCCAGTTACTTGAGCCAGTAGTATTAGCAGTATTATACCTGGTGCAACTCCCTTGCTAACCAATCCTGACTGCCCCCAGGAGGTGATAAGATGTTATCCACATTGGACTGAAGCACAAAGAGGACACGGGCTTCCCAATATTTCAGTGGAAGAGCTGGAGAGAGAATCAAGGAGTCCTGGCTTCTAGCCCCCCTATTTTAATTGTTAGACCTGCTCCTTTCTTGTGGGTTATGAGACAGGGACTTGTCAAGTTGTTCTCAGTGGTCTTAGCACCACGGCTGGGTGAGAGCTAATGGGCCATCTCTCCCTGTGAGCCTGGGGACAGCAGGGATTTGATACCTGGTCTGCTAATGCTCAGTGAGATAGGGGCTCCAATGGCTTAAGTCTGATCTCCAGGATGGCAGCAGGTCCTAAAATTCTCCCTTTCTCCTCTGCAGGCTACTTCCAAGATAACATCTTCTGCCATTTCTGTGCCAGCATGATAAGTGGACTGGTGACCACAGCTGCTTCAATGCCGGTGGATATCGCCAAGACTAGGTGAGTGGGAGGTGTTCAAGATTGTGCCCTCCATGCTGGCCAAGATGGCTTGTCCAAAGACCCTGGCTGAGGGGGAGCATGGAGATGGGGCAGAAATAGGAAGTGGAGGCTTTTGTTGCCATGGGGAATGTGCTCCTGCTCCAGCATTCCTGCCATGTGGGTATTTTGTGGGCTGAGTTGGTGAATTCTCAGCTGTGCACATCACGACAGGAGGGAATCACCTCCTGTCAGCAGCCTGAAGAGCAAACTGTCGATCCAGACTCTTCCCCACCCAGCATGGGCAGCATTACCCATAGTGCCCTGGTTCTGGGAGCGGATCTCATAAAGACTTGACCTTGCTTAACTTGCAGGAATCACAGGGCCAGCTGGGTTGGGCTGCTGGCTTTCTTGTGTCCCAGTTCCACCCTTGATCCTTAGATACACAGAAAATGATCTTGATGTATAAATAACCGGCAGTCACATGCTAAGCGCCTGCTGCTGGCTTAAAGGATTCCTTTCCCTTTCCTCGGTGCACACAGGATTCAGAACATGCGAATGATCGACGGAAAGCCAGAGTATAAGAATGGGCTGGTAAGTGACAGCTGGAGCCAGAGGATGTCCTGGGATCTGCCTCCTTGACTGCACTGTGCCCTGGGTTGTGCTCGGGGTGTTAGATTTCTTTAATATTCTTGCCCCTGTGTCCAGCTGGCAGGTTCTCTCTGCCATTCCTTGGCAGGTTTCTATTGATAGAGCAGCTGAGCTGCCCTCCTCGCAGTGGGGAACTGGAGAAGTATACAGCAAGCGTAGAAGGTCAAGTGCCAGGCTCAGACATAGGTGTAGAACACCCCAGCTTTCAGTGAGATGCAGTGATCAGCTATTCCATGGAGTCCAGACATGCACGTGCCCTTTTGTCCTGTACCCCAAAGCCATTTGGAGATGGGTCTTGGGGGGCAGGGTGGCTAATTGGCCAGACGGGAGCTCCTGGCACGACGCTGGGCCCCAAGGGACTCGTGCGATCCTGGGCTGCATGAGCGAAAATCTCGTGTTGGGGCAGAGTGGTGATTTTACTACTGGATTACGCACTGCTGTGACTGCCTCTGGGATCCTGTGTCCAGTTCTGGCACCCACAATTCCAGTAGAGGGGATTAAATTGGAGAGGGGCCAGAGAAAAGCTATGAGGAGGATTAGAAGCCCTGCCTTCAAGTGAGAGAGCCAGGAGGTCGATTAACATAGTGAAGAGAAGGTGAAGGGGTGATTGATCCGTCTGAGACACAGGATGTAGGTACTTACAACCTCTTGCGCGAGCTACTCACTAGTGTAAGGATTTTAGCCAGCTGGAGTCAGCATGATGCATTGGTCACGCTGGCAGCACCAGAGTAATGGCCGCCCTGTGCCCACCACATGCTAACCTCTGCTTTCTGACTTCCAGGATGTGCTGGTGAAAGTCATCCGGTATGAAGGTTTCTTCAGCCTGTGGAAGGGTTTCACCCCATACTATGCCCGCCTGGGGCCCCACACAGTCCTGACATTCATCTTCCTTGAGCAGATGAACAAATTCTACAAGAAGTTCTTCCTCAGTGCCTAATAGGAGGCCCTGCCCTGCCACAGCTGGGCTTCCCCCCAGAACGCAGTGCTAAGGAGAATGCCTCCTTGGGGCCAGCATCTTGGAATGAGACCAGGCTGTGAATCATGGATCTGGTTGGAGACCCTCCCCTTCGTGTTTGGTGTCAGTCATGTTGCAGTTCTCCCCTGGTTCCCAAATCACATGACAGGATCGGCAGGGAGGACAGTGCAGAACCTCAGAGCTTCTGTATGGACGGGGTGGGGTGCTCCAGCCGTCTGTGGATTATTTATTGGGGGGGCCAAGACTGGGACAGTACTTTCGGACATGAACCCTCGGGTAGCAATGGCCGCCCTGCGTGCGATGTGCAGGTCTGTTAGTTGGGCCAAGCCTTGTATCTTGTCTGTCCCTCTTCTAGTTGCTTGGAACTCAGTAAACAGATCATGGTACTGATTGCACATTTACTTTGGGGTTCAGGGAGTGGCTCTCTAATATTCTGCAGCAGTGTGTCACAGATCCAAGGGATGTGAGCTATAGCCCAGCTTTTAAACAATCCCCCATAAGGGTCACCTGCATGGCCTCATAACCAAAGTCTTGAGGCTCCAGCTTTCCTGCTTCACCCTGCAAGTTCTTCCCTAGCAGGCCCAGAGCCCTCTGTCCTGCAGGGACCCAGGCACCCAGCCAGCATCTGCAGAGACGCCCAAAGGCCTTTTCAGAGCAGGGCCATTCCTGGGCTGAAGGCCTGAAGTTAGTGTAAAGAAGCAAAGGTCTTGGCCAACCCAGGGCTTTTGGGGACTGTGCCATGGCAGAGCCATTTTGGTTCTCTCTGTGCCAGGTGTGCGCCTGTCATTTTCCAAGGCCGGCTGTAGCCTTGCCTCATTTTTCTAGTTGTTAGGTGTCAACTTGCAGTCCCATTGTTTTGCTAGCTCCTCCACTGACCTGGCTCCAGTTCATCCCTCCAGTCCTTTAGGGACCCACCCACCCAGCCTCACACACCTCATGTATTGGGCAGCTTTTAACTCCTTTGCACCCACTGGCGAGCAGTCAGTCACAGCCTGGCCTGTGAATCACAAACAGGCTGGACGATGCCTGCGGGTTAAATATGTGCCTTTATTAGCTAGAGCAGACAGAAGGGAAGTGAAATTGCTGACAGTCTTTGGCTGTCAGAGGTCACTGTCCTGCACAACACCAGCTGGGACCAGGCAGCACCAAATCCACTCTGTATTTGCCTCTGCCAGCTTCTGCTTTGCTTTGGTGAAATGTAGAGAGTGCACGACACTGGGTCTGAGTTGGTGGGGCCTGGGGCGAATTAGTGTGGAGCATGGGGGAGGCCTCCCAGAGCCTGAAAACTGCATCAAAGCCCAGTGATGAAACTGATACAAGCTCCTGCCTTCCTCACAAGCCTGCAGCAGAGTCAGGGAGGGGTTGCAGTAGTCCTAGGGCAGGCACGGGTGGAAGTGAGGAGGCTGGAGGACTCCCAACTGCCACTTCTGTGTGTGTTGCATCCCCATTTATTACTTCTTTTTCATCTCTGCAGGCAAGCTTTGCAGCCTGGAATGGTCCTGAGGCTAGGGGATGGGCAGGTTCCCAGGTCATTGTGAGACAGGATTGGTGTGTGATGGCCCGAGGCTGGCACCTGAGAGGCCCAGGTTAGGGAGGCAGGGGAGACAGGAAAGTGAGCTGGGACCAGGTGTGGCATGGTCTGCAGTAGGAGCAATACGCAGAGGATGAAATCCACAGGGCCCATCTACACTAGCTCAGCAGGTATTGTAACCATGTCTGGACCCCACCCAATCTGACAAGAGCTAATGCCAGAGAGCTGTATGTCCCCAGAATCTCCCTGCTCTGGAGGGGACAGCCTTGAAGATGAGTTGCAATTGCCTCTGGGGTGGGATGTAGGGTTGTTCATACAGGGACTCCTCGCCCAGTGCCAAGATGCCCCTGTGTCAGGCAGGGCTGCTGTTTATACAGGGACCCCCTCACCCAGTGCTGAGATGTCTGTTTCTGGGGTGGGGCAGCTGTTACTGAAATGAATCCATGTCTGGGGTGGAGCGACTGTTCATACAGGGGCCCCTTGCACAGTGCCAAGATACGGCTGTGTCTGGGTTGAGGTGGCTGTTCATAAAGGATCCCTTCACCTGGTGCCAAGATGCATTTGTGTCTGGGGCAGGACAGCTGTTTATACGAGGATCTGTAATAACCTGGGTCTAACATCTGGGGTTGGTAGTGGGGTATCTGTGTCCCCATTGCTCTGTGCTTTTCTTAATTCTAACCCTCCTCCCTTGGGCCTCTCCTGGGCTCCCTGTTGGACACGGAGCTGGGGTGGGGTGGGGGCCTTCCCTAGCACCAGCAACCTCAGGGATGGCCAAGCCCAGGCCTGAAGCGGCACCTTGCAGCTGTGTGGGTCAGGGCCATTGTAACTTCACCACAGTACATGTGGTCATGGGGCATGGCCCCCCAGACCGGGAGCCTTGGCCCCGGGTTAGGGCAAGGGAGCTCCCTGTGGACATCTGCCTGGCCAGCATGGCTACCTCCATGTGCTGTCAGTGACTGCAGCAGGAGGGGGAAAAGGCTGGGTGAGGTAAGGCAAGGTGGGGTCCTGGCTATAGGTCTGGCAGCTGGGGGAAGGGGTTGTCGGGCACCTGGTTGAAATGTCCCATGAGGAAAATGCCAAGGGTTCCAATGGTGAAGAGCAGCAGGGCAGCCCAGAAGCAGAGTTTGTCAATCACCTTCCCGATCAGCACCCAGTTCTCCATCTCCTGGGGCAGAGAGAGGGGTGTCAGCATGCCGGCACTCACAGTGCAGGGATGCAGGTCGCCTGGGTTCTCTCCCTGGCCCTGGGAGAGTAGGACCAGGGGGAGCTGGAAGCCAGGACTCCTGGGTTCTCTCCCCAGCTCTGGGAGTGAGTAGAGCAGGGGGGCTGGAGCCAGGACTCTGGGATTCTTGGCTGGGGGATTAGAGTAGGAGTCAGGCTAGGAGAGAGACCCAGGGATTTCCCCTCCAGTAGGCTGCAGTGTGGGGCTGGCTGATATGGGACTCACAGCACTGCTGGCGTTCTGCTCCCTGGTGGTCTCTGTGATGAAGTTGCAGGCCTCCACACACTCCCGGATCTCAGGGGCCGCACTGGCCAGGTTCTTGTACAAGGTGCTTGTGATGCCCACGTCCACCCCATCTGCAGAGGGAGAGGCGGGGTGGAGTTAGGAACCCAGGTATCCTGGCTGCCGGGGCAGGTGGTGATGGGGGGGGGGGGGGAGTATTTCTCACCACAAGTGGGGCTGCGGTGGAGGCCATGCCGCTGGCCCTGGTGCTCAAAGACGAGCTCGCTGCGTGGCTTCTTCAGGATGTACTCCTCAGCCTTGAGCATGATGGCGAAGGAGCTACGCCGCCGGGTGGGAGGCGCAGCCCAGGGATCCCCCGAGGGCTCCAGCGCTGAGCCTAGGTACCGTGGCAGGACCTCTAGGAGCACCTGGGGGGAGAGGTGGATGTCCAGGCTCAGCCCTTGATCCTGTGCCTGCGCTCTGCCACCACCTTGCTGGTCCCTGCCCCTAGTGTAGGCTCACTGCCCCCCTCCTCCAAGCTCCACTGGCTTCCCCTTTCCACTCCCAGGTTTGGTCTGTCCCTTGTACCTCCTGTCTGCATCTCTCCTTTCCCCTCCAAGAGCAGTGCCCCCACCTGCTTCTCCCCTCCCCATCCAAGTGTGGTGCCCCTCAGCCCCTGTGCCTCCTTCTCCCTCCAAAAGTGGCACTGATTCCCTATTGCTCCAGCCCTCCAGAAACATCCTCCTTGGTCTTCCCGTGGAGCTTTGCCCCTAACTCCCCCCACCCTGTACCTGGCAGCCTCTCCATCTTTCCAGCCCCTCCACTGCACAGCCCTCCAGCCCCACTCCCCACTGCTGCTCCTAGCCACTTCCCCAGCTCTTACATGTTTGAGCTGCTCAGACATGCAGTGAGTGTTGGGGGTTCGTAAAGACACGTTGAGCACAATGACGCAATTCATCACGATCAGCGTCGCCACCCCCATGACGAACATCAGGTACCTGCCCGGGAGAAAACCCAGAAGTCTTGGCTCCGAGCTCCCCTGCTCTGACCGACCAGCCCCCCTGCCCCCTTCCAGAGCTGCGGAAAAAACCCAGAAGTCCTGGCTCCCAGCCCCCCTGCTCTGATCCACCAGCCCCCAAGCCCCTCCCACAGCCAGGCAGAGAACCCAGGAGTCCTGGCCCCCAGGCTCTCCAAGTGATCTATCACCCATCACCCATCACTGTCAGTAAGATGATTAGGGGGACCCACTGCATGGAGTTGCCTCTTTGCCCATCTGGCTAGTAGCGACTGAGGGACCTATTCTCTGTGGCTGCATCTAGATTGCCATGATTTTTTGGAAATGCTTTTAACGGAAAAGTTTTCCGTTAAAAGCATTTTTGGAACAGAGTGTCTAGATTGGCACGGACACTTTTCCACAAAAGCACTTTTTGTGGAAAAGCGTCCATGCCAGATGTGCTTTTCCGCAAAAAAGCCCCAATTGCCATTTTCGTGATCGGGGCTTTTTTGCGGAAAACAAATCTGAGCTGTCTACACTGGCCCTTTTGCGCAAAAGGACTTTTGCCTGAACGGGAGCAGCATAGTATTTCCGCAAGAAGCACTGATTTCTTACAGTAGGAAGTCAGTGCTTTTGCGGAAATTCAAGCGGCCAGTGTAGACAGCTGGCAAGTTTTTCCGGAAAAGCGGCTGATTTTCCGGAAAAACTGGCCAGTCTAGACACAGCCTGTGACTGTAGCCAATCCGTTTTTGAACCCAGTTATATTTTTTACCTTTATAACATCCCTTGGCAGGGAGTTAGAATCATAGACTTACAGAGTCCCACCCCCTGCCCAAAGCAAGACCAACACCAACTAAATCATCCCAGCCAGGGCTTTGTCAAGCTAGGATTTTAAAACCTCTAGGGATGGAGATTCCACCCCCTCCCTAGGGAACCCATCCCAGTGCTCCACCACCCTCCTAGGGAATAGTTTTTCCTAATATCCAACCTAGACCTCCCCCACTGCAGCTTGAGACCATTGCTCCTTGTTCTGCCATCTGCCATAACTGAGAACAGCCTTTCTCCATCCTCTTTGGAACTCCCCTGTCAAATCCCCCCTCACTCTTCTCTTCTGGAGACTAAGCCCAAATCCCTCAGCTCTCCTCATAGATCATATGCTCCAGCCCCCTCATCATCTTTGTTGCCCTCTGCTGGACCCTCTCCAATGCATCCACATCCTTTCTGTAATGGGGGCCGCAGGATTGGAACCAATACTCCAGCTGTGGCCTCACCAGTGCCAAATAAAGGGGATTAATCAAATCCCTATATCTGCTGACAATGCTCCTACGAATGCACTCCACTATGCCATTAGTTTTCTGGCTACAAGGGTGCCTTGTTGATTCATATCCAGCTTCTCATCCACTAATCCCCAGGTTCTTTTCTGCTGAATGGCTGCTTAGCTGGTTGGTCCCCAGCCTGTAACAATGCTTGAGATTCTTCCATCCCAAGTTCAGGACTCTGCACTTGTCCTTGTTGAACTTCATCAGATTTATTTTGGCTCAATCCTCTAATATGTCTAGGTCACGTATCTACCTCACCCCCTAGCTTAGTATCATCTGTGAACTTGTTGAGGGAGTTCCACAGGCTGACTGTGTGTGTGTGATAAAGTGGGGATTATATTCACTCTGTTTGCTTAGTTACATTGCATGTGATTTCTACTGCCTATAGTAACCCTGTGTGTATGTGCCTCAGTTTCCCTGGGCACTGCACCAATATCTAGCTGATGAGAATTTCGGTGTGGCAGCCTCCCCCACGTACACAATGGCTGATGCTTTCTGTAACCTGAGCCTGGGAGGGCTGTGTGTAACCAGGTGACACCTTTTGCAGGCCAAAGGCTGGAGGTGGGGGCTGACTGCAAGACTGAGACAGACTGCTGGTTGTGTGAAGGAGTTTTGTTGGCTTGGGGTGCAGAGATGGGGGGCAGAGTCCTTGGCTCTGAGCCCCCTCTCTCCAGGATGGACAGTGCTGGCTGCTTCTGGTTCCTGTGCTGACAAGTCTGCTCCACACTGTATCCCTGTCAACTAATAAACCTTCTCTTCTACCTGAGAGTCACGTCTGGTTGCACATGGAGGTGCAGGGCCTGGTGACTCCCCACCCTCAGTGACAGCATGATAGGAAGAAATATTTTTTCTGGTTTGTTTTAAACCTGCTGTCAATTCATGGGCATGTCAATTCATTGGGTGACCCTAGTTCTTGTGTAAAGTGAAGATGCAAATAACACTCCCTTATTCACTGTCTTCACACCAGTCAGGATTGCATGGACTTCTTGTCATGTTTCCAAGTCCCAGTGTTATTAAGCTCTCCTCACACTGCTTTTCCAGACATCTCATCATTTTTGTTGCCCGTCTCTGATCTTTCCATTGATCTTTTGTGAGATGGGACAACCACATCTACAAGTGGGATCAAGGTGTGGGCATCTTATGGACTTCTAGAGAGGTCATGTGAGATTTGCTTTCTTATTTTCTACCCCTTTCCTAATGGTTCCTAATATTGGTAGCCTTTTCAACTTGCACCACATTGAGCAGATGCTTGGAGAGAATTAGCTGTGGTGACTCCAAGATCTTTTTCTTCAACAGTAACAGCTAATTTAGCTGTTCTCATTTGCACTCCTCACCAATGTGTCTAGTTGGGACAGTGGTTTCCAATGGGCATTACTTTGCATTTATCAGCATTGAATGTCATCTGCCGTTGTGTGGCCCAGTTTTGCAGGGTCCCTTTGTAGCTCTCCACTGTCTGCTTTGGACTTCACTACCCTGAGTCATTTGGAATCGCTTGCAAATTTTGCCACCTCCCTGTTTACCCCTTTTTCCAACTCATTTCTGAAATGTGTCAAAGGTCCCAATACAGACACCTGTGGGACAGCTCCAGTCTGGAAACTAGGGTACATGCCACAGTTAGTGGCTCTGCAGTTTCATGTCTAGTTCCTTCAGGGCTCCTGGGTGATCCCATCTGGGCCTGGCAGCCCCACTGATTGCTCTGTGGGCTGCCTGCTTCTGATGGTGCAGTTAGCGTTTGTGTCTTTTGCTAGCTGCTCCTCAAAAGTCTTCTTTGGCCTGCCTCATTCTGCTTCTATGCTCCATGTGCCAGAAGCTTTTCTGTTTTCCTCAGCTGGACTTGACGTCCAGTTTTGAAGAGATGCCGTTTTGTCTCTCTTCCAGCGTGGCTGGGTTTTGGTCCTGTAGGTTTGAGAGCCTCTATTATGGTGTTTTAAAAAAAATTCTATTCAGCTTGCAGGCGTTTCAGTCTTGGGACTGTTTCTTTTAATTTCCATTTAATTGTCCACTTTGAAGCTAAATGCTTCTCTATGGGGCTCCTATGGTGTTTCCTCCTCCTCACAAGGGTGTTGGATTCAATTCATTATGGTCACTGTTCCCAAGTGGTGCGGCTGCCTTGTATTCACCTTGGGCACCAGACACTATGTGCCATATAGGACTGAACAAAGAATTGCCTCTCCTCTCGCGGACAAGTCTGCAGTCCCTTAGAATCTTCCCATTATTGTTGGGTTTTCTCCTCAGCCACGTCCTGGGCAGGGAGTGGAGAATAAGGCAGGCAGGAGGAATTTACTATGCACTTTGGGAATCTCCTGCCAGAGAGATTCTGTGGCACTGCTAGATTCAATTCAGGTTTTTACAGTATTCGACTCTCTGCTTCCTTTCACTTTTAGTGCCCTGTCCTACTGCCACTGTGAACCTGAGCGCTCATTCCTATGTATTTGGTACAGGCCCCCCAGCACTCTGCTCTGACCCACAAGCCCCCAATCCCCTCCCAGATCTGAGAGAACCCAGGAGTCCTGGCTCCCAGCCCCCTGCTCTAACCCACTAGCCCCCACTCCGCTCCCAGAGCCGGGAAGAGATCCCTGGAGTGCTGGTTCCCTGGAGTGCTGGGCAGCAGGGTGCAGGGGTCACTCACTTGCCAATGAGGGGGACGCTGAGCGAAGTCTCTGGGATTTTCTGGGCGATGAGGAAGAGGAAAACAGTCTGAGCCAGCAGCACGGAGATGGACAGAGTGCATTTCTGGCCGCCAGCTGCAGGGGGCAAACAACAGGGGTGACATGGGGTAGTTTGGTGGTTCTCTTGCACCCTGGTAGGCCTTCTCCTGCCCAGAGTATGCTGCTTTTTGACCTGGGGATTCATGTGCCTATCCTGGGCTTCTTGTGTTAGCAAAGATGTCATGCCTGGCAGGGTGGGGTTTCCCATGGCTAGGCAGGGTTTTCCATGACTGAACTGGATTTCCTATGACCAAAGTGGGTTTGCTGTGGCCACCGTGGGTTTGCTGTGGCCACAGTGGGTTTGCCATGGCAGACAGGTGTCCCTGTGGCCAGAGCAGGTTTGCCATGGTTGGGGTGGGTTTGCTGTGGCTGGGCAGGTGTCCCCATGGCTGGAGTGGGTTTTCTGTGGCTGGACAGGTGTTCCCATGCCCAGAGCACATTTGCCCTTTGTGGGAGGTGTGCCTGAGGCAGGAGCAGGTTTGCTGTGGCCAGAAGATGTCCCCGTGGTCAAGCGGGTTTGCCATGGCCAGCAGATGTCTCTGTGGCCAGAGCATGTGGGCAGTGGGTGTCGCCATGGCCAGAGTGTGTGGGTGGTGGGCGTCCCTGTGGCCAGAGTGTGTGGGCGATGGGTGTACCTGTGGCCAGAGTGTGTTTGCTGTGGCCAGTGGGCATTCCCGTGGCCAGAGTGTGTGGGCAGTGGGCGTCCCTGTGGCCACAGCATGTGGGCAGTGGGTGTTCCCATGGCCAGAGCATGTGGGTGGTGGGCAACCCTGTAGCCAGAGCGTGTGGGCGGTGGGTGACCCCATGGCTACCAGCTGCAGGGGGCTGCGGCTGGCAGGTGCTCACCTTGCGCAGGCAGGAAGTAAACTAGCACGACGAGGGAGGAGATGAGCACGCAGGGCACGATGATGTTGATGATGTAGAAGAGGGGCTTGCGCTGGATGATGAGTGAGAAGCGAATCTCCTGGAAGCCGAGTGCTTCCCGGCCCAACTCCGGGTGCAGCACCCTCCGGGCCGGCCGGTGCCGGATGGCCCACTCCCCGTTCTCTGTAGTGCAACAGGGTCATGGGGGCAGGGCCCCTGCCAGACATCTCCTGCCTTTTGGAGGAGACCTATGGGGGGGCCCTGCCCCCTGCCCGGCTCCAAACCCACCATGTCCCAGGCCCCTCGTACCTGTGAAAGCTTCTGGGTCTATATCGATTTCATCGAAGGGCCGCGCTGTCTCCTCATTGATTGAAAGCTGCAGATTGACTTCGTTCGCACTGTACGTCTGGGATCTGTGGTCACATGGGGGTCAGAAGTGGGCACTCTCCCCTTAGGGTCAGTCCTGGTGCCTGGGGAGGAGGGGTCCCTGTGTGGCCTCCCTGCCCCAGAGGTGGCTGCGTCTCAGCACCAGGCGAGGGGTCCCTGTGTAACCAGCTGCCACGCCCCAGAGGTGGCCGCATCTCACTTACTGGAAGACAAGGGAGCAGTTCTGCCAGTCGAAGGGGAAGTAGGTGACCTCGATGGCACAGGTACTGCGGTAGATGGCGGGGGGCAGCCAGTACATGGCTCCCCCAGGGTATACCAGCACATTAGCATAGTAGGCGATCTCAAACTGTCCATCAATGCTGGGTGGGGAGGGAAGATGGAGTTAGAAAGGGGGGGGGCTCAGCTCCCTGCTTTAAAATCCCTACAGCCCAGCCTGGAAAGTGACATCCCTATGCCCTAAAAATGAGACAAGCAGCCACTGGACGCAATACACCAGCTTGAGCATGCACCGCGCTGAGTGGAGTGGAAGAATTGCTTTATGCGTCTTGCTTGTGACACTCCGGCTACTACAGCCTGGAATTAGGTTTGCTTTGTTTGCACCAATGTCATACACTGTTGACTCTATTTAGCTCGTGATTCACTGTGCATGACCCCAGACCCCATTCCACAGTGCTCCTTCCTGGCTGTCACTTCCTATTCTGTATGTGTGAAACTGATTGTTCCTGCCTAAGTGGAGTCCTTCGCATTTGTCCTTATTGAATTTTATCCTGCTTACTTCCAGCCATGTCTCTGCTTTGTCCAGATCATTTTGAATTTTCATCCAATCCCCCCACCCCAGCATGACCGAGACCCATTGGTCCTGCTCTCCGAGGGGCCTTTTCAACTGTTTGTGCTCCCACCTTATAGTAGGTTTGTCTTGTCCAATGTATCTCAAACTGGGGTGTGTAGACCCCTGGGGGTCCACAAGGGAACTCCAAGGGGTTCATGGACCCCTCGAATCAGCTCCTCCCCCCCAGTGCCTCGGGGGGCTAAGGCAGGCCTCCCAAAAGCCAAGTCCCTGCAACCACTAGGCACATGATTGGTCAGAGAGGCTCTGCAAGCTGTCCCCATCCGAATGTTGTCTCCAGAGCTCCCATTGGCTGGAAACTGTGACCCATGGGCGCTGTGGGGGCGGAGCCTCATTGGCCACTCATGAACCTAGGGGCTGCAGGCATCTGGTGGCCACTTCTTGGTAGCTGTGGTAAGTGCTTCTGGCAAACCATATCGCTCATCACAGGCCTCACCCCAGAGCCTGTGCCCCCAGCCAGATCCCGCATCCTCCCCTGCACCCTAACCCAGTCTACAGCCCCGCCTGCCCCCTCATTCCCAGCCTCGCTCTACAGCCCACATCCCCACCTGCACCCCTCCACACCTCAACTCCCTGTCCCAGCCTGGCAAAAGAGAGGGTGAGAGAAGTGAGTGACAGCAAGAAGGGGGATGGAACAAGGGGGGGGGGGGGGCTGAGAAGGGGCAGGGCAGAGAGGTCCCTGAAAAAAATTAACTCAAAACGCAGACCCTTGGATGGGTAAAGTCTGAGACCCGCAGGCCTAGTCTCTGCCTCCTCCATTTGCTTATGAAAAGGTCACATGAGCCAGCGTCAAAAGCCTTCCTGGAGCCCAGCCATGTCACGTGGTCTGCCTCTGCCCAGCCTCTTGGCTTGTTACTCAGCCACAGAAGGTGATTCCCCTTTGTACAGCTGGGCGCTAGATTTGCCCTTCTCTTCCTCTGGGATCTCTCCCAGCCTCCACCGCGCCTTGCAGAGCACCACAGAGGGCTCCCGTCTTTGCAGCGCACCTGGCTGTGTTTTGCCAGGCCCTGTCCACTTGGCTATGTAAAATGTCACCTGCTCTGGGCCCATTGCAGCCTCAGGCCTGACCCTGTTTGCATGGCTGGCTGCAGTGCCTGGTCACTGCTCGCTTCTTTGGGCTGCAAACCCAAACGAAAGGGCAATTCTCACACAGCTGCAGTTTTTGTTATTGGCTGGGTGAGCAGCGGCCGCCCTGCCTTTGCCCTGCCTCTTGCTGCTGCTGCAGCTGTCAGATGTTTCCTTGTTACCTGGCAGCTCCTCCTGGGCCTTTCGACTTTTGTCCCTACGCGCTTTGGAGTGTGTAGAGCAAAGCCAAGGGGGCTGCAGCAGCTGGGCAGGCGTTTGGGGGCAGAGGTGCTTAGAGGGGGCCAGTTCTCAGCTCCCTGTGGGCTGTGCTGGGCACCTGGGACACGGACTGAGCGTGAACCATTGGGTTGCGGCGTGATGGCCAGGCAGCCAGCGAGGGCAGGCGGTGAATAAGGGTCTGTAGCCCATGGGCTGCGGCCACACAGAGAAATCGGTGCTTTACGGTCGGGTGGTGGGAAATCATCCACTGAACTTCATAAAAGAAACAGAAACGTTTCCGCCCCGTCAGGCCCTTCTGCAAACAGTGGCCCCGGCCAAACGTGGCCAGAGCCGCCCCTGAGCAACGTGTGCAACGGGCGGTGTTGCGGGGAGACCTGCTGCAACGGCTACCTGCTCGCTCAGCTACCTGGGAGTCACAGCTAACCGATGGATTCAAGGAAGTTTTTGGCTTGGATGCCTGAGCGCATTTACATGACAGCAAAACCGCTCCACTTCCAGCACCTTCCCCGTGCAGCAGCCAGGGCAGCCTGCTTGTTGGAAGTCCCAAGGGGCCCAAGCAGGGCTGGGCTCACAGCCTACGGCTCCTGGCTTGCAAGGTGGTGGGGGTTGTACTCTGGTCATCACTGTATTCGCTCGGCTGTTGTATTCACTGTGTGCATAGTTGTGTGTGATTCTACTGTCCTGTGCTGTTCTGTAGTAATGCTGTGTGTGTGCCTCAGTTTCCCTGGGCAATGGAACACTTCCTGGAGGAGGAGAAGGCTGGGCATGACTCACTGTGGAAGAATGTTCAGTCTCTCAGGTCCTGAGGACCAGGTGACAGCAGATAACACCTTGTCCTGGAATCTGAAGGGGGGGGGGGGAGAGAGGAGGCTGCCTGGAGGGCTGGGATTAGTTGCTGGGGGTGTGAGTTTAGTTTTTCAGCTGGCACAGGGAGAAGGGAATCTGGCTGGCTTGGGGGGGCTGGGCTGTAGGGCCCACCTTACCCCACGATGGATTGTACTGAATGTTCCTGGGTCCTGTGCCAACAAGTCTGCGCTACGCTGGGTCCCTGTGAACCAATAAACCTTCTGTTCGACTTGCTGCCTGAGTCTGGCTGTGAATGGGGCTGCAGGGCCCGGTGACACACCTATTGATAGCATCGAAGTGAGAGCGATGCCAGCCGGCCAGAGGAGGGATACCGGGCTGAGTCCATGGGAGCAGCTGTGTCTATGCGCCCCCAGCCCCATTCACACTCTGGGTTCTGGTTTCACTAGGGTCTAGGTTGGGGGAACAGGCCGGGGATCCACTTGTTCACAGCCTCTCCACAGCATCGCATCCGATTTGAAGCCTCACAACCAGCCCCACAGTGGGGCCCAGAGCGAGCAAGAGATGGGCCAGGTTCCCAGGAGGGAAGAGGTAGGAAAAAGCCCCTAGGCAGGGAAGCCCTGTCCTGCCAGCCCTAGGCTGTAAATCTACACCCCAAACCCATCCCGCAGGGTCCATGCATCCTGCTATTCACACTCCAGACCTGCCCCATGGTCCCTGAGTTCTGCTAACCCAGCACCACTCAAAACCCTGCTAGCTCTAACTCCCCCAGTCTCCCATGGTACCCAGAACCCCAAGATGCCCCTCCCCCACGGCAGCTCTCCCCCCACTGGCATGTTGAGTCTCACTTGTTCTCCAAGACAATGTCGGGCAGCCAGACCATGTCGGAGGGGACTCGCAGTGAGCGGATCCCTTCAAACTCACTCTTGCTGTAATTCAGACGATAGTCCACCCATTCCTGGGGGCACAGACAGGAGGTGAGGTAGGGGACCCTCTTGCCCTGCCAGCACATAGCTGAGTGTGGGGAGCCAGCTGGGGCTGCGGTTGGGAGTGAGGGATGCCAGCAGGGCTGGGGGCAGGGCAGGGCTGGCAGGGACTGTGGATCAGGAATGAGGGGCACCGGCAGGGTGGGCAGGGGAGGTCCTCAGGGCAAGGTCACAGGGTCACTCCCTGGGACAGGTGAGTTAATGAGGGGGGAGGAAGACCAGCTGGGTGCAAGGACTCCTGGGTTCTCTCAGCCTCAGGAGGGCACTGGGGTGTGGTGGGGGTGGGACAGGAGACCTCGAATTGGGGAGGGGGGGGTCTGTTACTCACAATCTTTATCCAAACATTGGTGGTCAGAGTCTCCTCCTTCTCATTCTGCAACAAGACAGGGCATCAGTGTGACTGTGGGGGCTGCAGGTCAGGGGTGAGGGGCACTAGCCAAGGGGTGCGTGGGACCACAGGGGCTGCGGATTGGCAATCAGGAACACTGGCTGGGTCCACATGTGGGGCTCCACAGACCACATGTCAGGAGGGGCACCAGCCGGGTCACACATTGGGCACCAGAGCTGAGTTCAGGAGCAAGGGACCCTGGGCCATGGGTCGGGAGTGAAGGGCCTGGGGCTGCAAGGGGCTCTGGGCTGCAGGCTGGGAGTGAGGGGCTCAGGGCCACGGGTCGGGAGTGTGGGGCCTGGGCTGTGGGTCAGGAGTGAGGGGCCCAGGGCTGCAGGTCGGGAGTGAGGGGCCCAGGGCTGCGAGGGCTCTGGGCTGCGGGTCGGGAGTGAGGGGCCCAGGGCTGCGAGGGGCTCTGGGCCGTGGGTCGGGAGTGAGGGGCACAGGGCTGCGAGGGGTCCAGGGCCGTGGGTCAGGAGTGAGGGGCTGCGAGGGGCTCTGGGCCGTGGGTCAGGAGTGAGGGGCTCGGGGCTGCAAGGGGTTCGGGGCTGCAGGTTGAGAGTGAAGGTGTCTCACCAGGGAGATGAGGTTGGTCAGCGTGAGCATTAGCTGCACGTCCACGATGTCGTCAGGATGCCGGACGGGCCGCGTGTTCTTGTCATAGTTGGCAAAGAGTTTCTCATAGAGCTGCAACTCCTCGTTCCTGCCTGGGGCCCCTTGTGGGGCAGGCAGGGGTCAGGCCCATGTGTTGTGGGTGCAGCCACCCCCAAACCGACTGTTCCATGCTCCCCTCCAGTCCGTTTACCTTCCAATTCTCCGCCTCTTCCCACCCTCCTCAGCAGCCCCCAAATGCAGCCTGGCTCCATTGGTCGCCAGAGATCCCAGGCTTCCTCCCCGCAACTTACCACCAAGAGCCACGCCAAGCAGGGCCCAGACCAGCACACAGGGCCCCCACATCGTGGCTGAGGCCTTTCCCAGCTGGGGCTGATTAAATAGGGGCAAGTTATTTTGAGCAGCTTCCGGGGTGGGCCGGACACCGGATCTCCCCCCCCTCCACCACTGTGGAGTCACTTTCACTCACCCCCTCCTGCTCCCTGCACCTGTTCCCAACCCATCCCAGGGCCTGACAGGCCCAAGCACTTTAGAGAGAAAGCCAGACCCACAAGCCTCACTCCCCTCCCAGAGCTGAGAGAGAACCCAGGAGTCCTGGCTCCCAGCCCCCTGTGCTGACTTACCTGGTGTCCTCCCAGAGCTTTAAGGCCACAGGTGCTGAAATGCAGCCACCTCTGGGGTGACCATTGACAGGTGCATAAAGTCCAAGGCCAGATGGCACTATCGGGACCATCTCATCTGACCCCGGCAGGAGAGCTGACCCCGCCCCCCGATCATTCCCACAGCAGACCTGGCAGGAACCCAGCTGGTCTTGAGTCACCAATTGTCACCAATGAAGACTTCATCATGACTCTGGGGACAGCCCCCCGCCTCCCCAGGCCTTTTCAGCTGAGGCTCTTTTCTGATTTAACCCCCCCCTGCTGGAATTGTGGGTGCCAGAACTGGGCACAGGATCCCAGCGGCAGTCACAGCAGTGCCTAATGCAGCAGTAAAATCACCACTCTGCCCCAACACGAGATTCCCCCTCATGCAGCCCAGGATCCCCAGCATCGTGCCAGGAGCTCCTGCCTGGGTCTGGCCCATCAACCACCTGCCCCCCAGGTGAGTTTCAGAGTCGCTGCTCCCCAGAAGAGTCCTCCATTGCCTACTGTCCACCTCATGTGCTTCGTATACGCTGGCATTTAGCCACCTTCAAATCTATTGGCGTATGATGCACATGGCTCTGAGCTGGTGCCCTGGCCCCGCATTTCCCACTCCCCTAAGGTTTGGGTCATCTGCAAATTTATTGCGGTCAGTTTGTTTTCTTGCAGATCACTGCTAAAGACATTAACTAGCATAGTGCCCAGCCCTACAGGACCCCCCAGAAAGTGACCCACTCACTGATGGGTCCCTGTTTCCAGGTGCATTTCAGAGCTCTCAGTTCACCAGTGTTTCAGTTTGTTTTGTACGGGCCATGTGACTTGTACAGCACGCTAGTGTTTTAATGACAATGTTGTGTGGTACCAAGCCAAGCGCTTCACAGAAGTCCTAGTCTACTACATCAATACAATCACTCACACACTCAGGTTTGACGGGCACTATTTGCCACAATCCCATGCTGATTTGCATGAAGCACTTTCCCTCCTTTCATTCTTTATTAAACAAGGCCTCCAATATCTTCCCAATGAGTCTATAAATACTCAAGTCAGCCCATTTGCCCCTTTCAAACATTGGTCCAATGTTAGGTTTCTGCCGGACTTCCAGAAATTTCCCAGAGCTCCATAATGTACTGAAAAGGAACATGAATGATCTAGTGGGTTCTCTTGGGTTCAAGTAATCAAGTGGTTATCTTTCGAAAGGCAATGGGGGGAGGGTATGTTTTACTGGTGGAAGAGACAAACTTTCACAGCCCATCTTCAGGGCTGGCAAGGGACTCCACCTCCCCACCAATGCAAGACAGAGATTAGTTTGCTTAGGCAGCTAACACATCTCAAGGGGCAATTCACAATGCAGTGGTCCGATAACATCCCTCCAGTCATGGGAGTAGGGGTGGATTGGGATGTTCCTAGAATCACACGATCATTAATGAGTTACAGCCCAGACTCTGTGGAAGAAATCGTTGCCAACCCCCCCCACCAGACCAGCTCCTACTAACTCAAAGCAGGGCCAGCCCCTGCCAGAACATCAGGTGGGAAATCTGTAGCCATATCTTTGCTGCTGTATGGCTCAGTGCACAGGTCCTACACCTGCGTGAGATACCCCCTTCATGGCCCTGGGAGACACCTCTAGGATGTATGGCTCAGCACAGCAGTTTTTCCTTACCCCATGACTGGGAGTGTTAATGGGCCACTTCCCCTCACATGGTCCCCTGGCTTGTCCATGTTCCTGATAGGATACACTTCCTTAACACTGCCTGCCAGCCACCCAGTTCCCACTCCCACCTTCAGCTTCCCTCATCAATGTTCTATGGCTCCTGCCTGCGACTTCCAGCCAGTGCACATGAAGCACAGCTTTACAGTCTTCAATGGGAGGTTGGCTTTTTGAGCCATGAGGAAAAGGTCTGGGAGAAATCCCCTGTTGACACCACCGCTGGTCTGCAGAAATCTCAGGTCACCAGCCGGTTTCCAGCCTGGAGTGTAGGTGGGACAGGGCTGGAGGGTGCCATGGCTGGACAGAACAGGAAGGAGGCAGTAGGACAGTAAGTCCTTCAAAGGAGACAGAGTTCACTTAAGCTCCTGCCACTGCAACACCTGCTGGCAGGGATAATGTAGGCCCTAGGGCTCCATTTCCGTAGTGTGCCCCAGCTCTCTGACCTGGACCGCACCATGCCTGTCCCACCCTGCCTGCCCGAGAGGAACCAAGATGAAGCAGCAGCCATGCGTAGGGACTCAGCAGGGTGCTGCCAACACCATGCAGGGAGGCCAGCACCGCCCGCAGAGGTGGAGCGGCTGGGGATGCTGCCCTGGCCGCCCCGGAGGCACAAATAACTCCTGGCCAGGAGGGGAAAGTCAGAGAATTTGTTTTTTTATTAACAGATGAAATTTCAAGGCCACGGCGCAGGGGATGGGGGACCAGTCTGCAGGGGTGGGGGCTTGATAGACAGATGCAAGCAACGTACAGAGGAAACTGAATACCGGGGGTCCCCACAAACTCCATAACATCCCCCCCACACTCCTGATGGCTCTTGGGGCCCCAGGCAGGACCCCTCCGCTGTACATGGCACAAAGGAGGATCGAGATGCTGTCCCTGTGCCTCCCTGCTGTTTAACCCTTGCAGTGATGCTGCAGCCAGGCTTCCATGGGGCTGGATGGGAGCTGGAGCCATACGCCCTGATCCCTGCCCCCTTGAGCCAATGAGTCCCCACCCTGAGGCCAACTCTTCTGGGTCAGTTAGAAAATAACCCCAAATCCGCCTGGGGAGCTCTCTGGCCCCCCATGAGCGTAGTGAGGGCTTTAAAGTGCTTCATTAATGAATCATTGTTACAAAATAAAATAATTAAAGCAAAATATACACAGAGCCTGCAGGGGCCTTGTCGCTCCCCGCTCGGTGCCCCCCCATACATTCACCCTGCCCAGACACCTGTGGTGGGTGGCCCCTGTCTGCTGGGCCCAGGAGCTGCAGTGCAGACAACACAAGGGGATGAGTTCTGGGGTGCACAAGGCAGTCAAAGGGGTGCTTTGGGGGATTCCCTACCACCACCACAGCGCTTACACATGTGGCTGAAAGTGCCCTGGACCCCAAGCCCAGCCCCGACCCTACCTGTAAGCAAAGCGAAATTGGCACAAAGCTATGGGTTTATGCCCCCAGCTACTCTGAGTCCCCTCCATGAGGTTGGGGTGGGGGAAAAGGTGCAGCACCCCACACCTACAGCACTGGGGGATCCCCCCAGCCTGGGCCTGCAGCCACCTTCCTTGTGTTTCACAGGGGAGCTTGCCCTTCACCCCACGTACACCTGGAATCGTTAGGAAGCTGCAGAGAAGCAGCCACCTCTGGGGCAGGGCTGTTGGTTACACAAGGCCCCCTCGCAGCTATAAACAGAGTGAGTCACATGGAGCCAAGGGAAGGGGAAAGTGAAGCAGGGGGAGTTCACTCAGTCTGTCAGTCATGGGGAGGGAGGGGGAACACTGTCGTGATGGAAATCCCCCCCAAAGCAGCATCAAACATAGGTGGGGAAGAAGGTGGTCAAGGCATCGGTTCTGCTGATTGGTCCGTCCTGATCCTCAGTGGCTGTGGGGCGGAGTCTCCGGCACATGGATCCAGTGTCTAGGCTGGCCTGGCCCCGCCCCTCCAGAGGCAGCACCAGACATGCGGGCGGGACCTTACCAGTTCATGATGCAGTTTCTGTTGAGTGTCATGAAGTAAACCTGGCTGCTGCCCCCGGAGCGGACGGAGGCAAAGAAAACCTGAAGGGGAGCAGAGCAGAAGGTCTGGGCTGGGGCGGGTGGTTACACTGGGACCCCTCGCCTGGTGCTGAGATGCAGCCACTTCTGGGGAGGGGCACAGCAACTCTAACATCCTTGCTGCAGGGACACTGGGGTCTGAATTAGCAATGTGGAGAATGCCCCCACCCGGTCCGTCTAGCACAGCACCCCCAGCACCCACCTTGTCATTGCGCTCGCAGAGGAACTTGAGCCGCTGGGCCCGCTTGTGCATGAACACGCCGTCCAGGTGGCCGGTTTCCACGGAGCGGATCTCAATGGCCTTCTCACCCCAGCCCATGATCTGGTTGGAGCAGATGTACGCTGGGGGAAGGGACGAGAGTCAAGGGAGGGGCCCCCCTGGACCAGGTGTGTGGCTCCCAGGCCCCCTGCTCTAACCCACCAGCCCCCGCTTCCCTGGGAGAGAACCCACGAGCAGTGTTCCCTCTAAGCCTTGAGCCTCTGGCTGGGGGCAGACGGGGAGGGGCTGATTAATCACCTGGGAAGCTGGGCTGCCACGCAGTTTAGAGGGACACTGCCCAGGAGTCCTGGCTCCCAGCCCCCCTGATCTAACTCCCCAGCCCTCATTCCCCTGCCCACCACAGGGAGGACCCAGAGGTCTGAGCTGCCACCCCTCGGGAAAGACCCAGCCATCCAGGCTCACCCACAGAGGTGGGCATCTCCCCCCACTGCAGCACCACGTCCTTGATGATGCGCCCATAGGTGTTCACGTAGACGCCCTCGTCCTCATAGCAGAGCAGCATCTCCACGCCCTCTGTGTGGGGCAGGAAGATGATGGCGTGGGGCGTGATGTGGGTCTGGATCTGTCGGTACAGGGCAAAGGTCAGGAGGCAAAGGGCAGCCCCTGCGGAACAGCCCAACTCCCACAAGAGCTCTGGGTGTGCCGTCCCAATGCCTGGCCCCCTCCCGAGGGCTGGCTCCCTGCAGGCTGCAGCCAGGCCCTACTCACATGCACGGGGATGTAGATGTCGTAGTTGTTTCCCGAGTCCACATCAATGGCATGGAACCCGGCGCATGACCCATAAATGACCTTTAACCTCTGACCCTCCTCCACTGTCAGCTCCACCAGCAGAGGGCGGTGTGGCAAGTCTGCGAAGGACTGAAATCGGGGGGGGAGGAGAGTCAATGCTGAGAGCCCCCCAAAACCTGTCAGCCTCCTGCTCCTACCACTGCACCCCACGTCCCCCCCGGAGCCAGGGAGAGAAGCCAGGTATCCCGGCTCCCCGCCCCCCCATCAAACCCACCAGCCCCCACATCCCTCCTGGAGCCAGGGAGAGAAACCAGGTATCCTGGCTCCCCATCCCCCCATCAAACCCACCAGCCCCCACGTCCCCCCCGGAGCCAGGGAGAGAAGCCAGGTATCCTGGCTCCCCATCCCCCCATCAAACCCACCAGCCCCCACGTCCCCCCCGGAGCCAGGGAGAGAAGCCAGGTATCCCGGCTCCCAGCCCTCCCGTCACGAGTCCTGGCTCCCAGCCCCTGCTCTAAACCACCAGTCCCCACTTCCCTCCTGGAGCTAGGGAGAGAAACCAGGAGTCCTGGCTCCCAGCTCCCACAGGTACCTTGAAGGCCATGAACTTGTGGTAGGGTTTGGGAGCCCAGGCGTAGACCTCGACCGAGTTCTTGAGGGCGATTACCAGGAACTTGATGCGCTCGTACTTTACTGCCGAGAGGGAAGGGCCACAGTGAGCCCAGTCCAGTGCCCATCCGTGAGGTGAGGGTGGCAAGGCTGGGAGGTTGGGGAAGGCAGCCATGCTGCTGGGGGGACTGGAGACACGGCTGCTCTGGAAAGGCTGGTCTCTTTCCCAGGCAGTACAGGGGCTCAAGGCCTGGGAACAGAGTCGGGGGCTGCACTGTTGGCAGGAGGCCAGGGGTTGTGTGGCCGGGAGGGACATGGCCAGGCCATGAGGTGGCAGCGTGAGGCACTCTCTTACACACATGGTCAGGGCTGGACGAACGGCGTCGAAAACTGCTCGCCAGCCCCCTACTGCACATGCGCAAGAGCTGCATTGCGCATGCGTGCGCCGCGAAGAACGGGCCGTGCGGCTGAAATCTATTCGCCACGGGTGAGTAGACTGTATTGTTTGTCGAGCCCTGCACATGGTAGTGGGGGTTGCCCATGAGGCGGGAGGGGCATGGATGTGCCAGGCCAAGTTCAAGAGGACTCTCTTACCCACACAGTAGTGAGGTTTGGCTGGTGGGGGGGGAGCAGGGGTTGAGGTGCATGACCTGGGCCTTTAGTCAGCAGTACTAGTGTGTGCCCATGGGGCTGTGGCCTGGGCTCTTACCCACACGGTAGTGCACGCAGCCCTCCATGTCACCCACGGTGGTCCAACCCTGCTTCTTCTCCACCTCGGGGTCGTTGTGCAGGATCTTGTTGCGCAGCCAGGACAGGTAATAGACGCGCAACTTGTTCCTCTTTCCTGCGCGAGATGGGTCTGAGCTGCGGCGTGGGCAAGGGGGGGCCAAGGAAAAGCTGGCTGTGGGGAGCTGGGGGCTACAGGGCACGGGGACGAGTTACAGGCAGTGCAGGGATGGAGCTTACCCAAGATGGTAGTGAGCAAGTTGAACCCTGGGGGCCAGTGGGGTGCAGGGAAGTATGTTGGGGGGCTGTGGGACAGGCCATGGGATGGGTGGGCCCTTATCTGAGATGGAGGTGAGCAGGTTGAGCCCCAGGGGACTGTGGGGTGCAGGGGACAGGCTGAGGTGCAGGAGTTCAGGCTGGGGCACGGGGGCGGGGGAGAAGGGGGTGGCATGGGGCAGGCCAAGATAGAGGGGAGCAGGTTGAGCCCCAGGGGACTGTAGGATGTGGGGGGAGCAGGGCTGTGGGGCAGGCCGTGGGGCAGGCCTTACCCGAGATGGTGGTTAACAGGTTGAGGCCCTCCAGCACATCCATCTGCTGGAAGCGGCGCCGGCTGATCAGCCCGTAGACCTTGCCTTGCCCGCTGCGGTCCAGCAGCAGCAGCCCGCTCTCCGTGCCCACCAACAGGTTCACGCCTAGGTGGGGGCAGGAGTGAGAGGTGGCGGGCCCCGGCCAGCCTGAGACCCCCCTCCCTTCCACATCTTAGGACCTCCCCTGCCACCCCTGAGACCACACCCCCTTGCCGGGACCCCCTGCGAGAGGGCCCCCCCCGGAGCCTCCCCGTTTAGGGCCCCATCTCCTCCAGACAGGAACCAGATGCCTCTTAGCTCCCCCTCAACTGCACTGGGCCCCACTCACCCCACAGGGCAGCACAGAGGATCTCTGAGTTGAAGCGCTTCTTGTACTTCCGGATCTCGGGGGTGTCGCTGTGGGGTCGCGTGTTGGTAGGGTTCACGTTCACCACTGAGCCCTTCCGCACCTCCAGCTTCAGCTGCTCCAGCTGGCTGGGGTCAGCCCCCACCAGCGCTGGGGGGAAGATGGGGTTCAGTGGCCGGCTGCCCCCAGCCCTCCACTGCATGGTGCTCTGGCCCCCCACAGCACCCCTCTGCTGCATGGCAATGCCTTCCTCTGCTGCATGGCAATGCCCTCCACCACCTGGTGCCCTGTTCCCAGCACTGCTCCGCCACAGAGCAATGCTCACCTCTGCCACAGGGTACCCAGCCCCTTGAGGGCCCCAGGCCACACGATGCCCCCACTGTGGAAACTCCCTCAGGAGCCCCCAGCACGCCCAGCTGCTCGGCGCCAGCTCACCAGTGATGGGAATGCTGTCCCCGCCACCCGCGCTCTGGTAGATGCCCAGGTCCACGAACATGGTGAAGGAGCTTTTGCCAGGGGCCTTGACCAGCCCCCGCGACTGGTACTGCAGGGAATGAACACACGGAGAGGCAGGGTAAAATGCTCCCCCACAATCCTTCTCCCTGACAGTGGGATCACCCCTGGCCAAGGCTCCCCGCCAGGCCCCCCACAACTGTTCAACACCTCCCACCGCCGGGCCAGGGACTCACCCCTCCCATTCCTCTCCTCCCACCGCCGGGCCAGGGACTCACCCCTCCCATTCCTCTCCTCCCACCGCCGGGCCAGGGACTCACCCCTCCCATTCCTCTCCTCCCACCGCCGGGCCAGGGACTCACCCCTCCCATTCCTCTACTCCCACCGCCGGGCCAGGGACTCACCCCTCCCATTCCTCTCCTCCCACCGCCGGGCCAGGGACTCACCCCTCCCATTCCTCTCCTCCCACCGCCGGGCCAGGGACTCACCCCTCCCATTCCTCTACTCCCACCGGACTCACCCCTCCCATTCCTCTCCTCCCACGGCCCAGCCAGGGACTCACCCCTCCCATTCCTCTCCTCCCACCAACCGGCCAGAGACTCATCCCCTACCCCCTCCATCTTCTCCTCCCACCACCTGGCCAGGGATTCACCCCCACCCCGCCCTCCTCTCCACAGACAGCCCCGCCAGGGACTCACCCCCCCATTCCTCTCATCGCCAACCCTAACCCTTCCCGTTCCCCTCTTTGCACAGCCTGGCCAGGGACTCAAACCCCTCCCCCCCCCACCAATTCCTCTCCTTGCACAGCCCAGCCGGGGGCTCCCCACCTCCTGGGCTCACCTCGCTGGTGCTGTCCTTGGTGGGAGAGCTGGCCTGTCCCTTGGGTTCGGTGGGCGAATGGCTGGGCTGCACCACATCTGGCAGGTTGGGGTAGCCATTGCTGTCAGCATGCAGCAGGCTGCGCTCCTCCTCGGGGGTCTGCAGAGGTGAGGGGTCAGCGGGGGACTTGGGGCTCCTATCTCAGCCTTGCACACCAGCCCAGCCCCTGGGGCTTGTCCCCCCCCCAACTACTCCAATCTCAGCCCCCCCCCCCCCCCCCGGCACAGCCCCACATCCCAGGTCCTCATCTTAGGCCCTGGAACCTGGTCCTTGCTGTCCCACCCCAGATCTGATCCCTCCTGGTCTCCACCCTATGGTCCCCACCCAGCCCGCTGCTGCACACTCACCCGCTGCACCAGCAGGGTGCCATCCCCGCCATAGGAGCCGCTCTCCGAACCACTGCCCGACGGCTCGTCCACCTCGTGCACCACCATAGTGCTGACGCTGTCCGTGTCACCATCCCTGCTCGGCCGAGAGGGGAGGAGAAGTGGGCACGGGCTCCCTCGGGCACACCTCTGCCACCCTTTTCCCTGCACTCCTGTGATGTTACTGGGCTGTGTGCAGACACTGCACTATGTTTGCACCAAGCCTTGTACAAAGTGAGCGTGTTGAAAGCTGCTTCTACTGCTGATGTGCAGGCATCGTCTTTGTATGTGAAGGCACGAGTCCTGCCTATTGTCACCCATGTGGGGATTTCATGTGGCTTGTGATGTGGCATGTGAATCCTGCTGGTCTACAGTAATCCTGTGTGCGCCTCAGTTTCCCTGGGCATGGTGCTAATACTTCGACAGTGAGGGAATGTTGCTGTGACAGCCTTCCCCGGGTACCCAATGGCTGATGCCCTTGGTAGCCAGAGCTAGGGAGGGGGATCTGACCAGGTGACATCCTTTGCCTGAGAAGCAAGACAAGGCCAGAGGAAGGGCCTGGCGGGGGGGTTGCGATGAGGAGCTGGGAGTGGGTCAATCTTGGCTGGCTGGAGAGGCAAGCCAAGGGCCAAGGCTCTGTCTCTGGGCCCGCTCTCTCAAAAATGGTTTGGACTGACCGCTTCTCGTTACTGGGCTGACAGGTCTGTACTCGTGTTTCACGTTCGCTTTTGGGAGACCTCGACAGCCCATGTAAGGGTGGCTAGTCAGCGACTAGCAGGAAACAAAGGGTAGGAATAAATGGTAAATTTTCAGATTGGAGAGGGGTAATTAGTGGTGTACCCCAAGGGTCAGTCCTGGAACCAATCCTTTTCAACTTATTCATAAATGATTTGGAGAAAGGGGTAAGCAGTGAGGTAGTAAAGTTTGCAGATGATACCAAACTGTTTAGGATAGTCAAGACAGAAGCAGACTGTGAGGGACTCCAAGAAGATCTCACCAAACTGAGTGACTGGGCAACAAAATGGCAAATGAAATTTAATGTGGAGAAGTGTAAAGTAATGCACATCGGGAAAAATAACCCCAACTATACGTACAGTATGATGGGGGCTAATTTGGCTATGACAAATCAGGAAAAAGATCTTGGAGTTATCGTGGACAGTTCTCTGAAATCTTCCACACAGTGTGCAGCGGTGGTCAAAAAGACAAATAGGATGCTAGGAATTATTAGAAAAGGGATAGAAAATAAGACCCAGAATATCTTACTGCCCCTGTATAAAACTATGGTACGTCCACATCTTGAATACTGTGTACAGATGTGGTCTCCTCACCTCAAAAAAGATATTTTGGCCTTGGAAAGGGTTCAGAAAAGGGCAACTAAAATGATTAGGGGTTTGGAATGGGTCCCATATGAGGAGAGGTTAAAGTGACTGGGACTTTTCAGTTTAGAAAAGAGGAGACTGAGGGGGGATATGATAGAGGTCTATAAAATCATGAGTGGTGTGGAGAGGGCCGATAAAGAAAAGTCATTTATTAGTTCCCTAAATAGAAGAACTAGAGGACACCAAATGAAATTAATGGGGAGCAGGTTTAAAACTAATAAAAGAAAGTTCTTCTTCACACAGCGTGTAGTCAACCTGTGGAACTCCTTGCCAGAGGAGGCTGTGAAGGATAGAACTATAATAGAGTTTAAAGAGAAGCTAGATAATTTCATGGAGGTTAGGTCCATAAAAGGCTATTAGCCAGGGGATAAAATGGTGTCCTTGGCCTCTGTCTGTCAGAGGCTGGAGAGAGATGGCAGGAGACAAATCGCTTGATCATTGTCTTCGGTCCACCCTCTCTGGGGCACCTGGTGCTGGCCACTGTCGGCAGACAGGATACTGGGCTAGATGGACCTTTGGTCTGACCCAGTACGGCTGTTCTTATGTAGCAGTACTTCGCTGGCAATGGGCCTTGGCTGGTGCTGATCCACAGCTGAGGAGCTTCCCTGTGACGGTTCAGACCAGCCCGTGAGCAATGGCTGCTCAGGCCTGAGTCAGGCATGAACAGTGACTGGTCACGTGACAAACTCCATTGCGGGAGGCTCTTTCACAGCAGTGGGATTCCCTCCACGTGGGCAAGGGTAGAACGAGGGCCCTGGGGGCTCTTCCAGCTTTGTTTTCACCCCAGCTCATCCCCTCTGAAGGGCTCTGCTGTGAGCTGCAGCCTGAAAGGGCCGATGACCCTGTCATGATTATGAGGGTTAGCCAGCAGCCTGGGGATTAAGGGGTTAACTACAGCTAGCCAGGTGGAGTGACCAATAGGAATGTAGGTGGGACTTTTCAAACTGGGACAAAGGAATTTGGGTTTTTTTCCTTTCTCCTTTTGTCTCTCTGGGAGAGTTCTCTGCAGCTACAGAGAGGGACAAGCATGTCTCTCTCTCTCTACAAGACACCATTCTTCAATTTCTGTAAGTAGGGTAAAGTTTAGGCAGTTTCGTTAGGTTTTATTGTTTTAAGGATTGGGTATGGGATCTGAGATCTGGCACTGCTTAAAAGATGTTTTGGCTTTTCTTTGTAACTAAGATCTAGGCCCAAGGAGTTTCTCCATGAGTATATTTTATTACCTCCCTATCTAGTCATTATGTTTGCAACAGGAATATTGTTGTAATAATAAAAGTTCTTTCTTTTCTTTTTATTAACCTGGCAGTGGTTAATTGTGTGCCTTGATTTTTATTTTAGGGGTAAGATTTCCCAAATGATCTTTCCCCTGGTTTCTTTATCAACATTTGGGTGGTGGCAGCGGAAGTTTTATTCCCAAGATCTAGGTTTTTAAGATTTTGGGGGGAGCTTGATACCAAAGCCTGGTAGATAAGGCTTTGGGGTACACCTGCTGGCCCCCACTTCTGCATTTATCATGCCAGAGTGGGGAAGGAGCCATGACAGACCCATCCCAACGTACTCCAGAGACTTGCTGTAAGACAGCAGTTTATCCCATCTCTGCTACAAGCAGGAACTGTGCAATCAGTGGGCTCCCATTCGTTCCTCCTCTCCTCTTCTGAATAACCCTCCAGTGGTTAGACTCTAAAGGAGCGGCACAGCCTGCTTGTTGGGTAAGGTCTGACGTATCAACTAGTATGGGACTGCGGCTGGCCCCTTGGGACCGGGAGAACCTGTTTGGATTTGGCAAGATGGGTTTTGCAGCCTCTCTCCTGGGTGGTGGCTCAGAGGCTGGGTGTCTAAGGGCGCTGCTTGTGTGACTTCTTGCTGGCCAGTGTGGTGAACAGAAATGCCCTTTGTGACTGGTTTGGCGCCGTATGGGGGGAAACCCCAGTCCTGGGCTGTAAGTAGCCCTGTCTCTAAGCAATTCACCCTAATCTGATCCTCTCAGCAATGTCCCCCCTTTGTTACACTGACCTCACCCTCCCGCCCCATTCCCAGCCTGCTCCAATGCCATACCTGGTCCCGGCAGATTCCCCCCGCCCATCCTGGGGCTCGCCTTCTGGCTCTTCGTCCTCTTCCTCACTGCTGTCCAGCTCCTCACTGGACGAGGAGTAGTCCATGGCCTTCTTGGGAGGTTTGGGGGGCTCCTCAGGCCTCTCCTTCAGCAGCACGAAGTTCTGGGGGGGTGAGCAGGTGAGTACTGTGGCTCCCCATGCCCAGCCATACGCACACACAGCCAGCTGGGTGGGCTCCTGGACTGGGGCCCGGCCCCCAAACTCAAGGCTGAGGGAGGTTCTACACCTAGGTCTCAGTGCTGGGGGGAGGGGAGGAATGGGGGATGAGGACTAGAGCGAGGGGTGGGAGGAGCCAGGACTCCTGGGTTCTCTCCCCAGCTCTGGGAGGGGAGTGGGGGCTGGTGGGTCACAACAGGGGGGCTGGGAGCCCAGACTCCTGGGTTTTCTCCACAGCTTGGGGAGGGGAGTGGGTGCTAGTGAGTCAGAGCAGGGGGGTTGGGAGCCAGGACTCCTGGTTTCTCTCCCCGGCTCTAAAAGGGGAGTAGGGACTGGCGGGTTGGAGTGTAGAGGCTGGGAGCCAGGACTCCTGGGTTCTCTCTCCATCTCCTGCTGGGTCTAACACCCCCCCCCCCCCCGGCTCAATCTCCTGGGTTCAGCAGCCCCTGCCCTCTGGGACGGGGGTAGCACAGAGCAACAGACAGGACAGGGTGTGGCAGTGGTGGCTGGCACAGACACACGGACACACTAACCTCGCCGATGGCGCGTTTATAGCTCTGTGGTGGGGCGCGAGGAGCAGAGAGAAGGAAGGGCGCAGAGGTTAACGCGGTTACAACAAGACCCCGAGTGCCCCCGAGCCCGGCCTCAACTGGAATGTGATGCCAGGGGGGCTTGGCACTGCCACCCCGACACCCCCCAGGTCAGACACACACCAATCAGAAGAGGGCTGGGAGCCAGGACTCCTGGGTTCTCTCCTCGACTCTGGGAGGGGAGTGGCTGGTGGGTTAGAGCAGGAGGCAGGGGGAAAGTGAGTCAGCACTCCTGGGTTCTCTCCCCACGTCACAGGATTGAAAGCCTCCTCCCAGATGGCCTGGCCCTGCAGTCTACTCGAGGGAGGGGGATGCGCCCCGGCACAGCCTGCTCCTCCTGGCCCCGGGACACTGTGGGAGCACGGAGCTATCCATGCTGCTTGCTCTGGGTGTCTGCGTAGCCAGAGATGCTCTCTCGCAGGGTGCCCCAACCCCATCCCTAGTGCACGGCCTCAGGCGCACTCCGACACTCACCGCAGGCCGGCCGGGGCGTGAACGGTGATCCTCCACCTTGGGCTTGCTCACAGGGGGTAGGATGGGGGAGCTCTCCCTCTTGGACGCAGCTGGGGGGAGATCAGGTCAGTGCTGAGGGGGCGGGGGAGGGAGTAAAAGGGGACCCTTGGCCTTTCTCCTTCCCCTCCTCATATCCACATCTTTTCCAGGGAGCTGCCTCCATGCCCAGTCCTGCCCTCTGGTTCCCCCTTGCCCTGTCCCACATCCCCCGGTGCCCCCATTCCCTGCCAACGCCCCATGCCCTGTCCTGCCCTACATCCCCCGGTGCCCCCATTCCCTGCCAACGCCCCATGCCCTGTCCTGCCCTACATCCCCCGGTGCCCCCATTCCCTGCCAACGCCCCATGCCCTGTCCTGCCCTACATCCCCCGGTGCACCCATTCCTTGCCAACGCCCCCTTGCCCTGTCCTGACCTACATCCCCCGGTGCCCCCATTCCCTGCCAACGCCCCCTTGCCCTGTCCTGACCTACATCCCCCGGTGCCCCCATTCCCTGCCAACGCCCCATGCCCTGTCCTGCCCTACATCCCCCGGTGCCCCCATTCCCTGCCAACGCCCCCTTGCCCTGTCCTGCCCTACATCCCCCGGTGCCCCCATTCCCTGCCAACGCCCCCCTGCCCTGCCCTACATCCCCCGGTGCTCCCATTCCCTGCCAACGCCCCCTTGCCCTGTCCTGCCCTACATCCCCCGGTGCCCCCATTCCCTGCCAACGCCCCCTTGCCCTGTCCTGCCCTACATCCCCCGGTGCCCCCATTCCCTGCCAACGCCCCCCTGCCCTGCCCTACATCCCCCGGTGTCCCCATTCCCTGCCAACGCCCCCTTGCCCTGCCCTACATCCCCCAGTGCACCCATTCCCTGCCAATGCCCCCATGCTCTGCCCTGCCCCTCAGTGCCCCATAACCTGTACCACACTCCCCAGTACCCTCTGCCCCCAATCTGTGCCTACCCCCGATGCGGTTGCGCTCCAAGGAGCCAGCTTGGGGCAGGTTGGTGCTGCTCGCCTGCAGCAGGCTGTCGGCCCTCTCCCACCCAGGGTCGCTGCGCCGCAGGTCCGGGTTGCTGCGTGGCATGATGGGAAAGCAAAGCAGAAAGCATGAGGTAGTGCCTGCATCCCCCCACCCTTGCACCCCAGCCACAGCAGCCCATCACCAGCGCAGCTGCACCTTGTCCCAAGCAGAGTCACCGCCACTGGCCACACTGCATTACCTACTGGTGCTTGGCATGGGGGCTGGGGCACAGCGCTGCCCCCGCCTGGGTGGCTGGGGAGGAGGCGCCGGTGCCGGGGGGTCCGCTGGCAGCACCCTCTCCAGCCGGCTGTGCATGTGGATGTGCCAGGCAGACTTGCTACGGGGTCTGTGGAGGGGAGATGAGGGTCAATGGTGTCTGCAGGGCAGTGTGAGGTAAGGGATCCTGTATAATCAACTGTCCCACCCCAGAGGTGGCTGCATCTCAATGCCAGGCAAGGGGACCCTGTCTAACCAGCCGCTCCGCCCCAGAGGTGGGCAATTCTTGCCATTGGGTGAAGGGTCTCCGTGTAACCAGCGAGCTCATCCCAAAGGTGGCCACATCTCAGTGCTGGGCAAGGGGTCCCTTTGTAACCAGACGATCCGCCCCAGAGGTGGCAGCATTTTGGTTCCAGCTGGTAAGAACAGCCAGAGTAGGAGCTGCATTGGGAGGGGAGGCAGGGTGCTGCTGGAATGGACAGCCAGGAATAGTGCCAACAGCTTGCAGACTGAACAGACAAGGGGTGGATAGGGAAACTAAGGCAGAGCAGCAGCATCTTAGATGTCTATACACTAATGCAGGAAGCACTTGCAATACTAGTCAAACACAGCTATGACAGAGTTGGTATCACGGAAACTTGGTGGGATAATATGCATGACTGAAATATTAGTAGAGAAGGGCACTGCTCACTCAGGAAGGACAGGCAGGCAGACAGGAGAGGTGTACTATATTAAAAATGTAAACACATAGCCAGAGGTTGAGAGGGACGTAGGAGACGGACTTGTTGAGATTCTCTTGGTAGGATAAAAGGGGTAAAAATACAAGGCTGATGTTGTGGTAGGGGTCTGCTACTAACCACTTAACCAGGAAGAGGAGGTGGATAAGGCTTCTTTTAAGCAACTAATAAAATCATGGAAAGCACAGGACTTGGTGGTGATGGGGGGAGAGGGGAAGGCTTCAACTACCCAAAAAACAGCTAGGAAAATAACAAAGCAAGCCAACACCTTGTTGGAATGTATTGGAGACCCCTTTTAATTCAGAAGGTAGAGAAAGATACTGGGGGGAGGCTATTCTAGATTTGATTTTAAGAAATAGGGAAGAACTAGTTGAGAATCTGAAAGTGGAAGTGATCACAAAAAAGACAGTTACACCTGTTTTCCTAACAGCTGTTCTTCGAGACATGTGTTGGGCATGTCCATTCAATGTAGTGTGGGTGCTTGCCACATGCACCAGTGCCGGAAGATTTTCCCTCAACAGTATCCGTCCGGGACAGGATCCAGCACCCCCTGAAAAGGTGCACACATGCTTTGTTATATAGGGCACCCCGGGCCCTTCCCTCTTCAGTTCCTTCTTGCCGGAAACTCCGACAGAGGGGAAGGAGGGTGGGAGGTTGTGTTGCTCATGTCCATTCATCTCGAAGAACACCAGTTACAGAAACATGTAACTGTCTTTTCTTTTTGGAGTAATTGCTCATGTCCAATCAACACAGGAAACTGCAAGCAGTGCCTGCAGAGGTGGGTAAGAGTTTACTTTTTTTTTTTAAAAAACCTTTAATTTTTTTTTTTAAAGGACGTGAAGAAGTCAGTATGGCCCTGCTGAATCCCGCGTCTCCTCTGGCCTGCTGCATAATCAAAGAATACTAGGACTGGAAGGGTCCTTGAGAGGTCACCAAGTCCAGTCCCCTGCCCTCATGGCAGGACCCAGTACTGTAGACCATCCCTGACACACATTTATCTAACCTACTCTTAAATATCTCCAGAGATGGGGATTCCACAACCTCCCTGGGCAATTTATTCCAGTGTTTAACCACCCTAACAGTTAAGAACTTTTTCCTAATGTCCAACCTAAACCTCCCTTGCTGCAGTTTAAGCCCATTGCTTCTTGTCCTAGAGGCTTGGAAGAACAATTTTTCTCCCTCTTCCTTGTGACACCCTTTTAGATACCTGAAAACCTTTATCATGTCCCCTCTCAATCTTCTCTTTTCCAAATTAAATAAGCCCAATTCTTTCAGTCTTCCTTCATAGGTTATGTTCTCTTAACCTTTAATCATTCTTGTTGCTCATCTCTGGACCTTGTCCAATTTCTCCACATCTTTCATGAAATGCGGTGCCCAGAACTGGACACAGTACTCCAACTGAGGCCTAATCAGCGCAGAGTAGAGCGGAAGAATGACTTCTTGTATCTTGCTCACAACACACCTGTTAATGCATCCTAGAATCATGTTTACTTTTTTTGCAACAGCATCACACTGTTGACTCATATTTAGCTTGTGGTCCACTATAACCCCTAGATCTCTTTCTGCCGTACTCCTTCCTAGCCAGTCGCTTCCCATTCTTTATGTGTGAAACTGATTGTTCCTTCCTAAGTGGAGCACTTTGCATTTGTCCTTATTAAACTTCATCCTATTTACCTCAGACCATTTTTCCAATTTGTACAGATCATTTTGAATTATGACCCTATCCTCCAAAGCAGTTGAAACCCTTCCCAGCTTGGTGGTATCTGCAAACTTAATAAGTGTACTCTCTATGCCGATATCTAAATCACTGATGAAGATACTGAATGGAACTGGTCCCAAAACAGACCCTTGTGGAACCCCACTTGTTATACCTTTCCAGCAGGATTGTGAACCATTAATAACTACTCTCTGGGAACGGTTATCCAGCCAGTTAATGAACCCACCCCCATCTAAGTTGTATTTGCCTACTTTATTGATAAGAGTATCATGCGAGACTGTACCAAATGTCTTACTAAAGTCTAGGTATACCACATCCACCGCTTCTCCCTTATCCACAAGACTCGTTATCCTATCAAAGAAAGCTATCAGATTAGTTTGACATGATTTGTTCTTTACAAATCCATGCTGGCTGTTACCTGTCACCTTATTATCTTCCAAGTGTTTGCAGATGATTTCTTTAATTACTTGCTCCATTATCTTTTCTGGCACAGACGTTAAACTGACTGGCCTGTAGTTTCCTGGGTTGTTTTTATTTCCCTTTTTATAGATGGGCACTAGATTTGCCCTTTTCCAATCTTCTGGAATCTCTCCTGTCTTCCAAGATTTTCCAAAGATGATAGCTAAAGGCTCAGATACTTCCTCTATCAGCTCCTTGAGTATTCTAGAATGCATTTCATCAGGTCCTGGTGACTTGCAGACATCTAACTTTTCTAAGTGATTTTTAACTTGTTCTTTTTTTATTTTATCTTCTAAAACTACCCCCTTCCCACTAGCATTCACTACGTTAGGCATTCCTTCATCAGACTTCTCGGTGAAGACCGAAACAAAGAAGTCATTAAGCATCTCTGCCATTTCCAAGTTTCCTGTTACTGTTTCTCCCTTCTCACTGAGCAATGGGCCTACTCTGTCCTTGGTCTTCCTCTTGCTTCTAATATATTTATAGAATGTCTTCTTGTTTCCCTTTATGCCTGTAGCTAAACTGAGCCTTTTTGTGCCTTTGCCTTCTTAATCTTGCCCCTGCATTGCTGTATTGTTTGCCTATATTCATCCTTCGTAATTTGTCCTAGTTTCCATTTTTTATAAGACTCCTTTTTTATTTTTAGATCATGCAAGATCTCCGGTTGATCCAAGGAGGTCTTCTGTCATATTTTCTATCTTTCCTACAAGGCAGAATAGCTTGCTTTTGGGCCCTTAATAATGTCCCCTTGAAAAACTGCCAACTCTCTTCAGCTGTTTTTCCCCTCAGTCTTGCTTCCCATGGGACCTTACCTACCAGCTCTCTGAGCTTACCAAAATCTGCCCTCCTGAAATCCATTTTCTCTAATTTGCCGTTCTCCCTTCTACCATACCTTAAAATCATGAACTCTATGATTTCATGATCACTTTCACCCAAGCTGCCTTCCACTTTCAAATTCTCAACCAGTTCCTCCCTATTTGTTAAAATCAAATCTAGAACAGTTTCTCCCCAGTAGCTTTTTCAACCTTCTGAAATAAAAAGTGGTCTTCAATGCAGTCCAAGAACTTATTGGATAGTCTGTGACCCGCTGTGTTATTTTCCCAACATATATCTGGATAGTTGAAGTCCCCCATCACCACCAAATCCTGCGCTTTGGATGATTTTGTTAGTTGTTTAAAAAAAGCCTCGTCGGCCTCTTCTGCCTGGGTAGGTGGCCTGTAGTAGACCCCTAGCATGACATCACCCTTGTTTTTTACCCCTTTTAGCCTAACCCAGAGACTCTCAACATGGCCATCTCCACCTCAGTTCAAGTGTGTACATTTTTAATATATAAGGCAACACCTCCTCCCTCTTTTCCCCAGCTTGTCCTTCCTAAGCTGTACCCTTCTATACCAATATTCGAATCGTGTATATTATCCCACCAAGTCTCTGTGATGCCAACGATGTCATAGTTGTATTTATTTATTAGCACGTCCAGTTCTTCCTGCTTATTACCCATATTTCTTGCATTTGTATATAGGCATCTAAGAAACTGATTTGATCTTGGTGTAGTGGGATGTAAACATATGGACAGAAGACCTCGTTGCAGCCTTACAGATGCCCATGACTGGGACACTGGCCAGGAAAGAGGTTGAAGGGGCTTGTGCCCAGTGGAGGGCACCCTCACCAGCCAGTTCATAGCATGTTCTGATGCAGAGAGTGATCCACCTGGAAATTCGTTGTGAAGAAACCGGAAGAGCTTTCATTCGTTTGGTGAACGCCTTGAAAGCTGCAAGGATTTACGGAAGGGTCTCATATGATCCAGACAGAAGGTGAATGCCCTCCTGATTTCCAAGGCATGGAGATACCTCTCCTCACTGGTCTCATGCGGTTTTGGATAGGGAGAAAGATAATGTGGCCCAAGGTAGAAGGTGGAAACCACCTTGGGGAGAAAGGTTGGATGAGGTCTAAGTTGCACCTTCTCCTTGAAGAAGGCTGTAATAGAAGAACTAGAGGACACCAAATGAAATTAGTGGATAGCAGGTTTAAAACTAACAACAAAGTTCTTCACACAGTGTGTAGTCAACCTGTGGAACTCCTTGCCAGAGGAGGCTGTGAAGGCTAGGACTATAATAGAGTTTAAAGAGAAGCTAGATAATTTCATGGAGGTTAGGTCCATAAAAGGCTATTAGCCAGGGGATAGAAATTGTGTCCCTGGCCTCTGTTTGTCAGAGGCTAGAGAAGGATGGCAGGAGACAAATCACTGATCATTGTTTTTGATCCACCCCTTCTGGGGCACCTGGTACTGGCCACTGTCAGCAGACAGGCTACTGGGCTAGATGGACCTTTGGTCTGACCCAGTACGGCCGTTCTTATGTTCTTATGCTGTGTAAGGTGGTTCCAAAGTGAGAGCATGAAGCTCAGATACCCTCCTGCCCAACGATAATTGCTACCAAGGAGGCCACCTTCGCTGACAGAAGAGACAGGGAACAGGAGACCAGTAGTTTAAAAGGGGGTCCTATCAGATGAGATAGGAGCAGATTAAGGTCTCACTGTTCAAGAGGAGCAGAAGTCTGCAGGAAAAGCCTCTGAAGTCCCTTTAAGAACCTGGCTGTTAAATCATGGAAGAATACAAACCAGCCCTGAAAGGGAGGATGAACAGCTGAGATCACAGCTAGGTGGACCTTGACACTTGACCAAAGCCAGAGCCAAACCTGAGACTTTCAGGTGCAGGAGGTAAACTCATATCATCTGCAGAGGGGCCTTAATGGGGTTAACTCCCCTTTGAGCCTCACAGACTGAGAATTGGGTTCATTTTGAGGAGAACTTCCTGCTTTCCAAGAGGACTCGCCTCATCTCTGATGAACATGTCTGCTTCTGTGGGTTTTACTACAGAGCATCCATACTGTGAGGTGGAGAGGCCATGGCCCTGCCCCTATGAGAGAAGATCTGCATGAGCCCAAAGAGGCTACGGTTGTTGTACCAGGTCATCAGTGTGCCAAACCTGTGCTGATGTGGCCAGGCTAATGTGAAAAGAATCACCAGAGCTGAATCTGGCTTCAACTCCCTTAAGACCTTGCCGATAGGGGCAAGGGTGGGACAGCATACATGAGGACTCCTGACCAAGGGAGAAGGAAGGTGTCTGCAAGCGAACCCTCCTCCAGGCCCTGTCTGGAGCAGAATTTTGGGCACTTCACATTCTGCTTGGTTGCAATAAGATCCACTTGGGGAGATCCCCACTCTCAGAAGAGCCTGAAGCCACCTCCAGGGTCTTGTGACATAGGTCCCTGAAGAGGGAGGGGGAAGGTGGGTAGGAAGAGGGTAGAGGAGAGCTGGAGGGTATAGCCATGTTCTAGCGTGGCCAGGACCCACGGGTCCGACATGATGACCCTCTGGCCAAGAGGAAGGGGCAGAGGTAGGATGAAAACAAAAGGAGAGGATCTGGCAGTCCTGAGCATACCTGCCAAAGGGGCGCTTACTGGGGGCCTTGGGGCAACTAGAGGAAGGCTGGTAGGCCAAATGCATTTGCCTGCTCTGCTTCCTTCTGTGTGGGTTAGACCTCCCTAGGGCTGGGTCTTGCCTCAAAAAGTGCTTGAACTTCTTCCTCTCCATTCCTGGAATATATGATCCCAGGTCTTTAATGTGGTCCTAGAACCTTTAAGCTGGGCAGCTGTGTATCTGTTTTCTCTGCAAACAGGACCTCCATCAAACGGAAGGCAGAGACCCGGAAGCAGGAGCCACATCGACCTGTGCATCGGCACTGTTCACACTATGGACCAAGCCACTGAGTCAGCGGTGCCTGGATCTGCTTGTGGCGCTGTCCTGGCCACTGCTGCCCACTCGTCCACCAGTGCTCAGAACTCTTTTCTGGGGTTCACCAGCAGAGAGTTCAAATTTGGTCCTTAGTTGGGACAAAGTATTTATTTTCCACCCTTTTTGAAATTGATGGGATTGGGGAAGGTGTCTGCTACAACGCCTTTGTTATCTTGGCGACCTCCTTTCCTGGCCCAAAGAGGATGTCCGCGGACTCCACCACCTCCTTTGCTGTAGATCCAGGTTGGCGCCAACCCACTTCCAAAAGTCCTGATGGGTCTTCTAGTCATCCTGCAGGATCACCAGAGGGGACCCCACTATGGCCTCACCTAGTGAGGAAGAGGAAGAGGCCTGGGCTGACTGTTCCTCCCCTTGTGAGGGCTGATCCTCTGCCTCCTCCTGGAACATGGAGATGCCCAGCTTAGCCACCTCCAAGGGTGCTGGGAGGAGGCCCCATCTGCACCGAGGCTGTGGCCACCGACTGTGCCATCTGTGGTTGCACGAGAAAACCCCATGGAGTCCAAGGGCACCATTGTGAGGGCCAATGTGATGAGGTGGGCGGCCCAGAACATGGCCCTGACGACTGTGCCAGTGTGGGGAGGGAGCCTTCCAATGGGGCACTGGCCGAAGCCCAAGATGGAGACTGGGTGTTAACAAGGTGTGGGGGAGTCATCAGGCCCTGCACCCCAATCCGCAGCCAGACCGGACTCTTAGCCGGCAGGTAGAAGAGAAGGTTTATCAGGTGACAGGGACACAGTGTGGAGCAGCCTTGTCAGCACAGGAACCAGAAGGAGCCAGCACCATCCATCTGGGGGAGGGGCCTCAGCCATGGGCCCCAACCCTCCTCCTAGCACCCCAAGCCTGTGAGACTCACTCACACACCCCTGGCAGCCTGTCTACCCTCCAGCCAGCCCTGCCTCTGGCCTTTGTCCGGCTTCCTGAACAAAAGGTGTCACCTGCTCACACCCCCTCACAGGCTCAGGCTACAGAAAGCATCAGCCATCGTGTGCCTGAGGGAGACACTCACACCCAAATTCCCATCCCCATCTCACTATTGGTGCAGTGCCCAGGGAAACTGAGGCACACACAAAGGGTTACTACAGGACAGCAGAAATCACACACAAGATAGTGAACCGAATGAATACAACCCCCACTTTGCCACACCGAGTACCATGGCCCCTCTGGTGCCAGGAACTGCCGGAGTAGGGCAACCTCGGAGACTGCAGAGTTTGTCCATGGTGGCAGATTGGAGACCGGTGGTGGTCTATAGACCTACACTGTCTCGGCGAAGACTGGCGATGAGGAGGTGACTTCTTGTGCTGGGAGGAAGAGCTGGACCTAAAGCTCCGTGTCTCACATCCCGAGTACCTAGGTGCCGGCTGGTAGCTCCGGAGCGTGGAATGGCACTGTCCTCGTGGGGGGTCTGTCCTGAGAGTGGCTCTTTGAGCATAGTGAGTGCCTAGCTCCAACATGCCTTGCTTGCTGGGTGGCGTGTGCCTCCGTCAATGCCCTGGCTCCCATGGCCGACCCGTCTCTCCCTCACCAAACGAGCAGGGCTGTAGAGCGCTGTGCTGAGCAATCTTACAGGAGTGGCCATGTCACATGCCCGGGTAGCGAGGCACCAGAGAGGGCTTCTCCCTCTCCCAGGCTGTGGTGCTGACAGTGCCGGTGAGACTGGTAAGGAGATAATGTCCTGCACTACCTGAAACACCTCTGGGGTGGAGGGATCCTGGTATGCCTAGAGACCATGGCAGGTAGCCAGGAGGGTCATCCTGCTTCGGCTGTGTGGCCTCATCCGAGGCCTTCTCCTTCTCCTATAGCAGCTTGGACTTCCTTTTACATGGGCTGGGGGACTTGTCCTTGCCCGACTTCTGGGACTACCAATGACCCCTGGTGCCAAGATGTTGATGGCACCGGGGGCACCTGTACTTGGTATGGGTCCAAGCCTTGGTCTGATGGAGCCAAAGGTGACTCCATCAGCAGAGCCTTATGTCTCTCTGTTAAGGTCCTGGGATGGAAGGACCTACAGCTATGGCATTTTTTGCCGATATGGCCCTCATCCAGGCAGCAAAGGAAGTTGTCGTGAGGGTCACTAACTGGCACAGGCATGCGACAGATAGCTAACTGGGCAGACCCCATCTCTGGGCAGAATCCCAGCAGGGAACATCTACAAACTAACCACAGATAACGCTTACAGATATTTACACTGGAATAGGGAATACACAAGGAACGCTGCAGCTATGGGTGGAGCACAGTTCCAAGCACCAAGAAGGAACAGGACAGGGAGGGGCCCACTGGTGCACTATATAGTGCAGCATGTGCGCACCACTCCAGGGGGCGCTGGGACCTGGTCCTCTGTGGATACAGAGGGAAAAACTTTCAGCACCAGTGCATGTGGTGAGCACACACAGCTACGCTGGATGGACATACGCAAGCACTGGAAGAAGAATGACAACGTTCCTGATTCTAAGGAACAGTAAGAGGGAGAACAGCAGAGTAAAGACAATGGATTTCAAGGCAGACTTTAGAGCAAACCTAGGGAGCTGATAGGAGAGGCCCCATGGGAAGCAAGTCTAAGGCGGAAAACAATTGAAGACAGTTGGCAGTTTTTCAAAGAGACATTATTATAGGCACAAGAGCAAACCATCCCTCTATGTAGGAAAGACAGGCAGCATGGCAAGAGACCACCCTGGCTTAACCAAGAGATCTTCAATGGTCTAAAAATCAAAAAGGAGTCCTATCAAATGTGAAAACTAGGTCAAGTTACAAAGGATGTATATAAACTAACACAAGTATGTCGGGGAAAATTTGAAAGGCCAAGACTTACAACAAGCTCAAACTAGCTAGAGACATAAAAGGTAACAAGAAAACATTCTAAAAATACATTAGAAGCAAGTAGAAAACGAAGGACAAGGTAGAACTGTTACTCAATGTAGAGGGGGGGAAAAAAAACCCCGAAAATGTGGAAATGGCAGAGGTGCTAAATGACTTCTTTGTTTTGGTTTTCACCAAAAAGATTGGTGGTGATTGGATGTCTACGATAGTGAGTGCCACGGTAAATGGGATAGGTTCAGAAGCTAAAATAGGGAAAGGACAAATTAAAAATTACTTAAAAGGAAAATAAGGACATCCCAGAAAATTAGACCAGTCAGTTTAACTTCTATGCCAGGAAAGATAAAGGGGCAAATAATTAAGGAATTCATATACAAACATCTGGAAGATAATAAGGTGGTAAGTAACAGCATGGATCTGTCAAGAGCAAATCACATCAAACCAACTTGATAGCTTTCTTTGACAGGGTAACGAGCCTTGTGGATGGGAGGGGGAAGGAGTAGATGTAGTAAAGCTAGATGTTAGTCAGGGATTTGATACTGTCTTGCATGACCTTCTCATTAACAAACTAGGAAAATACAACCTTGCTGGAGCATAGGTGTCTGCATAACTAGATAACTGTTCCCACAAAGTGTTATCAATGGTTCACAGTCATGCTGGAAGGGCTTAACAAGTGGAGTTCCGCAAGGGTCAGTTTTAGGACCAGTTCTGTTGGTTTAGATAATGGTATAGAGAGTGCCCTTTTAAAGTTTGTGGATGATACTAACCTGGGAGGGATTTCAAGTGCTTTGGAGGATAGCATTGTAATTCAAAAGAAATGGACAAACTGGAGAAAGGGTCTGAGGTAAATAGGATGAAATTAAATCAGGACAAAAGCAAAGTACTCTGATGAGGAAGGAACAATCAGTTGCACAAATACAAAATGGGACGTGACTGTTTAGTAAGGAGTACTGCAGAAAGGGATCTAGGCGTCAGTGGATCACAAGCTAAATATGGGTGAACTGTTAAAAAGAAGTAAATATGATTCTGGAATGTATTAAGAAGCACACTGTAAGCAAGACATGAGAAGTAATTCTCCCACTCAACTCTGTGCTGATTAGGCCTCAGTTGAATAACTGTGTCCAGTTCTGGGCACTGCATTTCAGGAAAGATGTGAATTGGAGCAGGTCCAGAGAAGAGCATGAAAAATGATTCAAGGTCTAGAAAACTTGACCTTGGTGGAAGACTGAAAGAATTGGGTTTGTTTCGTTTAGAAAAGAGAAGACTAAGACGGAACATGATAGCAGCTTTCAAGTACCTAAAAGGGTGTTAGAAGGAAGAGGGAGAAAAATTATCCTCCTGAACCTCTGATGATAGAACAAGAAGCAATGGGCTTAAATTGGAGCAGGGGAGGTTTAGGTTGGACATTAGGAAAACCTGGAATAAATTGTCTAGGGAAGCTGTGGAATCTCCATCACTGAAGATGTTTAAGACCAGGTTAGACACATTCCTGTCAGAGATGGGCTAGATGGTGCTTGGCCCTGCCAGGCATGCAGGAGACAGGACTCGGTGCCTTCTTAGGGCCCCTTCCCATTCTACAGCTCTCTGACCTGCTGAAGGTGACCAGACAGTCAGTGGCAGAATCAGGAAGAGAACGCAGGTGTCCTGCCCACTAGAGTCTGTTGCTTAGAAGCCTGAGGGAAGAGGGGACACATCAAGAGAGGGGCCTGGGTACTTGAGCATGCTGGGCATGGGGTCCCAAAGGACAAGGGAGGTTGGGCTCCTGTGGGGGCTGAAGATAGGGCCCAAGGGATAGGTGGGCAGGATAACTGGAGGGGGGGGGGGGGAGGGGAGCTGGGCATGGGGCCTGAGAGGTCAAGGGGTCAGTGAGATTGGGGGGGCACACATGGGGCCCGAAGGCTCAGGGAAGCAGGTGACTGGGGAGCTAGTCGCAGGGTCCAAGGAATATGGGGGGGCAGGGCGTCTAGGGAACCTAGGGGTGCCAGGCACAGGGCCTGGGGAGGTGGAGGCCTTACCTGGCTCTCACAGCGTGGCCCTGCCGACTGCTGCCCCCGGCCCCACTGGTGTTGAGTGCAGTGGCGATGGATGATGTTCGCTGGGGGACCTGGCAGTGGGGGGAGCACAAAGGTGAGGGGGCTATGGCGGTATTGCACCCAGGAACCCTTTCCACCTCCCCTGGAATCCAGGTCTGCTTCTCACCCCGGCCTCTGGGCAGGGAGGGAAAAGCAGCAGTGGGAGTGGCTATGCCCAGGCCAGTACTCCTTTGTGCTCCCCCCACCCTGGCAGCATGGCACAGTGCCTGTTACCTTGGGCGGGGCCTCAGGCTCCGTGCGGACCCATGGCCCCCGCGGGTCAGCGGCGTTGGTTCGTGTGGGTGGTGCAGGTGTCTCCGAGGTGGGGTCTGAGTTCTGGCGGATCATGGCGTTACGGGGTGGGGTGGGAGCAGCCGGGTCCTGCACAGGGAAGGCTGCCACGTTCTTGGTGGGTTGGTCTTGCAGGGACTGGGAGCGTGGTACTGGCGCAGCGTAGGGCTTCAGCGGCACGCGGTGTGCCAAGTGGCTCTGCAGAGAGAGGAGAAATCAACGCCTGGTTCCCTGGGGTCTCACTGCACTGACAAGCCCTGCCAGATCCCACCCCAGTACTCCCCATAGCACCGGCATCCCTAGTGTCCCTGTCCAGCACCCCCCTCAGAAGACAGAACCCAGGAGTCCTGCCACCCAGGCCCAGGTTCGAGGGGAGAGAGGCAGCTCACATGGACAGTCCCACTTGCAGCCAGGAAGAAGCACTGCCCACCCCTCCCCCATCCCTCTGCTACCTTGTGCTGCCCCTCCTGAGGCTCAACGGGGCGCTGCATGGGCGGAGTCTGGGCTGCCGGGCCAGAGCCCAGGGACACTGACTCTGGGCGTGTTTGAAGGGCAGGGTCTGACATGGTGCCACCCAGCTTCGTCTGGGCTGCTGGCGAGCTCTGCTTATTCAGTCGTGTCCGCTCCTCCACCTGCGCGGCAGGAGAGGGAGCATGTCAGAGAACCCAGGAGTCCTGGCTCCCAGCCCCCCCACTACAACCCAGCAGCCCCCACTGCCCTCTCAGAGCCAGGCAGAGAACCCAGGTGTCCTGGCTCCCAGCCCCCCCCCCCCCCCCCAGCTTTCCCAGAGCTTGCCAGAGAACCCAGGTGTCCAAGTTCTCCCCCAGTACTACTGTTGGATGATGGTGGCAGGGGGCATACAGGAGCTACTGTCTTGTCCTGAGGAGAAGTCCCAAGGGTTGGGGGTCTCTAGGGATGGGCACTCCACTGGGGTGACCCTTATGGGAAGTATAGGCCCCAGGAGTGCTGGGCAGTAGTGAGGCCTCATGCCCAGTTGGGCACAGGAGTGTCCCCATCTGGGGCTGCCCTGGACCCCACACCAGGCTGAGTCTGGAGACCCCAGCTGTGGCACGGGGTGGCGCAGACCTGGCTGCTTCCCCTAACCTGTGTCTGGGCTCCCCCATATGCCCAGAATATAACCCCTATCTGCCCCTGCTTGCCATGCCCACTGTGTGGCCAGACCTGTGCCCTGCTCTGTACCTCCCGGGCCCAGGTGGGCTTGTCAGCAGCATGGGCACTGCGGTTGTAGTGGTACAGAGGTTTCTTGTCACTCGCTGGCGCCCCCTGCTGCTGTTGCTGCTGTAGGGACTTCAGGTAGGCGTGTTCCTGCTGCAGCTGGCGCTGGAGCCGCTCTGACTGCCGCTGCTCCTCTAGCTGCTTCCGCTTGTACTCCTGGAGGTGGCAGGGTGGCATGCTGCTGGGGGACTGGGGCTGGCCACTGCAGGGCTGACAGGCAGGTGTGCGCTCTGGGGGATGGGTGCAAACCCAGGCATCCTGCCACATGCACAAGGGGAACCCAGGCATCCCGCCACAAGCACGCACACGATGGGTACCCCGGGGCCCCGCCACATACACGGACACTGGAGAGCTCAGGCATCCTGACATACGGGGTGCATGCGAGGAACCCAGAGGTCCTGACACACCCTGAGGGGATGCAGAGTTAGAAAGGGATAAACTCTGATACTCTGCACACGTCTGGGGTAGCCCCCACTGTTGGATGGGGGTGGTGATGATTGTTTTGTGGTCTGATGCAGCTCTGGCCCCTAAGTGCACAGGCTGTAGGGGATGGACCCTGCCCCCAATACACCCACCCTTGCTGCTTGGCAAGGTGCCACTCCGTCCCAGGCCAAACAACCCCCCTGACGGGTGTGGCCCAGCCTTGGTGGCATATTGCACTGTGGGTATTCTTCAGAGCCAAGAGCAACTTAGAGCAGCTACAAGGCAGGGTCAGTGAACCAAGGGGAAGGGCCAAGGGGCATCATCTCTGAGGGAGGCTGCAGCGAGGGACTGGCACAGCTCGGGGCACACCCCTCTTCCCACCCTGGCTGGAGAAAGGCCCTGGTTACCAGAAGCAGAGCCTGTTCTTGCAGTAGTTGCTGCTGGAGAATTTCTAGCTGTCTCTGCTCCTCCTCTAACTTGTGCCTGATATACTCCTGGAGAGGGATGGACAGAGAAAGAGAGAGAGAGACAGAGAGAGGTCACAGAGACCAGGGCCCCAGGGCCCTAGAGAGAGAGACAGATCAAGCAAAAAGGGGGAGGGGGGTTGGCCAGACCCCATGCAGAGGAGCCCATCCTGGGAGACCCACAGACTTGGGCACCAGGGGAGATTTGAACCCTTGGCTGAAACGATCCGGGGCACTGACCGCTAGAGCGCGGTGGGAAGGGGCTCCAAGTTCACAAGATCAGAAGTTAGAATAGAATAGAATCCAGGAGTCCTGGCTCCCAGCCCCCCTGCTCTAACTACCAGGCCCCACTCACCTCCCAAAGCCAGGGAGAGAACCCAGGAGTCCTGGCTCCCAGCTCCCCTGCTCTAACCCACCACCTCCCACTCCTCTCCCAGAGCTGGGGAGAGAATCCAGGAGTCCTGGTGTGATGTTACTGGGATATGAGATAACATATAAATCAGTTGCAACCACTGTTATATGTTTGCACTGAATCTTGCACTAAGTGGGCAAAGTGTTTATGAAAAGCTTATGCTTTGCTGAGTCTATTTATATGCAGGAATCATAGTTGCATGTGAAGTTCTGAGTATCAGCTCTGTGCGTGTATTGCAAAGGTTTCTGCAGGGGGCTGGGCCACCCTATTGTGAGAAGACTGTTAGTCAAGTGACTAGCAGCATTTCACAGGCAATAGGCCTTGGCTGGTGCCGATCCACGGCAGATGAGCTTCCCTGTGAAGGTTCAGACCTGCCCGTGAGCGATGGCTGCTCAGGCCTGAGTCAGGCATGGACAGTGACTGGTCACGTGACAAACTCCATTTTGAGAAGTATCCGAGGGGTAGCTGTGTTAGTCTGAATCTGCAAAAGCGGCGAGGAGTCCTGTGGTACCTTATAGATTAACTGAAGTGTAGGAGCACAAGCTTTCGTGGGCAAAGACCAACATGCATCTGACGATGTGGGTCTTTGCCCACAAAAGCTTATGCTCCTACACTTCAGTTAGTCTATAAGGTGCCACAGGACTCCTCGCCGCTTTTCCATTTTGAGAGGCTCTTTCACAGGAGAGCAGTGGGATTCCCTCCATGTGGGCAAGGGTAGAATGAGGGCCCTGGGGGCACCTCCATTTTTCTCTTCACTGCGGCTAATCACCTTCGCAGGATCCCTGCTGGGAGCTGACGCAGGAAAGGACTGTTGATCCATCCTAACAGAGAATGTATCCCAGAGACTTCTTGTAAAACAGCAGATGATTCCATCTCTGCTAAAACCTGCACCAAGAACTGTGCAAGCGGCGAATGTAACTCGAGCCCTTCAACAATTCTACTCCCTTCCTCCCCCTCCTCTTCCGTCCTTTCCACCGTTAGATTCTAAAGGATTGGCATAGGCTAACATCAGAGATACATATTGATCTGGGAATGTGCCTGACCCCTTGGGATTGGAAGAACCTGTTCTGATTTGGGGAGACTGGTTTTCATAGCCTCTCTCCATTATAAGGAGTGGTACTGGTGGTATCACAGGAGGGCTGGCATATCGAAGGGGCTTGCTTGTGGGACCTCTTGCTGGCCAATGTGGCAAACAGAACTCTCTTTGTGATTGGTTGTGTGTGCCTTGTAGTGGAGGACCCCCCAGTCTTAGGCTGTAAGTAGCCCTGTCTCTAAGCAGTTCTCTCTCATTTGACCTTCTTAACGGTGCCCCAGAAACCTTTTATTGCACCTGGCTCTGAGCCTCTCCCCCTGCCCTCCCTGATCCACTTGCCCCCACTCCACTTCTGAAGAATCAGTGTCTAGCTAGAGGCCCTGCTAAGGCCCAGCCTGGCTCAGATAAAGGGATGAACGTGGCATGCCAGGCAGGTGGATTACCTGGGGTGACCATCTCCCCAGGAGGCAGCAGCAGCTGCAGGGAGTTCCCAGGACCGCAGCCACCTGGCCCCATCTCCCACAGCCTCCACCATGGGGGTAGCTGGGGCTGAGCAAGGGCAGGGTGGGTGCGGGCTGTACCTGCTCACGCTCTGCCTGCCTCCGCTCCTCCTCCCGCCGCAGCACCTGCATGTCCTCCAGCCGCCGCTGCTGCTCCTTCTCCTGCAGCTTGCGCTGCTCCCGCTCCCGACGCTGCTGCTGTGGAGGGAGGGAGCCAGCAGGACACGTGGAACCAGCCGTGTCCAGGGGGACCCAGGTGTCCTGGCTCACAGTCCCCTGCTCTACCCTCCGGCCCCCACTCCTATCCCAGAGCAGGAGGGAGAGCCCAGGAGTCTTTGTTTCAAGCCTTCCCTGCTCTGACCCTACAGCCCCACTACCCTCCCAGAGCTGGGGCAAGAACCTAAGAGTCCTGGCTTCCAGCCTTGGCCTGCGCTAACTCACTGGAGCCCCTCCCCTGCCAGGCCATGGATGTACCCAGGAGCCCCTCCCTCCCTGTGGTATGATGTACCCAGGCATCTGCCCCCCCACCCCCGCTCACCTCCTCCACGCGCCGCCGCTCCTGCTTCTGCTCCTCAATCCGGCGCTGACGCTCGTGCAGCAGGTGTTTGATGTGGGCCTCTGAGTCGCGGTGCTGGGCTGCCAGCTGCTGTTGCTGCTTGAGCGCCGCCTCCGAGTGGCTCTTGTTCTCCTGTTGCAGGCGCAGGAATTCCCGCCGCAGTGTCGACTCGCCCGGCACGTTCATGATGGAGCTGGGGCAGGTGGGGGTGTCACACCTCCACCCACAGAATCTGGCCCTGCTTACCTGGCCAGGTCCTGTCCACAAAGACCTGAATGGTCTCTGCCCCACCCTGCCCACAGAATCTGGCCCCACCCACATAGAGCTCAACAGTCCAGGCCCCACCCACAGAACCTGGCTCCACTCACACAGATCACAATGGTCCCTGCCACACCCCACCCCAAAACCTGCCCTCTGCCCACACAGACTTCAACAGAGCTGGCCCCGCCCATACAGCCGGACTCTGTCCATAGAAGCTGTCTCCACTCACACTGACTTCAATAGTCCTGTCCCTGCCCACATATATCTCGAAAGTAATGGCCCACCCACACAGCCATGCACCTTACCCACATGCTCCCTGATAGCCACACTCTTTGTTCTGCCCTGAGCTGGCCAGCACCATGCCCAGTGGCCCCAAACTGTAGTCCCTGTGGTGCTCCACAACCTCACCCACTCAGCTGCACTCCAAAACCACCTCAATTGTCCCTGCTGTCGCCAATCATTGCCCTGCCCACCTACCCCCTGCTACCAGGGCCCTGCCCACCTGGCTCCACTCTAGTGTCATGCCCTCATGCTCACAACCAATGGCAATGCAATCTCGCCCCTCGACAGCCAGTACTATGCTCGTGCTGACCCTGCTCATACGCCCCAGGCCCTTCCTGTGCCCCACAGAATCCCTGCCCCTCAACACCTACCTGGGCTCCCCTTCCTCCCCGTGGCTGTCGTCCTCCTCCTCACTGCCGCTGTACTCATACTCTGTCTCGTCTGGGGAACAAGAGAACTCTGGTTACACAGACTGGGGCTAGCACCCCTATAGGGGACAAGTCCCTGCCCCATTCCCCGTCCCTGGAGTTGGGTGGGAGCCAGTGCCCCCTATAAGGAACAGGCCTCTGTCCCACCCCACTCACCCTTCTCTCCTCTCTTCTTGCGAGAGCGGTCGATGTGGTCCTTGAGCTGGATGCGGACCTGGCGCTCAGTGGGCTGGTCACGGATGAAGGGAAATTTCAGCAGCTGCTCAGTGGGTGGGCGGTTCATGTAGGCTTTGATCAGGCAAGTGTCTATGAAGTCGATGAATTTCTTGGACCTGGGGGAAGGTGGATGAACACAGGCTGAGAACCTGGCCCAGCTGCTTAGGTCAGATGGGTCCATGACATTAGTCCACAGTGCTTCGGAGCCCAGGTAGCATCAACTCAGTCCTGGCTTGCCTGCTGGGGTGCGGGGCCAGGGACTGCAAGGGAGGGACGGCCCATTGTCCCCAGCTGGGGGAGCAGTGACTATGAGGGAGGGACAGCCCACTGACCCCAGCTGGGGGGGGAGGCAGTGACTGTGAGGGAGGGATGGCCCATTGACCCCATCGTGGGGGGGGCAGTCACTGTGAGGGAGGGACGGCCCATTGACCCCAGCTGGAGGGGGCAGTGAATATGAGGGGAAAACGACCCATTTACCTCAGCTGCGGGGTGGAGGGGGGGAAGCAGTGACTGTGAAGGAGGGACAGCCCATTGACCCCAGCTGGGTGGAGGCAGTGACTGTGAGGGAGGGATGGCCCATTGTCCTCAGCGTGGGGGGGAGGGCAGTGACTGTGAGAGAGGGACAGTCCATTGACCACCACTGGGGAGGCAGCGAGTGCAAGGGGAAGTACTACCCACTGACGTACCATTTCTTGGACTTGAGCTTGGGTGGTGGGTTGCGGGGGATGAGGAAAAGCGCTCGCATGGGGTGCATGTCGCACAGTGCTGAGGGGGAAGAGACACAATCACACAGGGGCTGCACCCCTCTGCCAGTCCCAGGCTCCCTTCAGCAGCTCTTCCCAGGATGAGCACAATGCTCATAACACTTATGATCCCCCACAGATCCTTATATCCCCTAGCATTGCTGGAGATCAAGCCAAGCAGCCCTGGCTTCCAGCCCCTCACCCCACCCTAACCCAACAGTCCCCACTCTTCTCCCAGTTGGGGAGAAAACCCAGGCATCCTAGCTCCCAGCCCCACTCTAACCCACAAGCTCCCACTCGCCTCCCAGAGCCAGAGTGAGAACTGTGGAGAACGCTCTCCTCTTGCCCCAGGTTACTAGTCCTCCAAGTGTGTGTGTGGCTGGGCCGAGTGGGCACCTTCTAGGAATATGGCCACATGCCAGTGGGGGAAGCCGCAGGTGCAAGTAAGAGCCTGGCACTTACGTGGTGCCCCCTCAGCCATCTCGATAGCAGTGATGCCGAGGGACCAGATGTCACTCTGCAGAGAGAAAGGAGAGATGGGTTGGGAGTGGAGAGCTCCCTGCCCTGTGGCAGCTGAGGGAGGGGTTGGGAGCCTCTCTGCCTGCAAGGGAAGTGGGCTCTGGGGAAGCCAGAAGCGGGGGTACTCAGTGTGTGTGTCTGTGGGGATCAAAGTGTGAGGGAACATAAGAGAGATTCGATGAGGTGTGAGTAACCCTGATATCAAAGTGTGTGTATGGGGTGTGGGTAGGGACAACTGGGATATACAGAATCCAGAGGGGATCAGAGTCTGGGGAGGACCCAGGGAAATCGGGGTGGGGGGATTAGGGAGGGGAGACCCAAGGGGACTGGGATGTGGGGAACCTAGGAATCAGAGCACAGGGAAGATCTGGGGAGATCAGGGTGGGGGGGATTGGGACGGGCAGCCTGGGAGACTGGGATGTGGCAAACACGAGGATCAGAGGGTGAGGAGGACCCAGGGAGATCGGGTCAAGGGATTGGGACATGGGGAACCAGAGGGAGCAAAGTGGAGGGAACCCAGCGTAATGTTCTCTGATTAAAATATGACCATGTAGATCACTGTTGCAACCACTGTTACGTTTGCAATAAATCTTGTCCAAAGTGGCCCAAGTGAGGTGTCTATGGAAAGTGTATGGTTTGCTGGTTACAACTGTACCATTTGTATGCATATATCATTGTTGTATTGAAAGTTATCAGTATTGGCGATGTGCTTGTATTACAAATGTTTGCTCCTGAGACATACCAAGAGGAGGCCGGGCCAGCCTATTGTGAAGGGATATTTGGGTTGAATAGCAGAACTTGACTAACACTGGGCATGGGAGGTGCCAATCCACATCTGAGGAGCTTTTCTGTGAACGTTCATACCAGCATGGCAGCCATGGCGTCCACCTGCAAATAACTGAGGCTTGGGGCTTTCTCCCTCCCCAGTGAGAAGCTGGGGGTAGGAGCAGCAGAGCTGGAGTGCCAGCATGGCCTCCCCTCTGCAGGGGGGAGTGGCTGAGCCTTGAGCCAGCGGCCATGGACTGTTAGATTGCAATCTGAGAATCACCGTTATAAACAGAGGATGGAATGACCCATCTAACCTGCAGATGTGCTCCAGAGACTTAAGCCAGCAACTTATTCCACCCTCTGTTACAAGCTTGAACCAAGAACTTGGCAACTGATATGTGTAATTTGATTCCTTTAACAGTTTTATCTCTCTCTCTCGCCAACCTTTAGATGTTAGATTCTAAAGGACTGGGACAGCATGCTTTTTGGGTAAGATCTAAGGTATACATTGACCTAGGATGTGGCTGGTCCTTTGGGACCGAGAGAACCTGTTCAGATTTAGTAAGATTGGTTTTCATAACCTCTGATCTATATAAGGTATAATGCTGGTGGCGGCACCAGGAAGAGTTACCTGTTTTGATAACTGGTGTTCGAGATGTGTTGGTCATGTCCATTCAACATAGCTGTGTGTGCTCGCCATATGGACTGATGCCAGAAGATTTTTCCTCAGCAGTACCAATAGGGGACAGGTCCAGTGCCCCTTGGAGTGGTGAACACATGCCATGCTAGATAGGGCACGCTTGAGCCCTTCCCTCTTCCGTTCCTTCTTGCTGGAAACACTCCAACAGAGTAAGGAGGGTGGGAAGTTGAATGGACATGAGCAACACATCTCGAAGAACACCTGTCACAGAAACAGAGAACTATCTTTTCTTCATCAAGTGACTGCTCATGTCCATTCAACATAGGTGACTGCAATTAGTACCTGTGGAGGCAGGTAGGAGTTCAGGGACATGCAGATTGCAATACTGCTCTGACAAATGCCAGGTTGTCTCTAGAGTACTGCGTGATGATGTAAAGAGATGTGAACTGAAGACCACATTGCTGCATGGCAGATATCCTGGATCAGGCCATGGGCAAGAAAGGCCTCCGAAAAGGCCGGAGCCCTAGTCGAATGAGCCCTCACCAATGAGAGCAGCTGAGCATCTGCCAATTTGTTAACATGTGAGGATGCAAGAGGTGATCCATTTAGCGATCCCCTGGGCGGCGGAAGCAGGGTTGGAGGCAGCGGGGTTGTTCGGCGGAGATCGGGGAGGGCAGGCGGTGGAACCAGGGCTGGCTGGGGGACGGGGGGACTGGCTCGGGGAGATCAGGAGGAGGAGGATGGGAGAACCAGCCGCCAGAAGCAGGGCTGGACTGGGGAGATCGGGAGAGGAGGGGAGGGGAGCGGGACTGACCCGGGCACATGCAGACCCTGTGGACCCTGGCAGATGAGTGAGTCCGGCCGGGGATTCCATTTCCTCCCCTCCTCCCATACCCTCTCTTGAGTAGTTGCGAACTGCCCGGCAGGTAGACACACTCAGGCAGCGTGAGCACATCTACCAGCCAGGCAGTTCACAGCTAAAGACTGATACAGCTAATTATAATAAAACGTACCTAATTAGAAAATACCAGACATTTTATATGTCTGGTAATTTCTCAATTTGTTTCCCAGACAAAACCCTCAAATACCAGACTGCCTGGTACAAAACCACGGTACAAAACCGGACACCTGGCAACCCTACCTTTCCTTGCACCCTCCCTCCTAGCCAGATACCGTACCCCCAATCTGCTCCTGCTCCCGCCACCCAAAGTGCTCATGTGGTGCCGGGTCCCCCAAGTCCTGGCCCAAGCTGGGCTGAGGACGCAGCCGGGTGAAACACTGAAAATTTATTCATTTTTCATTCTTTTTTTAATATGCGTTTATATTTTTGGGCTGCAAAAAACAGTACTGGAAAAAAAATGGGTTCCAACTAAAGTAAAAAGTTTGGGAAACCCTGATTTAGCCAGCTTTCTATCCATCTTACAGTCCATTTATCCAATCCATATTCCCTTAACTTGCTGGCAAGACTATTGTGGGTGACTGTATCAAAAGCTTTGCTAATGCTGGCACTGGGGGCTTTGAGAGGACCAGAAACAACTTATTTGAATATTCATAATTTGCTTAATGAATATGCAAATATGTAAATGAATGTTACCAGCCTTCCAAAAGCTCGTGAATGGATTTACTGGTCCCCGTGTCAAAAAGTTTGGAAACCCCTAGGATAGAGGACTGGAAGGAATATATCCTGCCCCAAGTGAAACGCTGACAACACCTTGGAAAGGAGCAAGTGTTAGGCCAGGAGTACACAGACATTAGCCATATCTGGAACAGACGTATCTTGAGCGTTCCGAGGAACACGATATAAGTGTTATTTTCCTTGCTGGAAACAGAACTCCAGTTTAAACCCCTCCAAAACATCATTGACAATCTACAACCTATCTTGGAAAATGATCCCTCACTCTCACAGGCCTTGGGAGACAGGCCAATTCTTGCCTACAGACAACCCCCCAACCTGAAGCAAATCCTTTCCAGCAGCCACACATCACACTTCAGATATACTCCATGACAAATTCCATTGCCAACTCTGTCCACATGTCTATACAAGCGACACCATCAGAGGACCTAACCACATAAGCCACCAAATCAGGAGCTCATACAACTGCAAATCCTCTAATGTGATATATGCCATCAAGTGCCAGCAATGCCCCTCTGCCATGTATATTGGCCAAAGTGGACAGTCTCTATGACAAAGGATAAATGGACACAAATCAGACATCAGGAATGGTAATACATAAACTTGTATGGGAATATTTTAATCTGATTGGTCATTTAATCACTGATTTAAAAGTAGCCATTCTTCTACAAAAGAATTTCACTACCCAGTTACAGAGAAAGAAATGTAATTTATCTACGGTTCTGACACAGGTTACCCTGGCTTGAATAAAGACATTAACTGATTAATGCTTTACAAAGCAAATTTCCCCTGCCTTTAGCATCTGCACTTTTACATCAAAAAATATAATTGGGACACAGCCAGCTACTTAATTAACCTCATTAACACAAGTACTTCTTTTATTGTTATCTATCTAATCTATCTATATTTCTGTTATTTCCATTCCAACTCATCTGATGAAGTGAGTTTTACCTATGAAAGCTCATGGTACTATATAATTTGTTAGTCTCTAACGCAGGGGTGGGGAACCTCAGGCCCAGGGATCTGCATCTGGGCCCCGAGGCTCAGGGCCCCCCAGCATTGCATAGCCAGCACTGGTGCTCCAGCTCCCACAGCTGGGGCACACAAAATCTACTAGCCTGGCGTGGGAGGGGAATGTGGGGAGTGTCACAGCTGGAAGCCAACAAGGGTGTTGGGTTTTATTTTATTTATTTATTTATTTTCACTTGTGTGGTGCGTGGCCCCAGTTTCGGGGCTGATTTTTCTGTGGGTAAGTGGCCCCTGACCTAAAAGAGGTTCCCCATCCCTGCTCTAAATTGCCACAAAACTACTTGTGGTTTTTAAAGTTATAGACTAACATGGCGACCCCTCTGAAACTGAATAGGGAAAGTTAACTAAGCTACAGCTAAGGCTGGAACACACTGTTCCAAGCACTGTCACTGAGGAGGGAGGGGCCCAGGGGGATCTGAGACCAGTCCCCTATGGGTACTGCTGAGGGAAAATCTTTCCGCACCGGTCATACAGCTATGTTGAATGGACATGAGCAAGCACCCAATGGAACTGGAGCGTCTGAGGGGATTGTTGGCTGGTGCGGGAACAGATGTGCTCTGTGCGACTGGCTGGGTGCCACAGAGTGGAGGACACCCAGCCTTGGATTGAGCAGCATAGTTTCTGAGCTATTGGCCCTGAACTGGTACTGTCAGCTATGCCCCAGAAATCCCTTGTTGCATTCAGGTGGATTGGGGAGGGAGGACCAGGAACCAGGGGTATCAGAGTGGGGGAAGGATGTGAGGAAATTGGGGGAGGGGGGTTTGGGAGGTGGGGAACCAGAGGGATCAGAGTGGGAGGGACCTGGAGGGATTGGGGTGGGGGCGACAGAGGTGGGGACCCATGGGATTGGGCCACACACACAGCAAGGACAGGTGCGCTGTCAGGGCTGAGACCTGGTGCATCACAGCCCCAACCTGTGGAGAGTAGGGCTGGTTTAGTGGGGGGTGAGAAAAGACGGCTCTCATGCAAACAGGCCCTGTGCCGCCTGCAGTGCATGCTGGCATGACTGGGCTAAAGACTTCTGGCTCCCAGGGCTAGGCTGCCCCACGCCCCCGCTGCAGCACGGATCCCACCAAGCTCCCAGGCCTCAAGGCCTGCCCTACCCTGTAGTCGTATGTGGCGTCAGGGTTCTCATCGCAGGCAATCACCTCCGGGGCCATCCAGTAGGGGGTGCCAATGAAGGTGTTTCTGCGCCCCACCGTCCGATCCAGCTGGGCGCTCACCCCAAAATCCACTGGAGAGGGAGAAGAGGCAGCTGTCGCTCTTCAGCAACCCTCACCTGTGGCTCCACCCCCAGGCAAGGAGTGGTATGGCCTACCCAGAAGCCATCCCTCCCATGCAGGGGTGGAATTGGCAGTTCCCCCCTCTCAGGATGATGGGCTCAGACTCTTGGCAGGCAGAAGTGGCCCACTGTAAAGCAGGCTGAGAAGGTAACATATTGTGGGTGGCCAGGGGAACTCCCTGCCACAGGATGGTGCTGACCCTCCCAGAATTGAACCAGGACTGACATGCTGGCCATCAGAACAGCCAGAGAGAAAGGAAAGAGAAGGGTCTCGGACCCCATCATGTGAGCCAGTCATGAGAGCCCGAAGCTGAGGAGTGGCAAGGGGAAGAGGAGGGGAGGAAGGAGTTTCTCCTGAGGACAGGAGGCTGAAGAGATGCCCACTCAGGGAGCTGGGGCAGCTGCTAGAGACAGGAGTGAGTGGCAGGGCTGGGAATGGAACTTACCCAGCTTCACCTCGGCATTCTCTGTCAACAGCACATTCTGCCCTTTGATGTCCCGATGGATCACCTTGTGAGCATGTAGGTGAGCCAGGCCCTAGGGAAGCAGGGAAAACTCAGCGGGGATCCAGGCACAGGAACACAGCAGCCCTGGCTCCCAGTCCCCCATCAAACCCACCAGCCCCAAGGAGAGAACCCAGCAATTCTGGCTCCCAGTCTTCCCCTCGTCTGCCCCCCAACAAACCAGCCCCCCCACCCACAAAGCCAAGGAGAGAACCCAGCAATCTTGGCTAGCAGCCCCTGTGCTCTAACTACCAGCCCCCACTCCCTCCCAGAGCTGGGAAGAGAACTCAGGCATCCTGGCTCCTAGCCGCCAGCTCTTAGCTGCGCCGTGGTCAGGCAGTGCGGCCTGGCATACCCGCAGGATCTCCCGGCAGATGTACGCGATGCAGTCCTCCTTCAGCGCATTGCCCTTAGTGTTCTTGACCAAGTCTGTGACAGAACCGGCCCCACAGAATTCCATCACCAGCTGTGGGGAAGGCAGAGTTACCAGCCTGGCCCCTCACACCATGCTGCTGGATCTGGGGCATGGCCAGACAGAGATTGGCTGAGCTGGGACAGCCCCATGCACAGAGCTGGGCACAAATGGAGGGGAGGGATGGGCACAGGGTCTCAGTATGGCAGATAGCGACGAACCGTGGTGATCATGCCACGCCAGGTGCTGCACAGACCCACCCCAGCCTGAGATCAGAGCTGCGCTGGGTGCCACACAGACTAAGGATGTGAATCGTCACCCTTAATGGGTGAGGCTTATCAGTTCTGGTTAACCCATAGGGGCTGGAGCATCTGCTCGCTTGCCCCGACCAGGAAGCCCACTGCAGGCAGGGGCTGCTCTGGTCAGCCAGAGAAGTCCCTGTCCATGGTGGGCCCAGCCTGGCCCCCAACATAGGTTACACGCTGGCTCCCTAGGACCCGGCTGCAGCCTTCAGCAAAGCCTCCCTGGAAGTGGAGCTAACAGCCCTTGCCAGCCCTGCTCCCAGGGAGGCTGTGTGGTGAACGCTGCAGTATAAAGCTTATTTAAGTTCAAACTGCAGCCTGCAGTGTGTAGCTGTGTAACCACAAGGATTTGAGGGCTTACAGTTACATTTTGGAAGCACTTTTTACATCCCTAGCAGAGACCCCCCCCAGTCTGAGACCAGGGCCCTGCCACACATGCTCAGAGGCACATAGACTGAGACCAGGGCCCCGCTGGTGCAGGCGCGGCACAGCCCATGTGTCATTAGGCCTGTCATCTGAGTAAGGGTTGGAGGCGTCAGACATGCCCAGGCTGCTAGCCCCTTCTGTGTGCCCAGCCCGTGTCTGTGCCCCCGTGGTGATGTGTGCTCATGCCCAGGCAGCCTGAGGGACTGCCTGCCCCACGCACCCACAGCTGGTCATCATTCCCGGGCGGGCTCTTCTTGATGAAGGCCCCATAGTAGGTGGCGATGTTACGGTGGTGGGAGTATTTCTTCAGCATGTTGATTTCCTGCTTTATTTCTTCCTCCTCATCCTGCATGGGGGAAAGGACTAGGGTTACAGGAAACCCTGCTCCCCCTGGCCAGCTTTGGGGTGTCCCTCATGCCCAACCCATAGCCCCTGCCAGCTCAGCCCTGAGCTCCCTCCAACCATGGCAGTGCCCCATACTCCTGACCCACAGCCACTGCCAGCCCAGGTCTGGTGGTGCCCTCCATCAGAGGGGCAGAGAGCTGAGCCTACAGAAGAGGTGGCAGAGCTGGACTGGGAAAGGCCATGGAGGGATACAAGCCCCAGGGAGGAGGTGCTTTGAGTGCCGAAGCGGAACACTGGTCCCAGAGCATGAAGAGGCCAAAGATCACTGGAAATGAAGGGCTGGAACCAGCAGAGTCCCAGTGCAGCAGGCGAAGAAAGACATTGGGAGGGGAAAGATACCCTTGAGGTCTGAAACTGTGCCCAGCCAGGGGCAGGGCAGAGAGCCGGCCTAGCAGGACTGGGCATGGCCACGCAGTGCTGTTCTTAGTCACAGTGCATTCCAGGCCAGGGAGAGACGAAGAACAAATGGAGTGGAGGACTGAGAAAGGGGCCACTGCTACTCCAGATAGGTTGAGATGCTGTAGGATAATGTAGGGGTGTCCCAGCCCACCCTCCTTCTTACCTCTGTGACGTCCATGACCTTGATGGCTGCCAGCTGCCCTGTCTTGACATGGCGGCCCTAGGAGGCAAAGGCAGAGAGAGGGGGGTCAGCCCATGAGTGCTGGGCACAGATGGGAGGGGAAGCAGCACAGCGCTTGGACCCAGCACCACTGGCTGGCCCGCAGGACTCACCACCATTGGATATTTGCAGCAGGGGACAACAGGTGTCTGGGTTAGAAGGCATGAGGGTGACAGCAACAAGCATTGGGGAAGAACTAACCCATGACTAAGAGGGGGCAGCCGAAAATTCCTCTAATCCTTGCACATCTCCTGGGGTACATGGATGTTTAACAACTCCCCTGCACCCTGCCAGTCCACACTTGGGCCCCCATTGTACCAGGTGCTGCAGATCACCTGCCTGCCCCTCAACTGAGATCAGGCTCCATTGTGCTGCCTGCCCCAGTTGCTGCAAGTTCCTGGGTGCCAGGACGGGGTGCACAGCAGTCATTTGGTCAGCAGGGGGAGCCAGCCCACCACTCGGGGCGTGAATACAGTCCCAGCAGAGAGGAGACTGCCAAGGCCAAAGACAGACCCTAGGTCTGCCAGTCCCCATTCTACTCACCAGACCCTCACCCCCTTCCCACTAGGGATGTAGCACAGTCGTGTAAACAATTAACCAATAAGCCTTGGTGACTACACACAGTTACTGTATCAGAGGCAGCAAGGGGAGGGGCAGGCAGGAGCTGGTACTTATGGGGAGCTGGCTTAAGTACTGGATCCTATGGAGCTGCATGCCCTGCCCGGATAGAGAGGCAGCAATGCTGAGGGTGAGGGGGGCAGGCGGGAGCCAGTACATGTGGGAAGCCAGCTTTCAAGCTGGTGCTCTGAACATACCAGTTCCACAGAGCCTCTTGCCCTCCCCTTTACTGCCTCCCACAGAGGCAGAGAGTCAGGGGTGGGAACTGGTGTGCAGCAGGAGCACCGGCTTCTCGGAGCTGCCTCGCCCCTCCCACACTGCTGCCTCTGTATGGGCATGTCTACACTAGCCACCCTAGTTCGGACTAGGGTGGCTAATGTAGTCATTCGAACTTGCAAATGAAGCCCGGGATTTAAATATCCCACGCTTCATTTGCATGTTCCTGGGCGCTGCCATTTTTAAATACCCCATAGTTCGAACTACCTAGCCCGTGCCGTGTGTAGCCGTGGGCAGGTAGTTCGAACTATGGGGTATTTAAAAATGGCGGCGCCCGGGAACATGCAAATGAAGCCCGGGATATTTAAATCCCAGGCTTCATTTGCAAGTTCGAATGACTACATTAGCCACCCTAGTCCGAACTAGGGTGGCTAGTGTAGACATACCCTATTAGAGGCAGCAACGTGGGGGGAAGGGAGGCGGGATGCTGGTGCAGCCCCTGCCAGCAGATGGCGGAACGGCCTCTGTCTGCAGGGAGTTGGGGCCTCTGAGGACAGAGGCTCTGCTGCCCTGTGCAGCAGGGGGTTCCCCAGGAATGGAGCTGGGAGCACACTGGCTGCCAGCCTCACACCTGGGGCCACTGAATGATTGTGCAACCGCTAAGATTTGGTGCGGTTACACGGTTACTGAATTATACAATATCTAGCGTCCCTAATTCCTACTGGCCCTCTCCAGAACACGTGACCCAGTGTCAGAAATGCAGCATACCCTCCCAACTGTCATACCCTCTGCCCTTCCATTACAGGACCAACCCTCATTATCTGCCGCAGTGATATGCCAGGAGGCTGTGCACCTACAGGAATGGCGGAACCAGGCTGTGCTGGGCCTGTGACCAGCACCCCACTGTTGGGGACACCTTGTAGAAGCCCAGGGATGAGCCACAGGGGAGAGCGGCACTGCCCCGATTGACATGGAGGAACTATTATACCATGAACTGTCATACTGGCAGGTGAAGCAGAGAGGGGACACTGGAAGAAGCAGCAGCCACTTTCAAAGAGATGAAAGGAAATATCCCCCCACAGTGTTCTAGGGGCCTGTGGAGGGTCTCTGCTACAAGTCCCAAGATTCCCACAGAAACTGGCTCAATTGCCAAAGGCATGAGGGAAAGGATCAGTACTCGCCTGCTTACATTACTCACAGGAATTTAATCATCCTGAGCTCACAGAGCATTGCACAAAGGGGAGGGCTCCTTGTCTTTACACCCCAGAAGGGAACCTGAGGCATGAAGGGGGATAGGACTATGTAGGCCTGTCACATAGTAGTAGTTACATAGCTATAAAATGAAGCCTTTGTTTCATGCAGTTATAGAAATTTTGTTTCATAAGCTTTATTGTATAGCTGCTTCTAGGTATTAAAGTATATTTTATACTAGGTATTATAAGTTAGTAAGAAATTGTTTAACATGTTTTTTAATTTTGTACATCTGTAAGGAATCCTGCCTGCTCCTTTGTAAGAGAAATTGCTTTAACATGAGCTGGCCTCTGTGTGAGAGAAATGTGGGAAGACTCCAGCACCAGATGGTCAGACTGGTGAACTCAAGACTTTGGTCAAATTCAGGATGGCTGAAGAGGGGCAGAATGGAGGACTCTAGCAAAAGGCAGACACCCGTAAACCAATCAACGATTAGACAACTCCAGCAGGACACTGCAAAACCCACAGGGTTGCCTACCCCCTGCTTGCTACACTTGCCTATCCCCCTCTCTCAGGGGGTAGGCAACCTGACAACCAGAGAGGGGAGGAGGGCTGGGCTGTGGTCCCTTTCTGTTGTCCCCTGCTCCGCCAGCCCGGTCCCTTTCTCCCCCAGCCCGGTAGTGCCTGTACCAGCCCAGGCCCTTTCTCTTCCCATCTCCGGTCATGCCAGTCCCGCCTCTTCTCTCCCTGCTCCAGGGCTGCACCCACCCACTCCAAGCCCCGGCCGGCCGAGGCATGCCAGCCCCAGCTCTGCCCCAGGGAGGCCGGCTCAAGGTGCCTCAGCCCCAGCTCGGCCCCTGAGGGCCAAGGAAGGCTGAGGCATCCCACTCCCAGCTCTCCACTTGGTTGCTGGAGAGGGATGGGTTGGTAGTGGGGGGGCTAGGCTTCACGGATGAAGGAGTGGGGCTGGGCTTTACCCACCCTTATCTACACCCCTAGCCTGTGGTCGCTGTGATGTTACTGTGTCCCACAGGAAACATTATAAGTAGCCCAATGTCTGTGACTCTGTAACGCTGAAATGCTGGCTGTTCCCTCTGGGCGGCGCTGTTGCCTCCGGCCGTGGTGCTCGGCTGACTTCTGCACTGCTCAGCCGGGCTGCCACCGGGGAGCAAGCGGCAGAAGCAGCCATTTGAGTGCAGTGGTCCCCATGCAGCACCCCTGTGCTACATGGGGAGCACGGGGCCCAAACAGTCGCTTGCACCCCCATGGCTGCCCAGATGAGCTGCGCAGAAGTCAGCTGAGCACCACGGCAGGATGGGAAGGGGGGGCAGGGCAGTGACGTACATGGCCAGGGGCAGGACCTGGCCGTTTACATCACTACCCCACCCCCCCTTTGCCTCCTGCCATGGCACTCGGTTGATTTCTGCACCGCTCAGTTGGGCCGCCGTGGGGGAGCCCAAACGGCTACTTGCTCCCCCATGGTGGCCCTGCTGAGCGGCGCAGAAGTCAGCAGAGTGCCACGGCGGGAGGCGAAGGGGGTCAGGATGGTGACATGCAGCGTGACAGCAGCTCCAGGCCCCACCTCCTGGCCGTGAACTTCACCGCCCCACCCCCCTTTGCCTCCTGCCATGGCGCTCGGCTGACTTCTGCACCGCTTAGCTGGGCCGCCACGTGGGAGCAAGTGGCGCAAGCGGCCGTTTGGGCTCCGAGCTCCCCATGCAGCATGCGGAGCACAGAGCCCAAATGGCCGTTTGGGTTCCGGGGTCCTCCGAGAGAGCGGCAGGAGGGGGAGGAGAGCTGAGAGAGGGGGAGGCAGTAGGAGGAGGAGAGGGAGAGAGAGAGAGAGAGAGAGAGACAGAGCGAGAGACCGGAGGCTCAGGAGAGAAGACCAACGTGGAGGAGAGACCTGAAAATCCCGTCTTATGACGGGCTAATTGGCTAGTATATATATAAGTGGGGAGAGGGAGAGGGGGACAGAGAGAACTGGGGCATGTAGCTTTGGGTTAGGCCTGTGAAGGCAACTTCAGAGTATCAGACTGTGGCCTACTGAACCTGGCTTCTTCCTTGTATCCACCCTAATGGGGGGTGTCGTGTGTATGAGTGCGCACATGTACTGATTTCTATGCAGTGTTTGCAATAAAAATGACGTATTGCCTCTTCCCCCTGAAAAAGATCCCGCGTGCTGCTTATAAGCAGAACACCTGTCCTTTTGCTTGGAAACAGAATGCAGATGTCCTGCGGCCCAGCCCTGCCACCTACCCACTGGGCCACACTGAGACAGGATAATTCGGGATGCATATGGGGGACAAAACAGCCCCCCGAGGACCTTCTGCTCCTGGGGGAGATACCAGGCTGGGCCTGGATCCATTAGGCAGTAAGCAGCAGGCCGACTCATCTGGGAGCAGGGAAGGAGCATGTGCTGGGTTGTACTGGCACAGGGAGTCCCCTCGCAGATTGACGGCTCAGGGTGTGCTCTAGCCAGTCACAGGCCACGCAACCTCCAGGGCAGGACCACGGCCACAGGCTAGCTAGGGTTGGGATGAGCTCACAGACATGTCAGGGCCCAGCAGGTGAATGGGAAGAGTCACGAGACGGTGTTCCTGTAGGGAGAGGATTGCGGGGGCTGGGAGCCTGGGTTCTGTCCCTGGCCCTGGGAGGGCCGTGGGTACTGTTGGGTCAGAGGAGGGGGCTGGGACTGCCGGGTGTTAGAGCTGATCTACTGCAGTCTCATTACAGATTAAGAGCAGCTGGTCTCTGTCCTAGTGTGGGAGAGTGGTGGGATTTTAACTGGGCTTCAAACCCAGTGCCCGTTGCCATGCCAGCCCTATGCCTACTGGCTGGGTAAGGACTGCTAACACTGGGCGCTAGGGCAGGCTGGGATTGAAAGGGTTAAAGCAACATAGGCCAAGGCTCCCACACAGTGGGGGTCAGAGACCCGCTGCTTGACCCCTGCACTGCATCCATGTGGGTGAATGGGGGAAGGGGCTCCTTCCATCCCCCTGCCATGTGCCTGCATTGTCTAGCATGCCACACACTGGGGGCGTGGGTGGCCGTTGCCTAGTAACGGCCTCCTGCTCCCTCTGTGCTGGAGCCTGATGTGGGGGGGCGTGGGACAATGCAGACTTCACTGTGCCCCCCCGAGCTGCTTGCAGGAAGGTGCGGAAAATACGGCTTCTCTCTCCAGGGAGCTGCCCCTGCTTTCCTCCTCCTAGCAGGAGGTGCACCACCTGGGGCAGCATGACGCCAGGCTCAGCTCTGGAGAGAGGTGCTCGGGAGCAGTGAAGGGGGTGCCGACTCTGCACCCAGGAATCCAGAGACGCATCCTGAGGCAGCAAGGAGCAGGTTTTGCTCCTACCCAAGTGTCTGGGCTCCATGGCTAGGCAAAGGGGCACCTAGACTTTTCTACTGCACCCCTGGGCCCTCTCCTAATCATGCACACCCATCCCCCTAGCCTCTGGTCTGCCCCACAGCAACCCACCCAGGCTAAATCCTTGTGATTAGCAAAGTGTGTATTTGGCTTGTGATCTCCTAACTCAGCCTGGAGTGCTGGAAGGCAACTGGGAGGCACAGTAGCTGGGGCAGGAGGACTGGCAGTTCCCGAAGGAGAGTGGTGAGGTTTTAACTGGGCTTCAAACCCCGTCCCCCACACCACCAGAGGATCGGGAGACAGGGGCTGTGAGTAAAACAGCTGGGAATGAGCAGCACTGGGAAAGGGCACCTTGAGAAGAGGCTAACTGCACCCACTCTGGGGGCCAGGAGGAAGGAAGAGCGAGTGCTGAGGGGACTGGCCGCCTGGATGACCAGTCCGTTCCTGCCACGCTTAAGACTTGTCCTAGATCAGGTCGGCAGGGCCCTGGGGGTGTTTTTCTCCTTGCCCCTGCTCACTTCTGGGGCATACACCAGCTATGCCTTCTGCAGGATGACATGCTTTGGTCTGACCCCGGCAGGGCTCTGGATAATTTTCCAGCCTGGGCTGGAGAGGATGGGGAATCAGGTGCCCTTGTAAATGCCACTTTCAGGCTCATTGTGTGCCTCCCCTTCTGGCTGTAAAGGGGATACCAGCCCTCACTGGGCATGCGGCGAGTCCCACTTGGCCGCACCTGTTGGCACCGAATCCTGCTAGCTGAGTGAGAAGGTGCCCCTCACCCTAGCTGCTGGTCCAGCCACACCTAGCTTGTTTCAGTGGGCCAGGGTCCCTGAAGAAAGAGGTGTGGAGGGTCTGCTAAGCATGGGGGGACCAGTTTTCCAGACAGGGCTCTAGTGGGGGAGGAGGGGGGACTGGATGGGCTATTTTTAGCCACTACTGAGAACAGCCTGAATTCCAGGAGCAGGGGGACGATACTGAAAAAAACCCAGAGCCAGGGTTTCCATAGGAACATAACGCGCAGGGGTATTTGCAGAGCTGCAGAGATATCAAAGAATAGGAAGGCAAGCAATTCTCACCCCCACATCAGAGTCCACTTCTAATGGCCACCTAGAGGTCCTGCTCTCAGCTGCCGAAGGGGACTGGGCAGTGCCTAGCACTACAGGGCCTTGATCTTGGCTGGGGGGATGGCTGGGCAATGCCTGGTACAGTGGGGGGCCCTGATCTCAGCTGGGGAGGTTGAGGCAGTGCCTGGTGCAGTGGGGGGCCCTGATCTCAGCTGGAGAGGTCCCGGCAATGCTTAGCACTATGGGAGAGAGGGCAGTGTCCAGCCCAATGAGAATTCTGATCTCAGCGGGTGTAGTTGGGGAGTCTATGTGATGCCCCAAAACCTAACACAACAGAACCTCCCTGCCACTGCCCTGATTGTTTCAGTCCATCTCGCAGCAGCTCAGGCCCTGACCCACAGGTTTTGAACACACATTCCTGTACAACCCCCCCACGCCAAGCCCAAGTACAAGGAGCCAAGCTCTCAAAAACAAGGAGAGCCGCTTAAAAATCAATCTTCAGAAATCCAGTTTTTGCTTCTTTTCATTGGTCTCCTGCTTTGTGAGGCACTGGGGTCACTTTGCTCTGCCGCCGCAGGGCTAGTAACGCCTGGCTCGGTTTGAATGGAAAGCAGGGATGCTCCCAGCAGCCCGGGGCCTGCAGGACATGGAACATTACCAAATTAAAACACCAAATTGCTTTCTACATGAATCCTGCCCACCCCTTTGGTCTCCCACTCTCCCTGCAGTCACAGCAGCCTCCACACCTGGCCATGGAGGGGCCGCTATGCTTAGTGCCACCAGTCCTGATCCAGGTGCCCCCTTGTTCCAGTCCGGGGGTAGAAAGGCTGCACCCCACAACCGATGGTCTCAGACAGTCTGGCCCAAGTTGCCTGGGCAGGTGAGACTCTGGGCCCACCTCGGCACACCAGTACACAACAGTGAGCTGACCAGATGGAGCAGAAAGGGGACAGCCCTTGGCTACACAGGAGATTTTGAGCCAGACTCTGGGGAAGGGAGGGCTCTTATTACTTCCCTGCCAGAGAGGGGCCAGAATCCAGGAAAATGCTAGGAACACAGGCCCTATCTTCACTAGGAAACAGAGGGGGAGGGGGATTTGAAACCAGGTGGCAAAATTCGGTGCACACCACACAACCCGCTTTTCTTCTGAACGTGGGGGCACATACCAGGGAAACACTGTCCAGACCACATTAAACATGCCGGATTCAAATCACCCGCCACTCAGACGGCAGCTGATCCAGCAAATGTTTTAGGCCAGGCCAAGGGACTGGCTCAACACAGGAGTGGAGCGAAGCCACCAGCCTGTGCCCCGCAGGACTCCGAGACACACGGCACACCAGGAAGATCAGTGGGTAGAAGCTGAGACGGCCTGGAGCCAGGACTCCTGGGTTTTCTGCCTGGCTGGGGGGGGGGGGGGAAGGGGGGGGGAATAGAAGCTAAAGGGTCAGAGCAGGGGGGCTGGGAGCCAGGACTCCTAAGTGTTCTCTCACCTCTGGGAGGGGAGTGAGGGCTAGTGGTAAGAGCAGAAGCAAGGAGTGCTGGAGATAAAACCACTGCCAAATGCAAAGGTGAAAGAATCTCTACCCCTACTCAAGCTCCATTTACATTTGATTCACAGGTGCTCTAATAAACAGCTGACCAACCACTAAAGAGCCAAGATGTGCCTTACACCCATTGGTGACAAGTCTAGGGTGCTCAGGACATTCACTTGGTGCACATTAACCCTTGGGAGGCCACACATAAACGGAACCTTAATCTGCTTCCCTCATCCATGCTCACACAATATGCCTTTGCTGAACCTGGGGGCTGGCCCGGTTCAGATGGCAGCAGTCCCATTAGGCTCAGACAAGGCCAACACTTGGGAGATCACGGGGATAAAGGTCAGCAAGTCAGCATAGTTGAGGACTGCTAGTGAGGAGATGGCTGATGTTACGAGGGATGTCAGCGTATAGCCATTTAAACAATCATCCAAATCACTACATGCTACCCTCCCCACTTGCTGCCTCTGATACAGAGGCAGCAAGGGGAGGGTAAGACAGGAGCTATCAAAACCCCATGAGCACCAGCCAGTTTGCTGGTTCCTGCGGAGCCACCCACACCCCCTGCTACCCACTGCCTCCCATAGAGGCAGCATTGTGGGGGGTAGGCAAGAGCTGGTGCTCAGGGCAAGCTGGCTTAAAAGCCCCACAAAGCAACGGATCCCCACAGAGTCACCTGCCCCCCAGCCCCCGTGCTGCTGCCTCTGGTAGAGGGGCACCAATGTGGAGGGTGAGGGGGGCAAGCGGGCAGGAACTGGTACACATGGAAAGCAGCTTTCAAGCCAGTTCCCCTAGGTATTGGCTCCCTGCTGCTGCAGCTCAGAGCTGGCTCTCCACGTGTGCTGGCTTCGGGGAGCTATCTACCCCTCTGCCTTGCTGCCTCCCACAGAGGCAGCAGGGGGAGGGCAGGCAGGTGTCGGTGCTGGGGGAGCCAGCTTAAAAGCAGTGACACTGTGGAACCACCTGCCCCTCCCACCTCCACCAGAGGCAGCAGCTCAGGGTGTCAGGCAGGAGCTGGTCTGCTGGTCCCGCCCCCTCCAGGGAGTATTTAGTGACTGCATAAACGCTAAAAATTGTTGTGGCTACATGATTACTAGACATTGTGTATTTTAACATCCCTACTATTTACTTGGACAGAAGACAGAGGCCAGGGAAGGGGCTGCTGGGGAGGGATATGGGGGCTGGGCTGGGAGGAGGGGGCTGCTGGCCTGGGCAGGGGGAGCAAGCAGAGCCCACCTGGCTGCAGGGGAGACTCAGACGTGCTGGGCTGAGGGGGGCCAGACCTGCAGGCCTGAGAGTTCCTGCAGTATGTTCAAAGCTCAATAAACCCTCCTGTTGGACGCTGGCTGAGAGTCACTCTGGTCTAGAGAACAGGGCTGCACTAGTCCCTCTGCAAGTGGAGGCCCCAGGGGCCCAGAGTGAGTGGATTCCCTGAGGGGGCCCTACAGTGAGACACAGGTGTGCTGGGAACTCAGAGAGCTGCGGTCCCAGGAGGCGGCGAGGCTAATCCCCGAGAGAGAGTAGCTCCCCAAGAAGAGGCTGTCACACTGAAGGGGGTTCCCCGGGGGCCATACGAGCCAAGCGTGGGCATGACCTATGCGCATGTTACATGTGAAAGATGGGTGAGTTGTCAACACTGGGTCTCCATCAGAAAGGGCCTGCATCCGAGACCATCAGAAAACAGGGATGCCCCCGAGCTAAGTTTCACACTTTTGGTGAAAAAGTTCCACTGCCGTGCCTCATGGGAGATGTATTCCAGCCAAGCTGCCTGGTCCATAGTGGACAGCGGCATGGGGCATGCAAACTGTAACTCCCACAAGGCACGGGGGGAGCATTTCCTAGTCCAGACACGGGTAACAAACCCAACATTCCACTTGAGGATGTTAAAATGCAGTTATCAGGCTCTCAATAATCAGGCGGCACCCCAGAGATGATGCCAGTTCCCCACATCACTGGCTCCAGTTCCCCCCAACTTGCTGCGGGACACCGCAGAAGCACAGGGCCAGCAGGGACTCAAACAACCCCTTCTGGCTCCGAGTTCCCACTGCAGCAGTTCAGACTTTGAAATCTACAAGAGCCCCGCAGACTTGCATTGTTTCCCCGCTGTGCCCCTGTTCTCCCCCCCCCCCCCCGAGCACTGGCTCCTGCTCCCCACTTGCTGCCAATTCCACTGAGCAACCAATGTAATGGGAAATGCTCTCCAAGTCCCATACCTAGGGCATTCTCAAGCCTGGCACGTCAGGCACTGGCTATTTACCCACCATGCCCCAGGGAAATGGCATGCTTTGGGCATGTGCCACTGGGGTTTGGCATTCATGTCCCACAATCTGTGCTCCAGAGTGTAGAAGGATGGGGAATGCGTTACCCTGCCAGCCTAGGGCTGGGTTTGAGTCCCTGCTTTGCCAGACTTCCTGGGCGAGTCATTGAGCTGCTTTGGTGACTCGGTTTCCACACCTTGGTCTGTAACGGGGGAAGCTAGTGAAGAATGGGAGGCACTTGGATACTACAGCTATAGAAGTGGCCAAGATAACAACCTGGATCGAAAGGCCAGAAAGTAAATCATGCCCAGACAGATGAACCTGGGTTTCCAGAGAGGAGACTTCAACACCACCAGTCACAGGTTCTATCTTTTCTGCCTGCAACAGCTGGAGCGAAGATGCTGGGTTTTCATGCCATGTCCATCCCATTCACATGGAAATTAAGTCCATCACTGATCACCCTAGCATGCAAATAGCCCACAGGCAGCAGAGACTGGGATGGTAATTATTATTCAAACGAGCAGAGCAGTGGGGAGCAGCACAGACCCTGCTGGCAGAACTGAGGGTCCTGTCGCACTAGGATCTCAGCCAGGGCTTGTCTAATGCCCTGCACAGCAGGGCCCTGAGCTCAGCCTGGTGAGGAGTCTCATAAGGGCCCCTATCTGGGTGGGTCCCTGGGCGCTGCTGCAATACAAATCAGTATAGCAAGATGGATACCAAGGAGCCGTCTGCCTGTGTCCATTAATGACCCGGAAGGCAGCTCGCTGTCATTAGCGCACCCTGCACCTCAGGACATAACTGGTCTCTTACCTGCCTGCACAGGCAAGCGCAATGCACACTTGGTGGAGCAGTGAGGCGATGCCCTGAGTGGTTAGGGACTGGCCTGCCCAGGACCACACTGGAGTAGATAGATGGGCTCCTGCAAGCAAACCCCCTGCTCAAGTTCCCACAACTGCCCCGCTCTGTCCTCCAATGCTGAGCATTCTGCTGCCTCCAGCCTTAGATGTGCTGCTAATTAGGTGGAGACGAGGAATTACTTGTGCAGTGGCTGCGGTTGGTATTAGAGCATGGCTCACCGGTACCATGGGCTACGACAGCGGAATGAGTGACTGCTAATGTTGGCTCCACAGGCCAGGGGCAACTCTTTGGTCTTGGTTTGTGCAGCACCCAGCACCAAGGAGCCTGAGGCCATGGCTGGGTACCCCAACGCTACTGTAATACAACTAACCAGGGATGTTAAAATGCGTTAATTTTTGTAAATACAGTAAACTTCTGATAATCCGGCACCTTTAGGACCCAGGGGGTGCCGGATAATCCTCCCCACCCCACCCCACCCCCCTCATAGCCCTCCCTTCTGATAGTCTGGCTCTGTCCCAGGCGTCCCTGATTCAGCCGCTGCTGGTCAGTTTCAGCAGTGGCTGAATCAGGGATGCCTGCGACAGAGCAGCTGGGGTGCTGCCGAGTTGGTCCGGAAGCACCGCCCCTTGGCACTGCGAGACCAATGCGGCAGCAACCCAGCTGCTCTTGGGGACGCCTGGGACAGAGCAGCCGGGGTGCTGCCGGGTTGGTCCCGCAGCCCCGAGGGGTGGCGCTACCAGACCAACCCGGCAGCACCCAGCTGCTCTGCCCCCGGCTTCCCCGATTCAGCTGCTGGTCAGTTTCAGCAGCGGCTAAATGGGGGAAGCTGGGCGCAGAGCTGTTCCAATAGTCCGGCTGCACCAAGCACTTCCGCGTTCCTGATGGTGTCGGACCATCAGGAGTGCCGGAGCATTGGATGCCAGACTAACAGAGTTTTACTGTATGTAACTGCTGAAATTTTCAGCGGTTACATGTTGGGGGGGGCATGTGAGCACCAGCTCCTGTTTCCTCCCCCACATGGTGCTGGTGCCTCTGTTTCAGAGGCAGCAGCAAGGGGAAAGGGGCAGCTAGTTCTGTGTGTGTGGAGGGGGAGGGCTGCATGTAACTATGAGGGTTAATCAATGAGCCCAGGCTCATCAGTTAACCATGTACACAGGTACAGGTTCACATCCCTACGAAAAATGGACAGCAACCAGCACCACGGGGCCCTGGTTGTGTACCATGACACTATTGTAATACACCTAATAAAAGACAACACCCACCACCATTGCTGGATACCCCAACAGTACCATAATACACCTAACGCACAGTTCCCAGTGCCATGGGGTCCTGGGCCACGGCTGGGTACCCTGGAGCCACCGCAATACACCTAATAACGCACAGTACCCAGTGCCATGGGCCCTGCAGCCTGAGTTGTGAGGGGTGTGAGGCTTCCAAAATGACTGAGGACTCTGTGCAGCACCCAGCATGACTGGGGACTCCCAGTCTCAATGGAAGGTAGAGGGGAGCCAGAGGATTTCAGCATAACTGGGACTGTCCGTGCCATTGGCTGCCTCAGGGAGGTGTCTGGGAACAGGGTAAGCGTGTGGCGAGCCAAGACAGGGTGGTAAACTTACCTTATAGACCTGTCCATACGTCCCATTCCCAACCACCTCCACCAGTTCAAATATGCCAGCGGGGTCCTGTGGGGGAAAAGAGACACACAATATCAGGGGTGCCTATGCCACAAACCTTCTGCTGGATGTGTCTGTCCTCAGACCCTCTCTGTGCTGGCCTGTCCTTGGATGGATCCCATCCTGCCCAGTTACTTCAGTCTCACCCTGTCCTTGTGCCAGCCTGCCCCAGAGACCCCCCCCCTCCTCCTCTTTCCAGCCCAGCACACCATCCAATGCACCCCAGTCACCAAGTGGGGAAGTCACAGGGCTCCGCACCCTCATCCAGAGCCAGACATAACTCAGCTTGCAAGCAGAATAGAAGGTTTATTAGTCTAGGTGGTCTCAGCATAGAACAGACTTGCTGTCAGTATAATCCATCTTGGAGAGAGGGGGCTCAGAGCTGCCTGACTCCTTTTCTGAACCCCAAGCCCTCCATACTGCCCCACTCCCCACAACCTGGTCCTAGCAAGGCTCCTCCCCCTACCTTTGTCTTGCTTCTCTGGAAAAACCTGACCTGGCAGCCAGGTTGCACCCCTTTCCAGGCTCAGGTTATGAATGACACCAGCCATTGGGTAGTTAGGGGAGGCTGTCACACCCGAAATTCCTATCACTGTCTAGGTATTGGTGCAGTGCCCAGGGAAACTAAGGCACATGTGTGCACGCACACACATACGCAGGATCACTATAGGAAACTAGAACTCACATGCAGCATCACAAGATGAATGTAATCCCACTTCATCGCACCCCCCCTTGTTGGCCCACATTGTGGCTCCCATCTGTCCATGGGTACCCCATCTTCTCTTCACCTTCTGATGCTCCCCGTCAGCCTGCTTATCCCCCCCGCCCTTGGGGTTCAACGTTGGATGCCATGCCTCCCGTAGGCCCTCTGATGGAGATCCCTTTTGACTGATAAGCCTTGCCACGACTGCTTCCCAGCTTGGCCAGGTCTCTCCACCCTCCATGGCAGCTGTTGGGTGTCTGCGCAGTGCTTGGCCCAGAGGGAGCCTTTAGCTAACCTGGCTCACTGCTCCTGGATGGAAGTAAGGCAAGTTCTTCAGATCTTGACACAAAATGCAACGGTAGGGGGAGCCAACGGCACAGGTGGATTCTGCGCAAGGGAATCCACCCTCTGCGCAGAGTGCGTGCAGAGTTAATTATACCCATACTCCAACAGCTGGTTTGCCCATAACACAGATTCATGCATGCACCACCCCCTGCTTTTCTGTACAGGGTGGTGGGAGCTGCACTCAAAGAGTCTGGGGCACGGATACAAGGCGTTTTGAAAAACACATGGCTAGTTTCCCCGCTCTGTGGCAGGAGGGGAACCTTTCACTCTCCCACATTTTGCCTAGTTAAGGTTGTAATGTCTTTGGGGCAAGGACTCTCTCTTGCCAGGAGCATGTGCAGCCCCTGGTCTAATGTGGGCCCTGATCTCGGTCTTGAGCAGAGTTTGTGCGGTGCCTGGTACAAGGGGGGGGAGGGGCTGATTTCTGTTGGGAGAAGAATCTGTACAGCATCTGGCACAAGGGCATTCTGATGACCTCGGGCCCAGATCCTGCACCCCTATCCCAGTTGCTGGCAGCCCTGACACACACACTGAACCCCTCATTTTTGTCCCCGCCCCAAAGCCTAAGGGGGTCCATAAAATCCACTAACTCCAGAAAAGTAAATCTGGCCTATGGAAAGCCCTGAACCTCTGTCCTCCCTGTCCCTTCCCCTCGCCCCGTGGGGCTGGAGCGCCAGAGGATTGAAGTGTCCCAGTGAGGGGCCACCTCAGTGAGGGTTGGAGTTTTTTGCTTCTCACTTGTGGGGTCCCCAACTGATTTTTCTGTAGCTCAGCGACTCCCAACCCAAAAAAAGGTTCCCCACTCCTGCCATAAATAAAGAAAATATTGAAACTTTTGGTCTTGGACATACATTTTTTTACTTTATTTAAAATGAAGTTTGAGGAACCAACACAAGAAAGTTAAAACAAAAGACAGGCCTATGTAGCACTTTAAAGACTAACAAAATGGTTTATTAGGTGATGAGCTTTCGTGGTCCAGACCCACTTCCTCAGATCAATTTGTGGAAGAAAATCGGCACAACCATATATACCAAAGTAAGACAATCAAAAAAATGAACGCATGTGAAATTGACAAATCAGATTTTAGAACAGAGTGAGGGTGAGGGGGGAAGGTTAGTGTCTGTGAGGTAATGACATAGGGGTGATAATTGGGGAAGCTATCTTTGTAATGGGTGAGATAATTAGAGTCTTTGTTTAAAACACTTAATCTGTTTAATAATTTAAATTAAACCATTTTCCCAAGCTGGGAATGGTCCTAAATTTGTGTCAGCTGTGACGAATGATGCTGTAACTCGGTTAAACCCAGTTAGTGTCATGTTAGAATCCCAGAGATCTAACAAATCTGGTGCTGGTATTTTCATGTTACTACTGTGTTGTTGGAAAAGAGCAAGACAGCTATGTCTGATCAGGGTGATATCCTAGCCTGGGCACAAGGGGAACATGAGGGTGATTAAATTGTGGTGCCTACTGATAGAGTGGAAACTAGTAACAAGGAGGAAAAGATTCCTACCCTTGTGTGTGTTGAAACACATAACTTTCATTATATCAGTGTGGAAAGCTGCAAAGGGAAGAATGCCTCTAATCTTTTACCTAGTGAGTCTATTTGCCTAAAAGGGGGTTGTATAAAAATCTGCCTGATGGGCCAGAAACGATTCTGGGTGTCAGGGAAACTAAGAAGGAATTGGTGGTGGCTCAGCTTTTACACAGTTGGGTATAGTGAACTGCTGAAGAAGCTCCTAAGGAAAAGAATCCTCATGGTAGTTTTTGTAAGCAGTTTGCTGTGGCTGAAGGGAGTGGAAATGATTGGATTAAGGGAGATTAGGAGAAAGGTGCGCCTGTAAAAAGTCACTTATTTCAGTTCCTAACAGCCAGAATGTTTCTGCTGAAAAAGACTTTACTAATTTTGGTTTAGAAAGATCCAGTGTGGACAGTTTTGAGTTTTCAGATGGGTTGAAAGTTGTCTTATATGAAGTGGAAACTGCCAGAAAATTGGAACAACACCTGAGACACCAAGAGACTGTGTTTAACCAGCATCCTGGCCAATGTTGTTGGGACAGAAACATGTCCATGCTCATCCTGCAAGTGGATAGTGTGTGTCTAAGGTTCAGAGGAAAGTCTGGGTTGCAGTTAATCTCTCCAGAATGCAGCAGGTAAATTTTCATCTCTTGACACTTGTAATCTCTCAGGGAACTTGACATCTGATTCCACATGGAAACAGAGATTGGTGATGAAAGGACAAAAGAACTGTAAGTCTAACTTGCTAGTGAAAATGGATGGTATGTCATAGAATCTTAGGGTTGGAAGAGACCTCAGGAGATCATCCATTCCAACTCCCTGCTAAAAGCAGGGCCAATCCCAACTAAATCATCCCAGCCAGGGCCGTGTCAAGATGGGACTTTAAAACTTCTAGGGCTGGAAATTCCACCCCCTCTCTAGGTAACCCATTCCAGTGCTTCACCATCCTCCTAGGGAAATAGTTTTTCCTAATATCCAACCTAGACCCCCCCCCTCCACTGCAACTTGAGACCACTGCTCCTCATTCTGCTATATGTCACTACTGAGAACAGCCTCTCTCCATCCTCTTTAGAAATCCTCTTCAAGCAATTGAAGGCTGCTCTCAAATCCCCCCTCACTCTTCTCTTCTGAAGACTAAATAAGCCAAAAGCCTTCAGCCTCTCCTCATAAGTCATGTGTTCCAGACCCCTAATCATTTTGTTGCCCGTCACTGAACTGTTCCAATGCACCCACATCCTTTCTATAATGGGGGCCCCACAACTGATGCAGTACTCCCCAGGTGACCTCACCAGTGCCGAATAAAGGGGGAATAATCACATCCCTAGATATGCAGACAATGCTCCTACTAACGCACCCCAGTATGCTGCTAGACTTCTTGGCTACAAGGACACAATTTTGACTCATATCTAGCCTCCCATCCACTGCAGTCCCCAGATCCTTCTTCTGTCTTTAAGACAGAAACCAACCTTTTGAAGGCTAAGACCAAAGTGTAGTGTCTGTTCTTATCAGTTTAATTGCTTAGAAATCAAGACATCTGAGAGTCTGAAAACTAGTGATCAGCTGTGTTGATGCTAGTTGCCTGACTGATGGGGGGTGGGGTGGGGAGACTCCATGGCCATCATGAGTAGAGAGAATACACTCAGCCAGCCTACTGACTCTGTTATTCAAGGGACACCAGAATTTGAGCCCACAGAACAAGAGGGAAAGAGACTATTGTGGCAGATGCATTATCTACTGCAGGTGGCTCTTGGATGCACTCAGTGATGTTACGGTAATCCCTTCCTGCATTCATTTTACATGGGGGAGGTGACAGATTTCAATATGAACATATACCGCATTGTTGCACCCACACTTGTGTGTGCACCAAATTCTGTGCGAAGTGGGCCTAGTGAGGTGTTTATTGAAAGCTGATGCTTTGCTGAGTCTGTTTACACGACCCATGTCATGTATGATTTTGGTCTTTAAAGTTGTCAGTAGTGGCTCTGAGCTGGCATTTCAAGTATTTGCTTCTGGGAGACAGCAACAAGCGTTGCCCACCTATTGTGAGTGAATAGCAGTACTTGAACAATGAACCCTAAGGGTTGCCAATACAACTGCAAACCTGCAATTAAACAGGTATCCCATGGCCATTTGCCTAAAAAGGACATGGACAGCTGACTTGCTCATGGGACAAACTCCATTTTGGGAAGGTAACTTCACACACTAAGTATGAGAGTCCCTCCATATGGGCAAGATTAGAAAAAGGGCGCTAGAGGTTCCTCCATTTATCTTCACTGCAATTCATCACTTCAGAAGCAGCTTTGCTTTGAATAGGACCCAAAAGGACTGATGACACATCCTGACAAAGGATGTATTCCAGAGACTTAAGATAGCAGTTTATTTCATCTCTGCTACAAGACTGCACCAGGAACTTTGTGATTGGTTTATGTAACGTAATCTCTTCAGCATTTCTACTCTCAATCTTTTTCCTTTCATTAATAAACCTTTAGATTTTAGATTCTAAAGGATTGGCACAGCGTGCTCATTTGGGGAAGATGTAAGGTATAAATTGACCTGGGATGTGGCTGGTCCTTTGGGATCAGAGGAACCTGTTCAGATCTGGCAAGAATGGTTTTCATAGCCTCTCATCTGAGTAAGGTGCGGTACTGGTTGTGGCACAGAAAAATCTGGAGGGTTTCAGGGACCTGACTGTGATTTCCTGCTGGCCAGTGTGGAAAACAGAAGCGCTCTTTGTGACAGGTTTGGTGCCTCACCAAAGAGGACCAGTCTTGGGCTGTAAATAACCCTGGTTCTAAGAAATTCACCCTGATTTGATCCTCTCAGTGATGTCCCCAGAAACAGTTGTATCACACAGCACCCTGTTGTTCAGGACAGAAAGCAAAGCCAGGAAAGGAAATGTATCTCACACACCCCCTTACCGCCATTCAGGACAGGAAATGAGACCAGGCAAAGGCATTTACCAACCCCTCCCCGCACATCAGTTCAGGACAGGAAGCAAGGCTAGTCAAAGGGGGTTTCAGGCAGGCGGACGAAGCCCAGATTTTAGAGTGCTAACATGTGGGAACGTGGGCAAAATGGCAGGAGAGGAGGATAACCATCACAGTAGCTCTAGAATATAGTGATAGAAATGTAGCCGTGTTAGTCCGGTGTAGATGAAACAAAAAAACAGAACTATGTAGCACTTTAAAGACTAACAAGATGGTTTATTAGGTGATGAGCTTTCGTGGGCCAGACCCACTTCCTCAGATCAAATAATGGAAGAAAATTGTCACAAAAAAATGAACACATATGAAAAGGACAAATCAAATTTCAGAACAGCAGGGGGATGGGGGGGGGGGGGGAGGTAAATGTCTGTGAGCTAATGATATTAGATGTGATAATTGGGGAAGCTATTATCATTAGCTCACAGACATTTACCTGCCCCCCCCCCCCCCCAATCTCCCTTCTGTTCTGAAATTTGATTTGTCCTTTTCATGTGTTCATTTTTTTAATTGTATCCTTTGGTATATATGGTTGTGACAATTTTCTTCCACTATTTGATCTGAGGAAGTGGGTCTGGCCCACAAAAGCTCATCATCTAATAAACTATCTTGTTAGTCTTTAAAGTGCTACATAGTTCTGTTTTTTTGTTTCAGTAGCTCTAGACTCTTGATGGTCTTCCTTTTGGAAAGGCTGCCAATCCTGGACCCTCTGGCACTGCTCCTCACTGACAGACATTGCTGACCCCACTTTCCCTGTGCATGTCCAGACCAGGGCCCTGACTCCTGTCAAACAAGCAGTGGACATTCATTGCCTCACTGGAAATCCAGCTGAGAGGCCTTTGCATGAACAGCTCTGGGCTGGAAACAGAAGTTACTGGAACGGAGGATGGGGGGACAGGGACAGACTGGCTCTACCAGCCTCACATTCTGATAGTCTCTCCATGGGTTGTGCGGCTGGAGCCCAGGGCTATTCTTGGCACCTAATTCCCAGGTAGTGGGGTCTCTGCAGCATATCATGCCGCAGAGCTATTAATACCAGCACCAGGGCCTGAAGGGATGCAGGCCCCCCAGCGGCACAGCACGTGCCAAGTGCTAACCTATATTGGAAGGGGAGGGAGGAGTGCAGAAGGGCTGGGCGGCACTCCAGGCAAGAGGCAGCAGTGGTGGCTGAGCGATAACTTGACCATTATCCTCTGGGCATCTAACACAAACCATCCTTCAAAGAATACAGTCCAGCTCTGAGATGGGCATTTTAAGAGAGGGCAGAGAAGAGCTCCGGACACTGCAACGAGAAAGTAACACTGAAACAGTCCTTAGCAAACAGATCCAGCGGGGACTTGTCCGTGGTGTCTCAGTGCCCCCCACCCCCAGTGACAGGGTGATGAGTCATTGGTGTCCGTTGTGTCCCCCCCCCCCTACACACACAGAGCCTGGCTGGAAGATGCTTTAGTGTCTGGACTCGCTACAGGGCAGGGATCTTGGGGAAGAATCAGTGCCTGGATAGAACCAGCATCTCCAGAAGACAAACACAACGTGCCTCTCTTGCTGTGTGACTTGCTCCGCTTTTAATTGATGTACTCATGCACCTCATTAATCTAATTTCTCACAAGGGCACAGGAAGGCAGCTGAAGGTTTCACGGGGACCAGGCAAGAGAGTCACCTAAAAAGGCACAAGCTGCAGGGAAGCTACTAGCCCAGGCAAGGTGCAGGAGCAGCTATGAGCAATTAGCTATCTGCTCTGGGTTTGTCCAGTGTCAGCATGATGGGCTGTGGGCCAGGACAGGGCACAGGCATTACAGCCATTCACATGAGAAACACCCCCTCTGTGCGTGGAAGGGGAACGTTCCCTCAGGGATGACCACATGGAGATCCCTGGGCCATTCTGGGGCAAGACCTACAGGAGGTCAGCTAAGCAATGAGCATGGAGTGCCCTGCCTGCAGGCTCCCCAGGAGCTGCTAGAATAAGCAGCAGTCTCAGCTCCTTGGTGTTTTGCAAGTGTCAGGGCGGAGTGGGCTGTAATCTTAGAGATAGCAGGGCAGCCATATGGTTCAGACACAGGACTAGGAGCTCAGGACTCCTGAGTTACATTAAATTAAATTAATGGAGATTGCCTATCTCTTAGAGCTGGAAGGGACCTTGCAAGGTCGTTGAGTCTAGTCTACTGCCTTCACAGCAGGACCAAATATCATCCCTGAAATTTTTGCCCCAAATCCCTAAATGGCCTCCGCAAGGATTGAACTCACAACCCTGGGTTTAGCAGGCCAATGCGCAAACCACTGAGCTATCCCCTGCTAAACCCAGGGTTGTGAGTTCAATCCTTGCGGAGGCCATTTAGGAATTTGGGGCAAAAATTTGTTCTGTTCCTGGCTCTGCCTCACACTTCCTGCCTGCCCTTGGAGGAGTACCTGGACCTGAAGGCCTGTAAAATGGGATGAATAATGCTTGCTTATGCTCTTGCTTATTTAGACAGTAAGACCCACAAGGTAATACCTGGAGCAATGGCCCTCTTTCCCCCCCCCCCCCCAACATCTCAGCTGGGGGGCTGTGTACTCATGGCATCACGGGCTCCCTTTGATCTTGGCCAGAGAATACCACTAGGACACAGATCATCCTGGAAGAGGCTGCTCACAAGGGGAGGCAGAAAAGAAACAGCAGTAAAGTCTGAGGCAACAGATGCCAAGTCCAGAGCAGCCCATTAGATCATAATTTGGCCAGCCCTCTTATCAACTGTTCCCAGAGGGAGGCCAGTCCCTTGGGCTGCAGTAATGCAGCTTAGCTCCCAGAAAAGGTCCAGTCTCCCAGAAAAGGTCCAGTCTCAGAAACAGAGACATCCTGCGCCCTGACACTGGTCAAACCTCATCCCTGGTGCAGTCTGGTCGGTTTCTGAATCCTGACTGGCCCAGTGCAGGGAGCTCAGGGGAACAGTCGCCCAATCTCAGTAGAGGAGACAGAGATCTGGGTTGGCTGAAAACAGCCCATCACAAGCTGAGAGGAGATGCAATTACTCCCTATGAATATGTGGAGGGGCAGAAGAGATCCCACGGAGGGAAGAGGAGATACTGAAGCTAAAGGACAATGCTTACACAAGAACAAGTGGGGTAAACTGGCCAGGACTAGCATGTAGGAGGTGGTTTCAAACCAGCAGAGAAGGTCCTGGGCCAGCCCCCGTGCAGGAGCTGTTGGGGCAGGGATGAAAGTGACTTAAATTTCTTACTGGTACAGTTGTGTCACCCTCCCCTTCCCCCGGGGTTCAATATGTGAGTACTCGTAAGAAATTTCAGTCTGGGGTGAAATGTGGGAGGCTCAGGGCAGGAGGTGCAGATGTAGAGGGGTAGCAGGAGTAAGGGCTGGGAGTGTAGGGGTGCGTGCAGTGTGCGAGGGTAAGGGCACCATTTCAGGAGGGCAGGGGCTGCGTTCCTCTCCCTCCCCGCTGTCCAGGGAAGGGACAGAGGAGGAACTTAGCAGGCTGGGCACTTTCCACTCGCTCCCTGAGAGTCAGGGAAAGGGGAAGAAAAGCAGCAACAATCCAGTATGTGATGCTGCAGCTTGCATCTGGAGGAAGAGGCACAGGGCTGAGGCAGTCCTGGACAGGTAGGGGTACGCCCCCCAGTCAGCCCCTTTAACCTCCCTGGCTGGCTGCTTCTTAGCACAGCAGCCTTCAGCAAGCCCTAGGAGCCAGGCTAGGTGCATGCTGCCCCTCTCACTGCAGCAGAGTACCCCAATGGCCAGCTTCTTGTTGGAGTGCTGCACCAGCTTGTTCTCATCTTTGCCTGGGGGTCAAACAGCTAGCTGGTTTGAAGATGGAGCTAGATCAGTCTAAGAAAAAGGTTTGCCTGGGATGATCTTCACAAGCCAGGATGGCCTCTAGTCATCCAGAGAGCTCTAGAGTCTCTTCCCCAGCTGCTGTGTGGGTATCGCTTTGCCCCCTTTGGAACCAGGCCCGACGTTCCAGGGTAGGTTTACATCTGTGCAGTGTCAAGAGACACTGTGTGCGCTACAGAGTGCTGGCCCAAGTGCTCAGGATCCTGCCCAGCTTGCTGAGGTGACAGGCAGAAGGGATAGGAAGTTAGCAGCTAGGCAGCGCTCTGAGCAGCCATGGGGCAGAGATGACAAATGCTGCTAAGGGAGATGTCAGACATCACCTCCTTCATTCCCAAACTGCTACAGCAAGACGTGGCTAGGCTGAGAGCTCTCGGGCTGGGGGCTGCCCGTGTGCATGTCCATGCAGCACCCTGCAGGACTCCTACCTCAGTCAACAGGGGTCCATGCTGTGCTCAGCCCGGAGGTCTGGACAGCACCTGCCACAATGGGACCTATATACCAACTTTTCAGACACTCTCTCCCTGCTCTGTGAGAGCTACACTCAGCCCCTGCAGCACAGAAACAGCAATACGAGGGATGAACAAACAGCTTTACATGGCAGCAGCTAGCTTATGCACCAGAGACCAGGATGGACACAGGAGTCCTGGATTCCAGCTCCCCTGCTCTTACCCTCCACAACCCTCAATGCCCTCCCAGAACCAGGGAGAGAACCCAGGAGTCCTGGCACCCACTCCACCCCAAATCTAGGGCTCACGAGAGTGGCTACACCAAGGATGTAGGCTTGGACCTGTGGTTGGTGTGGCAGACCCAGGTTCAAGTCCTGCTCCAGCACAGCCCTCACATGGGATCCTATGAGTGCGCCTCAGGGTGGGCCTTGCTGCCCCATGTGTACACTGGGGTGCCAGCCATGCTTTGCCCCCATTGGAGACGGCTCAGTAATCTGAAAGGACCCAACATTCACTGTTCTCTCCCAGCCCCCACACCACCCAAACAAGCTGGCAGCTGATTCCCCCACACATCTCGGAGCGCCTGACTCCAGAGAGTGGCGCAAGGGGGAACAAAAAGGGCTCTCTGAGCAGCTGAGCTCTGCCCCCAAATCCCAGAACATAAAGGAATTACCAGAGAAGCCAGGCCGGGATCAGTCATAAGGGGCCTGGGACAGAAGCCAGCAACAAGGCTCTCTGGGCTGGATGCCAGGGTCCCTGCTTGGAGCCCTGAGGAGACACGACCCCTGGCAACACCCTAGGGGCAGTTCACAGCAGTGTCAGTGGATGCAGGCCCCAGCGTGGCTAATGCGCTCCAGGGCTTCTGGGCTAGCAGCCCAGGCTACCCTCTGGGGAAGATGGCTGGCAGCCAGGATTCTCTGCCCAGCCTCTGGAAAAGCCCAAAGTTCCAGCAGGCTAGCTGCCATTCCTTGGGGAGGCACATAGACAGCATGGCCTAGTGGGCAGGGCTGTGAGTCAGGGGCCACTGTCGTGCTGCTGGAAGACCTCAGGCAAGGCCCTTCCCTGCTTCATGCCCCTACTTCCTCTACTTCCTCTCTGTCTCTGCCTCTGTCTAGATTGTAGACTGGGGCAGATTGTAGACTGGGGCAGGGACTGCCTCACACAGTGTCTGCACAGCACCCTGCATGGCAGGGACCATGCATCTCAGTTCAGAGTCTGGCCAGAGCCCAGCACACGTAGGAGCAACAGTGTTAGTGGACAGAGTCCCAGACGGACCACCCTGGACAACTGGTGGCATAGGGTAGGACTCCATGCAGACAGCTGAGTTTTAGTGACTACAGCTAGTGGAAGGGGAAGAGGAGGAGGAGTGTGAGGTGAGCCAGGCAGGAGGGAGAGCTGGAGGGAGAGCTGGGAATGCAAGGAAACAGTCCTCTGGGTCATATTTTGCTTGGAGAGTGGGATTGGAGCTGGGTTTTTTCTGTTTCTTCAGGACTCACTGTTCCTTCCCTCCATGGCCCTTCTCCGCCCTGCCTGGCACCGCAGCCCAGGTTACACCTCCAGAATCAACAGGACTTTGTACTCTTGAGTTCTCAGCAGATTCTCCACCCACCCTCACTCTCCCCTCAGAGAACTGCCTGCATTAGAGAGCAAAGCTGGCAAGGGAAGGACTGAAAGTGCACTGACTCCCAGTGCCCCTCACTCCACTCCCAGAACACAGCCCCCACATCAAGCAAGCTGTGGCAGTCAGCCAGCCTCCAAAGGGGGCACTGGGCTGTCACAAAGCTGTAGCCAGGAGAAGAGGACATCACAGGGACCCTCTCCTGAGGCTGGGGGGGAGGGAGGAGAAGTCCCCAACTCAGACTGGATTACCAGGGGCTACCACTGCTCCCCTGCCACAGAGAAGTCCCCTAATTCAGCTCAGTGGCACCACCTACACAGCCACTGTGCACAAACTGGATTCATTTCACATCCCAGCCAGCAAAATACAACCTGGGACCCACAAGCGGCTGGTTCCAAGCATGAGATAGACAGTTAGCAGAGGGGCTCCTAACTATGAGCTGGGTCTGGGAGGCAGGATCTGGGTTCAAATCCTGGCTCTGCCATGGACACCTGGCACACTCGGTTTCCTCGAGCTGTCTGTAGCCACCAGCTCCCCATTCACACAACAGCATAGCCAAAGGCTCTAACGTGTGTAAGCCCAACCCCCCATTGTCCAAACACAGAGTACCCAGCTGGTAAGGCATCTCCTTGTTTGGCATTTGTATAGCACCTAGCACCATGCAGCTCCCATCTGATGGAGGATGAAAACCTTCATGGCCAACTGGATTTGCTGACCTCTGGTGTAACTCAATCAATCTTAAACAAAACCCAGTAGGAGATGGTGAAAGGACAAGGTTCATTCAGGCCAGCCAAAAAGCCTGGCTGCTCTGAAAAGCCACCAACACTGGTCGAGGGCTGGAAAAATGGTTCTCTAACCGTGAGAAACCAGAGGCTGCTCTGGAGGTGACTCGGCATGGTGCTCCAGTGCAGGAAATCCCAAGGCACAGCCAGCCTGACCAATGGCTGGACGTTAAAACTAGACGTGTTCCCATGAGAATTACTGCAGGGCAGTCATCTTTTGACCAAGCTCCCCAGGGCAGCAAGGGATGTTTCCATCTCTCAGGGGCATCAGTCAGGCTGGAGCCTTTCTGGGAAACGTTTTAGTCCAGCACCCAAAAGGGTGGCTGAGTGAATGCACTTCTCACTGACCTGTGGCCTTCACCGGTCTGACTGCCCCTGCCCTGGAGAATGCAGGCAAGCCCCGGCTGGTGCATTAAGAGAACCCAGGCTTCTGAGCCACTTCCCTTTGCAGAGCCATCAAGCCACCCCTTGCCTGCTGGCACAATGCAGAGCAGAGACCCTGGTAAAGGTGGTGCAAGAGCAATGTCGGAGGTGGAATTGCCCTTCCAGGCACGCCATGAACCCTTCCTGTCCCCAGGCACTCTCCCCAGACAACGTACCTCCCATCAGCATAGACCAAGCCCAGAGTCTGAGCCTCAGGCAGGTTTGGACACATATGGCACTCGCTCTCACCCAGAATCTAGGGTTCGGGGAAGGGGTGCAGGAGTTCCTGGGTTCCGTTCCCAGCACTGGAAGAGGAGCGGCCTTGGGAGACAGCAAGGCCGGTTGGTGATTAAGGGACCAGGTGGGATTCAGGGACGGGAGTTTATTTCCCAGCTGTGCCACAAATTCCCAGTGTGACCCTGGTAACGTCATGTTACCTCTTTGGCTCAGTCTCCAGCTATAAGTGGGAGGGGAGGAAACCCACTGCTCTTGCTCTGAACCCTTCAGGGCTGGGAGTGTCTTGTGCTGGGCCTGTGCAGCGCTTGGCCCTGCAGAGCCCCTGACCAAGATCATGGGGTGCCTGTGACGGTGTGGTACTTAGCATCATGGAGAACCCCTCCTCCCCCCAATCTCAGTTGCTGGGAAGGGGAGGGGGAGGTGAGCAGTAACACCAGAACACAGAGAAAATAAAAAAGTTATAAGATCTTGCCTGGCGAGTCCCACCCTGGCTGGACTCCCAACCCCTTCCCCCAGGCATGGCCTTCCCTGCTGAAATGGTCTCCAGGGCAGAAAGCTGGCCAGGTTTGCTGTAGACACACTATTCCCAAACTCCCATCACAGGAAACCACACAACCAACAGGGCCAAGACCAGCCCAGCTAGCCAGGTCTAGCCCAACTATTGCCCTGCCCAACCTACAGCTGCGTCTGGCTGTTTACTCCTATACTCACAGGGCAAGCACAGCTGTTGTGTTTCACTTCAGCAAGACCACTTCCTATCTCTGTGCTTGGGAGGTCTATCGCTGGGAATGCTGAGGGCAGGGAAATGGGGAATGCCTGAGCCCTGTTCTCCTTCAAACTATAGCCTTGTGCCCTCTGGGCCAGGCCACCTAGGGGTGAGGCGTTGGAAACTGGCAGCTGACACAAAACAGACATGTTAAATGTCAGTTAATTGAATAGTCTACCTCATGAATTCTTGTCAGTTAGTTGACTATTCTATAGTCCCTGGGGGTGGGGCTCTGCTGTTGTATCAGAAGCAGCAGTGCGGGGTGCCAGGCAGGAGCTTGCCTGCAAGGGGAGCCAGATTAAAAACCAGCTCCCCTTACAGCCTGGCTGCCTGCCATTCTGTGCTGCTGTCTCTGATAAAGAGGCAGCAGCCTGGGGTGGCACCAATCCCTGTCGGGGGGGCATGGTGTGTATGTGTGTCTGAGCTCCCAGACCCAGCGCAAGCCAGACCTGAGATGGGCTCCCTGCATGCCTGGCTCCCAATACACTTTAAATGTAGAGCAGCAGCAGGGGTAGGTCCTAGATCCAGCACAAGCCAGAAGTGAGCCAGGCTGCTGGCTAGCCTGCTAAAAAAATTTTATTGGTGGGGGGAGAGGGAATGCATGTTGTCTATAGAATTAACCTATCAACTACAATATTACAACCCTAACACAAAGTGGAACGGGCAAGCTTCTGTCCCAAGCAGGCATTTCCAAACTTCCCCCTACATTTCCATCTAGGAACCCACAGCTGCACCCTTTACTTTCCACATGGCAAACCAACCCTGAGGGAACTGCACAGAGAGCAAGTTCATCACACCTACCAATGCCGAGAAGTGGGGGGATTTGTTGGCATTCAAGGGGGCTGCATGCAGTGGGGATGGCACTCAGTGTCCCTGGGTGTCACTGATTTAACACACTGAGCAGAGAGGCAATCTGTTGTTACAGGGACTAGCATGGAACCTGGGACCCCGGCCAGTGGCCTGAAGAATGGAGACTAGGAGACCCAGCTGAGATGGCACAGCTGGGTCTGGCCAGTGGGCGGACAATGGACTGTCAAGAGAGGACCTGGTGACCTGCTCAGCTGATCCCAGCTGGGGAATAAAGAACAGATGAGAGTCAAGGCAGAGAAGATAGGGGCCCAGGTGACCCTGGTAACCTGGAGAGAAGACAAAGGACAGAGGAGGAGCTGCTGGGGAGGGATAATGGGAGGTCCCTCGAAGGAGGGAACTGTTGGACTGGGCAGAGGGTGCCCACCTGGCTGCAGGGGAGACTTAGATGTGTGGAGCTGAAAGAGGCCAGGCCTACAGACTTGAGAGTTTCTATGCTGTGTTCATATGCTCAATATGCTGGCTGAGAGTCACTCCGGTCTGGAGAACAGAGTTGCATTGTCCCCTCTCGAAGTGGAAGCTCTGAGGGTCAAGAGTGAGTGGACTCCCTAAAGGGGACCACAGCAGAGACAGGAATGCTGGAGGCTTAGAGAAGCATGGTCCCAAGAGGGGACCCAAGAGGCTTGACCCCTGATAGAGTGGGCCATCCCAAGAAGGGCTGTCTCACTGAAGGAGATTCCCCCTGAGGACTGTACGGGCCAAGTGCGGGCACAATCTGAGTTGGTGACAGTAGGTTTCAGCTGGGAGTTATCTATCGCGATAGCACCTTGGAGATCTCAACAGAGATCAGGAGCCCTGTTGTGTCAGCTGCCACCTAGAACCCTGCCCCTTCAGGACTACAACTGAGGTGCCCCATATGCTGGGAGAGGCACTGACACCACCAAGACCAAGATCAGAGTCTTCACCCCATGTCAGGTACTGTGCAGACATCCCTGGGCTGAGTCAAATCTAGGTCAAATCTGCCACCAGACACAGAGGAGTGCAACACCCCAGTTCTTTTTGTGTGTGGGGTTTATTACAGTGTCCGATAGCCCCACAATCAAAACTGGAGGCAACTTTTGGACCAAGTGGCTCTCTGCCCATACTCCTGATACAGAATACAGATGTAATATTGCAGTCAATTAACTGATAAGCAAAAGCTCATAGGTTAATGCTAGAGACTACCTACATTCCTCCTCTCCCCGCCAATAATTTTTTAGCAGGCTGGCCAACTGGCTCTGTCCTGGCTTGTGTTGGGTCCGGGAACTACCCCTGCTGCAGCTCTATATTTAAAGTGTATCAGAAGCCAGGCACGCAGGAAGCCCACCTCAGGTTCGGCTCACACTGGGTCTGGGAGCACAGACCCCCAGGGACAGGGGTTGCTACCACACCATGTTACTGCCTCTGGATCAGGGCTACAGACAGCCAGTCTGTGACGGGGGCACGTTTTAAAACCGTCTCTCCTCGTGACCAGTTCCCACCTGACACCCCGCGCTGCTACCTCTGATACAGAGTGCAGAGTGGCAAGGTGCTCCTCAGGAGTGGAGCCAGATTGCACTGGCTGCTGGCCCCATCCCAGGGACTATACAATAGTCGACTAACTGACAAGGATTCATGAGGTTAATCAACTATTCAATTAACCGATATTTAACATCTCTAATACAGAGGCAACAGCGTATGTGGGAAGGGGAAAAGCTGTATGTAACAGTGAAGGTTAACCAACGAGCCCAGTCTATTACACGATTTTTAACATCCCTAGATCCAACACACGTGACACAGTAACTAACTGGCTATGGCCTGGATCCCATATCATTGAGACAAGCAAAACTCCATCTCCCTATAACCCCCATGACACAACATCTGAGTGCCTCCCAGTTATTAATACTCATTGGGACGCAGGGCAGCTAACTGAGGCGTAGAGGAGCTAAGTGACTTGGCCAGGTGATATAGGAAGACTGTAGCACAATTAGGAACTGGAAGCAGGCGTTGAAGGGCCCAGCTTTACCTATGAATACAAGCAAGCTTTTTCCAGATGGGATCTCACACCAAGGGGGGGGGGGGGAATATCCAGCAGCCTGGGGCTGTTTAAGTCAAGGGTAACAAGCCAAAGGATTCCTCATTTCCCATGAATTCCCCCCAGCAGTGTTCTCCCTACCCCAAGCCACACAGCTCTGCCAAAGACTGACAATACCTCATTTCCCACTCACAGATCTCCCAGCTCTTTATATTGGACAGAAAAAAGACTCACCCAAGGTCGCTCAACAGCAGATCTGGGAATAGAAGCTGGGTCTCATATCCCAATCCTCCAGCCCTCCTCTCCCATCACATCGCCCTCAGCACACTACATGCTATCCACAGAAAGCCATCGGGACGTCGCTACCCACTGCTCCTTTCTGTCACCGACATTCCCAGTACCAGTCACAGGGAAATCATCATGTGAAGGCTGTCTTCCCTGCCTCCCTGTGAGCACCCATCACGGGGCAATTGTTTTGCCACACAGACGGCAACAAGGTCACCTTATTTCCAGCAGAGAAACATCACAGAAATACAGGAGGTGTTGTGGGTTGTCTGCCTTTGCTACAGAGAGCTCCCTGCACCATAAAGAAAAAGCATGGAACAGGCCCAGGGTATAGCTTTAGAAAGGCCCTAATCCTGTTCTGAGGAGATTGCGAAGCTCCAGAATGATCAGGTTTCCCTTTAGTGCTCCAGCACCCATTAATTTCAGACTATAACAGGATATATAGATCAGTGGTCTCCAACTTTTACATCCAAGATCACTTTTTAAATGTCAGAACAAGCCAAGATCTACCACCCCATCCTTCCCCCAAAACCTCACCCCCTCCTTGAAGCCCCGCCCTCTGTTCTCCTCCTCTCCATCACTTGCTATCCCCAGCCCTTATACACTCTCAGGGTATGGCTACACTGCCTCCCCCCCCCCCCCCGATTCGGTCTAGACTGGGCCCAAATGTCAGAAAAAACCCTTCTTTCGGAAGCCCCCTTATTCCTAATGGAATGAGGAATACAGGGGTTACCAAAAGAGCGTGTTTGCTGTTCCGCTAAAAAAAGCGGAAGAAAAAACGCATCCCTGGACACAGAAGTCTAGCCATACCCTCACTGAGTTGAGACAGGATGTGTGGGCTCTGGGGTGGGAATGAGGGATTTGGGTGTGGAAGGGGTGAGAGGGAATTTGGATGCAGGAGGTGGTGGAGAAGGGGATGCTGGCTTGGGGAGAGGGCTCCAGGATGGGGAGTGTTGGGGTACTGAGCAAGCCACATACTTGTAGATGTGAGGGTGCAAGAGTTTGGGTTGGAGTATGAGGGGCTCAGGGCAGGGCAGTCCGGAGTAAGATGGGCAGTGTGTGGATGGTGCAGATTTTCAGGTGTGTGTGGATGGTGCAGGAGTGTTGTGACAGAAGACTGGGGATGCAGGAGTTCAGGGATGTGAGAAGCTCAGGGCAGGGGGTTCCAGCGTATGGTAGGCTCGTGAGAGTGTTATAATGCTGCAGCCAGATGGGGGCTTGGCCTCAATTGGGGGGTTGTTGGCCAGGCTTCATTTTTAAATAAAATATTATGTCAAACAAAGAAAGTTTCAGCATTGTCTTTATTTATGAGAAGGGTGGGAAACCTGTTTTGAGTCAGGGGTCACTGACCCACAGAAAAGTCAGTTGGGGACACACAAGTGAGATGAAAAAAATAACTCCCCAACCCCCTTCCCCAACCTCACTAATGTGGCCCCAACTGTGGTGGTGGGAGCAGAGGACATGGTACTGGGGAAGGGTGCTAGTGGGTGCTGGGGCAGGGTGCCAAGTAGGTTCTGCAGCAGGGGACAGGTTGCCAGTGGGGATAGGGAACAGGGTGCCAGTGGGTTCTGCTGCAGGGGACAGGGAGTCCCCAGCACGCGCCTCCTCCAGGGATTCCTCCCCCCTCCCTCCCCGCAGAGGAGGGAAGCCTGGGTGCGCACCTCTTCACGGGACTTCTAAACCCCTCTTCCCCCCCCCCCCGTGCGGAGAAGGGAAGCCCTGGTGTGCGCCTCCTCTGGGGATTCCTACCTCTCCCTAGTGCAGAGTCTCCCCGGTGCACCACAGACCTGCTTTGTGGTACGGCGCTGGCTGTTTGGGGGAGGGGGAGCAGCCTGCGTACTTCCTCAAAGCCTGGAAGTGGCGCGCAGCTGCTGGACTTGAGTCCACCCTGCAGGAAGCCAGCACTATCTCCCTCGTTGCTTCCCGATCGACCAGTCAATCACGATCGACGGGTTGGTGACCACGGCACTAGATCAACCAGGCAGGTTAGGGCCATCCATGGCTATTAGCCAGGATGGGCAGGAATGGTGTCCCTAGCTTGTGTTTGCCAGGAGCTGGGAGTGGGCGACAGGGGATGGATCACTTGATGCTTCCCTGTTCTGTTCATTCCCTCTGGGGCACCTGGCATTGGCCGCACTCAGCAGACAGGACACTGGGCTGGACTGACCTTGGGTCTGATCCAGTCTGGCCATTCTTATATCCCGTCAGATCCCCAGCCTTGCTTTCTCCCACAGTACGCTACAGAGCAGGAAGTCAGCCTGACCCAAATGATAAGGCAGCTACACTGAACACAAAGCAAACCACTCATTTCCACTTCATGGCAGGTGGGAAACAAGGAATCAGGGTGGCGCTTGTGCTCAGTCAGATACCACACTGTTAATGGAGGCCTGGGCTTGCCCAGCCTATACGAAATCCAGCTTGGGCAGCATGATTTAGGTGCAGACCTGTGGCCCAAGCTACACAGGAGGCCAACCAAGATGATCATAATGGTCCCTGCGGACCCAGTTCTAGAAAACCCTGGAGGAGTTGTTGAAACTCCCAGCCTCAGAGCTTCCCTGTCTTTACAATGAGGATAAGATCTCCACCCTGTCTGTTTAGACTAGAGTCAGGGGGAGACACTATGGCCTGCAGGGCCATGTCTGGCTCATTGGACCCTCCAGTCCAGCTCCCTGCTTCTTGCCAGGGAGCAGAGTTGGGACAGCCTTGCCAGGAGGAGCCAACCCAACTCCTGCTCAGTGCAGCAAAAAGGGGAAGCTAGTCCCTGTCCCTTCCCCCACAGCCTCAGCTCCCCCAGCACTCTGGTGGTGCAGCTGCAGCACTGACAGTCCAGGGCAGGCCATGTCTGGCTGTTTCATGAGGCTGTGCCTCACTAAACTGCTCCTACCCAGCCCTCCACATGATTTCCCTAATTGATGTGACTCTCAGGCCCCTGGTTTGGGCCATGATCCCCAGGGCAGGAACTAGTGCTTAGTACAATGAGGGCTATCAGCTGGAAGGTGCTGCTGCACTTGGAGCAATCTTCACTAGGAGTCTGCACAGACTCCACTGAGGCCAGACCATTCCCCTGAATCTGCCTGCTGCCTCCAAACAACCTGAATCAATTATCCCACAGTCAGTCAGTCACAACCTGGGTCAGAAGGGCAAAAAACCCCACAGGATTTACCTTAAACTTAAAAAACAATAAATAGCCTGGTAGCACTTTAAGACTAACAAAACATTAGATGGTATCATGAGCAGGTCATCTGAAGAAGTGAGCTGTGCCCACGAAAGCTCATGATACCATCTACATCAGTGGTCCCCAATGCAGTGCCCACGGGCGCCATGGCGCCCACCAGGCCATTTATGTGCGCCCGCAAAGCATTCTGGGCTGGCCCCGCCCCCGGGCGTGCGGCAGGTGCCAGCCCTGGGTGCATGGGTGGCTCCTGCCCCGGGGTTGTGGCACATGCCGGTGCGGGCCCTAGCCCCGAGGTCGCAGCACATGCCGGTGCCGGCCCCGGGCGCATGGGCGGCCCCTGCCTGGGGTCGCAGCACATGCCGGTGCTGGCCCCAGGCACGCGGCGCATGCTTGGCCCCGCCCCCGGACGCCTGGTGCATGAGCGGCCCTGCCCCTAGGCGCCTGGCAGCCCCAAAACGTTGGGGACCACTGATCTACGTGTTTTGTTAATCTTTCTAAAGTGCAACCAGACTATTTGTTGTTTTTTAAGTTTACCCTGTACAGACTAACTCGGCTACCCCCTGAAGCTTTGGAACACGCAAGGATTTACCTTGCCAGCCATGGGCTAGGCCCCTAGCATGTGAGGCATTGTATAAACCCCATGCCCCTGGCCAGAAGCACCATGATAGGAGCAGCTCATGCCACCGACCACCTCAAATCCCAAGCTAGGCAAGCTCCAAAGAGGGAGAGGTTGGTGCAGCTGAATCAGGGCAGGTCGGGACAGGCAAACAGAGGAGCACCTCACCCATTTGCATCCAGAGAGGCGGGTGCATTGGCTGGAAACTCTACTGCCCTTGTTTCACATGAGCCCATTCAACATGGGCTGTGTGACAGGCTCCCCACTGTGCACCCTCTGGCCCTCCACTGACCCCCAGTGCACTCCCACTGCCAGCTCAGAGTCCTGGGCCCAAGTCATCAACTGCAGAATTGCCAGAGTGCAATGATCCTAGCTCCTGATCAACTGGTGAGGCAGAAAGATCCAGGCACTAGGCTGGGATGTGGGAGTCCAGAGTGAAATTCCCAGCTCAGTCACAGACAGTGTCTCCAGGTGTCCTGGTAAGGCCCCAGGCCCCACTGCACAAGGTGCCTCACATTCAGGGTGTTACAGTAGTCTCCAGAGCCCAGGCAGGGCCCCACTTTACCAGGCACTGTGTATTAGAGATGTTAAGGCCATACCCAGGCACCCCAGCAGGCCTCTGCTGTTCCAGTTTGTGCACAGACACACAGAGCTGGGAACAGAACCAGATGTCTTGACCTCCGTGCTCTAGCTGGGGGAGCAGACTGCTTGTCTAGCAGGATCATCTGCCACACTCACTGGGCTGGAATCATGCCTCTAGCAGTGAGGGGTGGGATGGAATCAGGCAGGGACCCCACCATTCTCTCCAGACCCTCAGCTCAGGATGCAGATGGCTTGCATTTGAACCTATGACCTACAGGCAGAAGATGGTCTCAACGCCAGCCCGCAGTGCCTGCTGGCAATTCCTGCCTCAGAAGCCTCATTTGAAGCAGTATCTGTTTCCCGCACAAGGGTGCATTGCTGCTCTCCAGAAATGTATCTGAGGAAGACAATGGCACCAAGCTGCAGAGCTGGCTCTGCCACTGAATTGCTGGTGGACTTGAGCAAGTCCCCTGTCTACACAGCCATTTCCCTTCCCAGCTCACCTCCTCACATTATCAGCTGGTTGGTGCAGGGATGCCTCTTCCTATGGACCTGTGTAGTGCTTGGCACACCCGAGGAACTTTTATCTCAGTGGAGAGATAGTATTCCCCTGCTCCCAGTCAGGGCAGCACTCAGCAAGCTAAGGTCCGTCTCCACTCCCCCCCCCCAATCTCAGCCAAGACAAGGAGAACACAAAAGCTGTTTTTAAGCTGGACTTTTTGGCGTCTTTAAGAACCTATACATTAGCAGGGAGTCAGTCATGTTTCATAGGGTGCCTGTCATTTTGACAGACATTAAAAGCCCTTATTAGCCCTGGTTCTTATTTTACTTAGTGGCCACGAGATAGACAACGTGAGTTCAAGGCCAGAAGTAACCAGAACACAAACATGTACAGCACACAAGATAACAGAACCAATTTCAAAGACACACGCTGCAGTCAACAAGTTCTACCTAGCAACCAGCACAATGCTGAATAGCTCAGGCTCGCAGCCTGGATTTGAGAGCTGATGCCGAGTGAAGGACGCGCTCGGAGTGACATGGAGCCAGCAGCTGCATCACACTGCCTTTGTGCCAGGCTCAGCAGCAGCTCATGCGGCTGCATATGGTGAGAGGGGTCAGTGCAGAATAGGAGAGCTGCAATCTTCAAATATCTGCTTTAGCTATAAACTCTCCTACAAGGAACAGAGGGCTTGAGTGAAGCCCCTGAACATTTCTAAAAGCAATCTAGATTGAGGGGAGATTTGCAGTCCAGTTGGCACAGTGTGTCCCAGACCCAAATGGGTTCCCCCAGCAGGCAGGCCTGTGACATAGCATGTAGCACATATGGTATCTTAAACACACAGGATCTGGCATGTCTGCCCCACACTAGGTGTGAGTCTTCCTCCATTTCCAGCCACCAAGATGGAGCAGGAGGACAATCAAGAATGTCAACACCAGGGATCTGGGATTATTTTAACTGCAATAGCTCATTGCAGAGCAAACCCCAAACAAGAGTCCCTTACCCCCAGCTATCCTGGGTGCCACAAAGACCTCCCTGGCCAAGTTTAGGGCTCCCCCATCAAGCCAGGTGCTGAGCAGACCTACCTCAACCAAGACACCCACTCACTGTCCTTTTAGAGCAAAACTGGGACGCCTCCCTCATCAGAGAGTCATCTGCCCACGGTTGTGCACAGCTCTGTACAGGCCCACAAAGAGAGAGAGCCCATCTCCACAGGCTAAACAGACAAGAGAAGTTGCATATTGCAGGTGGGCTAGTGGCTGCATTGCTTCAGGCTTCAGATTCCCCAAGGCAGCCTGTGCCTGATACAAGAATTGAAATCTCCCATGTATGGACCCAGACCCTGCCCACAGAGCAGACTGGGCATGCCCACAACAGCTCTGTAGAGGACTGGCTAGCACAAGGCTGTCTGGACCATGACCGCAGATGAGAGCAAAGCCTTTCTGTCATGATCACAGGCTAGCAAGAGCATGGCACTGAAAAAGGAATTGGGGGTCATGGAGGATAGTTAGTTGAACCGGACCGCCTGACACCACGGTGGGGCTCAGAGGCTATTGCCTCCTTTGAATGCCTACATGGGGGTATCTCAAATAAGAACAGGTCTATAGACTGGGCACTTGTGCAATTGTTGCTGGAATCCTAGGTCCAGTTCAGGCATCTGTAGCTCAGGAAAACCTGCCTTCTATTGAGAGACTCCAAGAGCTGCATTGAAGACCTAATCAAAGAGACAGCTTAGGGGTGATTTGACCACAGGACACAACTATTTAATAACTGGACCTTTACTCTAGCAGCAAATACTTGAACCCAGTCCAAGGGCTGGAAGTCAAAGCAAGACAAATTCAGACTGGAAATCAGGTGCAACAGGTAGATAGTTTGGGGCATTAGCTCCCAAGGCCTGTCGCAGATTCTCCATCACTGGTGATTTTTTCATCAAGAGAACCCTAAAACCAGCCACATTGGGTCAGACTAATGGTCCATCTAGCTCAGCAAAGCAGGGAGTAAAATGAACAGGGCGATGGTTGAGTGATCCAACCCCTATCAGCCAGCCCCAGCTTCTGGCTGTCAGATCATGGACTTGGGGTGGTGGGAAGTTTTTCTAAAAGACTTGCTCAGTTCACACCAGCATCCATTCAAGGCCTGTACTGTATGGGAAATCAGACTAGATCAGCCATGGGCAACCTAGGCTAGTGGGTGGGCCGCATGAATAGCCCTTCATTTCAGTAAGCCACTAAATTGTTGCAACAGACAGTCTCTTGGGATAGGGTAGCTTTGCTAACTGCACTTGCATACCTAAAATTTGCAGGGTGTGTTGATCGAACTGTAGCAGCACTTTGACTGGATGTAGGAGGAGTGCACAGCTCTCACAATGTTATCTGCAATCAGCTTGAACCTCACTTCATGTGCCCTTGCATGTCACTTTTGTAATACCGGTAGGAAAAAAATCTATGCGGACAGGAATCAGTGGCAACCCTGCACATGGGCAACAGTAAACAAAATGTCTTGTGGGCCAAACATAGAAACTTGATGGGTCATATGTGGTCCATGGGCTGCAGGTTGCCCACCACAGGACTAGATGGACCCATCTCACCTTGGAATCTATGACTCTAGCACTGCTCAGAGAAGGCCTTTAGACACAATCCCCCCAGCACCGTGTCTGCACTAAGGCTCTAAACAGTGCCACTTCCTGCTTAGTAGTAACTATAGGAAAGATTTCCTGGTGCAGATTAAGTAGTCCTTCCAGTCAAGGCAGCCAGACAGCTCCCAAGCCAGATTGGGTCACAGGCATTAGCCTCACACACATGGGTCACAGGCATTAGCCTCACACACACACGACACACCCACCCCTCCTTCAATCCTAAGCAGCAAAGCCCAGGAGAATGCCCTCATCCCACATTGATACGGACAGACCCACCACATGGCAGGTTTGGGGTTAGTTTTCAACTCATATGCCTTTTTTAACACTTGGTGCATTCCAGCCAAATGACCATTCCACTCAGACCAAGTAAGCCAAACAAAGACCTTCTACTGGCAGGGCTTAAGCGAGACCTTTTGGGAAAACCTGAGAAGGGAGCTGATGGCTATGATACTGTGTCCAGTACTAGCATCCCCCCTTTAAAAAAAAAAGAAAGATGAAAGATGGGAGAGGGCTCAGAAAAGAACTACAAAAAAGATTCAAGGGCTGGCAAACACACCTCACAAAGCAACTCAATGTATCCATCTTAGCAAAGACATTAATCCTGGTCTGTAAGTACCTGCATGGGGAGCAAATAGCTGAAAGCTAAAGCCTCGCCAATTCCCATTCAAAAATCAGGCATATGCATCCATAGCATGGGTGTTTAACCATTGAAACAAGTGCCAAAGGGCAAGCCTTCCCATCCAGACTGGAGCCTCTCAAAGACACTTTAGCCCAGCTCAATTCTTGAGCTCAATGCAGGGGGAGGTGGGTGAAATTATCTTGCCTGTAAGGTACTAGATTATCTAATAGTCTCTTCTAGCCTTCATCTATGCAACTGGGCAAAAGTAAGGTTGACAATATTTCACGATTGTGGGACGAACAGATTTTGTGCTTAGGTTGCCAGTTAGCAAACGCTGATGCATATCAGGGCTTTCCTTCAGAAATGCACCATGCCCAACCCCTGCGCTTCCAATCAGATAATGAATGTATCACTTCCTGTCCTAAACTACTATGCACAACTGCCAGACCAAGAGTCCATTCAGCCCAGAGGAGGTAAAACAAACCAAGAGTTTCACTCTCCCTTTGCTTTTTAATCCACACTATTACCCATGTCAAATGTCTGATTGTTTAAATCCCATTAAGTTCTTGGACTCTTGTGGCACAAAGTTCCACATGCTTTTTCAATGCAGTGCACAGCGTATCTCCTTTGGTTGCTTTTAAATGTGCTGACTTCCATTTTCATTCCCCAGCCTCTACGAACAAGATGATTTCTGGTGCCTTTTGTTTGGCAGGGGCACAGCACCTAGCCCAGCCCCAGGTGTTAAGGCTAAAGGATCCATCAGACCCCTAATTAACACCCAGAGAGCACAAGTCAGAGAATTCTACAAAGCTACCCCTTTGAGCCCAAAGCTTTGTGCTGGGCTAATGTGGTTTAACCAGATGCCATCAAGAGATGGAGACTAGACAATTTGGGCCAATGGTTAATCACTCACACTGTACAAAACCCGCATTAATGTGTCTGGCTTCATCTGCCAGGCAGTGGGTTCTTGTGCTGCTCCTGATAGGTTAAAGAGCACACTTTGGTACTGAATATCTTCTCTTTGTGAAGATACACTGTGCTCAGTGGAGACCATCAATGCTAGCCACATATGAATAAATAACGCAAGGAGGGTTTGGGGATCCTTTGGGAAGAAGAGAAAGACTGAAGCCAGCTGAGAAGTTCTAGCCACCCACCAGCAATGACAACTGCACAGAGGCGGTGTTACGAAACCTCCCTGTGCTAGTTTGTCTGAGAGAGAGACAGCAGCTCAGTATGGTTTGAAACGAGATGTAATCACATTCTGAAGCTTGGCTCACGGTGCTGTTCTGCTGATGGAGGCGAGAATTCACAGCACAGGCCAACCTGCAGCAGACACTTCGGGTTTTTTCCTATTAAACGCAATTATAAACCGATTCCTGTAAAAAAAGAATGCTGTGCCAGGGACTTCAGGACAGCTGATGATTTATATCAGCACAATGGTTATGGGAGAGGTCTAGTTAAACTGGTACAAAGGCAGTGTTGCCTTGGATAGAGCATTGGGAGACCTATTCCCAGCTCCGACACTCATCAGTTAGTGCCCTCTGATAAGCCACATACTCACTCTGCCTCAGTTTCCCCACCTGTAAAATGAGGATGTGATACTGATCTACTTTGAGGTCAACTGATGAAAAGCATTAGACATCACTGTGACAAGTGATAATACCGGTACAACTACAGCAACCTCCCACTTGGCACGCTACACCTGCACCACTGTAGTGCTTCTGCATGGACACTACCTATACTGATGGGAGGGGTTCTCCTGGTCAAGGGCATGAGTACTCCATTTCAGAAACTCTGCTCTGTACATTACACAGAAATCCCTGGCATGCTGGGCTAATCTTTATTCACCAGCTCGCCTCAACCAGGAGCAGAGCTTTGCACTGCCAAGCTTTTGCAGCAAGGACCTAAAGAACTACCGCTCATTAGTGCTAACGGAGCCCGGTAGGGTGAGGGGGGGCTCTGAATCACCCAGGTGCTGGCAGCATTGCAGGGCTGGTGAGGGGGTTACCACTAGCCCAGTGCTACAGAGGTTAATACTCCAAGACAGGGCCGGTTACTGAACACTAGAGAATCAGATTTGTGTTCTAGCAGATTAATGGGGGTCAGGACAGGGCATAATCCATGTCCAAGTGCCACCATGCATGCTCTGTTGCAAACCACTGCAACAACAGCTCCCTGCTTTGCCACCAGAGCCAGCTACCTACATGTTTACTTTCTGCACTGGCCCTCCCAGCCCCACCACTGCGCACCTGAGTAAGCAGAGTCTAAACAGGGGAGAAGAGAACAGAGTAATGCAGTAATATGCATGTGGAAGAGCCAGTGAGATCATGGCAGAGATGGGGCAATGGGGTAATCCATGGTGACACTAGTGGGGAGGAAAGCAAAGGGGAAGAACATGAAGTCAAGTTAGCAGTGGCGATGCTGTGTGTGTGGATGAGGGGACAGAGTAAAGGCAGGACAGCAAATCAGGGTCACTGCAGTGGTGCTGGGGGTGGGGAGCAGGGAATCAGGGTCACTGTAGCGATGGAGAAAAGCGAGAGAAATGGGGAATCAGGTTCGTTGCAGTGAAGCTGGGGGGGGGGACACAATAAGAGTGTGTGGGGGAACAGTGAGCCAGAGTAAATGTAATGACAGCGAGAGGTGTGGAGAATGGCAAGTCCTGGCCACTGCAGTGATGCCGGGGTAGACAACTGGGTGGGGCGGCGGCAGGGGGCAATCGTAACAACAGTGATACTGGGGCAGACAGCAGGGGGAACAGGGATAACAGCAGTGACACTGGGATGGATAGTCGGGGGGGCCGGGAACGGAGAGCTGGGATAACAGCAGTGATGCTGGGACAGACAAATGTGGGGGAGAGCTAGGGTAAGAGCAACAACAGTGGGGCAGACAGCAGAGGAGGGAATGGAGAGTGGGGGTAACAGCAGCAATGCCAGAACAGACAGGGGGAGGGAATGGGGAGCTGGAATAACAGTAGTGATGTGTGTGTGTGTGTGGGGGGGGTGACTAGAAGCCAAGGTAACAACAGCAATGCCAATGGGAGGGCATGATGGGGAGCTGGGGTAACAACAGCGACTGGGGTAGGGAAGGATATTGGGCAGACACTGAACTGGGCTGCTGTAGCAGCCATGGAGAGTGTGGTTGGCATGCCCTAGAAGTGGCCCCCACAACTATCCCACGGGAAGTGCACGTGGATCCCCCTGGTTGGCGTCTCCTGGCACAACAGCTCCTCTTGGGGGAACCCAAGCCCCCCCGGCCTAGGGACAACGAGGAGAGTACAGCAGAGATGGCGGGGCCCTTGCAGCTCCCACAACAGGGCTCATTTAGCCCTAACACCTTCCCCACAATAGGGCCCCGAACAGGCACGTCCCCCGTTAACCTCCGCGCAGCAGGGCACGGGGGTCTGTGCCCCAGCGCAGGGAGGCCTCTTTCCCCAAAGGGGCCTATCCGAGGGGCCCCTCCCCCACAGGAGGCGGGGGCAGTCCCCTACCTGTAGCCCCCCACAAGTCACGCCCCTCTGACCTTTGACTCCGTTGCCAGGGCCGCTGACCTTTGCCCTCCGCGACACAGCCACACCCGCTTACCCTGAGAGCTGAGAGGTCGATGTCATCCAGGCTGCGAGCAGGAGCCGGGTCGGCCATGTCCGGGGCGGGCGGGGCCTGGCCGGAGGCTCACTGCAGCCCCATGGATCCGGCGCTGGGATCCGCGCAGCCGCCTCGCACCAGCAGCCCCAGGAACCGCACTGCGCATGCGCCAGCGCACTGGGCGGGAGCGCCTGCGGCCTGGGAACGTAAGGCGGAAGATGAAGCTAGAACGCGCAAGCGGTGTGGGAAGAAGGTTCGGCGCATTCGCATTCCTGGGAGTGAGGCGAAAGAGCGCGTCTTTCCCTCCCCTCAATGCGCAGGCGCAATCTAGGAAAGAGGCAGGACCGCGCGTGCGCGAAGCATAAGCCGGGCGGCAGGAAGGGTGGGGTGGTTGAGCGCGTGCAAGGAGGATGTTCCCGCCTTTCTCCGTGTTCCTCGAGGAAGGGGCCTCGGGCCAGAGCAGGGAGGGTGGAATACATGGGCGGGGCCTGTTCCTGAGGGTGGCGGGCCAATGAGCAAAGCAGGGAGGAGCCTGTTCCTTGTTGGGTGGGGGCTCGCTCAGAGCAGGGAGGGGCTGGCCCACCATCTCCGGGCTGCATTGCTCTGCTTGGCTGCCACTAGTCCTTGTCACTGGGGGAGCAAAGCAGCCGGGTCACTGCTCCCGCCCCCAACCTTGCTGGCCTCATAGCTTGGGGCAGGAGGCTCTGGAAGAGGTGCAGTGCCATGGCCCCAAACCCGGTGCAGCTGAGGGGAACTTGTACTGCATCTTCCCCCACCCCTTACAGTTTGGGGCGGGCTCCTGCATGCACTAACCCACCAGTGGAGATGGAGATGGAGGAGGGTCAGGCTTGGAGCAGAGAGGCAGGGAGGAGGCTCCAGCTGCCGGTGGCAGGCGTAGTAGGAGCACATGAGCTGAGGGATGGGGGGGGGGGGGCAGAATGGGATTACATTGGCACCTCCATAGCATGGTGCCCATGGGCAGATGATCCATCTGGCCCCCCTCGCTACGCCACTGCCCCCTCTCCTGCAGATAGATCTGCAGATAGATGATAGGTCATCTTATGCATGTGCAAGATCTGTGAGAGCCGTCCCATGAATCTGCAGCTAGTGTCTGAGGGGCCTGCTTCTGGGTGATGTCTCAATGCTACCACATTTACCCCCAAAGAGGGGGGGCTTCGCAAAGCAGGCCCTTGCTGCTGACTCCCAAGGCATCCACAGATCCAGTCTCCTTTCAATGGGCCCACTTCCCAGGACTCATTGATCTTGGATTTGGCTTCCAGCCCCTCTCCAACCTTTGCAACTGCCCAAAGGTGCTCATCTTCCACCTTATACAATCCCACCTCATTCACCCCACAGGGACGGTCTCTGCTTCACTTGTCCTAGGGACTATTCTACCAAGACATAATACAAAGTTTCCATGTAAAAGGACTCAATACAAAGCTAAAAACTTCAATGAGAGAATGATTAATATAGAAACGTGTCTACATCTGCTGCAGGGAGACACCTCTGCCTGCCTCCACCTCTCTCCCCCAGAGCCTACAGCCCCATTGCAAAGCAGGCGAGGGAAAGGAAAGAAGCTGAGGCCCATTCAATGGGACTGAAGCAGTCATGAGAAAGCCATGCCCAGGAGCCATTCTCCTGTCCATTGCTGGTGCTGTGTTGCTTCAGGCATGCTGAAATGCAGTCACCTCTAGGGTGGGTTGGACAGCTGTTTAACACCTGCACAAGGTTTCAGGCAGGGGGCAGTGCGGGCTGCCTCCCTGCAGAGCTCCCATCAGAACCATTGTGCCCTCCTGGTTTAGGAAAAAAATAAACAGGAGGACTATGTCTAAACTGGCATGATTTTCCACAAATGCTTTTAATGGAAAAGTTTCTCCACTTTTTGTGGAAAAGTGTCCGTGCCAATCTAGATGTGGTTTTGCGCAAGAAAGCCCCCAATCGTCATTTTCGCCATCGGGGCTTTTTTGGGCAAAACAGTTTTTACCTGTCTACACTGGCCCTCTTGTGCAAAAGCATTTGCGCAAGAGGGCTTTTTCCCGAGCGGGAGCAGCATAGTATATGCGCAAGAACACTGACAATCTTACATTAGATCGTCAGTGTTCTTGTGCAAATTCAAGAGGCCAGTGTAGATAGCTGGCAAGTTTTTCCACAAAAGCGGGTGCTTTTGCAGAAAAACTTGCCAGTCTAGATGCAGCCAAGGATTGGAAATTAACCCACCCAGTCTCACGTCCCCTAGGCAGGGAATGAGCTATCAGGGGGTATGTCTACACTACAGCACTAATTCGAACTAAGCTAATTCGAACTAGCGCATCTCGACTTAAAAACTAGTTCAAATTAGCGTTTTGCTAATTCAAACTAGCATGTCCACACAGAGTGGACCCTGAACAGAGGTTAAGGATGGCCGGAAGCAGTGCCAGCAGGGCATCAGATGAGGACTTAGAGCGTGGAGCTGCTGTCTCAGGCTAGCCAAGGGCTGTGCTTAAAGGGACCCGACCCCCACCCCGGACAGACAGTTCTCAGGGTTCCCCACTTGCAAAGCAGTCCTGGCTTGGAGTGCCCTGAGTGCCCACACACGGAACATCACAGCACTCAGCCATCAGCCCGGCTGCACTTGCCACAGGCTGCCATCCGGGGGGAGGGGGCAATTAGGGGGCTGCAGGAGAACTTCCACCCCAAGAAGCCCGCAGAGCCAGCCCAGTCCTCCCCATCGGGGGCGCGTACCCCATTCCTCCCTCACCTCCTTCCACTTACCCTTCCCTAGCCCCCCTTCCTGATGTACAAAATAAAGAAAACGTGTGTTCAAAAATAGAATCTCTCTTTATTGAACAAAACTGGGAGAGACTGGGAAAAAGAGGTGGGAGAGGGGAAGAGAAAGGCTGGGAGAGGGGAGGGCAACTAAAATGATCAGGGGTTTGGAACAGGTCCCATATGAAGAGAGGCTAAAGAGACTGGGACTTTTCAGCTTAGAGAAGAGGAGACGGAGGGGGGATATGATAGAGGTCTAAAAGCAAGAGTGGTGTGGAGAGGGTACATAAAGAATAGTTTTCCATTAGTTCCCATAATAGAAGGACTAGAGGACACCAAAGGAAAGGAATGGGTAGCAGGCTTCAAACTAGTAACAGAAAGTTGTTCTTCACAAAGCAAAGAGTCAACCTGTGGAACTCCTTGCTGCAGGAGGCTGTGAAGGCTAGAACTAGAACAGAGTTTAAAGAGAAGTTAGATAAAGTCATGGGCTACGTCTACACTGGCCCCTTTTCCGGAAGGGGCATGTAAATTTCACTAGTCGTCGTAGGGAAATCCGCGGGGGATTTAAATATCCCCCGCGGCATTTAAATAAAAATGTCCGCCGCTTTTTTCCGGCTTTTAAGTAGGAATAAGACCCTCCGGAAAAGGGCACTTTTTCCGGAGGATCGGGGCCAGTCTAGACGCTCTTTTCCGGCTTTTTTAAAAGCCGGAAAAAAGCGGCGGACATTTTTATTTAAATGCCGCGGGGGATATTTAAATCCCCCGCGGATTTCCCTACGACGACTAGTGAAATTTACATGCCCCTTCCGGAAAAGGGGCCAGTGTAGACGTAGCCATGGAGGTTGGGTCCATGGAGTGGTATTAGCCAGGGGGTAGAAATGGTGTCCCTTCCCAAAGTTTGTGGAAGGCTGGAGATGGATGGCACGAGACAAATGGCTTGGTCACTGTCTTTGGTCCATCCCCTCCAGGGTACCTAGGGTTGGCCACTGTTGGCAGACAGGCTACTGGACTAGATGGACCTTTGGTCTGACCCAGTACGGCCATTCTAAGCTCAGGGCTCAGGGTCGGGGGTCTCAGTGGACCACCTTGATTTTCATGCAAACCTGCTCCTGGGTGGCCAGGCTGGCAGCTCTCCTGCCCTAGACGGCCACTTTCCTATGCCTAGTGCGGAGTTCGTGGACGAGGTCCACAATGTCTGCACTATACCAGGCAGGTGCCCGCCTCTTGCAGTCCTGGCCAGGCTCCCGAGAGCCGCCAGCCTGGTCCCAGGAAGAGGCGGAGGGCTGGGGGGCATCGGGTGGCTGGCTCATGGCGTGCCAGGTGCAGGGTCTGCTGGCTGGGTGCTGGCAGGCTTGCACCTGGCACGGGCACCGTAGTCAGCCCGTGCCCCTTTAAGGGCTCCGGGGCCGGGAGGGGGGCATACGACTTTCCTGGTGGTGCCCAGAGTGGCCACCAGGGAAAGCTGGGGAGGGCTAGTCTCCCACTAGTTCGAATTAAGGGGCTACACAGCCCTGAATTCGAACTAGTAAGTTCGAACTATGCTTAGTCCTCATGCAATGAGGTTTACCTAGTTCGAACTAAGCGCTCCGCTAGTTCAAATTAAGTTCGAACTAGCAGAGCGCTAGTGTAGCGCCTATCAAAGTTAATTCGAACTAACATCCGTTAGTTCAAATTAACTTTGTAGTGTAGACATACCCTACATTAGGCTCCAGCTGGAGTATCGTGTCCAGTTCTGGGCACCACATTTCTGGAAACGTGGAGAAAGTCCAGAGAAGATCAACACAAATGATGAAAGGTCTAGAGAATATGAGCTATGAGGCAAGGCTGAAGGAATTGGCCTTGTTTACCTTGGAAAAGAGAAGACCGAAAAGGGACATGAGAGCAGCTTTCAAGTATCTAAAAGAGTATCATATGGAGGAGGAAGAAAAATTGTTCTCCTTGGCCTCTGAGGTTAGGATGAGAAGCAATGGGCTTAAATTGCAGCAAGAGAGGTTTAGGTTGGACATTAGGAAAAACTTCCTGCCTGTCAGGGTGGTTAAACACTGGGATAAATTGCCTAGGGACATTGCAGAATCTCCATCACTGGAGATATTTAAGACCAGGTTAGACAGACACCTTTCAGGGATGAGCTAGGGCAACTCAACTTTGGAAGCCTCAGGGGCCACACTGATACTTACAGAACATGCTGAGGGCTGCAACTTAAGTCTGGTTGCATATGCAAGCAAATATATACAAATAGCTTCTCTTACACTGACAGGAATGAATGTAAAGATTAAGGCAAGACTATACAACACACAGGCCCCATTTAAGTCAGTTCTGCTGATATTAAAATGCAACATTTACCTGATTTCTACCCATGTGACAGCACTTTTCATGAGCAATGACAGTCCAAGAATTTACCTACTAAAATGCATATCAACAGAAGATCATTACACTGACTACTTTTTTGTTTTGGCTCCCACTCGCTGGCCACATGTTGATCCCCACATAAACCCAAACATGACCCACAGGCCATGTGTTAAGTAGCCCTGGGTGCTTGGTCCTGCTGTGAGGGCAGGGGACTGGACTTGATGACCTCTTGAGGTCCTTTCCAGCTGTAGTGTTCCATACTGCCTGCATGGGGTTAGATGGAGGCTGGTGCCCCCTAGAAGGGACAGATCCCCAGAGCCCATCCATACCTTCATGAGCCAGCCTGTGCCCCCAGCCCTGGGACTGAACCAGAGCCAGTGCCCCCTAGAGATGCCCTGTAGCCTCCTGAGCACCAATGAGATTTTGGTGCCAGGGCCCTCCCTCAAGTGGATCCCTTGAACTGAGGGTCAGGTCAGGCCCTGTTCTCTCCCACACTATGGGGTACCAGGGGCCAGGCCCTATGGTGCCTCTAGGCTGGTGTTGTGGCGCGAGGGGAGTGAATTGGCTAGGTCCGAAGCATTCCCCCTACAGGCCTCGGCAAGCCTGGGGGCGGGGCTGAGTAGATGGTTGAAGCGGGGGCAGAGGATGGCTGCTGGGTATGTTTCTGCCCTTCGCTGCCGTTAGTTGGGCTGCACCGTGGGCTGGCGGGCAGCTGCCAGGACTGTCTCCTTTGAGCAGGGGTGGCTTGAGTGCAGCATGAGCTAGACAGGGCTAGACATGAGCTAGACATGATTGCTGAAGCCTCCCCACCATGCGGTTGTTCCCCACATTAATCAGATTGCAGCAAGCCAGGTTATGCTGGTCTGTGCTGCAGTCACATCTTTGCTACCCATGTAGACAGCCCCTGACCCACTGGAAACTGAGCTTCTAGTCTAGCCTGGTATGTGACCTCAGGCATGTCACAGCCCCCACTGTGCCTCAGTTTCCCCAGCTGTAAAATGGGAACAATGTTGGCCTCCTTGGGAAAGCCCTCTGAGTGTTACCAATGGGGAGAGCAAAGGCTGGCAAGGACAAGTCTTGCCTTGGTCACGCGGGCTTGGTACCATTCCAGTGGGCGGATGGTGCCATCAGTTGCTTGATAGTGCTTTGTGTCCAGATGAAATCTAGTGAGGCAGTCCAGTGACAGACGGGTGAGTGGCTGAAAGTCAGTGGGTAGGGAACTGGGTGCCAGGCGGCAGGTCACTAGCAAATTCAGCATACGGGTAAGGGGCTCCCCATGCTTCCATTCCCAGCACTTGCAGAGTGCACAAATGACAAAGCTCTGCTCGCTTCCCCACCAGCCAAGCCATCACTTTACTCTGGGTCTTTAACACATGTTGTCCCTGGCCTTGGCTGGGCATTGCCTCAGGGCGGACCCAGCTCTCCTAGCCCAGAATCACAGAAGTGCCCAAAACGTGGGGTTGGCGAGCACAAGCACCCAGACCCATGATCCCCCACCCTGCTGTTCTTGCCCCAAGGTCCCCCCACACTGTCCCACCCCCAAAAAATGCTCCTGAGCTACCTCTTCCTCCCAAGATTCACCCCCCCCACTTGTACTCTCCCCCTGCCATTGCCTGCCTTTACACGCCTCTGGCCCCCCATCCCCTGCTCCATGCCCCTTGGCCCTGGCCTGCCCTACCAGGGGCTGCCGCTGGAGACTGGAAAGTTTTCTACCAGCTGATGCCAGAGCCAGGCACCCCCAGCACCTCCCACAACCAAATCCCCCTCCCTCAGAGACAGGCAACCCCAGAGGCCCCTCCTTCCCAACCAAATCCCCTTCCTTCAGAGACCGGCAACCCCAGTGCCCCCCTCCCAACCAACTCCCCCTCCCACAGAGCCAGAGGAACCGGTCAGGAAAGTTAATCTTATTTTTAAAAAAGGCTTGCCGGCTGCCTCTGCTCAGTGTGTTCCAGGCGGCAGCATGTGGCCCAGCTACCAGCTCACTGATCTAGTGTCAGGTGGGCCTGCGCAGTGTGCGCTCACTCTCACCCTGGCCTGGCGCCAGTGACAGATTTGGGGCAGGGTGAGCGGGGCGGCTGCCCCGGGCCCCGCGCTTGCAGAAGCCCTGCGCATGCACCGTGTCAAAGGGGGGGGTGCCCCCACGAAATTGTGCTGCCCGGGGCCCCGCGGCACTCTGATCCGCCCCTGCCTGGCGCCCCCCTAGCGTGGCACCTGGGGACAATTGCCCCGTCCCCCCTTTGCTACGCCTCTGATGTGGGGTTGCCCTGGCTCCGCTTCCTCCTAGGGCTGGCCCTACCCAGGGCAGGGACTTGCTGGTTCAGGGAGGCAGGGAAAGGGGCAGGGGCCTGTCCCCTCTAGGGGGCACCAGCTCCCATCTAGCCCTGTGGGGGAAGGAATGTTTGGGTCAGGGGCAAGCAGGGATATGGAGAATCCCCTTGGGCCTCTCCCCAAGGGGATATGGACCAACCCTGCCTTTCTGTAGGGTATGTCTAGACTACAAGCCTCTTTCGAAAGAGATGGTCTAGACATCCACAAGACTGTTGAAAAAGTGATCCACTTTTTCAAAAGAGAGCACCCTGGCAATCTGGATGCTCTCTTTCGAAAAAGCCCTGTTTGCATTCAAGAGCTCTTTTGAAAAAAGGCATTCTTCCTCATAAAATTATGTTTACTGCTGTCGAAAAAAACACCAAGTTCTTTTGATTTCATTTCAAAAGTATGCGATGGCAGTCTAGACACAGTTAAGCTTTTTTCAAAAAAAGGCTACATTTTTCAAAAAAACCTCTGTACTCTAGACATAGCCTAGGAGAGGGGTAGGGAACCTTATTTGGTTTGGAGGCCACTGTCCCACAGAAAAATCAGTTGGGGGCCGCACATGCGTGAAATGCAACCCCCCAACTCCTCACTGATACCTCCCACTTGCACACCAGAGCCTTGGGAGGCCCAGTCTAGTAGATTTTGTGTGCTCCAGCTGTGTGTGAGCACGGTAGGGGGCTGGAGCACCAGCACGGGCTCCCCATGCTGAGGGTGGGGGGGGAGCCCCGAGCCTCAGGGGGCTGCATCTGGCTCCATGGACCTTAGGTTCCCCACCCCTGCTGTAGGAGCTAGCCCCATAACTCAATTTAGCTAGGCTGGGCCTGGAGGTGGGCAAGCGGATGGGACAGCTGCCATCCAATGCCAGATGATGAGCCTGGGGTGGGAAATCCTGGCATTGTATGTGCCTTAGCTGGCGTGGGGAGACAAGGTTTGTTGACCAAGAATATAGCTGTTTTTAAAGCTGATTAGGAAACACATCCTGATGTGAAATCAGAACAGGGCTTATGTGCAAGGAGAGTAGTGGAGGACTGCCCCGGCCTGCCCTCCTTAGCAGTTGCTTGCAGATGGTGAGAGGCCCTTCTGAGCCCCACTTCCCTGCATGAGTGGGGGGGGGGGTCTGTATCTTGCATATCTCATTGCAGCGAGCACTTGGATGTGACTCCCCTCTGGGCACATGGCATCTCTGTAGTGCTGCACCCCCTGGTGCCATGCTGCGGTCAGTGCTGTGGCAGGAGAGCAACCTCTGCTAAGCCCTGCCCTGCAGCTCAGCATCATGCTAGGGCAGGGATGGGCAAATCCTGGCCTGTGGGCCAGTGCCGCTGTATTTACTTGCACCTCCTCAGGCTCCTGTTGGCCGCAGATCAGTTCCCAGCCAATGGGAGCTGTGGGAAGTGGTGTCCCGCGCTGTACTGCTTCCCGCTACTCCCATTGGCTGGGAATGGTGAATTGCAGCCAACAGGCACTGCAAGCACCCATACCAGTGGAAGTGCAGGTAACTATAGTGATGGCAGGCGGCTAGGAGTTAACCCTGGCAAATCACCACCATTTTATTGTCCAGCCCTACAGTAGGGCCAAGGGGGCTGTGCTGACAGAGAATGGAAACTGTCCTTTACCAATCCCTTCCCACCCCCCACACCACTAGAGAGAACAGATGCATCTATGCTTGGTGGTGCAGAGGCAGCTTTGGTAGAGACATATGCCCAATGCCCACTGGAGGATTCACCCTGGCAGAGTTCTGGGGGTAGCATCTAGAAGCAGTGATGTTGTAACAGAGCCCTTTGTGCCAGGGACTGCACAGATCACCATAGCTGAGATCAAGTTGGATCGCTGCAGGTGCCAGCCTGACATGTAGTGCAGTAGAGAGAGGTTCCCCTTCCTAGAAAAGCTCACAGTCTAAAGAGATAACCCCAACACCTGGTGGCATGGTTCTTCTAGTGTTGGGACCCTGGGGATTAGAGAGGAGTATGGGGGCACTCCCCAAATCCTCCTGCCCCATAAATGAACCCTTGCCCCTAGGAAGCAAACCATCCTAGTGGCCCAGGAGTTGCAGGAGTGGTGGCAATGTGGATTCCCACAGATGAACAGGAATGGCTCCCTGTCCCTAGAATACTAGAACCGGAAGGGATCTCGAGAGATCAAGTCCAGTCCCCTACCCTAAGGGCAGGACCAAGCACCGTCTAGATCAGGGCTATTCAACTTTGGAAGCCCTGGGGGCCACAATGATACAGCACATGCAGAGGGCCGCAACTTAAGTGCAGTTGCACGTACATGCAAATAAACATGTAAATAGCTTCTTTCACACCGAAGGGCATGAATACAATTTAAGGTAAGACTATACAACATGTAAGTCAGTTCTGCTAATAATAAATGCAATAGTTATCTGATTTCCACCCATTTGACAGCACTTTAATGAGCAACGACAGTCCAGGAATTTAACTACTACAACGCATCTCAACAGTAGACCATTATATTGACTCGCTATTATGGAGTATGTTCCCAGTGAAGGCCATGTTCAAAGGATCCCACCTGCGGGCTGCGTGTTGAGCCCCGCATAAATCCATTGTACGCATTTACACATTGCAGGCCACAAACAAACGGGCCACATGTTGAATAGTCCTGGTCTAGATCATCCCTGATAGATATTTGTCTAACCTGCTCTTAAATATCTCCAATGATGGAGATTTCACAACCTTCCTAGATAAATTTATTCCAGTGCTTAACCACCGACAGGAAGTTTTTCCTGATGTCCAACCTAAACCTCCCTTGCTGCAATTTGTCTTAACATCAGAGGTCAAGGAGAACAATTTCTCTCTCTCTTCTTTGTAACACTCTTTTAGGTACTTGAAAATTGCTATATTGTCCCCTGTCAGTTTTCTCTTTCCAAAATAAACAAGCTCAATTCTTTCAGTCTTCCCTCAAAGCTTATGTTTTCTAGACCTTTAATCAATTTGTTGCTCTTCTCTGGACCTTCTCCAATTTCTCCACATCTTTCTTGTAATGTGGTGCCCAGAACTGGACATAATACTCCAACTGAGGCCTAATCAGCTCAGAGTAGAGCAGAAAAATGACTTCTCATGTCTTGCTCACAACACTCCTGTTATTGCATCCCAGAATCATGTTTGCTTTTTTTTGCAACAGTGTCACAGGGTTGACTCATATTTAGCTTGTGGTCCATTATGACCTCTAGATTCCTTTCTGCAGTACTCTTTCCTAGACAGTCACTTCCCATTCCATGTATGACACGGATTGTTCCTTCCTAAGTGGACTACTTCGCATTTGTCCTTATTAAACTTCGTCCTATTTACCTCAGAGCATTTCTCTAGTTTGTCCAGATCATTTTGAATTCATCCTCCAAAGCACTGGCATCTCTTCCCAACTTAGTATCATCTGCAAACTTAATAAGCATACTCTCTATGCCATCATTAAATTGTTGAAGATATTGAACAGAACTGGTCCCAAAACGGACCCTGCAGAACCCCACTTGTTATGCCCTCCCAGCATGAGTGTACCATTAATAACTACTCTCTGAGAATGGTTATCCAGTCAGTTATACACCCACCTTATAGTAGACCCATCTAGGTTGCATTTCTCTAATTTACTGATAAGGTCATGTGAAACTGTATCAGTTGTTTTACTGAAGTCTAGGTATACCATGTCACTGCTTCTCCAAGACTTGTTACCTATCAAAGAAAGCTATCGGATTGGTTTGATCTTTGTTTTTTACAAATCCATGCTGGCTGTTCCCTATCACCCTGCCCTGGGCTAGCTAGCCAAATAGCATTTAGTGCCCCCAGCTTGGGATCTTTCTCTCACCTGCCAGCTGGAGGCAACAGCGTTTCTTCCCCCACACTGCTCTGGGCATCCAGAAAACACACCTGCCTGATCAGCTCGCTGCCTTAGGAGCCTATTTTGGAGTGGGGTGAACAAACTGTCAAGTGGGCTGTCCTTTCCAGCCACACTGCTGCAGTGGATAGGACGTTCATGTTGTCTGTCTCCTTTGCCTTGCCCAGCCTGGGCCCACTATTTCAGTGTGAGGCTGCGTGCGGCACCTGGCCCACTGGGAGCCCCCCGAGACTGGCTGAAGCCTTTGGGCACTACCAGCATCCAAACAATGAATTTCGAGTTTATGCTTCTCTGAACCTTTTTGCCACCGCCAAAGCTGCCCTGCCCTTGCAGATGTGCTATTCAGAAATGGGAGCAAGCTGCCCAGTGTATACACATATACACATGCACTCTGGGTGTGTATACACATGCACACTTAGTGTGCACACACAAGTATGTACACACAGTGCAGGAATTGTACTTACTCACCCCCCTCCCTACACACCACTCCTGTGGGCACAGGGCACTCCCTGTGAGACTCCTCCTGATGCTGCTGGCCTGCCCCGGTGCTTTGGGTGCTGTCATAGCACAGCCAGTCCTTGTATGTGCCTCTGCACACGGGCATTCATCCCGGAGGCAGGGCCCCCGGCTGGAGCCTGCCCAGCCTGGCACATGGCCCCAGGCCCCTCCCAGAGCACAGTAAGGAAAGAGGCAGGCCGCACTTTCCAAGCATTTACGTAACAAACCCAATCAAGGAGGCAGGTTAGTGGCTGGGCACAGAGCTGGTCCAATTATAGTGAGGGGAGGCTACAGCCAGGGGCAAACCCAAATACAGGCTGTAGCTCAGCAGCTGCCTGGCTGCCACTTTTCTGGTGAAACCTTAGCCCTAGCAGCCTTCGAGGCATGTCCCCCTCTGACATTCCAGCCCAGCTATGCTGGTGGGATCAGCTCCTGAGAGTGACATTGGGGGCGTGGAGGGGGTTTGGGACAGGCTGACGGCTGAGTTTGTGGGAGGGACCAAGCAAACAGGAATGTTCAGTGGCTCTGGGAGGGGTGGGGCAGGGCACAACACCTACCGTATGTGACATGGAGTGTGCCAACAGGCTGAGAGGTGCTCCCTCAGCAGTTAGTAGCAGCAGGAAGGGGGTGTCTGGGGATGTGCCAAGCAAAGGTCAGGGGAAACTGAGGCACCCTGGGACCCAGGCACCCCTCTTGCAGGAACTCGACTTGTGGAATGTAGTGATAGCCCGGGAGAGTAGTGGGGTGGTGGGTGCAGGGCGTCAGCCAAGACAGGGCACAGGCATTGTGACTGGGTGTTTGCAGGGCTGAGCTGCCGGGCGGTCCTGCCTCCGGAATGACCTATGCAAAGGGTTCAGGGCTGTGCAAACAAGCAAAGAGAGGGGGTGGAATGTAAAGTGTCAGTGTGGCTGGTACCCTAACCAGGCAGAGAATTGGTCCTGGTCCCCGCGCTGGATGCAGAGGGTCTCTAGTGGCCACCAGGGGAGCCCCGAGGAGGGTGGGGGAGGCTGGGGGATGTAGTAGGCAGCCCCCCATGTGTCTAAGTCCACACCTCCATGGGGATCATGCCTTCCTTGCTGTTGAGTGGGGGCAGGAGGTACTCTTCTGCCATGAACTCCAAGGGAAACTGCACCAGGTGGCCCTGCACCTGAGCTAGGTGTTGGCGGGCAAGCTCCGGGCTGACACAGGCCAGGTTCTGCACTGCTGCATACTCCCGCAGGGCCCGGAGAGACAGCACGGCATTGGTGGGAAGGCAGCGGAAAACCTGCAGGATGAGGTCATGGGTGAGAGCCTGGCAGGGCTGGAATCCACCCATAGGCCCTGCAGGCCCAGCTCTGTCCCCAAAGCCTTGCTGGTACCCCTCATTCCCGAACCGCAACCCCTGCCAGTCCAGCTCTCTGCTCCCTCCAGCTTTAATGATGCCTTGCTTCCTTCCAGCCTTGCTGGTGCCCCTCACTCCCCACCCACAGACCCTGCTAGCCCAGCCCTGTCAGTACCCCTCATTCCTGACCCATAGGCCCTGCCACCCCAGCCCCAGGTTCCCCACACACTTGCTCATAGATGTTGGAGTTGTTCAGGGCGATGCCTTTCCAGGTCTCATGAAAGAAGTGGTCGCTGACAGGATCCTGGATGTCGATGCTGCAGTTGCCCGAGGTTCCCAGGAGTGCCCTGCGGAGAATGACCAAGCACTGGAACGAGCCGCCCACATTCAGGTAAGAGGCTGCGGCTGCTGCCCAGCCCTGAGACAGGGCCTTGCACCCATGTCTCCAGCCCATCCCCCCACCTCTGCAGTAAGGGGCATGCTCAGGGTGAGGGTGGGATGTGTGGCCTATTCCCACCTGAAGCAGTCAAGTCGCAGGCTCAGGGCGAATTTCCCAGCCTGGTATGGCTCCCCATCCATGACAGATGGGACCAGCTCTGTGTCCTCCACCAGCACCGCCAGCTCACTGTCCCGCTTCCCCAGCAGGCTGCGGTCATTGATGTTGGCAGAGCCTGGCAGGTCAAGGGTGGGATTAGAGCCCTGCCAGAGCCCTTCACTCCTGCTGCACCTGCTTTCCTGCCCCCCAGCTCTGCTGGTACCCCTTGCTCTGACCTGCAGCCCTTGCCAGCTCAGCCCTGCCCCACCAACCCTGCTGGGGCCCCCTGCTCTGACCTGCAGCCCTTGCCAGCTCAGCCCTGCCCCACCAACCCTACTGGGGCCCCTTGCTCTGACCTGCAGCCCTTGCCAGCTCAGCCCTGCCCCTGCCCAGCCTTGCTGGTGGCCCCTGCTCCTGACCTGCAGTCTCCCACTATGATCCCCTCTGCTGATGCCCTTTTGTCTTGTTCCAGCTGGGAACCAGGACTCCTGGGTTCTCTCCCCAATTAAGGGAGGCATGTGGGGTTCCGTGGGGGAGAGGCAGGGAGCCAGGACTCCTGGGTTCACACTGGAACACACCAATAATGACCCGGCGGTCGTCAGCGATGAGCATCTTGCTATGGATGTAGATCAGCTCAGTGGTGAGGGAACCAGACAGCTCCCCATGGGTGCGCAGCCCGCAGATGGAGATGTAGTTCTTCCACTCGTCCCCAACTGCCAGGGGAGAATGGGGGGTTATTTCGGGCCTTCCCCCAGCACTCTGAGTACATCCTTCACGGGGGGGTTTGGTCCTTCCTGGGCCAGCTGGTTGACCTCTGACAGCCCTCACACTTGTATTTTCCCCCAGCCCTGGGAAGGGAGCGGGAGCGGGTGGGTTAGGGCAGGGGCGCTGGGAGGCCAATACGGCAGTACACAGACAATCCAGGAAGTTTCTGGAGAATGTTGGGGATAACTTCCCGGTACAAGGGCTGAAGGAACCAACCAGGGGCCATGCGCAGCTTGTCTATCTGCTCACAAACAGGGAGGAATTGGTAGGGGAAGTAGGGCAGCAGTGATCAAGTTCATGATCCTGAGAAAAGGAAGAAAGGGGAGTAGCAAAGTGCACACCCTAGACTTCAGAAAAGCAAACTTTGACTCCCTCAGAGAACTGATAAGGAGGATCCTCTGGGATGCTCACATGAAGGGGAAAGGAGCCCAGGAGAGCTGGCAGTATTTTGAAGAAGCCTTATCGAACGTTCAAGAACAAACCATCCCGATGCACAGTAAGAAAAGCAAATATGGTAAGTGACTAGCTCGGCTTAACAACAAAATCCTTGGCGAGCTTAAACACAGAGGAAGCTTGGACAGATGACTAGGGAAGAGTATAAATATATTGCTCAGCCATGCAGGGGTGTAATTCAGGAAAGTCAAAGCAGAACTAGAATTGCAGCTAGCAAGGGCTGCCAAGGGTACCAAGAAAGGTCTCTACAGCCATGTTAGCAATAAGAGGGCGGTAAGGAAAGGTGTGGGACCCCTACTGAATGAGGGAGGTAACCTAAAAAGCTGACTAGATTGTTGGGATCAACGGCTTGATGTCCAGTTGGTCAGTTTCAAGCAGAGTGCCCCAAGAGTTGGTTCTGGGGCTGGTTTTGTTCAACATCTTTATTTATGACCTGGTTGAGGGGATGGATTGCACCCTCAGGAAGTTCTCAAATGACACTAAGCTAGGGGGAGAGGTAGATACGCTGGAGGGCAGGGATAGGGTCCAGAGTGACCTAGACAAATTGGGCCAAAAGAAATCTGATGAAGTCTGACAAGGAGAATTGCAGAGTCCTGCACTTGGGACAGAAGAATCCCAAGTGTTGTTACAGGCTGGGGACCAACTGGCTAAGTAGCAGTTCAGCAGAAAAGGACCTGGGGGTTACAGTGGATGAGAAGCTGGATATGAGTCAACAGTGTGTCCTTGTAGCCAAGAAGGCTAATGGCAGATGAGGGTGCATTAGTAGATCTAGGGAAGTGATTATTCCCCTTTATTTGGCACTGGTGCGGCCACATCTGGAATAGCGTGTCCAGTTCTGGGCCCCCATTACAGAAAGGAGGTAGATGTGTTGGAGAAACTCCAACGGAGGCCAACAAAATGGTTAGGGGGCTGGGGCACATGACTTATGAGAAGAGGCTGAGGGATTTGGGCTTATTTAGTCTGCAGAAGAGAAGAGTGAGGGGAGATTTGAGAGAAGCTTTCAACTACCTAAAGGGGGGTTCCAAAGTGGGATGGAGAGAGGCTGTTCTCAGTAGTGACAGATGGCAGATCAAGGAGCAATGGTCTCAGATTGCAGCAGGAGAGGTCTAGGTTACATATTAGGAAAAACTATGTTGTGAGGAGAGTGGTGAAGCACTGGGATGGGTCCCTAGGGAGGGGGTGGAATCTCCATCCCTAGAGGTTTTTAAGTCCCGGCTTGACAAAGCCCTGGCTGGGATGATTTAGTTGGGGTTGGTCCTGCCTTGGGCAGGGGGTTGGACTCGATGACTCCTGAGGTCTCTCCTATGACTCTATGATTCTCCCTGGCTTTGGAAGGGGAGTGCAGGCGAGTGGGTTAGAGCAAGGGGGGCTGGAAGTCAGGACTTCTTGGATCTCTGCTTGGCTCTGGGAAGGGAGCGGAGGCTGCTGGGTTACAGCAGAGTCCTGCGCTGCCCCCAACACTCACTGTCAGCTTTCAGGCGGCACAGGATGGAGGATTCGCCCCGGCAGAGAGTCCTGGGGAGAATCAGAGAGGGAGCTAATGAAATGGGCCCTTTTGCCCTCCCCCCAGTTCATCTTGTTCTGGGACATGGGTCCCCTCCCCACATGACACCAATTCTGGGCTCCCCTTCCCTCCACCCTGGGGCTCCCCAAAAATTCTCCAAATTGGCCTAGCTTGGGGCACCCCCTGGCAATCCTCCACACCCACAGACTGTTCCCTTCCCCCTTTACCGGTAGGTGAAGTGCAGGATGGCCTGGATGGAGTTTCCTCCCCCCTCAGCCATGTCCCCCTCAAAGCCGGGCAGCAGTGGCAGCAGCACAAAGACCCGAAACTGCGTCCCCTCGCTGCAGGGAGACAGGGTTGGATTAGCTCCCTGCAGGAGTGTCCTTCTCACCCACAGTGTAAGCAGTGTGCTCTCCCCCGCCCCCCACCCTCCAAGGGCTAGTCCCTGGAGTCTGCCCCACCCCCAGCACCCAGGCTGGGACTTCCTCCCTCCACGGCCGGGACTCCCCCCACTTCCGGGGGTGTGACACAGGCCGGGACTCCCCCCACTTCCTGGGACTCCGTCTCCAGGGTGTAACACAGACTGAGAAGCCCCACTTCCTGGGGTGCGACACAGACCGTGACCCCCCCCATTCAACGACCTGTGGGCACGCAGGATGCGGCTGACTATGGCCTCTCCCACTGTGTTGAGCACTGAGCGCCCATCTGCACAGCTGATGAAGAACTGGTTCTGGAGGGGAAATGAGGGAGGGGTCAGAACCAAGATGGAGACACCCCCCCACCTGCACGCCCCCTCCAGCACCTCCCCTGCCTAATCTCCACCACCACCTACCCAGCCACCCCACCGCACCTCACCCCTGCCCCCCCAGTCTAGTCTCCACCACCACCTACCCAGCCGCCCTGCCCCACCCCACCCTTGTCCCACCCTGCCCCAGCACCTCCCTAGCCTAGTCACCACCACCACCTGCACAGCCCATCTTCCCGCACACTGCCACAGCCTGGCCCCTCCAGGCCAGCCCCCAACTTGGCCCCCAGCCCCCACCTCGATGTAGATGTAGTGCTGGCTGCTCTGGATGAGGCTCAGGTAGGCTCTGTAAATGGAACACTCATAGGTCCCAGCCGACCAGCGATCCACGGAGCGCAGCACCTGGAGACGGGGGGCGGGGTGTGAGGGGAACCAGAGCACCCTGCCAGCCCACCCCCTGCAGCCATCCTCTAACCTCACCCTGCCCATCCTCACACCTCCCTCTGTACCCAGCACCGGACCCCTGCTGGGAGCCCAGACCTCCATGCCCCTCCTCTCCACCAGGTGCTTTATGCCCTGGGCCCAAAAGGTGACCTACTCCCTGGACCCATAGGACGATTCGCCCCCCCACCCCTGTATACACCCTGAGCTCATTGGATGACTTCCCCACACTGGGCCCACAGGGCAATTCACTCACACATACTCCCTGGAGGTATGTCTACACTACCCTCCTAGTTCGAACTAGGAGGGTAATGTATGCATACCGCACTTGCTAATGAAGCCCGGGATTTGAATTTCCCGGGCTTCATTAGCATAAGCGGGGAGCCGCCATTTTTAAATCCCCGCTGCTTCGAACCCCGTGCAGCGCGGCTACACGGGGCTCGAACTCGGTAGTTCGGACTAGGGTGCCTATTCCGAACTACCGGTACACCTCGTTTCACGAGGAGTAACGGTAGTTCGGAATAGGACCCTAGTCCGAACTACCTAGTTCGAGCCCCGTGTAGCCGCGCTACACGGGGTTCGAAGCAGCGGGGATTTAAAAATGGCGGCTCCCCGCTTATGCTAATGAAGCCCGGGAAATTCAAATCCCGGGCTTCATTAGCAAGTGCGGTATGCATACATTACCCCGCTAGTTCGAACTAGCGGGGTAGTGTAGACATACCCTGGGCCCATAGGGTGACCCCCCCCTTGGGCCCACAGGGGGAGGCTCATTCTCCCTGTGCCCACCCAGCGGTGCACCTGCTGACCTGCACGTTGGTGAGCTGGGCGCTGGGGATGGTGACGGGCAGGTGGTGGGCTGTGCTGAGTGACTTAGGCAGCAGGTACGGGTACTCTGGGCCCTTGTACTTGTTCTTCACTGTCTGCAACAGGATGGGCGGGGTCACACACACCTGTAGCCCAGAGCAGGTGCACAGGACCCCTCCCCTTTTTCAGCCCCTGCTGGGAAGTAGACTGAGCCCTTGCCCCGCCCGAGGCAGGCTCCCGGCAGCCCCAGACCTTCGTGAAGTTCCAGCGCTGGATGAAGTGGCGGGCGATGTCACGGGCAGCTCTGCTGTGCACTGCCACCCCCACGTCCCGCCAGGGCATTCGCGGCGTCCGGGACCTGTCGATGAAATCTGACACGGGGGAGGAGGGGTAGTCAGCAGGAGGGCAGGGGTTGGCTGCATGACCCTAGAGTCAGTGTCCACCCTCCAGCCCCTGGAACGATCCCTGGCCCTACTTGTTTGCCACCCTGAATTTAAGGGGCTTTTTGGGACAACGCTGGGCTGGGCCTGGGCCACTCAGCTGCAGGGCTGAGAGGGTCGGACCCAACTGGGGAAAGAGGGAGTTGTGCTGCTAAGGGGTGAGAGTCCGCTTGAGCCCCCTTGATGGAAGAGCACAGTTAAGGGGGATGTGCTGCTCTCAAGGGCACTGTGAAGGGGCTGCAGCTCTCATACACATGCCAGGGCAGAGGATATAGCCCCATGTCAGCCTCTAGACACTTGCTGGCTACCATGCACTCTCCTCAGGCTAGCCCATGGCTGGAGGGACCCACCCTTCCCTGGTCACCTTCAAAGGGCCGGTCGAGCTGCACCCAGTCCTTGCTGATGAGGTTGCTGTAGTCCTTGCCCAGCCAGAGTTGCTGGTTGGTGGCCAAGTCGACAGGTGGCTCTTCCCCAGGGGGGAACCCGCTCTGAGGGAGACAGAGCCCAGTGAGGGGAATGGGTCACGGTCAGGGGCAGGGTCCAGAGATGGATTCAGGGTGTTCGAAACAGTTCTCAACTGGGGTGCAATAGGACTCCAGTGCGCAATGACCCCTTCTCCCCACAGCTGCCCCCAGGGCCAGGGCTTGGGGGGATACAGGGACAGAAGAGGGTTGGCTGGGGGGGACCTGGGCAGGTGCCTCCCCAGCACTGGAGAGGACTGAGTGGTGGGTTCTGACCTTGGCATGGGGGGACAGGTCAGTGAGCCGATAGTGGTGGTCATCCCAGCGCCCATAGGCCAGATCCAGCCCTCCTAGAAAGGCCACACTCTGGTCTACCACAACCAGCTTCTCATGGTGGGCCCACAGGAACACAATAGATGAGACGTGGTCAGGGTGGCGCATCACCTAGTGGGGGGGGGAGGCAGGGACAGCTTAGAGATACCTCTGTGGCAGGGAGCTCCAGGGCCTACAGTAACGGTCCTCTCCCCCTCCCTAGGGGTGAGCCCCCCGTGCTACTGTCCTGGGCCCTCTCCCCCTCCCTAGGGGTGAGCCCCCAGTGCTACTGTCTTGGGCCCTCTCCCCCTCCCTAGGGGTGAGCCCCCAGTGCTACTGTCCTGGGCCCTCTCCCCCTCCCTAGGGGTGAGCCCCCCCATACTACTGTCCTGGGTCCTTTCCCCCTCCCTAGGGGTGAGCCCCCCCGTGCTACTGTCCTGGGTCCTTTCCCCCTCCCTAGGGGTGAGCCCCCCCATACTACTGTCCTGGGTCCTTTCCCCCTCCCTAGGGGTGAGCCCCCCCGTGCTACTGTCCTGGGTCCTTTCCCCCTCCCTAGGGGTGAGCCCCCCGTGCTACTGTCCTGGGTCCTTTCCCCCTCCCTAGGGGTGAGCCCCCCCATACTACTGTCCTGGGTCCTTTCCCCCTCCCTAGGGGTGAGCCCCCCCGTGCTACTGTCCTGGGTCCTTTCCCCCTCCCTTGGGGTGAGCCCCCCCCGTGCTACTGTCTTGGGCCCTCTCCCCGTCCCTTGGGGTGAGCCCCCCCGTACTACTGTCCTGGGTCCTTTCCCCCTCCCTAGGGGTGAGCCCCCCCGTGCTACTGTCCTGGGTCCTCTCCCCCTCCCTTGGGGTGAGCCCCCCATGCTACTGTCCTGGGTCCTCTCCCCCTCCCTAGGGGTGAGCCCCCCGTGCTACTGTCCTGGGTCCTTTCCCCCTCCCTAGGGGTGAGCCCCCCATGCTACTGTCCTGGGTCCTTTCCCCCTCCCTAGGGGTGAGCCCCCTGTGCTACTGTCCTGGGTCCTCTCCCCCTCCCTAGGGGTGAGCCCCCCTTGCTACTGTCCTGGGTCCTCTCCCCCTCCCTAGGGGTGAGCCCCCCGTGCTGCCATCCCAGATGCCTGAGTCCCCTACCTTGATGTTGGGGTGCAGCAGCATGAGTGCTCTCTTGCTGTAGTCGCTGTTGATGCCTAGGGCCAGCCCTACCTCCTTGAAGAGTAGGACGCAGACCCGCACGCCCTCCTCCTGTGGGGACAGGCAGGGCGTTAAGGAGGTGGGGGGAGCACCCAGGGACTCACCCCCCAGCCACTCACCGCCTTGTGCTTCAGGAGGATGTCCAAGCGCCAGTCGTCTGTCTGCGCTGGGCGTTTCAGATGGATCTCGGGGCTTAGCCTGCAGGGGCGTGGAGAGGTGCCTGGATCCTCAGGGCTGCTCCCCCCTCACGCCCTGACCCCCACCCACCTGGCCTTGCTCCAAGCCCTGTCCGGCTCCCTGCAGAGAGCTCAGGGCAGTGCTTTGCCCAGCTTGGAAGCTGGGGTCAGCTCTGGGTGCCCCACACACTGGGGGAGCTGGGGACAAACCAGGGAGCAGAGGCCACTCCAAGGGATCAAAACCTGCCCTAGGGCCCCTGGGGACATTCAGAAAGAGGAGCTGTTCCGAGGGGGTTGGAATCTACTGTTCTCTTGGGCCCTGAAAGGCAGGACAAGGGTAACATGGAGCAGGGCAGAGCTTGCTGGGTTTTCGGCTCTGGGAGGCCAGGGGGTGCCTGTTGCCAGAGGGTTTTCCGAGCAGGTTGGACAAATGCCCTGAGGGGCCGGGCTGGCAGTATGGGACCTGACTCAGCATGGGTGGCTGGCCAGCATGGCCCCTTGAAATCCCATCCAGCTATGGTGTCCTCAACTGAGTTGGGACGGCCAGGATCTCCTGGAGGGAAAGTGCCCTGGGTGACCTTGGAGGGACTGGTGGAGCCCATGGGCCCAGGCTAGCTGATCAGCAGGGGCCCAGCACACTCCCAGGAGGTTGGGTCCCAGGAGTGGGTTTAAAAGGGGACACAGGGAAAAGGTGGGGGGAGGGCTGTAGGGTGGAGAGGGCAAAGAGAACAAAGCCCTGGGGGGGCAGGCAGCACCTATGGGGCAGAGGGTGTGTGTGAAGGCCAGGATCCAGGAGGTGGGGGGAGGCAGGGCGTGGGTGCTTGGGGCAGAGCGGGATGGGGCAAGGGCCTGAACACTGGGCGGAGGTGGGGCAGGGCCTAGAGGGGCAGGACGTGGAGGGAGAGTGAGGAGTGGAGCTTGGGAGACAGCAGGGGTCACTCACCACCAATCAGTAATAAAAATCTCCTCCTTTGCTTGCATCAGTGCATCAGCCAGAGCCGCAAAGTACCCAGCACCATTCACAAACCTGTGAGGGGGTGGGAGTGGGAACTTGGATGGTCGCTTCCCCCCAGAATGTCCTCCCCCTCCCCCAGAGCTCATACCCCGCCCAAGTTCCCCACACTCTCTTAGGGTATGTCTACACTACCCTCCTATTTCTAACTAGCGGGGTAATGTAGGCATACCGCACTTGCAAATGAAGCCCGGGATTTGAATTTACCGGGCTTCGTTTGCATAAGCCGGGTGCCGCCATTTTTAAATCCCGGCTGGTTCGAACCCCGTGCCACGCGGCTACACGCGGCACGAACTAGGTAGTTCGAACTAGGAAGCCTTCATTTGCAATTGCGGTATGCCTACATTACCCCGCTAGTTAGAAATAGGAGGGTAGTGTAGACATACCCTTACCCACCGGGTGCCTGGCAGTGAAAACTGCCAGTGTCACTGTCCCCTCCTCCCATACAACCCACTTTCCTCTGTGCCCGCGTCAGGCATGGCCCTCCCCACAGTGGGCATCCCCCTCACCATCGGGCAGGGGTTCCCTCGCGGACAGGTGCAAAGGACTGGTGCCGATGCATGTGCAGAAAGTCCCTGCCCTTCTGCTCAGCCAGGTCCGAAATCTCCTGTCCCCACCAGCGTGCCTGCCGGTAGCTGCTGCACTTCAGAATCAGTGTCCTGGGGTGGGGGAGAGAGGGGATTACAAACCGGCCCCCCCTTCCCAGGGACAGAACCCAAGAGTCCTGGCTCCCAGCCCCGCGCTCTGACCCACCAGCCCCCACACCCCTCCCAGGGTGTCCTGGCTCCCAGCCCTCCACCCCATTGTCAACTACCAGCTTTCCCCCTCCCCTATGTTGAGGGGAACCCAGGCATCCGGACCTGGCACTGTTCTCGACGCGGACCCCATACTTGCTGTCGGTGGATTTCTTCCCCACCCGGACACTGAAGCCCGGGTCGAAGAGCAGCACAAAGGAGACAACCCCTGACTCCGGCTTGAGGTACATCAGGAAGGAGTCCTTCACCACCAGCCACCTGGGAGTGGGAGGGGAGAGGGCAGGGCCAGTGAGCAGGGAGGGGGCCATGTAGACCCCCCCCCAAATCTGCCCCCAACTCACCTCTTGGACCAGCGGTAGCAAATCTGGTGGTGGCCAAAGCAATTGAGTCCCTGGATGTGGTGTCCACCAGAGCGCTTCAGGATCATGCCCTCCCTGCAGCGGGAGCCAGGGTCAGTGGGGAGCAGGAGAACCCAGGAGTGAGAGAACCCAGGAGTCTTGGCTCCACCCCACCCTCGCTCTGACCCACCAGCCCCCACTGCCCTTCCAGTGCCCAGCCCCCACTCCCCTCGCAGATCCAGGAAGAGAACCCAGGGGTCCTGGCTCCACCCCGGCCTCCCTCTGACCCACCAGCCCCCAGTCGCCTCCCAGAGCCAGGGAGAGAACCCAGGACTCCTGGCTCCCAGTAGCCAATTCCCTCCACAACTCACTCCCCTCCCATGTGTGGGAACCCTCCCTGGGTGTGCCCCTAGCTCAGGACCCCCCGATAAGTGGCTGCCCTGGTGGCCAGCAGGCTGCAAGGTGCCTGAGCAGAGAAAGCGAACTGCACTCACAGGCCCTTGGGTCCCAGGTCGGGGATAAAGGAGAGCTGGCTGACGTCCAGGAACTCCGCCTGCAGGGGAGAGGTGCTCAGAGCCAGGCCAGACAGGGTGGGGAAACTGAGGTGGCCAGAGGATGGAATCCAATAATTATGACTCCCAGACCCCATTCCCTTCCCAGAGCCAGGGAGAGAACCCAGGCATCCTGACTACTCACCCTCCCCTCTCCCCCGCTCTAATGTACCTGTGGAACCCAGAAGTCTGGGCAGGGCTGGACTGGAAATCAAAATAGGCCTGGGAAATGGGTTGAGAACAGAATCAAAGAATTTTTTGTAAATTTCCTCTTTGACCCCCCATTAGCCACACCCCTGACCCCTGTTAACCACGCCCCTGGCCCCCATTAGCCACATCCCCTGACTCCCATTAGCCAAGCCTCTGGAGGTAACACTCTCGGAGCAAAATGGACACATGGCCAGAAGTAAAAGGTGTCACGTGACCCCTCTCTAAGGACTTTTCCCACCATCCTCCTATCAATAGGGATTCGTTTGCCCCTCCCCCGAACCCGCCTCATGCAATTATCCTGCAATTGCATTAACCCAATGTGTGTGACATTAACGCGGGAGCGGAGAGGCTGGGGGAAGTGCTCCCTCTAAGAATATGTCGACACTAGCCCCCTAATTCGAACTTGGGAGGCTAATGTGGGCATTCGAAGTTGCAAATGAAGCCCAGGATTTAAATATCCCAGGCTTCATTTGCATCTTCCCGTCCGGGCGCCATTTTTAAATTCCACTAGTCCAAAGTAACTGCCCGCGGCTACACGCAGCAGTGAAATGGTAATTCAAACGAAGTCCTTAATTCGAATTAACTGTTACTCCCCCCTCTAGCTCTGAATGCCCTTACCCTCTCCTCTCCCAGCATCACCCTGTCCCCCCTCCCACTGACACCTCCCCTCCTGCCCTTTTCCTCCTTGTCTCACTTGGCCCCCTGGCATTTGTCTCTCCTCCACCCTGCCCCTTAGTGCCTTCCCCTTTCTTCTCCTGACCTGCCCCCTCCCCTCAGCACAAGCCCCTTCCTCTCCCACCCCTTCCCCCTATTTTTCCCCCTTCCTCCCCCACCCCCACCTTCTGCCTTCTAGTTTGCAGTGCTGGAGTCTGTGATTGGGCCCCAGAAGTCCCCGCAGCCCTGGCCCCAGCTGCTTCCGGGGCTCCAGACCACTTGCTGGGCCTGGAGCTGGGCCGCGTGGTTTTAACGTCCCAGGCTGTGACGTCACGCTACGCCTGGGCGCCTCCCCTCTCAGCTGTTGCGTGGCATTTGAGCACGCCGCACATGTGCTCCCTCAGCTCCACCGTGCCCTGTAGATGGCCGGCGCCAGGGAATTTAAAGTGCGGGGCTGCGGCGCCCTGTCACAATCCCCCTCCTCCTCCAACAGCCGCCAGCCGGCCTTTCGGCTGGCCTACCGGGAAATTCCCGGTGTCCCGCCAGGCCAGTCTGCCCCTGAGTCCGGGACACTGACCAGGGAGCCAGGTCCCCTCTTTATGAGCCGCATGGGGTCAGTACATTACCATGGCATGGTAGTTGCGATAGAAGGACATCGCCAGCAAGGAATTCAGGTAGGACTCCAGGTACTTCTGTGGGGAGCAAGGGAAGGAGTGAGAGCCCCTCCCCACTGAAAGAGGGAATCTGGCCTGGGCCCTCCCCGCCATGCCACCCCGCACTGCTTCACACATACCCACATTACCTGCAAGGGCTCCCCATATCCTCCTCCCTCCAAAGGCCTAAGTCTCTGCTCCCCTCACCGGCTAAGGGCACAATTCCCCCTGCTTTTCATAGAACCACAGAACACTAAGTCCAGTCCCCGGCCCTCACAGCAGGACCAAACACCATCTAGAATGATCATCTCTGACAGATGTTTGTCTAACCTGTTCCTAAAAGAACTCCAATTATGCAGATTTCACAATCTCCCTAGGCAATTTATTCCAGTATTTAACCATCCTGACAGGAAGTTTTTCCTAATGTCCAACCTAAACCTCCCTTGCTGCAATTTAAGCCCATCGTTTCTTGTCCTATCATCAGAGGCCAAGCAGAACAATTTTTCTCCCTCCTCCTTGTCACACCCATTTAGGCATTTGAAAACCGCTCTCTCAGTCTTCTTCTTTCCAAACTAAACAAACCCAATTCTTTCACTCTTCCCTCATAGATCATGTCTTTAATTACTTCTGGGTATGTCTACACTACCCCCCTAGTTCGAACTAGGGGGGTAATGTATGCATACTGAACTTGCTAATGAAGCCCGGGATTTGAATTTCCCGGGCTTCATTAGCATAAAGCCGGCTAGTGCGAACCCCGTGCCGCGCGGCTACATGCGGCACGGACTAGATAGTTCGGATTAGGCTTCTAATCCGAACTATCTGTACGCCTCGTGGAACGAGGTGTATAGATAGTTCGGATTAGGTTTCCTAATCCGAACTATCTAGTCCATGCCGCGTGTAGCCGCGCGGCACGGGGTTCGCACTAGCCGGCTTTTAAAAATGGCGGCGCCGGCTTTATGCTAATGAAGCCCGGGAAATTCAAATCCCGGGCTTCATTAGCAAGTTCGGTATGCATACATTACCCCCCTAGTTCGAACTAGGGGGGTAGTGTAGACATACTCTTCTCTGGACCCTCTCCAGTTTCTCCACATCTTTCTTAAATGTGGTGCCCAGAACTGGACATAATACTCCAATTGAGACCTAATCAGTGCAGAGTACAGCAGAAGAATGACTTCTTGTATCTTGCTCACAACACTCCTGTTAATGCAGCCCAGAATCATGTTTGCTTTTTTTGCAACAGTGTCACACTAAGAACATAAGAATGCCCACATTGAGTCAGACCATCTAGCCCAGTATCCTGTCTGCAGACAATGACCAATATAAACAATGCCCCAGAGGGAGGGAACACAATAGGTAATCCTCACGTGATCCCTCTCCTGTCACCCATTTCCAAACAAACAGAGACTAGGGACACTGTTGATGGACCTAATCTCCATGAATCGATCTAGCCCTTTTTTTGAACTCTGTTAAAAGTCCTACCCTTCACCACATCTTCTGGCAAGGAGTTCCAGAGGTTGACTATGCGCTGAGTGAAGAAAAACTTTCTTATGTTTGTTTTAAACCTGCTGTCTATTAATTTCATTTGGTGATCCCTAGTTCTTATATTGTGAGTATAAGTAAATAACTTTTCCTTATTCACTTTTTCCACACCAGTCATGATTTTACAGACCTCTCTCATATCTCCCCTGTTGATTTATATTTAGCTTGTGGTCCACTATGACACCTCAACCTCTTTCTGCAGTACTCCTTCCTAGACACTGATGGGGGAGCCAGGTCCCCTCCTCACCACTTTCAGTGGTAAAAGTAACTTAAAATTTCTTACAGGTACTGTCCTATTGCAACCTAGGTCCCTGCCAGCTCTTTAAATAGCTCCCTGCAGGCTTTTGCCACAGCTCAGCCAGCTCTTGCCAGAGCTGTGCACCAGGGCGCACCCACTTCCTTTCACCTCTGGTCACTTCCCATTCTGTATGTGTAAAACTAATTGTTCCTAAGTGGACGAGTCCGGACAACCACATCTGCCATGTGAACAGGCCCCGGAATGAAGAGTGGGCAGGAGCTGTGGGCCCAGGAGCAACCCTGCCTTCACCAGCCTTGCACAGGTACAGGGGGCTGGTTTCCCCTAGTCCCATGTAGTCCACTAGCTCATTCCAGCCACTCTCAACAGAAGTACCTGAGAGGTGAAAAAGCTGAGACATTAGCTTTCCCCTTCCCAGAGACACATAAAAAAACAGGTGGATATCTCCTAGCTCTAAAATCCAACACAATCAATTCACTTCCTTAACTCCAGATCCTACTTTCCTGGGTCCCTCGCTCCCTTTTAAATTCAGAATATGCTGAAAAACTCAGGCATTACATTACGCATTTCTTCTTTTTTTGTGTTCAAGTCTGGTTCATTTGACTAATTAAAAACTTCATTCAAATGCTTTTAATGGACAGGAATTTCATTACAAATCACAAGCAAAATGTGACTTAGTCACTCAGAAGGAACAAGTGGGGTGGGTACCATTGGTTAACGGGTGACAAGGCAAAACTGAAGAATTCCAGCAGAAAATTAAAACTCTTGAGAAGGGCAGGTGAGGGAGGTAACTGTGGAAGGAATGTGTGTAGCTGTAGTGTCTTCTGCTGGCTAGTTCCGACAGGCCGAGCTGTGCGGGAAGGCCCAAATGTGACACGCTGGTGATTTTGCTTGGGGCTGCTGATCATGGATTTCAATCTGGCTTAAAATCATGGATTTAAAGCAGTCCTGGAACTCCCAGAATCCACACAGGGGCTCCCCAGCCACCCCTCAAGTTCCCCCATGCTGGCCACAACCCTGCAGCTGTTGGAACAATCCCTCCAGCATTCCCCCCCACCCCAGCCCTGTACCTGTTTGCTGGAAGGGCGCCTTGAAGTGCCCTCACCCGCATGGGGCAGGGCGGGCATTTCCTGAGACGTGGCCTCTGCCCGGGAGCCCTGGATAGCAAACCTGGGAGAGTGTGGAATCAGAGACATGGTGAGACCTAGTGGGGAAAGACCCTGTGCCCCATTCCCTGTCCCCCTGAGCCAGCCAGTCATTGCTCTGGGGCTGAGGGGGAGCTGGTGCCCCTACAGGGGACCAGCCCCTGCCCTGTTCTCCACCCCTAATGCCTGGCAGGAGTTACAATCCCAGACCTTCCTGGGCAGCTTTGGGCCACTGTAGAGGCTAGAGAAGAGCAGGTGGGTACAGTGGCTAAGGAGCAGCCCTGTGTTGGATCGGGGCCCTGAAGGTGCTGGGAGGCTGGGAGGTCCTAGGGCACAGACCACGCTGCTGGGGTTGGGGGACAGACCTGGAGAGGGGAAGGAAGCTTATGAAGATTTTGTGTCTCATCAGGTCACGGTGCAGCTCCTGGAAATGCTTGAATTTCTTCTTCATGGTCCAGGTGAAATCTCCATGGGTCAGCCGCAGGGAATACAGCGTACTGGGTCGGATCTGCCAAGAGAGAACCCAGGAATCCTGGCTTGTACAGTCTAACCCACCAGCCCACACTTCCCTCCTACAGCTGCGGAGAGAACCCAAGAGTCTTAGCTCCCAGCCCCCCCTCCCTCTAAACCACCAGCCCCCACATGCCTCCTAGAGCCAGGAAGAGAACCCAGGAGTCCAGGCTCCTGCCCACCTCCTTTGTTCTAACCCACCAGCCTCCACTCCCCTCCCCTCCCAGTGCCGGGGAGAAAACCCAGGAGTGCTGGCTCCCAGCCCCTTGCTCTCTCACCTTGGAGCCGCTGGTGTAGCGCTCGGTTCCCTCGACCCGGGCTATGACAGGCACCCCCTTCGCAAACACAGGCCCCTGCGACTTGAGTGGCTTCAGGTCATAGACCACCAGGAAGGGGTAGAGTGGGCCTCCTACAGGTGGACAGACAGGTCAGGGAGGGATGAATGCAAGGACACTCCCCATCTCTGTCCCAGACACACAGAGGCAGCAGAGCCTGGTGTTGAGAGGCAGACATACAGATCCGGGCAATGAGGGACAGGCAGCAGCAATGCAGGCCAACGCCCGTATCAGGACACCTGGGTTCCTTCCTTAGCCAGGTGGGTTGGGCTGCCCCATCCAGGCCATGCCAGGGAGCTAGAGCCACAGTCTCTGGCCCCCAGAGCCAGGCCCTGCCTCACTTACCTGACCCTTCGCCCTCCTGCAGCCCATCCACCTCGTCCCCATTCACTTGCAGGTCAGAGGCATCCAACAGGCTGTGCCCGGGAAAGGGCCCCACCGGGGCCTGCATGGTGCCAACCTTAACAGGGAAAGAAGCAGAGATGGGGAAGGGGAGAGAACCCAGAAGTCATGGCCCCCAGCCCTCCTGCTCTAACCCACCCAGAACTGGGGAGAGAACCCAGATGTCCTAGCCCCCCTGATTTAAGTCACCAACATCACCACTAGCACACCATGGGGACAGGGGACAGCAGCAGGCATGGAAGTGCCCTGGCAGCTCTGTCTCACTGGTGAAGGGAAAGCCCTGAGGTGGACATGGGGGATGGAGGGGAGAGTTGGGGCCAGATGAGGGGGACCCAGGCATCTGAAAACTTGGAGTGGGGAACAGGGATGCTAGCTATCGGGTAATAGAATAGTCAAGTAACCTCATGAATTCCTATCCGTTAGTTGACTATTCAGTAATCCCTGGGGGTGGGGCTGGAGTCCCCTGCCACCTAGTGATGCTGCCTCTCTGTCAGAGGTAGAAGCGCTAGATGCCAGGTGGGAGCTGGTCTGCGAGAGGCAGCAGCACAGGGTAGCAGCAGCCCGGTCCCAGGTGTGTCTGAGTTCTCCACGGACACGGAGGCTGCTGCCCAGGAGGGAGGGGGGCGTGCGGCCCCCTGTCCACAGTGGCCTTGGACAGAGGCTGCATCACCGAAGCCTCCCCCAGACCTCCTCCCTCTGCTGCCTCTACAGCCTCTTTTAAGCCGGCTCTCCGCAGCACTGGCTCCTGCCCTCTCCCCCATACAGTATCAACTGCTAACAGAAGATAGGACTATGTAGCACTTTAAAGACTAACAAGATGGTTTATTAGGTGATGAGCTTTTGTGGGCCAGGCCCACTTCCTCAGATCAAATTGTGGAAGAAAATTGGCAGGACTATATATACCAAAGGGATACAATCAAAAAAAGTGAACACATATGAAATTGACAAATCAGATTTTAGAGCAGAGCAGGGGTGTGTGGGGGGGAGGTTAGTGTCTATGAGATAATGATATTAGGGGTGATAATTGGGGAAGTGATAATCTGAGGAAGTGGGTCTGGCCCACGAAAGCTCATCACCTAATAAACCATCTTGTTAGTCTTTAAAGTGCTGCATAGTCCTGTCTTTTGTTTCAGCAAGACCAGACTAACAGGGCTACATCTCTATTACTAGACTGCTAATAAGTAATGGAACCAGGCCTCCAGCAGGGCAGCGCTGGGCGAGGGCCCTGGGCGTACAGGAGAGCAGCACAGAGCTAACTCCTAGGGAGGGGCAGCCCAGAAAACCAAGGGAGAGTGAACAGGTGGGGGGAGGCAGCTGGGATTCTTGGGTCAAACTCTTGTGGATGCAGGTTTATTGGGAGGGGAGATGCGGCTGTAACGGGGGGGGGACACGACTAGCAGCCGGGGGCACCAGAGCGGCGCCTGAGCTTGCAGGTTTGGGCAGGCGGGGCTGGGGAGTTATACAACGTTCCTTTCCTCTAAGCCTGGGAAGGGTGGCGCTGGCAGAGAGCCCCCGGGCCTCGCATCCCCACAGCCCCTCGCTCCCACCCACAGCCCCGCCGGCGCCCCTCGCTCCCGCCCCCGGGCCTCGCATCCCCACAGCCCCTCGCTCCCACCCACAGCCCCGCCGGCGCCCCTCGCTCCCGCCCCCGGGCCTCGCATCCCCACAGCCCCTCGCTCCCACACACAGCCCCGCCGGCGCCCCTCGCTCCCGCCCCCGGGCCTCGCATCCCCACAGCCCCTCGCTCCCACACACAGCCCTGCCGGCGCCCCTCGCTCCCACCCACAGCCCTGCCGGCGCCCCTCGCTCCCGCCCCCGTCACAAAAGTGCTAGAAGTTCACGGAGATTTGGAGTCCGCTACGAGTCACGTGGGGCAGCGAGATGGGGGGGGGGGGCAGCGGACCGTCAGAGCTCCCCCCGCCGCCTCCAACGTGGCTGCACGCAGGGGGGTCCCTGTCTGGAAGGGGCAGGGGAGAACCGAGACCCCTCCCACGAACCAACTGGAGCCTGCCCTTGTTATGGGCGGAGAGCAGGTCCAGTCCCCCCACCGCGGGGTTCAGGAGGCCGGAGACCCCTGCAAGGCGGGGAAGGGAGTTTCCAGAGACTCCCCCGCACGGGGATCCCGGACACTTACCCGGGGCGTCCCCGCCCGGCCCCGATTCCCTGCGGCGCGCCGGGCTGGGCGGGAGGCGGCGGCGCTGCCCGGGAAGGGAAGTGGGGGAGGGGGCTGGAGCCAGTCCCGGGACAGAGCAGCCTCCGCCCTATCCCAAGCAGGGCACACTCCGCCCCACAGGCTGGGTCCCTGTGGGATGGTGGGGGCGTTGCTCGGGGAGACCCTACAATAACAAATACTGCTGCTGTCCTGAGCGCTCCCCAGACTCTACTGGGGATCAGGACAGAGCCATGGGCTGGGAGGTCAGGCCCGGCCCGGCTCTGGGGTGCGTCTCCCGGCAGCCCCTGGCTCCCCCAGCCCTGCCAGGGCCCCGCACTCCCAACCCGCAGCCCCTGCCAGTCCAGCCCCGTACCTCTGGGGAGGCTGGGAAGCTGCCAGCAGGCAGTGCCTGGCAGACACGCCCCAGAGCCAGCTGCACCCAGCTCCATAGCTGAGAGCAGGGAAGGCTAGGCGGGACCCAGGCATCCAGAGATCTGCAGGTAAGGGGGGTGGACAAGGGACTGAGTGGCCCGGATTGGGGTAGGAAGTAAGGAATTAAGTAGCTTTGGGGGACAGAGGAAAGGAATGGCAGGGCAATGGAGGTGCCAGGTTCCCTGCCCAGGGATGGGGCACAGGGGAGCCATTGGGGTGATGCTGGGAGGGGGGCTGGGTCTGAGGGCCCCTGCACAGATTGTGAGAGTTCTGAGGGAAGGAGGTTGCAGCTGCAACCCCCATGAGTTGGGGGGCAAAGACCCCCACCACAGACCCTGCCAGAGCCCCTGCTCTGCCCCACAAGCCACTGGGCAGATGGGGTTGAGGCTCCTGCGGTGCTTCTGCTGGGCTGGGCATAGCAAAGGGGCCCTCAGCCCACAGGTGAGTATCTCTCATCCTCCCCCCACCCATTCATCCCTTACTCCAGAAGCCCCCTTCCCAGACCCCCCCCCCCACCCTGCATCCCACTCCCATGCCCTCTTTCCCCTGCAAGCAAGCCACTGTCCTGCTCCAAGATACCCAACCTTTTCCCTTTCCTGTCCTCCAGCAACCCCTGGTCATCCCATAGAGGGGGGACCTGCCCCCCAAGCCCATTCCACACCCTCCACCTGTAGCAAGCTGGATGCCCCAGCCAGAACGCATGAGTCTCCTACCACCAGCTGAGCTGTGCCATCACAGCCATTGACTCCATGTGCTGATGAGGGCAGCCCCATGGCCCCAGCCTCCTGCGGCCATCAACTCCACGTGCTAATGACTGAGGCAGCCCCACAGTGCCAGCCAGTCTCCTGGCTCCAGCTCCCCATGGCCAGAAAATCCACATGCTGACTGGGGCAGCCCCATGGCCATCGACTTCATGTGCTGATGACTGGGGCAACCTCATGGTCAGGGATTCCAGCTGCTGGCATGGAAACAGGGACCCCCAGCACCAACCAGCCCTGCTGACAGCACAAAGACTAGGACTCACAGAAAGGCCCTAAGCCAGCATCCCAGATTCCCCTGCCCTTTGGGCTAAACTCTCAACCCTGCAAAGAGCTCTCACCCAAGAGGGCCCCTTATGGTTGGACATGGGGTTGGAGGGGGTTGCGGTAAGCAGTGGGAGGCAGGATGTGTTAATTCCCCCCCCACATCCATTTCCATTAAGAAGATTCAGAGCCAGGTGAGGTTTTGGTGTAGGAACCTGGGCTGGGGGGACACTGGCTCTGAGCCAGAGTGGCCCCCAAATGCCCACCCTATGCCACAGCCCAACAACTAGAAACTTCTCCCACCAGTGTCACTCCTAGGCTGGCAAGGGCTGTAGGGCAGGAGTGAGGGTCAGCAGCACAGCTGGGGGAGCCTATGACTGGGGTAGCAGGGGCTGTGTATCAGCATTGAAGGGCACCAGATGTGCTCCATCAGGTCTCATGTAGGGGCTGAGGCTGGTGGGCAAGATTGAGTGGTGCCAGTTGTAAACAGCCCCCACCCCAGCCTGGCCCCTTTGCACAACTTAGTCCCGGCAGAAGACCAGCCCCTGGATCTGCAGGGCAGAGAATAGGCACATTCTAACCCCCGCAGTGGCTGCATATCAGCACCAGGTTAATCCGAGTCCAGGCCTCCCCGCTCCCCTCCACAGACAAGGAAAGAATCCAGGAGTCCTGGCTTACAGGCTCCCCTCCCCCAAGCTGGGCAGGGAACCCAGGCATCCTGTGGAATCATTGAGGCACATCATGGGTTCCATAGTTTAATAAGTCAGTGGCACAGGGTGTGTAGGGTGTCCTCCGTCAAGCAGCAGAGAAGCGTGGCAGCTGGTTTCCCAGGATGACTTGCCGTTCCACGCCCTGTTCTGTGATGGCAGCCAGCCGGATCACCCCCCCACTCGAGCCATCCCGGTCCATGGCCAGTGCTAGGGCTGCAAGGGGAGAAGAGGAGAGCATACGGGGGGGGGATAAGCACAGCATAGATGCCTTGGGCCAACCCCTCTGTAACAATATGGCTTTTCTGTAGCCATGTTGGAAGGCCTGAACCAAATCCACCTTCTGCAGCCAGACTGAAGAGCAGTAGCCATTAGCTGTAAGGCCTCAAGTCACATCCTCACATTCCATCTAAATTGTATTCAAATAGCATCACACCAATCTGTGAGGAGGGGATTTTGTCCTGATAGCTCCTCCACTGTTACCAGATAAAGAAACAGATCTCAAGATGGGTAAAGAAAACTTAAACAGTTTCTTGCCAGACAGAATGGTGTTACTTATCAATAGAGAATGTTGTGGAATCCTCATTCTATGATCATTGTCATTACACTTTCCTATTGTTTGACTGAGAGATCTGTCTGGTTTAACTGTTCCTGTCTGCTGTATAATTAATTTTGCTAGGTGTAAATCAATTAAGGTGGTGGGGTATGATTGGTTAGTAAAATTATACTAAAATAATTGGTTACGGTATAGCTAAGCAGGACTCAGGTTTCATTATATAAACTCAGGTCCAAGAAGGAGACCAAGAAGAAGATAGAAAGTAACAGAAGCAGAAGGAAAGAAGCAAAAGGCTGGAAGACCAAAAGCAGACAAGAAACACCAAGAAGAAGGGGGAAGACCTAGAAGAAAAAAATCACCTCCGAGACACAGCCTAAGACCAGACTGTGACTGCAGCAGCTAAGATCTAGAGAGATCTTCCCCTTCCCTGGCCAACAGGGGAAGTCTGCCTGTACCAGGATTGGTGAGCATGACACTGTGTGCTTAGCATGTGTATTCTGCTTGTTTGGGAATTGTCAATAAATAGAGGATACGGATATTACTGTGTGAGGCTCTTTCAGTGGCTAAAGATCCTGCCTAACCCGCAGAAAGATGTGCCCTGAGCCTTAGGAATTGGGTACGGGTGAGTGTGTAAATTAACAGGGTTGCACTTTGAGCCCTAGGAACTGGGTAAAGGTGTGTATCCCTACAGTGTGGAAGGCATAGAGAAATCTGAGCGGGTAACACCTCCTTCTATGGACATACAACCCACACTGCCATCCTGGATGCCTGGGTCCCAGCTGCCCAGGATAGAGGGGTAAAATCCCGTTTAATTATTTAATCAGTTAAACATTAAGGCAGGCAGGGGCTGCTCCTGGGCAACATGTAATGCTTACTGGGTAACTAGTTACCCATTCACATCCCTAGCTGTGAGAAGCTGAGGGTCTACTCACCATTGGCTGTGAAGCGCAGACACTCCTCCTGGTTCATGCCCGGCTTGTAGGAGGCATCAACGAAGCCATAGATGTAGGAGCTACCTGAGCCACCCACTGAGAAAGGCTGGCGAACCATCATCCCACCCATGGGCACCGAGAACACCTTGGGGCAGAAAGACGGAGAGATCATGGCTGGGACAGGGTGGCTGGTTACACAGGACCTCCTCACCCGATGCTGAGAAGCCAGGTACACAGGGACTAGGGATGTTACAATGCATTTAATTAAACGAGTTACTGCTGAAAGTTTCAATGGTTACATGGTTATGCGTGGGGGGGAGGGGGGGGGAGGAGAACAGCTCCTCATGACCTGGTGTGCACCAGGTGCTGGCTTTTAAGACAGCTCCCCACACGTGACCATATACACAGTCACTTTCAAATCCCTAATAGGGACTCCTTGCCCAGTGCTGAGATGCAGCCACCTGTGGGGCGGGGCAGCTGGCTACAGAGACCCCTTGCACAGAGCTGAGATGCAGCTGCCTGTGGGGTGAGATGGCAGATTACCCAGGGACCCTTCATCCAGTGCTAAGTTGCAGTCACCTCTGAGGCCCCCAGTGATCCCTTGCCCCACTCCCTGTCCCACAGTGCTCGTTAGAGATACCCTGACTCTGCGTGCCCCCAAGGGCTATGTCCCTAACTCCACCTGCTGGGCTGAGCCCTAGGATGACACCGCTCACCTGTCCCCCCTTGCGCCTGTCCCAGCCAGCAACGATGATGCCAGCGGTGAGGTCCTCGCGGTAGCGGTAACACATCTCCTTGAACAGGCTGGCGGCCGTATGCACCAGGGGTGGCTCGTCCAGCTCAATGCTGCAGGGGGAGGGAACCACAGTCAGAGAGGAACCAGGGACTGACTTCTAGGGGGTGCCAGCTCCTGCCCAGCCCCTGCACAGGGACAGGCTGGCTCAGATGGCAGGGAATGGAGAGCCTGCTCTGATGTGGCCCAGGGCAGGTACCTGTGAAAGCCCAGCTGATAGGCCACGGCATCAGCAATGGCCTGCGTGTCAGCAGCAGAGCCAGAGCGGCAACAGAAGATCCGATCGTGGATGGGCGTCAGTTTGTCCGTCACTCGATTAGCCACATAGGAGCTGTGGAAGGTGGAGTCAGATGATCAGTGCCCTACAGAGCCCCACCGCCCTGACACTCTACCATAACAAACTTGCCCATGAGACGCAGGTGCCAACGGAGACGACACATCCGGCCCCAGTGCACTCAGGAAACCCTACAATAACACTGGGCCAGGGATGTGTCATTTCCTCACCGCCCCATCGGTTAGACACCTCGTAACCACCAGCCTCCAGTAAGAATGTAAAAAGTTTTTAAAATGTACCCGTGTAACTGCTAAAAATCTCAGTGATTATATGCTGCAGGCTCTGCAGTATGAAGCAATAGGCAATGAAGCCTCCCTGGACTGCCAGTCCAGCTTCCCAGGAGAAGGCTCTGCCACCGGTGCACTCCCAGGGAGCCAGTGTGCAACCTGTGAGGCAAAAAGGCCAGGGGGTTCTCTGGCCAGCTGGCAGGAGCAGCCCCTACCCGTGGAGGGCCCCACAGGGCTGAAGCAGCTCCCGTGGGGCTGGAGCTGTGGGAAGGAAGCTGCTCCAGCCCCCACAGGTTAAGGGTGATGCTTACCGGTTAACCAGATAACCATTTACATCGCGAGCATCCAGAGCCTGCAAAGGACTCTTGCATGGCCCCTGTAAACAGTCTGCCCTGCCCCACAGGAGACCCTATCAAAACTCAGCCACCGCCCAAGTTCCCCTGGGGGATCATACTAAAACACAGCCACTGCCCTCCCTCAGGATGTAGCAAAAATGTATATTTTAGTATCGGTTATAAGCAGGGCCCACCGAACCGTGGCAAGCCCTGCTCACCAGCTGCACTTTTCGGCCCGAATCCGGCTCTTCCGGGTTACAATCTATTCGCCACGGGCAAGTAGACTGTATTATTTGTCGAGCCCTCATTATAAAACTAGGTATGATGTATAATTATTTGCAGGCTCGACGATTGCAGCAAAAACCACTCGCCAGCCCCGCACTGCGCATGTGCGAGACCAGCACTGCACATGCGTGAACCGCCAGTGAACGGGGTGACCGGCTGAAAACTACTCCCCATGGGCGAGTAGATAAAGCCGATTTGTCAAAACCTGATTATTTGATGTATAATGACTTGCTTATAAGTTCTATCTGCTTCTATTTCTCTCTCTGTCTCTCATGAGTAGATAATGTTACTATAAGGCCTTGCTCCCTGTTAGCATTACAAATTAAGTTGTAACCCTTGTCTGCATCACAAACTAAGTTGTGTCTTTCAGTAATTATTGATCTTGTCTGAAACTGCACCTTTGTGTGGTGTGAGTAGAAGGCGTGTGAATGAAAGCCATCACAGATGCGCAGATGATCAAGAAGTGGAAACTTTGAAGACAATAAGGAACCCTGCATTGTGTCTTGAGACTGAATTAAATTGGCAGCATGGACAACCTTGAAGACAGGTAGAAACCCCACCAAGAGTGAGAGAGAACGATGAGAAGCCTGACAATCACTATCAAAGGTCAAAGATTAACACCTCCTTTAAGGATGGGTGATTGCAGCAAAACCCATAGGCTATGTCTACACTGGCGGGTTATTGCCTAAGAATCCGCAGAGTGTCTACACTGCCCGCCTGCTCTTGCGAAAGGAAATTTACAGTATGGCATGGAAGAGACGGCTCCTTGTGCAAGAGCTATGCTCTTTTTTAACACGTGTAAGCCCTCTTTGCACAGGAGCTCTTGCGCAAGAGGGCAGTGTGGACACTCACCAGGGATTTCTTGCACAAGAAAGCCCGATGGCTAAAATGGCCACCAGAGCTTTCTTGCTCAAGAGAGCATCCACACCGCCATGGGCGCTCTTGTGCAAAAGCACAGCTCACACATGGCAGTGTGGACGTTTTCTTGTGCAAGACTTCTTGCACAAGAACCCTTGGCAAGATGTTCTTGCACAAGAAGCCACCAGTGTAGACAACCATAGACTCCAATAGGAACTCACATGTATAAGAAGGGAAGGTCTTGCCATGAAACTCTGGGTTCAGTCCTTCAAGCCAAGCCAAGCCACAGAGGAGCCCTGACTCCTCACTCAGCCTTGTCTAGACAGTAAGACTGACTTATGCACCATTGGGTGGTGTGGTGTGTGTGTCTTTATAAAGTGTGTTAACTGCTTCTCCACTGTATTCTCAGTAAACACTGTGTATTGCCTTTTCCCCTGAAAAAGATCCCCATGCTTCTTACAAGCATAGCAAGGAGACCCTACCAAAACACAGCCCACTGCCCCCCCAGGAGACCCTACCAAAACACAGCCCACTGCCCCCCCAGGAGACCCTACCAAAACACAGCCCACTGCCCCCCCAGGAGACCCTACCAAAACACAGCCCACTGCCCCCCCAGGAGACCCTACCAAAACACAGCCCACTGCCCCCCCCCAGGAGACCCTACCAAAACACAGCTGCCTGCTCACCCCGTGGTGGTCCTGGAGTCCGCGCCGATAACGACCCCCCCGTCGAACTCCACCGCCATGATGGTTGTCTGGGGGGGAAAGAAGTGAGAGGAGCCGCCCGAATGGGCCCAACGGGGAGGGTTCAGCCCCCCCCATCCCCTCGCCCGCCCCTAGAGTGCCCCGCTCCCCTATTGCCCCGCCTCCGAGACTCCCCAGCGCCCGCTCCCCTCACCCCGGTGCTCAGGGGCCGCCCGGCCCAGTCCGGGAACCGCTCCGCGGTCCCCGCAGTCGCCACCGCCATTGCCATAGTCACCCGGCTCGCGCGACACTGTCGCAAACTATCCCGCTTTACGGCCCATGCTCGGGAGGGATGGCGCAGCTGTTTTACGACAACTTTCGTCCCGCCCCCCGCGCTGTTTCACTTTACGGCAGCAGGAGGAAGTTCTCCCGAGACGAACGATGCTTTATGGCAGTGTTAACCCTCGCCTCTCCGCGCTTTAGCAGCTTGTGATTTTACGGCAGTAAAAGCAAGGCGCTTTACGGCAGTGCGGTAAAATCGCGCTTAACAGGAGTCAGTTTTGCTTTACGGCGCCGTGGCTATATTTTTATGATGGTCCTATCCGGTACCGCTTCGTAGCGGCGAGATCTTTTGGCCTGCCGAAATTCAGCTGCTTTCACGTCATTCCGCACAACTGTGGCACTGTCACGCCCGTGACGTCACCGGGGAGCGGTATGACATTGTCGTGATGTCACCCCCAGCTCCGTGGCGCATGCGCCGCCCTGCCCCCGCCCATGTGCCTTGAGCCAGCGCCCCCACGGCGCAGGGTGGTCACGTCGGGCACTTCGCTTGTGAACTGGGCTACTGGCAGCCCCACGCTGGGGTCCCGTCTAAGGCTCCAAACCAGTGTCAGGGCAGGGAGCCACACAAGCAGGTGCCCCAGGTGTCCTGCCCCGCCACCCACACGCGTGAGAGACCGTGAAACCCACCTCACAAGTCCCAACAGCCAATCCCACATCAATTTATACCTTAGCTCCCCCCCCCCCCCAAGGAGCACGCTGTGCTGATCCTTTGGAATCTAACAGCTATGGGTTTATTCATTAAAGGAAAGAAAGGGTGAGAGTTAACATTATTAAAGGAATCAAATTACACACGCTAATTGCTAACTCCTTGGTGCAGGCTTGTGGCAGAGATGGAAGAAACTCCTGGCTTAAGGCACATCTCTGGAGGACATCCACACGCTGGGATGGATCATTCAGTCCCTTGTTTGGAGCTTCAATTGGTAGCAAAGACCCTCTTCAAGGTGAGAAGCCAGATTGAAGACAATATGGAGAGAGTCCAGGGCCCTTTACGCCCTCAGCCAAGTGGAGGGAATCCCATAGCTCTCGCTGTGGAAAAGTACCTCCCAAGATGGAGTTTGGAATCATGTGGGCTTGTCAGTTATTTGCAGGTGGAAGCCATGGTGCCCATGCTGGTCTGAACATTCACAGAAAAGCTCCTCAGATGTGAATTGGCACCTCCCAAGGCCCATTGTTAGTCAAGTTCTGCTATTCAACCCAAATATCCCTTCACAATAGGCTGGCCCAGCAAAACAAGCACGTCGCCAATACTCATAACTTCCAATATAAAAACGATACATGCATACAAATGGCACCGTTATAGCCAGTGAAATACTTTTCACAGATGCTTCTCTTGGTCCACGTGGTACCAGATGTGCTGTAAACATTTGCACAATGGTTGTAAAAATGATTTCTGTAGTCATACTTCAATTAAATGTTACAACGGTTCTCTCTGGCTCCCCCAGTGGCAGCTCATGGCAGCTCCAAGAGGCCACGGGAGGCATAAACCTGCTGGGTGAGGTTATAGACCCTGCTGAGGGTGCTGGCAGTCGTCAGGAGCATGGCCCGGGCTTCCCACTCCCCCTGTGCACAGACGAGTTTGAGCAGCTCTGGGAGTGAAGGCAAAGCCAAGAATGCCAACCCAGCCGCCTGACGCACCCACCAGCTGTGGTACCGAGCCAGGGCTACCTGGTAGGCTTCGGCACACAGCTCGGAGGGGTCAGTCCCCTTCCTGCTGTGGCCTAGCTTGTCCAGGAAGAGCTGCAGCCATTTGAGGGCACGATGGAGGCGCAGCAGGGTTCGGCAGCCCGAGTGGGGCTGGTCCGGGGGCAGCACTTGGAGCCCCACCAACCTGTGCTGCAGCTCAAAGGCCACCATGCCTTGGAGGGTGCGGTAGTGTGGGGCATGTGGCCCCAAGCAGTGCCCCTGCATGATCATCACCTTCGTCTGCGTCTCCCGTGCAAGAAGGCCAAATGCGGATCCCAGAGCGTCAATCAACCTGGGGGGGGAGAGAGAGGACCACTGAGCCCTTGCCCAGTGCTGAGATGCAGCCCCCTTCTGGGGGGGTGATTGTTTACCCACTTGATCAGTTCTTTCCAGCCAGCCAGATACTCTTGCAGGAGGATTTCCCCATTTTGGTTCACGCACGCCCTGAAGGCCCCCAACAGGCGGCTAATCTGGAAGTCCTGTCCTGGGCAGCGGGGGGCTGGAGTCAGATGGGGAGTCTTATACCTTGGAAGGGGCAGCTGGGAGCTGCTTGTCCAGGAGAGATGGGGCAGCTGTAAAGGGGACACAAAGCAAACTGGTTCTCTGTGGGGCAGGGAGGGTAAACAGGAGAGGGGGTCAGGAAAAGAGGGGGGCAGATTTGGGACAGGAATGGAGGGGAGGTTTGGGATCAGGAGGGGCAGGGTGAGGGCAGAGGTTCTCACCTTCCCGCCCTGTCCAACAGAGGCTGTTTCCCTTCTGTCCCCGAACCAGCCACAGGGACGCCCCCCTTGAACACAAGCTGAGAGCTGCAGTTCTGCTATGTCGGGAGGGAAGAACACAGCTCAGTGACGCAGACAGTTGGACAATTCCCCCCATCCCCAATGTTTTCACAGGGTGCACACACTAACAACATGCATGATGCTCACGGGTCAGTCCCTGCACCATACCTGCAGGCTTCATGTTTTGCTCATGCAAAGAACATAAAAACTCATGGCCAGTGCTATAGGCACCAATCATGGTACATGCAAGTTACATGTTAAGAACATGCATGGCACATACATGCACAAAGACAGTGTTTCAGGTTTACAAGTCTTGTAATGTGCAGACACGGGTACACATGCAGCCAATATGGCCCAGGTGCAGACCAATGATGTGTGTTACATGGGGACAGGCAAGCACCCGCGCACACACACTAACAACATGTATGGCACATACAGAGCTACGATTCCTGCTTTGTGCAAGCACAGGCACACAGGCAGAGGCAAGCACCATGTGTGATGTGCAAATACACCCTCATGCATATGTGAAAACACACTCATATCAACCTATCAGTAACATTCCGGTGTGCACACATCCTCCCCCCCAGCTTGTATAGTTGCCCATGGAGCCCAGAGCACAGAAGCAGGTGTGCACACACCCACCCACTATCCCATGGGCACACACAGTCAATCCCCCCATCCACTCAGCCAGAGCCCAGCATGAGGGGGGCCAGTGTGAAGCGTGGGTGGGTAAGTGGCAGGGAGTTACACAGGGCCAGTAATGGGAGTGAGAGCAGGGGGTGTATGGGACATATAGAGGGACTGGGGCAGTGTGTCAGCCCTACTGGCAGAGCTGGTGGCTGGTGGGGTGAAAGGAGTCAGGCACTCATGGATGGGATGGGGACAGGGAGTTGGGGCTCAGTGGGGGACATGGGTTGAGGGCACAGTAGGGAGGTTGTGGGGGTGGAGGGCATGGTGGGGGGGGGGCGGGTCACTCACGGAGCCGGAGGCCGGAGAGGAAGAGGAGGCCAAGGAAGGCTGTGGCCGGCAGCAGGATGCGCAGCAGCCGCTGGGGGCCCATCCCCACATATCTCAACCCCACAGCGCCCGGCCCCATGGCCCTGACCCCTGCCCAAGCCCGGCCCAGCCACTCACCGCAGATAAGGGCCTGTTATCTGAGGCCAGGCAGAGGTGATGCTCCCATCCTCCTCCCAGGAGGGTTTCCAATAGCTACCTGCAACAGCCCCTCCCCCTGCCCACCCTCAAGGGAATATGTCCCATGCCCTCTTCCCTGGCACAAGCACTGCTGGGTCAGAGGTGTGTGGCTCTCCCCCCTCGCCCACGTCCCCAGCCTCATGGCTTAGACTCCAGATTGCTGGACGGGATGTGGAGTCGGTCAGGTTAAAATTTAACAGCTGTGGGGACTTTGCCCCAGGGAAGGAAATGCTGGGGAGGAATTCTGGGGGCAGGGGCAGACTGGAGTTTGGGGGCTCCCAGACCCCTTGCTCTAACCAACCAGCCCCCATTCCCCTCCTAGACAGAACCCAGGAGTCCTGACTCCCAGCCCCCGCTTTAACCCACCAGCTCACACTCCCTTTCCAGGCCTGAGGAGAGAACCCAGGAGTTCCAGTTGAACAGACTCAGCAGGGGCAGGGAGATCCCAGGCGGCACCATTGCACAGACTCCCTCTCATTGCAATTGGTTTCTTGAAGATTTTATTGAGTGATAAGCTGGAGGAAGTGGTGGGGGTTAGAGATTGGGGGGGACCAAGAGATACCAGGACAGAGCAGGTGGGGCTGAAAGATCAGAGCTGGGGGGTCAGTGCAGGGAGGTTCTGGTTTCCCAGACAGGAACTTGGGGGTTCCAGGTTCCCAGGTGGGGGAGTTTGGAGGTCCCATGTTCCCAGGTAGGGGGAGTTTGGGGGCTCTAGGTTCCCAGGCTGGAGGATTTTGGGGTTCCATGTTCCCAGACAAGGGGTGGAGGGTTCCAGATTCCCAGGCTGGAGGTTTGGGGTTACATATTCCCAGGAGAGGAATTTGGGGGTTCCAGGTTCCCAGGCAAGGGGTTTGGGAATACAAGGTTCTCGGGTAGGGGAGTTTGGGAGTTCCAGGTCCCCCGACAGGGAGTTGTAGGTTCCAGGTTGCCATGTGGGGGAATCTGGGGATTTCAGGTTCCTAGGCAGGGGAATATGATTCCCAGGTGGGGATTTGGGGTTCCAGGTTCCCAGGCTGGGGGTTCCAGGTTCCCAGGCAGGGAAGTTGGAGGTTATAGGTTCCCAGGCTGCGGGTTTGGGGATTCCAGGTTCTCAGGTGGGGAATTTCCTGGTTCCAAAGCTGGGGGTTTAGGGTTCTAGGTTATCAGGTAGGAGAATTTGGGGATTCCAGATTCCCAGGTGGGAAATGGGGGGTTCCTGGATCCCAGGCTGGGAATTTGGGTTTCCAGGTGGGGAATGTGGGGGTTCCTGGCTCCTAGGTAGGGGAATTTGGGGATTCCAGATTCCCAGGTGGGAAGTGGGGGCATTCCTGGTTCCCAGGATGGGGGTTCGGGGTTCCAGGTTCCCAGGCAGGGAGTTTGGGGGTTCCAGGTTCTCAGCGGAGGTGGGAGAGATGAAGGGGGACTGAGGTTTCATTCCAAGCAGCGGTCCTTGCCAGTTCTCCTCTGGGGCACTCTCTGCTGGGCTTCTTGGGGGCATGGGGCTGCCACCGAACTCTGGGGTCCTTGATTCTTCCTGCACCCCTGCAGCCCCATGAGGAAGGAGAGCCCCAGGCTGTAGAAGCAGCTGGCAGCCAATAACCCCAGGTAGCAGCGCCAGGCTGTCAGGAGGATCCGGCCCAGGCTTGGGGCTCCTGTGTGGGAGAGGGGACAGTTAGAAGGGCAGTGCTGTGGTCCCAAAGGGACTCCAGGTTAGCTCCCCTTGCATTGGAGGTGCCATACCAGTGCTCTGGGGGGCGGTGCTCCCTGCTGTGCCATTGCTGAAAGGGTCAGGCAGCAGGAGGGGGTCTCCGGCAGATACTGAGCAACCTGGAGGGGGAGAAACAAAGCGGGTGAAATAGTGTAAGGACGGGGGAGGGAGAAAGGTTGGGGGTCCATGGGGACTCTCACCTTGGCGTCCAGCCCCCTTGATCTCACTGCTGCTCTGCTGGACCTGAGTCTCGTGTTCCACCCGGCAGGTTACTTGGGCTCCAGCCAACCAGGCCTGTGCAGGCAGGCTGAGCAGGCTGACAGTGCTGGTCCCATCCTGGCTCTTCACTGGCAGGGATGCCTCCCCAGAGCCCGGATCCTGCCCATCCACCTGCCAGTGCACCCGGATTGGCTCCGGGGAGAACCCCCAGGCCAGGCACAGGAAGGCTGGGTGCGCCACCCGCACTGGGCCCAGCAGTGCCACTTCCGGCGCACGCTTCTTCCTAGTGTCACCTAGAAGCAGACATGGAGACAGGTTGGGAGGTGCCATCATGTCGGAAAGAGGGTTCAGTTCTAGATGGGTCCTGGGCTTGTTCTGGTCTGGTTCTAGATGTGTTCCAGGTCAATTCATGGGCTGCTCTACATCAGATCTAGATAGGTGGTAGATCAGTTCAGTCTCTGAACTGGGCCCAGATGACTTGGACATTGGCGTTGTGTGGGTTCTAGATTTGGCTGGATATGTAGGTAGTTATGGATCTGGTCCAGAATGCCTAGCCTCCTGGTCTAGATTGCCTCAGTGTGGGTTCTGCATCTGTCCAGACAGGCCAGAATAGCTCTGCTTGTTCTCTAGATTGATTCAGAGAGGGTTCTAGTGCAATGCCATGTCTTTTCACCAGGCAAAGCCTGAACTAATCTCCAGATCAAAAATGCTTCTGTGGCCATAACCGGGGTATGTTCTAAATTGGTTAAGGATGGGTTCTGGGTTGATTCAGTGTGAGTTTTAGATGGATGTTAGGTCATTTTCCAGGCCTGATCCCTGTTACCCATGTGCCTGCTCCAAAATATCTCTGATCTGGAAGGGTTCTTGGCACATTCTAATTTGAATCAGGGCAGGTTCTAGATCGGTTCACCATTTTTCTTCCAGCCCAGACAGATATTGACCAGCTCTACCACTAGCTTGAGCACTCTGCTCCAGAACACACCAGTTGGGATCTAGTTGTGTGCTAGGCTGGGTCCAGCTCCACCTGCCTAGTGTCTCACCTCCCAGGATGAGGCGGGTGCCCTCTCCAAAGAGGTACTGGTGCAGTGGTGAGGCTGAAGGTGTTGGTGTCCCGCTCCAAGTCGGCAATGAAGCGTTCTGACACTCCGGTCCCATATGTGGGCTTGCTTTCCCCCGCTCGATGGCTCAGAAGGAAGGTGGGGCCCTGCCCGGGGGCCTGGTGGTACCAGGATAGCACATGGGTGGCAATGTCACTCTCTGACATCTGGCACCGGAGCCGCGGGATCTTCTCATCCACCACGTGTGACGGGGCCACCTGGGTCAGCTGTGGCTGCCCGGCCAGGGCTCCTGTGCAGAGGAAAGAGGGGTGAGGGTCATAGCAGGCCCTGGGGGCATCATGGAGCTGGGGGAGCTCATGCCTACACAACCCCAACACTAGCACACATTGCCACACACTCGTGGCTGCGGGAGTGAGAGCCAGGACTCCTGGGTTCTCTTCCAGGCTCTGGGAGGTGAATGGGGACAGGGGGTTGAGAGGGGGGCTGGGAGCCAGGACTCCTGGGTTCTCTCCCAGGTTCTGGGAGGTGAATGGGGGCTGGTGGGTTGAGGGGGGTGGGAGCCAGGACTCCTGGGTTCTCTCCTAGGCACTGAAGAGAACTGTGGGAAATGCAGTGACACCAGTTCAGGCCAGCCGAGGGGGGTCTCTTTAGGGCAGGGGTGGGGAACCTAAGGCTCGTGGGCCAGATGCGGCCCCAGCTTGCCTTCATCCAGCCCCTGAGGCTCGGGGCTCCCTCCACATTCCTCCCTCCCGCAGGGCTGGAGCACGCAAAATCTGCCAGCCTGGGCCTCACTCTGGTGTGCACGGGGAACGTCGGTGTGTGTGGCGAGTGTCAGGCAGGGTTTGTGGGGTTTTTGCTTCTCACTTGTGTGCAGCCCCCCCACTGATCTCTGTGAGTCAGCCACCCCCGATCCAAAAAAGGCTCCCCCAGCCCTGCTTTAGGGCTGTTTACTGTCAATCCAGCCCTCCCCGCTGGGGCCCGCAGAGCCCTTACATGGGGCTTCGGGTGGGTGAGCTCACCACCCACTCACTTGATCCACCCCACCCCTGAGCCAGCGCCCTGGGCAAAGCCGCTCAGATCGGGGTAATGCGGGGGAGGGGCCTGGCTTGTGCGGCAAAGGGCCCGGCTGCCACAGCCCCTCCACGCACCACAGAGGTGGGTAGTGATAGCAGCTATCGTGCAGCTATCTGACACAGGGCGCCTGCTCCCCACCCCGCCACCAACCCCATGCAGCCCCCTGTCCCTCTACCCCACAACCCCTCCATCCCTCCACACCCTCCATCCCTTCCGCCCCCACACCCTCCATCCCCTCACACACGTCATCCCCTCACACCCTCCATCCCCTCACACACGTCATCCCTCCTGCCCTTCACACCCTCCATCCCCTCACACACCCCATCCCTCTCGCCCCTCACACCCTCCATCCCCTCACACACCCCATCCCCTCACACCCTCCATCCCCTCACACACCCCATCCCCTCACACCCTCCATCCCCTCACACACGTCATCCCTCCCGCCCTTCACACCCTCCATCTCCTCACACCCTCCATCCCCTCACACACCCCATCCCCTCACACCCTCCATCCCCTCACACACCCCATCCCCTCACACCCTCCATCCCCTCACACACGTCATCCCTCCCGCCCTTCACACCCTCCATCTCCTCACACCCTCCATCCCCTCACACACCCCATCCCCTCACACCCTCCATCCCCTCACACACCCCATCCCCTCACACCCTCCATCCCCTCACACACGTCATCCCTCCCGCCCTTCACACCCTCCATCTCCTCACACCCTCCATCCCCTCACACACCCCATCCCCTCACACCCTCCATCCCCTCACACACGTCATCCCTCCTGCCCTTCACACCCTCCATCCCCTCACACACCCCATCCCTCTCACCCCTCACACCCTCCATCCCCTCACACACCCCATCCCCTCACACCCTCCATCCCCTCACACACCCCATCCCCTCACACCCTCCATCCCCTCACACACGTCATCCCTCCCGCCCTTCACACCCTCCATCTCCTCACACCCTCCATCCCCTCACACACCCCATCCCCTCACACTCTCCATCCCCTCACACACGTCATCCCTCCCGCCCTTCACACCCTCCATCTCCTCACACCCTCCATCCCCTCACACACCCCATCCCCTCACACCCTCCATCTCCTCACACACGCCATCCCTCTCGCCCCCACACCCTCCATCCCCTCACACACCCCATCCCCTCACACCCTCCATCCCCTCACACACCCCATCCCCTCACACCCTCCATCCCCTCACACACCCCATCCCCTCACACACCCCATCCCCTCACACACGTCATCCCTTCCACCCTTCACACCCTCCATCTCCTCACACACGCCATCCCTCTCGCCCCTCACACCCTCCATCCCCTCACACACCCCATCCCCTCACACCCTCCATCCCCTCACACACCCCATCCCCTCACACCCTCCATCCCCTCACACATGTCATCCCTCCTGCCCTTCACACCCTCCATCCCCTCACACACGTCATCCCTCTCGCCCCTCACACCCTCCATCCCCTCACACACCCCATCCCCTCACACCCTCCATCTCTTCTGCCCCTCATACCTTTCATCCATCCTGCCCCTCACACCCTCCATTCCTCCCGCTCCTCACACCCTCCATCTCTCCTGCCCCTCACACCCTCCATTCCTCCCACTCCTCACACCCGCCATCTCTCCTGCCCCTCACACTCTCCATCCCTTCACACCCTTCATCCCTCCCACTCTATGCACCCTCAGTCTACCCGACACCTCTCCTTCCATCTGGCCCCATTTATCCCATCGAGCCACCTCTGTCTGTCCCTTCCCACCCATTTGCCAGCCACCCTCCTAGTTCCTCTGTGCATCTATGGCTCTGCATTGCCATCCCGTGCTGGTCACATTCATCCCCCGGGCATCTCCTGCGCCACACCCCAGCCTGCCTGGCTCCTTCCACTCACCCACAAAGCAGAGCCCAAGGAGGGAAAGTCTGGCGGGGAGTTCCATGGCGCCTGGGTCCCGGGCGGCTCTGCCCTGTGATGGCGCTGTGCGCTGGGTCCCGCTTCCTGACCCCCACCAAGTGGGTGTGGTTGACGTCAGAGGCGCTAGCGGAGTGGCCCATCCCCCACCTCCAGGCACCACATACGCCAACTCACTACTCCCTCCCAGGCCTTCTGCCGCCTCCATCACCTCGGCTTATGGGCTGCACGGCTTATGTGAGACCTTGGGGACTGAAAACTGAGGCCCAGAAGGCTGCTGGAATTGACACAAGGTCAGCTGGGAACAGAAGCGAGTATCCTGCATCCTCAAGTGGTGACAGATCACAGACGAAGGACCTTCAGCACCCACGCAGATGGCTACACCTCATTCTTCAATCGGCTGTGGCTGCTGGACAGGGCTGTCAGCTTGTTAGAGACAAAATTCCTTTGTGCACTCACGTGCAATCACACATATGTATGAAAGCCAATTAAGACCCCAGCATGAACACATGCATATGCCAGTAAATTCACACCCCACATGCAAGTTCACACTTGTGCAAGCAGATTCACACCCATGTACAAACACATGCAGACTTGTGCAAGCCAATTCACACACTTGCAAACAGATTCACAGACTTGTGCAAACACACACTTGTGTAAGCAGATTCACACACAGAGAGCCACCCATTACACCGGCACTCACATGCTCAGCTTCTCCTCACCCTCTCTCCCCTCCGACTGGCTGGTGTCTGTTGCACTTCCAAGAGGGGACCCAGGTGTGATCAGAGAGACCCAAACCTCTCTCTCCCCTCCCCCAGCCTGGCAGGGCATAGCTCCACCCTGCCTTCTAGGACCACCGCTTCCCCAGCCCTCTCCTCCCTGGGGCTGATCGGGGGAGGGGAGGCAGTTACTGTGCTGGCTGCAGCTGTGGGTCTGGTCTGGGGGGATGGGGAGTGAGAAGCTGGCTTCATCCTCTCTACAGCTATCCAGGCAAAGCTACTGGGCACCAGATACCCCCTGTACCCACATGCTCTGGCCCTTCCCTTGCACTGCTGTTTGGTGGCCTCCCCAGCAGCCCATCGCTCACCAGAGAAGGGCCGGGGCCGAGGCCGACCCAAACAGCAGCCTCCTCATCATGTGTGTGATGGGGGCTCATCCGCTCCTGGTCCCCACCCACGGGGGATGCTAAGCTCATCGCCGGAGGATTTCACTCAGGCTGGTGCCTGATGCATCCCCCAGGAAGGAAGGGGCAGCAGATACACACTTCACTCTGCCAATTACCCCAGAGCCATCTCGGGGAGGAGGGACCCGAGCGTGTCCATACTGGGCAGTACACGCTCCAAAGGGTGAGGCACAAAGGCAGAAAAATGCCCTTGCATATGCCCTGCTGGCCCCAAGCCCAAACCAGCACCAGTCCTGCCCTCTTTCATTTGGCTCAGAGCATCTCAGGAGAAATACTCCCACCAGCAAGGAAGCAAATACAGCGGCTGCTCTAGGGGAGGATGCAGTGTCGGGAATCAGGGAGGCCATGGAAAGGTTGCAGGCTCGCTCCTGCCGCACCAGCAGACCAGGGAGACGCAGAGCAAAACCCTGCTACTGGTGCTCCAGTGCATCAGTTACATGGGGAGATGAGCCCAGAGCCCCGGGGGTGACGGCCACTTGGAAGAGCTCCTGGCCTCTTTCAGCCATCGGGGTGTTCCTGGCCCCGAGGGGAGCTGCAGCTCTGGGAGGGGCAGTGGGGTCAGACATGGCGGAGCAGTGCTTGTGCACCGGTTGCCACCCATCTGCATCTCTGTGGTTTCCTCCTGGCCAGGTCTCTGCTCTGCGCTCAGTAGGGACGAGGGAGCGGGCGGGGAAGGCGTGTGTTGGGGGGAAGTGGTTCATGGCTGGGGCCTATTTATCGCACCATCTCATTATCAGGAAATGAGCAGAGATCATATTATCTCTGAATAAACAGAGATAACAAGACCCAGACGTGCCCCCCCATCTCTGTTCCTGCGTGTCAGCCTCCAGGCCCCCTCCCCTCCCTTTTCTCCCCTCCAAGCCCCCATGCAAATGGCTCAAAACTGATGCACCCCCCCATGCCTCATCCTCCAGTCCCCATGTAACTCATCCATCCCCCACATGCTGCGCGTCCCAACTCCACCCCCACAGCCCTCGGCCTTCAACTTGGCCTCTCCCTACCCCCAACTCACTTCACTCCCCTTTGAGCAGGGATCTCAGCTGCAATATCCGTTAGGCAAACAGGCTTCCTCTCTGGGTGCCTAACCCCCCTGTGCACCTCCCCCATTCCTCAGCCAGCATCCCCCCAGCATGGTAACAACAGCTAGTGCAGCTCATATTAGACCATCAACCTTTTGTTTAGCCCACAGGCTCATTGGGGGAGGGGCAGGGTTGGGGGAGCCAGGGCCAGGCTGGCAGGGGCTGTGGGCCGTGAGCGAGGGGCACCCCTGCAGTAGTGACACTGGGGCCATAGTGCAGAGAGAGGGGCACAAGCCAGCCTGGGTCGCCGTGACCCAGGACCGAGGTGATAAAGCCCCTGTGTGCATTGGCATTGGTCCAGGGATGAGCCTCCCCACAGTGCCCAGCCCACAGGCTCAGAGTCCAGGCCCAGCCACCATGCAGCTCCTGCCCAGTGTCCTGCTCTGCCTGCTGCTGGTCCCAAGAGCCATGCTGGGGGCCCAGGAGAAGGCACCCACCTCCCGGCTCTACAACCAGGTTGTCATGGTGCCCCACGGGGGCTCGCGGGGGGCCTGGGGGCCCATGGAGATGTGCCCTAAGGACACCTATGCCAACGGCTTCGCCCTAAAGGTAGCCACTCTTCCCCCTAATGACACCCCCTTTCTATCCCTTCCTGCTGCCCCCAGCATCCTCCTTATCTCCCACCCCCAACATCCCCTCACCGACCCCTCAGCCCATCTCTGCCCCCACAGGCGCCCCCCTACCAGGGCGATGCCCTGGAGGAGGAAGACACAGGGCTGAACGGGATCCGCCTGCACTGCTCTGACAGCACCAGCCTCCTCTCCAGCGTGGTAGAGTGAATCCCAGACACCAAGGTCCTGCTGCCCCACTGCACGGAGCCCTTCCCTCACCTGCACTGGGCCCCCACCCTGTGTCCCTTTCTGAGACAGTCCCCTCCCCATGGGCTGGGGCCCAGAAACAGCTGAGAGAAGCTGGAAGGGGTGGGGATGAGCATGGGGGGGAGGGAGGAATGTGTAGATGCAAGGACTGGGGATAGGTGGTCCTAGGAACTGTGCTGGGGGGCAGAGAAGAGGAGTGAATGGAGAGAGGGTATGTCTACACTACAAAGTTAGTTTGAACTAACGTCTGTTAGTTCGAACTAACTTTCATAGGCGCTACACTAGCGCTCCGTTAGTTTGAATTTAATTCGAACTAACGGAGCGCTTAGTTCGAACTAGGTAAACCTCATTCCACGAGGATTAAGCCTAGTTCAAACTTACTAGTTCGAATTAAGGGGTGTATAGACCCTTAATTCGAACTAGTGGGAGGCTAACCCACCCAGGTTTCCCTGGTGGCCACTCTGGAGAGAGAGAGACATGCTTGTCCCTCTCTGTAGCTGCAGAGAAGTCCCTCAGGCTGTGTCCAGACTCCATGCCTCCGTCGACGGAGGCATGTAGATTAGCCAGCTCGGAAGAGGGAAATGAAGCCGCGATTAAAATAATCGCGGCTTCATTTAAATTTAAATGGCCGCCCCGATCTGCCGATCAGCTGTTTGTCGGCAGATCGGGAGAGTCTGGACGCGATGCCCCGACAAAGAAGCCTTTCTTCATCGACACAGGTAAGCCTCGTGAAACCAGGTTTACCTGTGTCGATGAAGAAAGGCTTCTTTGTCGGGGCATCGCGTCCAGACTCTCCCGATCTGCCGACAAACAGCTGATCGGCAGATCGGGGCGGCCATTTAAATTTAAATGAAGCCGCGATTATTTTAATCGCGGCTTCATTTCCCTCTTCCGAGCTGGCTAATCTACATGCCTCCGTCGACGGAGGCATGGAGTCTGGACACAGCCTCAGAGAGACAAAAGGGAGAAAGGAAAAAAACCCAAATTCCTTTGTCCCAGGTTGAAAAATCCCACCTACATTCCTATTGGTCACTCCACCTGGCTAGGTGTAGTTAACCTCTTAATCCCCAGGCTGCTGGCTAACCCTCATAATCATGACGGGGGGGGGGGTCTAGGTTGGCTATTAGGAAAAACTATTTCCCTAGGAGGGTGGTGAAGTACTGGGATGGGTTCCCTAGGGAGATGGTGGAATCTCCATCCCTAGAGGTTTTTAAGTCTTGGCTTGACAAAGCCCTGGCTGGGTTGATTTAGTTGGGATTGGTCCTGCCTAGGGCAGGGGGCTGGACTTGATGACTTCTGAGGTCTCTTCCAGCTCTATGGTTCTATGATTCTGCCCAAGTAACCAGGGTTGCTGGGGCTCCCTTTCTTCTCTACTTCCCCACTCCTAGGTCCTTTGTCCCTCTTGGTTGGGACCAGCTGGGTCCTCTCCCCGCAGCCCATTGGCCTCCCACTGGCCAAACCCGGCTGTGCCATCCCAGCTGGGTCTCCCGGTCACTGGGGGCTCCAGTTCTGTGCTGGTCCCGCAACAACAAACTCCCTCCCCCTCCCCTGGTTAAACCAGTAACAGCCGGGAACACTGAGTGCCCCCCCTGTGGGTAACCCCTTTGAACCCCCACAAGCCCTCCATTTCCTCACATCTCTTTCCTGTTCAAGCATGGGTGGTTGGTGAAAGCAGGTCTGGGAGAGGCAAGCCGCAGCCCCACCTCCAGCTCTGCCCTTTTGCTTGTCCCCACCCCTTTCCCACCCCCAGGAAGTGGGGTGGCGTGTCACGTGAATGATCCCCTTTCCGACTATGGGGAGGTCAGGGAAGGGGAGGAGAGCGGGCATGTGTGTGCTCACTGAACCCTCCTTGTGCCTGGTGGAATGCACACCGTGGGCTGAGCCCAGCCAGGCCTCTCACCTGCAGAACCGGGAGGGCTAGTGCTGGGGGCTAGTGCCTGCAGCAGATGTTCTGGGGGCGGAATGTGGGCAGAGCCTTCCCCCACTTTACATACCCGATGCCGAGGCCTTCTGGTCTGAACTGAGCTGGGTCACTCAGCCAGTGGCCTGGGGAAGTTCAGAGGTAAAGCATCAGCTGTGACGTTAGCACTCCCCTTCACGTGGACCCACCTCCATGTCGTAATCCCGCAGGAGCAGGCCCCAGCTCGGCAGCTCGGCGTTGGCCCCTTTCACCTGGTGCAGCCAGGTCAGGGGGCGGGGTCAGCGCACACTGGGAATCTCCGCCCAAACAGACAGGGCTGCAGCGTTGGAAGGGCCCAGCCCGGGACCAGGCGTTGCTTCTCTGGCTGTTCCCGGGGCAGTAGCGTCTATCCTGGCGCAGTAGCGTCTTTCTGAGTGCACAGTGGGGCGCTTCTCCCCACTAGGCCAGTTTGCATCAGCACCACGCCCAGCCTGGGCTCTGGGGCTGGGTGAACCCCAGGAAGGATTTGCTAAAATCCGGATTGACCAGCTGTGGGCCTTGGACTAGTGCCGCCTTCAGCGCACAGAGAGCCCCCTGGCACTGTCCCTGAATGGGTTCTTCCGGTCCCAAGAAACCAGCCACAGATCCTAATTAATTTACACTCTGGATCTTACTCACAAGATCACGCTGAGCCAATCCTTTAGAATCTAAAATCTAAAGTTTTATTACCAAAAGAAAGAAAAGCATGAGAGTGAGGTTGTTAAGGAGAATACATGCTAATTCGAACTAGTTTTTAGGTCTAGATGCACTAATTCGAATTAAGTTAGTTCGAATTAGTGCTGTAGTGTAGACATACCCTTATATACCTGTCCTGGCATCTTTCTGGCCAGAACAGGTCATTGCAGGTCACATGGTCCAATGACCTATCCCTGTGTCCCACATTGGCTGCCCTTGATCCTTGGCTGGTTTGCAGGTATCAGTCACATTCATGAGGTGTGTATTGGCACCTAGAGCTTCATTGTCTCCTCGCTAATTAGCATAGCCGCTGGCTGAACATTCTTTGCCCATTGCTCTGCCTCAGACAGAGAACCTTCCAGCGTCCATAAAGAGTACATATTTATAACTCCACATGCAGACATTATACAAGTACATGAATACCATATACAGAATCAGTAGAACAGAAGCTTTCATGTGACATCTCACATGGCCCCCTTTGTACAGACTTTTGGGGAAACCCCCACCATGGTTGCAACAGTGATCCTAAGATTCCAATAACATGACAAAGGGGTAGGCCAGAACCTCTGGCCCAAGATAGGGGAAACTGAGGCATGATTCCTCTTAAAGTGAGGAATAAGGGATCTTTCGGAAAAGGCTTTATTTTCCGAAAGATCCGCGTCTAGACTGACGCTTTTTTCTGGCAAAACTCCAAGCCGGAAAAAAGCGGCAGCCATTTTTATGCAAATGAAGCGGGGGGATTTAAATTCCCGCTTCATTTGCAATTGCGAAGTGTCTAATTTGCATCCCTTTTGCGGAAAAGGGATGCAGTGTAGACACAGCCAGGGTGCATCTAGACTACATGGCTCCATCAATGGAGCCGTGTAAAGAAGTTTACTCGGCATAGTCAAAGAAGCGGGGATTTAAATAATCCCTGCTTCATTAAAATAAAAATGGCCGCCGTGCTGTGCAGACAATCAGCTGATCTGAAGCCTTTGTCAACTGCTCTGGAATTCCTTGTGAAATGAGGTTGACAGGAGTGGTTGACAAAGGCTTCCCTTGTCAACCCCGCCACGTCTAGACTGCCGCATTGTGCCAGATCAGCTGATTGTCGGCACAGCGTGGTGGCCATTTTTATTTTAATGAAGCGGGGATTATTTAAATCCCTGCTTCTTTGACTATGCTGAGTAAACTATTTTACATGGCTCCGTCAACGGAGCCATGTAGTCTAGACGTACCACAGGGGCTCAGGGGGGCAGAGAATGGGACACCCACTCCCACCTGGCCCAAAGGCAGGGATTGACTGGCTCAGAGGGGTTGGGGAATGGGCAGGGGTCTGAGAGAGTTGCCTGATGTGCCCATCCTTTGTGATCTCTGCAAGAGGCCCCCTCTGTGGGTGGCTCCCATGTTCTCCCCCTAGTCTGGTTGCTGGCTCCTGCCCTCACTGAGCTACCCCTGGCAGCTCCTGGCTTTGTCCAGCAGTGGCACCAACCCTCCCCCTCCCCCTCCCCCTGTCGAAGCCCAGCTGGCTTCAGAACGTGTCTGGCTCCCCAGGGACTCTGAAGAGCCCAACACGGCTCCCGGAAGTTCTTGGATGATACCGGACTGGCCAGGGCAGGGCTGGCTCTCTGCAGCCTCTCCTGCTTCATCAGCCAGTACCTGGAACCTGGTTAGACTGGTCCTGGCTCTTGCACCAAGACTGCAACTTCCCCAGGCAAGTTCCCTGCTGAGTTAATTAGCTGAGTGACTCCAGTTCCTGGAGAAAGCATCATTTTACTCCAGGCCAAGCGGAGCGGGGAGGATCCGCACCAGTAGCCTCTAACACTGCCTGCCATGGAGGCTGGCTCTGGCTGTCATGCGCATTCCAGGTCATGTGAGACAATCCTTCCCGGCATCTGTCACAGCCTTCAGTCCATCCTCAGCCCTGCTCCCGCCTCTCCCCGCTGGCCCTTACCGCCCCAGGGCCCGGCCCTGAATACACGTTAGCTGATCTCTGAAACCCCTTCCATGCTTGTCCCCCACCCCGCAGAACGGTCGCCTCCCTCCCGCTGTGCCTCAACTTACCATCTGTTCAGGAAGGCTTTCAAGGCTGAAGGAGAGTGGTTGCCTTTCTGCACCCAGCCCTGTGGGATTTTAGCCCTGACATAGGGGGCACTTCTGGGCCCAGAGCACCAGTTTCAAAGCCACACAGCATAATGATAGGAATGGCTAAGGAGAAGGCTGCGTCCAGTGTCAGTGTGGCATCAACCAGACTGTTCCTCTGGGAAGTTCCTTGCATGCGAGCAAGTGCTCAGTCTTGGGAGAAACGCTGTGAGGGAATTTTGTGAGTTTTTGCCACCTTTTGGAGGAAGCTGTGGCACTGAAGAGACCAGATTTCTCCTCAAGTAGGTGCTGGGGACTGAGTCGCTTCTTGGGAAGTAGGCACTGGTGTCTTGGTGAGATTTCGGATGAAGGGGTTCGGCCTTAGGTGCTGTTCCAGGGCCAGGATCTAGAGCATAAAATAGACCCGTTTCTGGATGAACCCTACATAGCTTTGACAAAGTGGGGGATATGGGGGCTGGGCTGGAAGGAGGGGGCTACTGGACTGGGCAGGTGAGCAGGCAGAGCCCACCGGGCTGCCAGGAGGGGTAGGGGCCCGAGAGCAGGCAGAGCCCACCAGGCTGTCACAGTGGAAGGGGCTTCCTCGGGGACTATATGGGCCAAGCATGGGCACCAGCTAGGAGTCTGGGACCTTCTCTCTGTTAGCTCAATGTCCTGGCACAGGGGTGGGCGAGATGCAGCCTGGGGGCCGTATCCGGCCCCATCTAACTCTTTGATCTGGCCTATGGGCTGCATCCAGGGCCGGACTAAGGGGTGGGCGAGACGGGCAGCTGCCCGGGGTGCCAACCAATGGGGGGTGCCTGATGGCAGCTGTAAGGGGCCTGCAGCATCCCTTATAGCTGCCATCAGGTGCCGCCCACCCCCATCCCTGTGGTCCCGGCCAGCAGCACCCTTTCCCCCACGGCCACGGGGCCCTGCACAGCCAGGAGTGGCCTGCCCCGGGCTGCATGCCAGCAGCGGTGGCCGGGCTGGGCTGGGCAGCGCATGCACCGTGCGCCTGAGGGCGGCACCGTGTGTCTGGGCCTGGGGCACCAAAATGGCTCGGGCCGACCGTGGCTGCATCTGGCCACTTTCTATTCATGTACCACTGCCCATGCCACTGAGTTTCCAGGCAGTGGCTCAGGCAGCAGGATCCCATTTAAATGGCTCCTGGCTCCCGGTTGCAGGGGCCAGAGCCAGAGCCTTTTAAATAGTCGCAGCAACCCAGGCAAGGCAGTAGTGGTGGGGCTGGAAGCCGAGAGCCCTTTGCTGTGTTTTACTGCAAAGCCGCTGACCCCAGACAACTCTGGGGGAGGCTAGTCCCTAACCCCACCCTTTCCACTCCAGGCCCCGCCCCGCCCCGCCCCTTCTGAGGGTGGCGCTGGCTCACAACCACATAGCAAAATTCATTAAGTGGCCCCCTTGTGAAAATAATTGCCCACCCCTGTCCTGGTGTCTCTTGGCATACGGCAGATTTTGTGATCCTTTAACCAGACACCAAAGACTGTCTCCACTCCTACATGAAATTCCCATTTATGCAGACCAGGGTGACATTAGTTGTTTTGGCCACGGTGTTGCGTCTGGCTGATTATTCACCGGGCCCCTCCAAATCTGTTTCAAAGCCGCTGCATCCCAGGAGAGATCTCCTTGTCCTATATGTAAGGGGATGTTAGCCCCGTACTGAAACTCTGTGGGAGTTTTTTGGCTTGCCAGCTCCCAGTATCAAAAGGGGAAGGGTCCATGCGACTGACAGACCCCAGAGACAATGGAAAGCAGCCAACACTCCAGCTCAGCCTGATTGACAAGTTGGACAGGCCAGTGAGAAAAGCAAGAGGCCAGGACCCGTCCTCCGTGTGAGCTGGGATTGTTCTGGGTCTCTCTGAGCAAGGAGAGAGCTGAGAGACAGCCCAAGGAGTGCAAGCTGTGCTGAGGGGCAGTTTTTGCAGCAGCAGAGCCAGATACACACAGCTCAAGGAGCACAGACCCTGTGTTGAGCAGCAGACTGGCAGTGCTCAGAGAGCCAAAAGGAACAGAGAAGCAAGGCAAGGAGCTAGAGGCTGGCCAAGCAGCACAGCCTGCAGCTGGGTGTGGTGAGCAGCTGGGAACTGCAAAGTGTGGGGAGAGGCTCTGGACTGGGAGAGGGGTCTGGCCACTTAGAGCTTGAGGCTGTGTGGTCACTGCCAGAGCAAGCGTGTCCAGCCTGCAGCCCCCTGCAGCACATCCAGGGCCTCTAAGGAAGAGGCTGTGAACTGTCCTTACACTCTGCAGGCTGCTGTTTTGATGTCCCTGTGCTACAGAGCAGGGCTGTGTGTTCTCATTTAACCATTCTCATTTTTTTCTTATTCTTTTCTCTTTAATCAGTTGATGTTTAATAAATTGTATTTGCTTTGAACCTGATGAAATGATCACTGGGCCAAGAAGGCCTGCAGTGTAAAGAGAGCACCTCGGAGTGGGGACACCCTAACTCCTGCCCCTAGTGACTACAAGGTCAGGGATTAAGCCCCAGGAAACCTGGGCCCAGCCTTGTTGGGGTTTCGAGGACTCTGCTACTCAGGAGAGTGGAAGGGGAGCCCTCAGGATCAGGGGAGCTGTGGGGTAAAGGAAGTGGGAGCGGGGACTCAGATCTTTTCGCTGGTCAATTTCACCGGGGTGTATAGAAGCCAGGAAAGTTCCCCACAATAGCGGAACCATTCCCCCACTTACATATATGTATGGTCACTGGCTTCGTTCCTAGTCTACATTGGCATCTAGCCACCTTCAAAACATAGTACAGGCAGTCCCCGAGTTACGCGGATCCGACTTATGTCGGATCCGCAGTTACGAACGGGGATTTCTCACCCCGGAGGACTGGAGCGGCGGGACGCCTGGTCCCGCCGCCTGCCTCCTCCGGGGCGAGAAAAGCTGCTCCCCGTCTCCCTGGTCTGCTGAGGGAGCCAGCAGACCAGGGAGACAGGGAGCAAAGCGGCGGAGGACCCGGGCCGGACCGCGGTGCTGATCTGGAAGCGCCGTGGTCCGGCCCGGGTCCTCCGCCGCTTTGCTCCACGTCTCCCTGGTCTGTTGGGGGAGGGACGCAGCTAGTGCCCCCCCAGCAGACCAGGGAGATGTAGAGCAAAGCTGGGGGCCTGTAGTAGAGCAGGTGGGGCACTGCCGGTTGGTCCCGCAGCACCGCTCCTTGGTGCTACTGGACCAACCCGGCAGCACCCCAGCTGCTCTGCCCCAGGCGTCCTGATTCAGCCGCTGCTGATCAGTTTCAGCAGAGGCTGAATCAGGATGCCTGGGGCAGAGCAGCTGGGCTGCTGCTGGGTTGGTCCAGTAGCGCCGAGGAACGGCCGCGCTACTGGACCAACCCAGCAGCACCCGAGCTGCTCTGCCCCAGGCGTCCCCAAGTCAGCCGCTGCTGAAACTGACCAGCAGCTGACTACAGGAAGCCCGAGGCAGAGTTGCTCTGCCCTGGGCTTCCTGGAATCAGCTGCTGATCAGTTTCAGCAGCAGCTGACTTGGGGACGCCTGGGGTTCTTAAGTTGAATCTGTATGTAAGTGGAACTGATCAGTTTCAACAGCGGCTGATGCCAGTTCCGACTTACATACAGATTCAACTTAAGAACAAACCTACAGTCCCTATCTTGTACGTAACCCGGGGACTGCCTGTATTGATTTGCTGTGAGCAAATGCCACACCCTTTTCGCTATTTCCCGCTCCCCCAAGTTTCTGGGTCATTTGCAACATTTCTCAGGGCGATTTATGTTTCCTCCCAGCTCAGCTCTTTGATAATCGAACCCCACTGGAAACAGATTGGCTTGGTGTTGTTTCCGTTTTCAGGGTCATTTGGAGATCTATCAGTTAGCAAGTTTGTAAATCCGTTTGATGCGCCCTGGGTTTGTTTAAGATCAGTCTCGTTTTTCAACCCAAAAGCTGTGTGGTACCAAGCCAGACACCTCACCGGCCTCTGGGTCTTTGCCCACAAAAGCTTGTGCCCAGATAAATTGGTTAGTCTGTAACAATATGGCTTTTCCGTAGCCATGTTGGAATGTCTGTGCTAGGCCTGAACCAAATCCGCCTTCTGCAGCCAGACTGAAGAATAGCAGCCATTACTATAAGGCCTGGAGTCAAGGGATCTTTCTGAAAAGGCTTTATTTTCCGAAAGATCCGCGTCTAGACTGGCGCTCTTTTCCGGCAAAGCTCCATCCTGGAAAAAAGCGGCAGCCATTTTTATGCTAATGAAGCAGGGGAGATTTAGATCCCTGCTTCATTAGCAATTGCGATACGTCTAATTTGCATCCCTTTTACGAAAAAGGGATGCAATCTAGACGTAGCCTGTGTGCTTAGCTTGTTTGGGAATTGTCAATAAATAGAGGATACAGATATTACTGTGTGAGGCTCTTTCAAATGGCTAAAGATCCTGCCAACCTGCGGGTTGTTACACCCTGAGCCCTAGGAATTGGGTAAGGATGGGTGTGTAAATTCACAGGGTTGAAACTTGAGCCCTAGGAACTGGGTAAAGAGGGGGTGTGTGTGTGTGTGTGTGTGTGTGTGTGTGGTAACAAGTCTTTAAGGTGCCACAGGATTGCTCGCTGGTTTTACGATTATTACAGCAGCCCTTCTTTCCTGGATCACATAAGTTAGTAATCACACCAAGGCAGTGTCATAGGCCTTCTGCCCACAGAGCCGCATGCACCGCATTGCACTCCTTACATTCTTTGCTAATTGAGTCCCTGTGTCACCTGCGGCTGTACCTCGCCCAGGATCTCTGTCAGCCTGACAGCCTGTAATTACTGTGAGTGACTCTGGGAGCTGCGTGTTCTGGGTGTTTCTGGGGAATGGAAAGGTGGGGCAGCTGTCATGCAACAGGGGAAATTGTATATCAGGTGCGGAGAAGGCAGGAATTGCTGCAATCTTAGTGTGAACTGGTGGTGTGACTCAGTTTCCCTGATGCATTATGTCTCAGCACCTGGTGGGTGCTGGGGGGACGTTTCCCAGGGGAGGGAGATACTAGTGGAGATCACCTCTTAGCAGCAGCTGCCTAGCTGCTGGGAATGCCCACAGAGGTCCAAGGCAATTAGCTGACAATGAGGGGGCCAGGTGTGAGCAGACAGGTCCAGGTCCTGCTGGCATCCTGGGCACAGCCACATGCGGGAAGGGAGAACCAAAGATGGGTCTCCCGGAGACCATGGAAAAATGCAAGTTTGCTTCTGCCAGGAGAGCTAGTGTGAGTCATCCCGACTGCACTGCTAGCCCTGTGACCTTACCACCCTTCCTTAGCTCTGACAAGCCCCTGGCTCGACACCAGCCCCAAAGCAATTCCCAGACCAGAGCTCTTAGGACCCTAACCTGCCTCCCCGAAATGTCGTCTGAACCAGACTCTGACACGACCCTGCATTGCTGGTTCCACTCGAAGGCCGGGTATCTAATCTCTCGTCCCTCTCCAATGCCGGAGCAGCGGGTACCAGAACTGGGCCCAATCCAGGAGTAAAATCATCGCTCTGCCCCGACACAAGGCTCCTGCTCATGCAGCCAGGATCGCAAGAGCCCCTTGGGTTCCAGTGTCGTGCCGGGAGCTCTGGTTTGGCCTATCAGCTACCTTGCCCCTCAGATGTGTTTCAGAGCTGCTGCTCCCCAGGAGAGTCCCCTGTGCCCTACGTCTGCCCGATGCACCAAATATACGCTGGCATTTAACCACCTTCAAACCTAGTTTTGGCTTGTGATGCACATGGCTCTGAACCGGCTCCTCCCCATATTTCCCACTCCCCCAAGGTTTGGGTCATCTGCAAGTTTATCAGGGTGAGATTGTTTTCTTGCAGGTGACTGATGAAGCAGCTGACTTGTGCAGGGCCCAGCCCCGAACCCTGCAGAAACCCACTGGGAACACTCCCACTCACTGACGATTCCCCACGGACAGGTCCATTGGGACACCAATCAGTAAGCCAATTTATAATCCAGTGAATGTGGGCTGTCTTAAGGGACAATCTCACAAAGGGGTTAAATAAAGGCAGGGGGTGAGCCCCACCCATGTAACTGGCAATAGGGGTGTCCTGGTGCCAGAAGGGACAGATGAGGTGTGGTGGGAAGTTGATATCATGATGGCAGCAGTGGGAGGCTATGTCCAAAGCAGTATCGGGGGGCTAGCAGAAGGCTTGCTGGGATACTGCAACTGGGGTCATTGAAGGGATCCTGTCATCATAACAGCATAGGTATCAGGAGTGGGATACTACATCCAAAGCAGTAAGAGTGAGCTCAGCGATGGGATCCTGGTGCAACAGCATCATGGTGTTAGCAGTGAGATACTATGTCTGAAGCCATAACAGTGGAGTAAGCAATGGGATCCTGGGGCCGGAACGGCATAGTGATGTCAAAAAGCTGGATACCAGGACCAAAGTGGGAACAGTGGGATCCTGGTACCATAAAGGCACTGTGGGTGCCAGAGGAGACAGTTGCATTGTTTGGCATGAGGCCAGAGATGCTGTTACATGACGTGTTTGCTCTGGGTGTTTCCGAGAGTCAGGCCGATGAGGCAGCAGAGCCCTGGGTGGGTGGCAGCAGGAACCTTGCGCCATGTGCCCTGGGGCTGTGGAGGCATGATTAACCTAATTATAGCCCTGGACTTGAACTAACAGACACAGAGACCAGCCCCTCTGCACTGCCCACACAGGGCAGAACTCAGCTTACCCTGCCCTCCCCAGTACAAAACACCCCATCCCATGCCAGGAGCTGCACATCCACAGCTGGCTCCCTCTGCTCACCCACCCAGCCATGGACATCTCCCTGCATGCCACGCTTGTGCTTGTACTCTGTGGCTGCCTGCAGGGTGCATGGGGCCAGGCCAAGATCACCGTCAGCAATGGAGGGAAATGGGGGACGTGGGGCCCAGAACAGTCCTGCCCCAAAGGCAGCTTTGCCGATGGGTTCGCCATTAAGGTAAAGATTCCTGGGCTCTCCCTGCCCCATTCCTTGACTTCTTCCCCCTGCCCTGCTCCCTAACTCAGATTCCCTGACCCACAGCCGAGAGTTCCTCTGCTTTTTTCCCTCCCCGCACCCATATGCCCCCATCTCCTTGTACTGAAGTGACGGGGAACAATCTAATCTCTAATGCCCATTCTCACTGCCCCCCAACCCCCTGCAGGTACAGACACCCCAGCTCACTGGGGATGACACAGCACTGAATGGGATCCGGCTGTCCTGCTCCGATGGCACCACCATCCAGTCCAACGTGGGGCCGTGAGTACTGCAAGGATGGGTCCATCAGAAGGTGTGGGCAGGTGGCCGAATGGACAGTGGGCTCCATGCATACTACTGGAATGTGGCTGTCACAAACAGGGCAAGGATTGGCAGGAGGATAACGGTGGCAGAGATGGAAGGATGCTATTGACGGTGGTGTCAGTGGTGGGATTGTGGTATTGACAATGGGATAGTAGTGGTAGCGGTGGGATTGTAATGTCAGGAGTGGAACTGTGATATTGCCAATGGGTTAGACGCGTCAGTCATGAGATCATGGTTTCAGCAGTGGGACTGTGGTATTTACAGTGGGTTAATGGTGGCAGGGGTGGCATTGTGGTGTCAGTGGTGGTTTTGTTGTCTTGATATTGCATTAGCAGTGGCAGCAGCAGGATTGTGGGATTGATAGTGGGATCCTGGTGGCAAAAGTAGGATATTAAGGCAGCAGGCCCCCAAGTCAGAGAGGCAGAAGGTGGGAGGGAAGGCCGTGTTTCCTGTGGGCCGTGCCCAGCTGACCTGTTCTCTCTTCCCAGTTGGGGCCACTGGAGTCAGATGAAGAAATGCCCCCCGGGGAAGCGGCTGACTCAGTTCCGCCTGCGGGTGGAGAAGTGCCAGGGTCTCAAGGATGACACAGCAGCCAACAACATCAAGTTTTACTGCACGGATGGGACGGAGCTGCAGGGGGCTGGGCGGTGCTGGGGAACGTGGGGTCCCCAGAGCCTCTCCTGTGGCCAGAATGGCATCTGCTCCATGGCCAGTAGGGTAGAGGCCCCCCAGGAGAAAGGTGACAACACGGCACTGAACGACGTCTACTTCAAATGCTGCAGCGAGACCCCTACTTTCCAGTCCACCCAGGGCACCACTCCCAGTTCCACCACCACAGCCCCACAACTACAATAATTTAGCTGGGCTCATTGGGCCAGCCCAGCCCTGTGTGTGGCCCCCTTTGCCCCCCATAAAGCATTTGTTCTGGTCCTGAGCTGAGTGGCATCTGTGTCTCATTGGGTGGTTGCAACCCTGGCAATGCTGGAGAGGGTAGGGGAGTAGGATGGTTGTTCTCCCCCAGCTAAGGAAGGACAGAAGGTGGGAATTGGAGGGGCAGGGTTGGAGTCTCCAATACCCTGACCTCCCCGCAGACAGACTAGCTGGCTCAGGAGGGTAGGGAGTGCGGCCTGGGGGCTGTCCCCTGTGGGGGGTGCCAGCTCCCACCTGGCCCCAGAGCAGGGACTGACTGGCTGGGGAGTGAGTGAAAATCTGGGGCCAGGGGTAGGGGCACAGGGGGCTATGATACACCCACATCAAGGACACAGTGGAAAGAATGGCTCCACCCCTAAGCCCCCAGCTTTACCTGATCCTCTCAGTTCTAACCTCTTCCCCTGCCATCCCACCCTCTTCCACAAGGTTTATCCCCCGCCCCACATCCCCATCTGCCTCCCATGAAGACCTGGGGATGAAGGTCACACAGACCTCTAGCAGTTTGAATCCCTCGCTGCCCCTCCTCCTAACTGCCCTCTCTCTGAATCGGGTCTCCCTCCCCCCAGTGTGCTCCCAATGAAACCCACAAGCACCAGGTGGGAGCCATGTGGGGTCTTTACTCCATTGCGGGGGAGGAATAAGCTGGGGGATCTACGAAGGGTCCTGAGATCTTCAGACTAGGATAGTGCAGGCTGAGGGCCCCTGCTGGAGCCCCCCAATAGGGGTCCAATTGGCCTGCAGTCACTGAGCCCCAGAGAGCTTCACCCTCCCCTGAAGCTCTCTGGGATGGACAAACAGGGAGGGTAGAGTGATGGCATGGTGAGAAGGAACTCCCTGGGAAGGGAGAAGGGGCCCCTTCAATGCATTGGGGTGTCAGTGACTCAGAGGCCTTCGCCCTGTAGGAGAACAGGAGACATAGCCAGTTAGTGAGTGGGAATTTACCCAGCTCCCTGCATGCCCTGACCAAGTGTTTACCCAGGTCTCTGCATACTCTGACCGGGTATTTACCCAACTCTCCTCATGCCCTGACCGGCTATTTACCTAGGTCTCTGCATGCCCTGACCGGGTATTTATCCAGCTCTCCTCATGCCCTGACCGGGTATTTACCTAGGTCTCCACGTGCCCTGACTGGGTATTTACCCAACTGCCCGCATGCCCTGGCCAGGTATTTACCCAACTCCCAGCATGCCCTCATTGAGTATTTACCCAGCTCCCCACGGCACGTGGGGATTTATACCTATCTGTGTATTTATGCAGCTCCCTGCATTCCCTGACTGGGTATTTACCTAGCTCCCCACGTGCCCTGGCCAGGTATTTACCCAGCTCCCCGCGTGCCCTGGCCAGGTATTTACCCAACTGCCTGAATGCCCTGGCTGGGTATTTACCCAGCACTCTGTGTGCTCTGGCCAGGTATTTACTCAGCTTGCCTGCGCCTCTCACCTGGCGCTCGGCTGGCTTGCGGCAATCCCCGCAGAGGGTTCCCAGCAGTCCGTTGACCACCTGCACAGCACACAGCACCAGCTCCAGTGCCCCCAGCCCCAGGGTGATGGAGAAGAGCACCACATGCCACAGGACCGCCTGTGGGGGGTTCACGCAGAGCTCCCAGAGCGTTCGGTTCGCCAAGTAGTTCTTGCTGCCGGCAGGAAGGCATGGTCAGGGTGATCATGGTTTGGGGATCGGGGGCGGGGGGGCTAGTTTGGAGGGACCAGGGAAGTGAGGGAGCATGATCCCTGGGAGGGCAGGATCAGGGAGGGGGCAGGGAGCATGGGAGTTTGGGTATTAGCTTTACATCCCCCCCATGCCTGCTCAGTTTCTCCAGGGGTCTCCTCTGGGGTCGGGGGGAGACACCCACCAGTTGAGCTTCCCCTTCTTTGCAGAGTTCCACCAGGGTCTGAGGGTGCAATGGGGCACCCCAGGGTGGGTGGATAGGGCCTGGATTGGGGGGCAGAGCTGTAGAAGGGAGAGGTTAAGAGGTGGGACTAGGGGGTCAGAGTTTGGGGGGCTGTCAGGGTTGTGGTGGGCTTGGAGGGGGCTCTGGCTGGGGGACTCCCTAAGGGTATGTCTACACTACCAGCCTAGTTCGAACTAGGGTGGTAGTGTAGACATACCCTAAGTTATTATGGGGGCGGGGCATACCTGCTGTCCTCGAAGTGTGACTTCCATATACCCTCAGCGTTCTCACAGCTTGGCCCCTTGGCCAAGCCAGTCGCGGACACAACCAGGCAGTAAAATGCCCCTAGGGCACCCCAAAGCGAGCAGAACACAGAGCGCAGCATCTGGGGGGGAAACAGGGTGAGGTGAGCTCAGGGCACAGATGCCTGTCCCCCAACTGCCCTCCTCACCCCAGAGCCCCTCCCATACCTCATGCTGCCGCCCCAGCTGCCCTCCTGCTGTTTCCCCAGTTTCCCTATCCCTACCCCTAGGAAGGAGGATTGGGGTGGGGTCCGTACCCGGCACCGGTTCCCGCAGCATCCAACTCCACAGCAGCCTTTCCCCCCAGCGCGGATGGCCGAGAGCCCGGGGCAGAGAACCTGAAGTGGGGAGTATACATGTCAAAACCTACAGCCCACAACTCTCCCCCATTCAGTCCTATCCAGTGTCAGGCAGTTCCCCAGACCCCTCCTAGGCAAGCGCATAACCATCCTCCCCAGCTGGCTGATAAGGCCCCATATCAGCACTGGCTCCCTGATAACAGCAGCTCCAGCTCAAAGGTCAATGGGGTGCACTTAATTGAAAAGGAAAGCTAATGTGGAGAGGCCCTGGCATGGGATCTCTGCCCTCCCGCACCCATTGCTTGGAGTCGGGATAGTCCCCTGCCTGCCACACGCTGCCCCTCCTACTGTTCCTCCCACCCTCGTCAATGTCATTCCTTATGGGGAAAGGACCAATGTGAGGAGGCTGGGAATGTGGAGACATTGGTATGTCTGCCTCCGATTCCCTCTGGGCTTTGCCTTGCTGTGTCCTGAGTGTCCAGTGGGATGTGGAGGAGCTGCAAGAAACTAGGGGCGACCACCCCACCAAGCCACCTGCTGCCAAGAGATCAGGGTTAAGAGGTGAGATCTCTGGGACTGCCTATGTGGTATTCCAAGCCTTGGCATCCACTCCGGTTTGAGATCCAGGAACCCGCCTCTTCCCCGCTTCTGTCCACACACAAAAATCTGTCTGACGCAGGGTAGCGAATCACAGGTCATTCTGCAGTGGGCTCCAGTACAGGGGACTCGTGGGGCAGAGCATGCAGAGGGCTGGGAGCCGGAGGCTCAGACATGGAGGCAGTGAAACTGGAGGACTGATCCTGAAGGAAGAGCAAGACCCAGCTGGAGACCAGGAGAACAGCAGCTGCTTGGTGGAGCCATGGAGCCAAGGACCCCAGGCTGGCAGCTGTACCCTGGCCTCCCCTTCTTAACTGTAGGGGGCTGAACTTTGCAAAGCCAGCCAGCATTGATCAAGGAGGGGTTTTGCAGGCCCTGGAAAATGAGTTAGAAGAAGCAGCTGGTAGTCGAGGCCCCAACAGAAAGCTCTGAGGAGGCAAAAGGGCAGCGCTGGTGAGCCAGAGGCAGTGGTGTGGAGCGAGGGCATGCTTGGGACAAGGCATGGTGGGATGCAGTTGGTGTGAGAAGTGGGATATCGGCCTGCAGTGGAACCCAAGCCAAGGAAAGTTCCCTGCGAGGTGGCTCGGGGCGGGGCATATCTTTGGCATATCCACCAATGAACCCTGCCCCCCCCAGGATCTGTGCCACATATGCCCATGGAGAGGAGGCCAATGGAGGCAACATTCAGTCCTCCAAGTGCCCATGGGCACCTTGGGAGGTAAACCAACTCCTTTGCCTCCATGGGTCACACAACAGGTGGAGACAGACCAGGCAGACTAAGCTGTGGCCTTCTCTGATTAAAATATGACCATATAGATCACTGTTGTGACCACTGTTCTGTTTGCAACAAATCTCATCCAAAGTGGCCCAAGTGAGGTGTCCATGGAAAGCGTATGGTTCGCTGGCTATGACCGTGCCATTCGTATGCATGGAGCACTGTATTGGAAGTTATGAGTATTGGCGACGTGCTTGTATTGCTGGGCCAGCCTATTGTGAAGGGATATTTGGGTTGAATAGCAGAACTTGACTAACAATGGGCCTTGGGAGGTGCCAATCCACATCTGAGGAGCTTTTCTGTGATCGTTCAGACCAGCACGGGAGCCTGCAAATAACTGAGTTATGTATGGACACGACTTGCCCACATGATTCCAACCTCCATCTTGGGAGGTACTTTTCCACAGCGAGAGCTATGGGATTCCCTCCACTTGGCTGAGGGCGTAAAGGGCCCTGGGCTCTCTCCATATTGTCTTCAATCTGGCTTCTCACCTTGAGAAGGTCTTTGCTACCAATTAAAGCTCTAAACAAGGGACTCAATGACCCATTGTAATAAAGGAGATTTCTGGGGGCACTGCTGAGAGGATCAAATCAAGGAGAATTTTTTAGTGATGGGGCTACCCCAAGACTCTGGGTCTTCTACTCTAAGGAACCCCAAAACAGTTATCAAAGAGCACTTCTGTTCATCCCACTGGTTAAGAAGAGGTCACACAAGCAATTCCCTTAGGGTATGTCTACACTACCCCGCTAGTTCGAACTAGCAGGGTAATGTAGGCATACCGCACTTGCAAATGAAGCCCGGGATTTGAATTTCCCGGGCTTCATTTGCATAAGCCGGGAGCCGCCATTTTTAAATGTCCACTAGTGCAGACTACGTGCCGCGCGGCTACACGCGGCACAGAGTATCTAGTTCGGATTAGGCTTCCTAGTCCGAACTAGCTGTACTCCTCATTCCACGAGGAGTACAGCTAGTTCGGATTAGAAGCCTAATCCGAACTAGCTACTCTGTGCCGCGTGTAGCCGCGCGGCACGGGGTTCGAACTAGCCGGGATTTAAAAATGGCGGCGCCCGGCTTATGCAAATGAAGCCCGGGAAATTCAAATCCCGGGCTTCATTTGCAAGTGCGGTAGGCCTACATTACCCTCCTAGTTCGAATTAGGAGGGTAATGTAGACATACCCTTAGACACTCCAACTTCTCCTGACCACTCCTTATACAGACTAGAGGGTATGACATTACTCTGTTACGTTTGCATCAAATCTACACAAAGGAGCAAAGTGAGCTGAAAGCTATTGAAAGCTGATGATTTACTGATTCCGTTTATGCTGCTCATATTCAGTCTCCGAGGTATGGGGGAGTTCCCAGGCCCTGCAACCCCATCCGCAGCCAGATGTGACTCTCAGCTGGTAGGTAGAAGAGAAGGTTTATTACGCAGCAGGGACACAGCGTGGAGCAGACTTGTCAGCACAGGAGCCAGAAGTGGCCAGCACCATCTATCCTGGGAGGGAGAGGGGGATCAATGCCCCCTCCCTACACTCCAAGCCAGCCAAGACTCACTCACACACTCAGCAGCCTGTCCCAGCCCTGCCTCTGGCTTTTGTCCTATATTCTGGGCAAAAGGTGTCATTTGGTCACACACCCCAGGTTGCAGAAAGCAACAGGCATTGTGTACATGGGGGAGGCTATCACACCGAAATTCCAATCCCCATCTAGGTACTGGTGCAGTGCCCAGGGAAACTGAGGCACACCCATGGGGTTACTACAGGACAGCAACATAACAAAGGGCATGAAATCCCCCCAACACCACTTCATCACATCTCTCCCCCCTTCAAGACCAAACTGAGCTGAATCACTTTAACCTGGGGAAGTTCAGACTCCTCTCTCTGCAGCAGGGCATCAGATGTAGCTTGGCATTCTTGTGAGCTGGTGCCTCTGGGATTCCAGACCGGCTGTCTGTAAACTCATCCACCAGCTGCCCTGTGCTGGGCAGATCTTCTGGTTTCTTGTCCACCAGCCACATCCTCAGATGAGATGGGTTTTCATAACCTCTGATCTGAGTAAGGAGAGGTGCTGGCTGTGGCACAGGAGAAGCTGGATGTCTACGGGGGTTCCTTGTGTGACTTCTTGCTGGCCAGTGTGGCAGACAGAAGTGCCCTTTGTGACTTGTTTGGTGCCATAGAGTGGAGGACTCCCAGTCTTGGGCTATAAGTAGCCCTGTCTTTAAGCAAGTTACCCTGATTTAACCCTCTCAGTGGTGCCCCCAGAAACCTCCTACATGACAGAGGTTATGAAAAACAAATCAAACTCACCAAATGAAAAAGATCCCAAAGGACTGGCCAGAGTCCCAAGTCAATTTATATCTCAGATCTTACCCAAAGAGCAAGCTGTGCCAAATCATTAGAATCTAAAATCTACAGGTTTGTGAAAGAAAGAAAGAAAGAAAGAAAGAAAGAAAGAAAGAAAGAAAGAAAGAAAGAAAGAAAGAAAGAAAGAAAGAAAGAAAATTGAAATTATTAAAGGGATAAAATACACACACCAATTGCACAGTTCTTGGTGCAGGCTTGTAGCAATGAAAGAAGAAACCGCTGTCTTAAAAAAGGTCTCAGATATTTGCAATACAAGCACATCACCAAATCCTTTCAGGTTTCACTTCATAGCAAAGATCCTTCATAAATGATTAGCTCAATACCCTTGCCCGTGTGCATGGACTCCAATTGTTCATGCTGCATGAAAGTATGCTGCAAGATGGAGTTTGTCACACGAGCCGGTCACTGTTCATGCCTGCATGCAGCCATCGCTCACATGCTGGTCTGAATATTCACAGAGGAGTTCATCAGCTGTAGGCCCATTGACAGCCAAATACTTCACTGAACTAGTAGCCTTTTCACAATAGGCTGGTCCAGCTTCATGCTGGTGTCTCCCAGAAGCAAATATTCGCAATATGTGTACAGAGCCAAGACTCACAGGTTCAAATACAGCAATGACATGCCTACAAATAGTATAAACAGATTTAGTGACTCACCTTTCAACAGACACCTCACATGGCCCACTTGGTACAAGGTTTGGTGCAAACATAAAACAGTGGCTGCAACAATGATTTGTATGTTCATTTCACAATCCACTATCTTCACAGCATCTAAGCTGCAGATGTGCTCCAGAGACTAGAGAGAAGCCAATATTTATCATCTCTGCTGCAAACCTGCACCAAGAACTCTGCAATTGGTGTGTGGATTTGATCCCTTTAACAACTTTCTCTCTCACCCTTAGTTTCTGGTTATGAATAAACCTTTAGCGGTTAGAATCCAAAGGATCAACGCAGCCTGCTCCTTTGGGGGGAGCTGACGTATAAATTGACCCAGGATGTGGCTGGTCCATTGGGGTTGGAAGAACCTGTTTGGAGCTGGTGAGATGGGTTTTCAGAATCTCTCACCTGTGTGAGGAGCGGTGCTGGCTGTCGCACAGGAGAATGGGAGTATCTGGAGGAATTGCTTATGTGGCTCCTTGCTGGCCAGTGTGCTGAACAGAAGTGCTCTGTGTGGCTAGTTTGGTGCCTTAGATTGGGGGATCCCCAGTTTTGGGTTGCAAGTAATCCAATGTCTAAGCAATTCAGTCTGATTTGACCCTCTCAGCAATGCCCCGAGGTTCCCCCTTGTTACACAAGGCTACTGGCCAGGGCTGTGTCCTCGTGAATCCAGCAGCATGCAGGGTGACTGAGCAACCCTCCCCCCCAGAGCCACCCCCCTGATCACCCCATCATCCCTCTCCCCCCTCCCCACATGCCCACAGGAGCCAGGGAAGAGGGAAGAGAGATGGGGGAGGTGGGGAGGGATGGGCAGATGGAGAGAGGGGAGCATGTTACAGAGGGACAGACAGGGGATGTGGCAGAAAGGGATGGACGGATGGGGGACATGATATGAAAGGCCAGGCAGATGGGATGACATGACAGGGAAGCACAGACAGATGGGTGACGTGCAGAGAGAGACACGGCACAGAAAGAAGCATAGGGGATGTGGCACAGAGGGAAGGACAGACGGGGTTGCTCTGGCTCAGGAGTCTTCCCCCACGCTGCCCCACTCACCATGAGTCCCCCGCCGCAGAGGCCGCCCATCAGCCAGACCTGAAGGGTGATGTGATCAGTCCATCTGGTCTCCCCATTGGGAAACATGAGAAGCACATTGGCCACGATGCAGGCCAGGGCCATGGGCACTAGCGACAGCCCCACCAGCCGTGAGCAGCACCCCGTGCACATCGTGCAGACAGGAAGGCCTGGAGCTGCTACCCAGAGACTGGGGGGGAGCTGCTGCCTGGAGCCGGAGGGATCTTGGGGGAGTTGCTACCTAGAGCTGGAGGGATCTTGGGGGAGCCGCTACCTGGAGCTGGGGGGATCTGGGGGGAGCCGCTACCTGGAGCTGGGGGGAGCTGCTGCCTGGAGCTGGGGGGAGCTGCTGCCTGGAGCCGGAGGGATCTTGGGGGAGTTGCTACCTAGAGCTGGAGGGATCTGGGGGGAGCCGCTACCTGGAGCTGGGGGGAGCTGCTGCCTGGAGCTGGGGAGAGCCGCTACCTGGAACTGCGGGGAGCCGTGATCCAGAGCTGAGGGGAGCTGCTACCTAGAGCAGGGAGTAGCTGGGGGGAGCTGCTGCCTGGAATTGGGTTTCCAGCTGTATCTGCTTGGCCCAGGATGTTTGCTCTGTGATAAGCTGGGCAAAGGGCTGGTGTGGATGCGATGTCTCCGCCTATCTCCGGTGCCAGGTAGAGAGTCCTGGCTTGGCCTTGGGGGCGTGGCACTGGGCTCAGCAGGGGCGGGTGATGTCAATGCCAGCATAGCTGGCGGGACCAGATGTGGAGGCAGGATGGGAACATCTGCAGGGGGACCCTGAGTTTGCACAGTAATGAGGCGCAGGCTCCATTCGCTGGGGCAGGTTTATTATTTGCGCCGGCGGCCGCCACGATTCTGCCGTTTCTCCTTCCGGTGGGCACGAGCTGGGCTGGGTTCTGGCCCCTGGGAGGCAAGGCTGGGAGCTGGGGGAGGGGCTGGCCCTGGGGGCCGCCGTGCACCCCCAGCCCCTCTCTTGTACAGCAGGTGGAAGATGAAGGCGTTGGAGTACCTGGGGAGGGATCAGAGGCATGGAAATAGGGCAAAGACGGGCAGCAGGGGTCAGAGGTCATGGTTACGGGAGGTCAGGGGACAGGTAGTCTGAGCTCAAAGATCACCAGAGCAGAGATGAGGTCAGGGGTCATCAGAAACAATATACCTGGGGCTACAGCTTATTGGGCTAAGAGGCAAGAGGCTATTTACAGTACCTAGGCAAAGGGTCAGAGGTCATTTGACTTAATGTCAATTGACTTGATGTCAGAGGTCATTAGTGTCACTAGGTCCTATCTCATCCCAGGAACAAATAAAAGAAGGGTTACAGCAGTGGTCTCCAACCTTTTTACACCCAAGATCACTTTTTAAATGACAGACCAAGCCAAGATCTACCGCCCTGCCCCTTCCTTGAAGCCCCGCCCTCTATTCTCCTCCTCTCCATCACTTGCTATCCCCAATCCTTATACTGCTACTTTAAAAAAAATTCCCATCATTCCTCGCAGCTACTCACCTGTGCTGTTGCTCGGTGAGTAGCTGCTCCTCAAATGAGGAAATCTAATGTAAATGTACTGCGCAGGTGTGCAATTCAGAGAGGGCTCAAGAGCTACTCTTAGAGCCTCCAAGATCTACCGGTAGATCGCGATCTACTGGTTGGTGACCACGGGGTTACAGGATCAAAAGATGTTGCAATGTGATGAGGGTCATGAGTCATTGCAGTGGGGTCCATGCTACAGGGGTCAAAGGTCAAAGGCATTGGCAGGCACCATGGCTCAGGAGTCAGAGAGGGTAAAAATAAAGTGATGGGGGGTCAATAGGTCAAAGGTCATAAAGAAGGGCAGAAGGCCATTGCAACAGGGCAGCAACACAGGGGTCAGAGGTCACACCAATGGAGAAAGATGTGGGTCAAATGTCATTCTGATCAGACAAAGGACAGGGTCAAATCTGGGGTGAGAGGTCACTGTAGTGAGAATGGGTGAGGAGTCACCCAACATGTGATGGGGTCAAAGGTCATGCTAACACATAAGAGGGGCACTCTTCCCGAGGTCAGAAGCCACCCAAATACAAGGGGCAGCGCAGGTCAGACATCACCAGCTAGCACAAGGCTGCATCAGCCCAGAGGTCATGCTAAGGAGCCGGTCAGAGATCAAATTCATGCCCAGTTTGCCCTGCCTAGACTCCTCCTGCCTAGACCGTCATGCTCAGCCTGCCCACCTCCACTTCACAGCCCCCCCAGGCCCTGCAACCCTGTGCCCAGCCCCCCTGCCCAAGCCCACCCACACCCATGCCCAGCCCCCAACTCAACCGCACAAGCCTGGTCCCCCTGTCCCAGCTCCCTCTTCAGCCCCTGCCCAGCGCCAGCTCCCACCAGGGCATGGCATTGTCGATGCCGGCCTGGCGGAAGGGTGAGCGGAACGGGTTGATGTGGGCTGGGCTGGCACTGCCTCCCGTCGCCATGGAGACTGTGGCCTCGTCCACTGCGCAGCTGTACTCGCTGCACTCTGTGAAGTAGGCTGGGACCCGGAGGGCCTGCAGGAGAGATGGAGAGATGGGGACTTAGGTGTCTGGATCCAGAGCCACCAGGGACCCAGGCGTCCAGGCCAAGAGCAACTAGGGACCCAAGTGTCCGGGCCCAGAGCCACCGGGACTCAGGTGTCCGGGCCCAGAGCCACCGGGACTCAGGTGTCCGGGCCCAGAGCCACCAGGACTCAGGTGTCTGGGCCCAGAGCCACCGGGACTCAGGTGTCCGGGCCCAGAGCCACCAGGACTCAGGTGTCTGGGCCCAGAGCCACCAGGACCCAGGTGTCCGGGCCCAGAGGCCGGGGACTGAGGTATCCGGGCCCAGAGCCGCCGGGACTCAGGTGACCGGGCCCTGAGCCACCAGGGACCGAGGTGTCCGGGTCCAGAGCTGCCGGGACCCAGGTGTCCGGGCCCAGAGCCACCGGGGACTGAGGTGTCCGGGCCCAGAGCCACCGGGGACTGAGGTGTACGGGCCCAGAGCCGCCGGGACCCAGGTGTCCGGGCCCTGAGCTGCTGAGGATCCAGGCATTTGGACCAAGAGCTGCCTGGAAGACAGGTGTTTCACAGAGTGGTAGAAGCACACATGCGAGGGACCCAGAGATCTGGGGGGCAGCAGAAGGGAATTTGGGGTGCAGAGGGGGGAGGGAGTTTGGAGTACAGCAAGAAGGGAGACATTTGAGGCAGCAGGGGGCAGTTTAGGGGTTCAGAGTAGGGCGTTGCAGGCAGAGGCCAGGTTCTGGGCAACATGGGCACCCACCTGCAGGCGGGGAAGGACGCTGAGCCAGGTGTCCTTCAGGGCAAAGCCAGAGTTGAACCCTGAGAAATAAAAGGGGGCTGGGTTCAGCCACAAACAGGGACACCCTCCACTGTTCCCCTGGGGCACCCCCTCCTCCCTTGGGGAGCCCCTTCCCACAATGACAGCCCTCCCCTGCTCTGGACCCCAGCTCCAGACTGCCACCCCATGCAGTGGGGATCTCCTCATGTTTCCCCTTGGACTGCCCCATTTCCTTTCCAGGCAGCCCTCAGCATCCTCCCTGGACAGGGCCCCTCCCCGTACGTAGCCCTCCAGGATGCCCCTTTGCCTAGTCCTTTGCCCCCAGGCAGCTCCCCACTGCTCTCCTAGACCTGGGCCCTTTCCCCTAGTCCAGGGTGGGGAACCTTTTTTGGGTCGGGGGCCACTGACCTACAGAAAAATCAGTCAGGGGCTGTACACAAGTGAGAAACAAACCCACCCCCCGCACTTCACCAGCATGAGTCCCAAGCCTCATGGGCCAGATCCAGGCAAGCCAGGGACAGCAACTGGCCCCCAGGCCTAAGGTTCCCCACAACCACTCTAGACAGTCCTCTGGGACCCCGCCAACCTGTGCCCTCCCCCCAGGGAGCTCCTAGCTCCTCCAGCCAGCCTACCCAGACAAGACCCAGGGCCTCTGTGGGTTTATGCTCCTCCCCCCAGCCAGCCCCCTAGGATTCCCCTGGCAGCACCCAGGCCCCCCTGGCCAGCCTCCCAGGATCCCTTTGGCAGCCCCCAAGTTCCCCAGGGACTCACCGATGACCAGGTCAGGCTTCGGGCTCTGTAGCAGAGGGCTGGGTTGGACACAGAATTTCAGTTGCAGGCCCCCACGTCCCCCCTTGGCCTTGGGGGCTGGGCCGGGCCAGACGCGCACCTCCTGCGTCTCCTGCGGACAGGAGATGGGGGATCAGCTGAGGGGGGAGGCTTGGGGCTCCCTTCCTCCCACACCCTCGCCCCCCTCACCGTTCTCTGTAGCAGCACCTGCTGGCCGTCGGCCTCGGGGGGCAGCACGCCCCCTATGAACAGCAGCTCCAGTGCCACATGGGGCAGCAGCACCGACAGCTCCTGCGGGCACAATGGGCAGGGGGTCATGAAGTGGGGCCTGACCCCAAGCTGCCCGCCTCACATACACATGGTGCCTGGGCACCTCCCCAACCAGACCCACGTGTGCCTCAGAAAAGCCAGTCCTGCCTCATGGCTACTACCCCTGTCCGCATCCTCCAGCCATAGCAGCCCCCACCTCCCACATCTGTCAGCACCCTGCCCTCCAGACCCTGCGCACCCAGAAGAGTGGGGCCATGTGGAACTCCTTGCCCGTCTCCACGATGTG